>NC_092377.1:119306241-119906241 GCF_030028105.1 Mobula birostris
TGTGGGGGGGGGTTAGTGGTGGTGTGGGATGTGGAGGGGTGGGTTAGTGGTGGTGTGGGATGTGGGGGGGGGGTTAGTGGTGGTGTGGGATGTGGAGGGGTGGGTTAGTGTTGGTGTGGAATGTGCAGGGGTGGGTTAGTGTTGGTGTGGGATGTGGAGGGGTGGGTTAGTGGTGGTGTGGGTGTGGAGGTAGGTTAGTGGTGCTGTGGGATGTGGAGGGGTGGGTTAGTGGTGGTGTGGGATGTGGAGGGGTGGGTTAGTGGTGGTGTGGGATGTGGAAGGGCGTGTTAGTGATGGTGTGGGTTGTGGAGGGGTGGGTTGGTGGTGGTGTGGGATGTGGAGTGGTGGGTTAGTGATGGTGTGGGATGTGGACTGTGGGTCAGTGGTGGTGTGAGATGTGGAGTGGTAGGTTAGAGACAAAAAAATGAATGTGTGTATCTAAATAAATAAATCATAGTTGGGGTATGAGGGGGTGGTGAGGCATTAGCTGATGCTTGAGACGTCCCCACCTCCCCTTGGTACCCCATCTTTTATTTGTTTATTTATGTACTGCACCTCTCCTTCTGTCCCTCTGACTATACACCTTGCCCATCCTCTCGGCTTCTCCCCTCCCCCTTTTCCTTCTCCCTGGGCCTGCTGTCCCATGATCCTCTCATATCCCTTTTGCCAATCACCTGTCCAGTTCTTGCCTCCATCCATCCCCCTCCTGTCTTCTATCATTTCAGATCTCCCCCTCCCCCTCCCACTTTCAAATCTCTTATTATATGCTCTTTCAGTTAGTCCTGACGAAGGGTCTCGGCCCAAATCGTCGACTGTACCTTTTTCTAGAGATGCTTCCTGGCCTGCTGTGTTCACCAGCAACTCTAATGTGTGTTGCTTGAATTTCCAGCATCTGCAGATTTCCTCGTGTTTGGGTTTTTAAACAAACTGGTGAATCTCCTTTTCATTGTCCCCGTGTAACCGTTAACACTGTCCACAACACCACTATACTTTGTGTCATCTGAAAATTTACTAACCCACCCTTACTTCCTCATCCAAGTAATTTATAATAATCACAAAGAGCAGTTGTCCCAGAAGAAATCCCTGTGGAACTGCTCTTGTCACCGATCTCCAGGCAAAACACATTCTATCTCGTACCGATGTCTGCCTTATGAGCATCTGGAGAAGAAATACCTTATTAGTGATAGTCAGCATGGGTTTGTAAGGGGTAGATTGTGTCTCATTGGCCTAACTGTGTTTTTCAAGGAAGCGACAAAGATATTGGTTGAGTTAGAGCACTAGATATGGTGTGTATGGATTTTACTAAAGCTATTGACAACGTACCCCAGAGTAAATATTACAACCCTGGATTCAGCAGCGTAGCAGTCATGACAATTGCGCTCATGAATATGCACATGTCAACTAATTGTTATTTCATTGTGAACGGTATTTAACTCCACTCTTTTTACATAGTGTTTGTTGAGACTTGAGCAAAGCACAGCAACGTTTCACTGCCCACTTGCGTTCATCCTTGCCTGAGAAATTGGACTGTCGAGTCAACTGACTCTGAAGACTCACTGTCTTCATTTTATATTTAGTTATTTCTTACAGCCAAATTGTAGGCTTTGTTTTTCATTTGAGAGTTTTAGCTAATGGTCCTGTGTTTATTGTTTTCTTTTCCCTCTAACTATGTTTGCATTAAAGTCTGTGAATTATCAATCCACTTCAGCATCCCTCGTTCTGTACTGGGCCATATCCAAACGTAGTGACAATAGACAATAGACAATAGACAATAGGCAATAGACAGTAAGTCATCTGTTATGAATCTATGGAAACTTGGCTGCAAACATTTGGATTTGGCTTGGCCACACAATCACTAACCAGAATCACAAAATTCTGTCCTTCAGAATCCTGTCCATTGGTTTCTCTACCACTGAGGTAAGAGTCACTGATCTATAAATCCCAGGATTATCTCCATTACCTTTCTTGAATAATATTTGTGATTGCCCAAACTCCTGCATGAGGATGCAAAGGTCATCATCAATAAAATCTATAGATTACAGCTCAGCACTTAACACCATCATCCCCTCAAATCTAATCAGTAAACTTCAAGACTTGGGCCTCAATAGTTTCTTGTGCAATTGGATCCCAGTTTTCATCACTTGTAGGCCCCAGTTAATTCAGATTGGTTAAAAAATTTCCTCCACAATCTCCATCAGCACAGGAGCAGTGCAGGGATGTTTGCACCTCGTGCACTAAGGAGGCACCAGTTAATAATAGCCCCGGTGACCCTGTGATCTCGGTTTCTGAGGTGTGAGAACATCCTTCAGGAAGGTGAATGCAGAGAAGGCATCAACCCAGGTGGAGAACCTGGATGAGCACTAAAGACCTCTGATAATCAACCAGCTGTAGTGTTCACTGTTACATACCCCGTAACTGGGTTGCCAAACCAGCAGAAATGAACCACTTAGTTGGAGTCTGGATTACTGGAACTAAGAAAGTTTTATTAAGGAAATAAGTAACACAGTACTCTAAACGTAAGGATATAAATGCAACGGGTTAGCAATGATAAAACACACATGTACACAGAACTAGGATAATAGGAATCAATCAAGCTCTATCGCAGTCTAGGGGTAAAATGATCAGTCTCAAGTGACGCAGAGTTCAGTTCAGTTTAGTACAGTTTGCAGTAATCGCTGTTGTGCCGTTGGAGAGAGAATATGCAAATCGGATTCAGACAGACCTTTGCTCTTCGCAGTTAGCTTTCGGCGCGAGCCCTTTTAATATCTTCTGAGGTCACCGACTGTGACCCCTCCATTCCGGATACGATCATTCTTCTGCGGGGAACCCGGCACCCAGGCAAGGGCGGACACACACACCAGGTTCCCTCCGATCGTACCCTTTTCACCCTGTGCGTCTATGGTCGGTCCCGCGTCCAGACCTCCAAACTCCCACCAACTTGTGGGGGGGGCACACCGCACTTCCAGGGTCTCGTTATCTCGTGGTGTCGTGGTGTGTCTTGCCTTAGCGAACTTGTTCCTTTTATCCCCCTGCTGGAGTATTGCCTGTCCATCAAACTTCAAACAGTTCAGGTTCAAAGCAACTGGTCTGACAATACTCGGAACTGTGTCTCTGTTCGTTAATCTCTCTCCTCCCTCTTATTAACATTTGGAATGTTTCTCTCTTTGTCTCTCTTATCAGCACCAATCTTCTGATAACTTGGTCTTTTGTCACATCACTGATACCCTTAACCTCTCACTTCAGCTATCTGAGTACCCATCTGCTTCAAGCAGGCTTCAGTTATACCTGGGCCTAAGAAGTACATGGTAACCTGCCTCAATGACTATCGTCCAGTAGACTTACATCCATTGCGATTAAGTGCTTTGAGAGATTGGTGAAGAAATATATCAACTCCTTCCAGAGAAGTGACTTGGATCTGCTCCATTTTGCCCACCGGAGCAACAGGTCTGCAGCAGATGCCATTTTATTGGCTCTTCACTCAACCCTGGAATATTTGGACAGCAAAGATGGATACATCAGGATGTTCTTTAATGACTGCATTCAATACTATCATCCCATCAAAACTAATCAATAAGCTTCAAGACCTTGACTTCAATACATCCTTATGTAATTGATCTTTAAGTAGATTAGATTAGATTATGAGGACACGCAGTCCCCTTTTATTATCATTTAGTAATGTATGCATTAAGAAATGATACAATATTTTTCCAGAATGATATCACAGAAACACACGACAAACCAATTTAAAAACTAACAAAAACCACATAATTATAACATATAGTTACAACAGTGCAAAACAATACCGTAATTTGATAAGAACAGAACAAGGCACAGTAAAAGTCTCAAAGTCTCTCGAAAGTCCCAGCATCTCACGCAGACGGTAAACCTCCAGCGCCGCAAACTTGCTGATGCAGCATCCTGGAAGCATCCGATCCCATTCCGACTCCGAGTCCATCCGAAAACTCCGAGCCTCCGACCAGCTCTCCGACACCGAGCACGGAGCACCATCTCTGCCGAGTGCTTCGACCCCGGCCCCGGCAACAGGCAATAGGCAAAGCCGAGGATTTGGGGCCTTTGTCTCCACAGATTCTCGATCGCACAGTAGCAGCGACAGTGAAACAGGCATTTCAGAAGTTACTCCAGGTGTTCCTCTGTGCTTCTCACGGCTGTCTCCATCAAATCAGGATTGTGCACGGCCCCCTAGTTACACATAATCGATATCATTCGGAACGGCCACACGTGCTGCGTCGCACTGCCATCTTCTCCTCCCTCTTTTTGGATCACGCACCAATCCTCATCAAGAATTCAGAAGTGGAGAGAGTGAGCTATTTATTCCTGGTGTCAATATCTCTGAGGACCAAACCTGGACCCAACATATTGATACAGCTATAAAGAAGGCACGATGGTAGCTATATTTGATTAGGAGCTTGAGGAGATATGGTATGTCACCCAAAACACTTGAAAATTTAAACAACGTGTTGTGGAGAATATTCTACAGGCCTGTATCACCATCTGCTATGGTGGGGGGAGCAGGGGCTACTGCACAGGATTGCAGTAAGCCACAGAGATTTGTAAACTTAATCATCTCCATGATGAGCAGTTGCCTCCATATTATCCAGGACATCTTCAAGAGCAATGCCTCAAAAAGGTGGCTCCGTCATTAAGGACCCCTATCATCCAGATCATGCCTTGTTCTCATTGGTACCATGAGGAAGGAGCGACAGGATCATGAAGACACACACTCACACCCTGCCATCCAATTTTGGAATGGGCATCCCATGAACACTACGTCACTCCTTTTTGATCTCTATTTTTGCACTGCTTGTTTACTCTAGCTTGTTTGTTTGTTTGTTTGTTTGTTTAT
This sequence comes from Mobula birostris, assembly GCF_030028105.1. Lineage (NCBI taxonomy): Eukaryota > Metazoa > Chordata > Chondrichthyes > Myliobatiformes > Myliobatidae > Mobula > Mobula birostris. Next base: position 119,311,106 of record NC_092377.1, read on the forward strand.
TTATTTACTTACTCTAATTTACATTTTTTCCCTCAATAATTGTGTATTGCATTGTACTGCTGCCACCAGGACAACACACATCATGACATGTGCCGGTGAAATTAAACCTGATTCCGACTCTGATTCCCACTTGCACACTCCGGTTAGTTCAGATTGGCATCAACATCTCCTCCACGGTCTCCATCAGCACAGGTGCACCACAAGGCTGTGTGCTTAGCCCCATGCTCTACTCTCTTTATACTTATGACTGTGAGGCTAAGCACAGCTCCAATGCCATATTTAATTTTGCTTACTGTTGTTTGCTGAATCAATGGTGGTGATGAGTCAGCATATCAGAGAGAGATTGAAAATCTGGCTGAGTTGTGGCACAACCTCTCACTCAGTGTTGGTGAGACCATGGAGTTGATTATTGACTTCAGCAGGAGGAGACTGAAGGTCCACGAGCCAGTCCTCAATGGAGGATCAAAGGTGGAGAGGGTCAGCAACTTTAAATCTTCTACAGATGTATGGTGGAGAGTCCATTGCTCGTTGCATCAGGAATGGTATGGAAGCATCAATACCCTTGAATAGAAAACCCTACACAAAAATTTCGTGGAGTTAGCTCAGTCTATCATAGGTAAAGCCCTCCCCACCACTGAGCACATCTGCATGAGCCACAAAAAAGACTCACACCATCAGGTTCAGGAACAGTTGTTTCCTCTCAACCATCAAGCTCTTGAACCAGTGGGGATAACTCTACTCAGTGCCACTCAATTTCACTCATCCCATCACTGAACTGTTCCCACAACTACGGATTCACTTTCAAGGACTCTTCATCTCATGTTCTTCATATTTATTGCTTATTTTTTTCATTATTATTTCTTTTTTTCTTCATTTTGTATTTGCACAGTTTGTACATTCGTTGTTTGTCCATCTATTTGGATGCAGTCTTTTATTGATTTTATTATATTTCTTGCATTTATTGAGTATGCCCACAAGAAAATGAATCTCAGCGGGGTATATGGTGGCATACATGTACTTTGGTAATAAACTTACTTAGAACTTTGAAGTTCAAATCTCCCATGACAACCCTTAATGTCAATTCATGTTCACACCAAGCCAAAATCTGCCTACTTCTCTGCTCTTCATGCCCTTGATGCTATTGGACGGCCTGTAGGATGTTCCCAAATGAGTGATTGCTCCCATTCTTTTTCTGACTTCCACGCAGTAGGACTTCCAGTCAGATGGCGGAGCGTTCAGTTGTAATGGCCTCTCAGCAGCCAACAAAAGATGCCTTTTTTTCCTCTTTTTTTTAATGATTGCAACACTCCAAGAACTTTGGATACTGCAGGTCTACCCCATCACTGAGCTGCTCGTTGGCAGAGCAGATGGACTGGATGCAGACCGTGTTGCTTCCTGCTATGGAACGCATCAAAGGCACGTTGGTGCACAAAGGTGGCATGCAATGTAACGGTGGGTGATTATCCTGGACATTTCTCTTGCGATTGCAAAACCCTTTTGAACATAGATAGTGTAGCATGCCACAGGCCTGTTTCCATGTTTAGTGGCGCGACAGATGGCAGAGGAGCTGCGTGGCCTTGGTTGTAACAAGGACTAAGCCTCAAGCCGAGGGCTTGCCTGTTGCTGTGGTCGAGGAGGGGAGACGCCGAAGATAGTGTAGTGTGGTGTCCATGCTCAGTTGGGGGCTGACTGCTCCTGTCAGTACTGCCCTCCAGTGTCTGCTCAGTGGAATGACAATGTGGGATTCATGCACCTTGGACCCAGAGGAACGCTGTTTCGTTTGACTGTATTCATATATGATTGAATGATAATTAAACTTGAATTTGAATTCCTCCATGATGTGCTCTCTTTCTACAGCTGTGTTTCTATCGCTGATTAGCAATGACATTTCCCTCACATACTTCCACCTATTTTACCTCCTCTTTGAATCATATAAACCCTGGAACAAACAACCAGTCGAGTCTTTGTGACAGCCAAATCTGTAATAGCCTTAAGACTGTGGTTTGATCCATGCTCTAAGCTTATCATCTTTGTTCCTAATTCTTCTCGCATTAAACACGTTTAAACCCATCACCCTACTGAATTTATGCCCTATCCACTGGCTATCCTTCTTCATAGTCTTGAAGATAGGGATGGCTGTGACCATGATGCAGCTTATTTGTGAATGAGTCTGTTCTGAAACTCGGTAGAGAATATTTGAGTTCTTTAAGGAAATCTTGATTAGTATGGTATAGTTGTTTGGTAATGTAATTAGTAACAATTTCAGTCCACTCGTCACCCCCACTCTGTTTGAAAAAGACCCCTCCACCCCATCCACCAAAAGCAAAATTTCCCAGTGGCCAACTATTTTAATTGCTATCCCCATTTCCTTTCCAATATGTTGGTCCATGGACTTTGTTTTTGCCACAATGAGGCCACATTCAGTACAGAAGAGCAACACCTCATAATCTGTCTGGGTAACCTCCAATCTGATGGCATGAATATCGATGTCTCCTTCCAATATATTTTTTTTCATTCCCCCTCCCCTTTCCCTTTCTTCTATTCCCCTCTCTGGATTCTCACCTGCTCTCATCTGCCTATCACCTCCCCCAGTACACCTTTCTTCCATTCTTTTCATGTCCATTCTCCTCTCCTATCAGATTCTTTTTTCTCCAGCCCTTCACCCTTTCTGGCTCACCTGGTTTCACCTGTCACCTTAAAACTTGTCCTCTTCCCCAACCCTCCCACCTTTTTATTCCGGCATCTTCCCGTCCCCTCCTGTCCTGTTGAACAGTCTCGGCCCAAAAATCGATTGTTTATTCAATTTCATACATGCTGCCTGACCTGCTGAGTTCCTCCAACATTTTGTGCATATTGCTCTGGATTTCCAGCATCTGCAGAATCGCTTGTGTTTATGAAGAAGACCCATTTATTTCATGTCTCTGGTTTCCAAGAAGGAGCCAATTTTCCATTCATGCCAACACTATTCTTTGATGTGGCAACCTGACAGATAAACTTTGGAAATCTAAATGCTGGTTATCCTTTCTGAGAAATGCCCTCATTATTCCAGGAGAGATTGGAGAGGGAGATTTTCTTCAGAGAACGTCAAAGGGAAGTTGAATAGAAAATGGCAGAGCTCTGAGTAGTGAATATTGGTGCGGATGTTCTTTATTGATGGAGGGGTCAAGGACAGAGGTCACAAATATAAAAGGGAACAGAGTTAGAAGTGACATGAGAAAAATCCTCTTCTGATGTGCCACTTCAAGGAATCAGCAATCCACAATCGCGAAGGGAGTTATGAAGTCAGTTCCTGAATGGTTTCCTGAGCAGTGCTACATGGAACCAACCTGGGATCTTGGATCTGGTCATCACTAATGGGGCAAGTTGTGTATAAAGTGGAATTGGTTTGTTGTTGTCACGTGTACAAAGATACAGAACAAAGCTTATTTTGCATGCTGTTCATACAGATCAGATTCATCACACAGAGCATTGAGGTGGTTCAAGGCAAAACAATAACAGAATGCAGACTGAAGTGTGGCAGGAACAGAAGCAGAGTGTCATGCAGATGGACAATAATGGGGCAAGGTGTGGTGTGGTATGTACCGACCAAATTGAGGCGGTGGAGTTCGGGTGGGGGTAGCGGTGTGAATGAGCCAACAGTTGGTTGCTGGAGTGGACTTGGAGGCAATTTGAAGCAGCAGAACTGAGTCCAATATCCACTCTCACCTCTCCTTTACTCTTTACATATCTGAAAAAATATTTTGGTGTCCTCTTTTATATTATTGGCTAGCTTATCTTCGTATTTAATATATTGTCTCCTTAATTGCTTTTTAGTTGCCTTCCATTTTTGTTTTTAAAGCTTTCCAATCCTCCAACTTTCCCATTGTTGCTATATTATATGACTCTCTCTTTGCTTTTATGCTGTCTCTGACATCCATTGACAGTCATGGTTGCAACATCCGTCCTTTAGTTCTTCATAAGTCCCATAAGACCATAAGACAAAGGAGCAGGAGTCGGCCATTCAGCCCATCGAGTCTGCTCTGCCATTTTATCATGAGCTGATCCATTCTCCCATTTAGTCCCACTCCCCCACCTTCTCACCATAACCTTTGATGCCCTGGCTACTCAGATACCCATCAATCTCTGATTTGTTTTTATTTGTGATTCATCTTTAGAATGTACATATGTATTTTGCATCTTCTAAGTTTCTCCCAGAAACTGCAGCCATTGTTGCCCTGCTGTCATTCCTGCTAGTGTTCCCTCCAATCAACACTGGCCAGTGCTTCTCTCATTCCTCTGTCATTCCCTTTCCTGCACTGCAATACTGATGCATCTTACTTTATCTTCTCCCTCTCAAACTGCAGGGTGAATTTTTGCATATTGTGATCACTGTATCCAAAGTGCTCCTTTACCTTATGCTCCCTGATCATATCTGGTTTATTGCACAATACCCAATCCAGAGTTGCCTTTCCCTGAGTTGGTTCAGCCACAAGCTGCTCTAAAAAGCCGTTTACAAATACTATCTACTGGGATTTCCCAATCTACCTGCATATTGAAATCTCACATGATTATTGTAACATTCCCTTTTTACCATCTTCCTTTGTAATTTGTACCCCACACTACCGACTAAGACTCAAGAAAAATTAACCCTTGGTTTTGTGTTCCTGTCTGGAGATGATGCTGTACAGAAAGCTCTTTAGAAGTCAAAAATGAGGCACAAATATTACAGTTCCATCTGTTTCATAAAACGTTCAGCATGGTACAGCTCAGAAAGGGCCAATTTGCACTGACAATCAAGCCAGAGAAGGATCTACTAGTGACCTGCTGTAACTAGGAATCGTAAGCATGAGGTTTCCTTCCATCCCATCAGCCAGTCCAGGCCAGTTTAGATACGGAATGTGTTCAGCACGGACTGATTGATTGACCCTTCAACTTTGCAGGGAGAGAAAAGGACAGAAATATAGAACAAAATATTGTTCAATTTACAAAAAGTCTGTTGACAACGGATGATTATACAAATATGTGAACAAGTGTAAAGAATGCTACAACTACAAGGAAAAACACAATTAAAATAACAATCCAACAATAGTGATTGGGGTTCTGAGACTGGGTCAGTTCCACACTCTGTACAAGGTCAGATGTGGCGATTTCAAAGTCACTTTGAGATTATTGTAGAATGTTACTGACCATATTAACCAGAACATGGAGGGTAAGGATGCATTTTTATCATCTCATCCGTTCACCTTTCCATTGATTCAAAACCACAAACATGGAGTGCTTGTCCATCCCAGTAAACACAGACAACTTCTTAACCTAAGGGGAAGGAAGAAGAGGGAGATATTAATGAAACTATAAACTCTCTGGCTTCAGTTTCACGGGGCAGTGGCAGCAGTAATGGAGGTATGTAGCAGTCATTAGTGGGGACATTGTTGAAAAGGAAATAATGAACACAGGAAGCAGGGGAGGAAGACAGAGGTGGGACTGGTCAAAAGACTACAGACTGAGTCTCTCCTTGATAAAGGTATCAATCAGGAAAATATGAAAAGTGTGTTTGAAAGGACTGCTATTACCCTGGAGATCTTAATCCACATATTGATTGGACAAACCAAACTGTCCCCTCCTTCTTCCCCATCTTTTTATTCTGGCATCATCCCCCCTCCCCTGAAGAAGGGTCATGGCCCAAAATATTCATTTCATAGATGCAGCCAGACCTGCTGAGTTGCTCCAGAATTTTGTGCGTGTTACATTAAGTGAAAACTTTCTATCAATCTCCACTCTGTGAGACAGAAAGTTTCCCAGAGAAAACACACATTAAATTGAAATAATAGGGAAGAGCAAGTAAAAATCACAGGATTAATGGAAGACAAGTAGTTAGGACACAATGCCTTATGCCGAGTGTTTTAAGGAAGAGACTTCAGAGATAATAGACAGTGATACCTGGCGAGGGGATCCTGGAGGAGTCATCCAATGAAACAAATATGTAGAATCTAGAAATACGAGACGGAGGATCACTTTGCTGGTGTTGGACCATATGCTTGAAATAGTAGAGTAACAGATACAATATATCAACAAATCAAACAGAGATGCATTGGGAATAGGGTTAGAGCTGTGAGGAATTTCAATTCTCCCACCATTTCCTGAGGTTGCCTTAGTGCAAAGGGCACAGTCTGTGTGAAATTAGTTACTGTGTTCAAGAGAATTTTTAAGATGATGTGTAGATTGTCTATTTGAGATGGGACGGTACTCAACCTTATGTTTGGGAGCGAAACTGGGTAGCTGGTGGAAATGTCAGTGGGACAGCACTTTGAGAACAATTGTCGTCGGTCTGTACATAGAAGAGCAATATTGGGACATCATGTTGTAACATTATAAACTACTGGCTATCCTGTTCTTGGAGGGCTCTGTGCAGTTCTGGTCTCCATCCTGTAGCAAGGATCCAGTTCCACTGGACAGAGTGCAGATGAGATCCATCAGGATGTTGCCTGCAGTGGAGAACTTTAGTTCAGGCAGAGCTTTTTGCTGGGTTTGTTTATCCTGGGGTGAAGGAGTCTGAGGGATGACTTGATGGGCTGAATGGCCTAATTCTGCTCCTATGTCTTATGGTCTTATATGAGGGATATATAAGAGGGATAGGTCAGGTAAAAAGTCAGTTTTGTTTCTGTTTACCATGAGGGATCTCAACAACAATTGTGTGTAAAGCAAAAGGGGTTCAAATGGGAATAAAGAGACAGTTTTTCTTTATTCACTGATATCTGGAAAATGATGCCAGGAGGTGTTGGAATCGCTTCATTTCAGAGGCATCCAGATGGACACTTAAATGAGGCAATTCAGCAAGACAGAGATAGACATGGACCTATTGCAGAAGCTGGGATCAGTGTAGATGGTCATAAAATGTCAGCATGGGTGTGGTGGGTTGAAGGGCCCATGTTACAGCACCAGCAATCACCGATCTGGGTTCAATTCCCATCACTGCCTGTGAGGAATCTGTACTTTCTCCCCGTGAACACTTGGATTTCCTCCGGGTGCTGCGGTTTCCTCCCACGTTCCAAAGACAGACAGGTGAGTGAGTTGTGGGCAACACTTACCGGCTGCCCAGCACGTTCCTCGCTGATTTGATTGCATGCTAAATGATGATTTCACTGTATGTTTCAATGTACACGTAACGTGATAAATAAATTTATTATTTCAGAACAGTGACTTCATGGAGAGCAGACTGAGCAAATGATCAATGGTGGATGGAGAAAGGGGTTCCAGGTCTCACCGAGAACACAGCTGAGGAGCTACAGCATTGACACATTCCACTGGGAACAATGAACTCTGTGTCATCCTGTCTGACATCCCCACTGAGAAAGCAGTGCTCACTCGTATCAGCAATGAGACTGGGGCTGTACAGTCGTGTAGTGGTTAGCACATCGCTTTACAGTACCAGTGAACTGGGTTCAATTCCCACCACTGCCTGTTAGGAGTTTGTACATTCTCCCTTTGGCCATGTGGGTTTGAAAGGAGTAATTAGCCATGATGGAAAAGCACAGATTCGACAGGCCAAATAACCTAACACTGCTCCTATGACATATGGTCTTATGGGTGGGTTAATGGACTTTGTAAGTTGCTTGTGATTGGGTTAGAGATAATTTGTGGTAGATTGGGTGCTGCTAGGCGTTGTTGTTTGAAGGGCCGGAAGAGCCAAGTTTGTGCTCTGTCTCCAAATAAATAAGGAAGTAGAGGCACTGCTGTATTTTCCTTGTAATTGCACTTCTGTGCTAGACCTGAAGTGATAACACCAGGCAATTTAAAGTTGCTGACCCTCTCCATGTCTGATTCCCCTGATGAGGTCTGTCTTGTGGATCTCTGGTTTCCTTCTCCTGCAGTCAGTAATCAGGTCCCTGGTCTTGCTGCCATTGAGAGGTTGTTGTTGTGGCACCACACAGCCAGATTTTCAATCACTCTCCTCATCACCACCTTTCCTTCGTCTAATGACACTGGTGTTATCAGCAGACTGAAATAAGGCATGGGAGCTGTGCGTAGGCTCACAGTCATAAGTGAATAGAGCAATGGGCTAAGCACACAGCCTTATGGTGTGCAATAGATGTGAGTGTCACTGGACGATAGTCATTGTTGCAGCTCACCTGCTCTTCTCGGGCCCTGGTTTGGTAAGATCGATGTCCGCTTGGAGCAGGTGAGAACTAGAATCAGGTTTATTATCACTGGCATGTGACCTGAAGCTCTGTCTGCAACAGTGAGAGACTGAACGTGTCCTTGTACACTCCCGCCAGCTGGTTGCCAGAGGTTTTTGATGCCCTGCCTGGTACACCATTGGCACCTGAAACCTGAGAGTGTTCACACTCTTGACGGATGTTCAGATATTGTTCTCTGAGACACTTATCACAGGGTCACCAGTTGCTGCAGAGATTCACACGAGTACAGTTTTTTCCTCTTTTCAAAGTGTATAAAAGGAGTTTAACTCACTGCAGAGTGAAGTATCACAGCCAGTTATAGATACATCCCAATTTGGAAGGCAAAAGAAAGATACCTTGTATGATGCCTCTCAGCAGTGTCAACACAGCTATATGAGCTAAATAAGAGTACAGAAGGGATAAGCGAAGCGGCCATTGTCAGGAGTAGGCCAGTGGCAAGACTAGAAGTGACAGGCTTTGGTTCAAAGGAGGCTTCGGCTTGGAAGAGGCATCGGCTCTCTGTAAAGTGTCTGTTAAAGTTTCCTTTTTGTTTTTTTTTCCTCTCTTACTGTACCATTTAAATAGCTGTGGTGTGCTCTTTGTGCCAGATGTTGGAGATCTGGGAGACCCAAAGTCTCCCAGGGAACTACATCTGTGTGAAGTGCATCCAGTTGCAGCTCCTTGAAGACCGTGTTAGGGATCTGGAGCAGCAGCTGGATGACCTTTGGCTTGTACGGGAGAATGAGGAGGTAATTGGCCAAAGTTAAAGGGAAATAGTCACCCTGAAGTTGCAGGAGGCAAGTCGCTGGGTGACTGTCAGAGAAATGGAAATAGGCAGTTAGAGCACAGCACCCTGTGGCCATTCCTCAAAAACAAGTATACCGCTTTGGATACTTTTGTAGGGGATGACCTCCCGGGAGAATGCCACGGTGACCAGGTTACAGGCACTGAGCAAGGGTCGTGGTGCAGAAGGGAAAGAGAGAGAAGAAGGGAGTGGTGGTGATAGGGGACTCAATAGTGAGGGGAACAGACAAGAGATTCTGTGGACATGAATAGGACATCCGGATAGTATGTTGCCTCCCAGGTACCATGGTCAGGGATGTCTCAGATCCTGTCCACAACATTTTGGAGAGGAGGAAGAACAGCCAGATGTCTTGGCACATATTGGTTCCAATGACATAGTTAGGAAAAGCAATGAGGTCCTGAAGAGAGAATTTAGAGAGCTAGGTAGAAAGCTGAGAAGCAGGGCCTCCCGGGTATTAATTTATGGATTGCTGCCTGTGCCATGCTCTAGTGAGGGTAGAAACAGAATGACTTGGCAGATAAATGCGTGGCTGAGAAGCTGGTGCAGGGGCAGGACTTCTGGTTCTTGGATCATTGGGATCTCTTCTGGGGGAGGTATGACATGCACAAAAGTGACGGGTTGCACCTGAACCCAAAGGGGACCAATATTAGACATAGGAGCAGAATTAGGCCATCTGGCCCATTGAGTCTGCTGCCCCATTCAAACTTGGCTGATCCTTTTTTACCCCTCCTCAACCCCAGTTCCCAGCCTGCTCCCCGTAACCTTTGATGCCATGTCTAATCAAGAACCTATCAATCTCTGCCTTAAATACACCCAACAAGTGCCTCCCTGTCACCACAATCTCTAACGCTACGTCTTTCAGAACCCCAGTGTGCAGTTCCTCTGGTCCGGGTGACTTCTGTAGCTTTAGAACTTACGGCTTTTAGAGCACCTTCTCTCTTGTAATAGTAACTGCACCCACTTCTCTTCCTTGACACACTGCAACATCAGGCTTACTGCTAGTCTCATCCACAGTGAAGACTGATGCAAAATACCCATTTAGTTCATTTAGTTATTATTTCTCCTGCCTCATTTTCTAGCGGTCCTATATCAACTCTCATTTCTCTTTTATTTTTAACGTACTTGAAAAAAACTTTTACTATCCACTTTGATATTATTTGCTAGCTCGCTTTCATACAACCATAGAACCATAGAACATTACAGCACAGAAACAGGCCTTTTGGCCCTTCTTGGCTGTGCTGAACCATTTTTCTGCCTAGTCCCACTGACCTGCCCCTGGACCATATCCCTCCATACACCTCCCATCCATGTACCTGTCCAAGTTTTTCTTAAGTGTTAAAAGTCAGCCCGTATTTACCACTTCATCTGGCAGCTCATTCCACACTCCCACCACTCTCTGTGTGAAGAAGCCCCAACTAATGTTCCCTTTAAACTTCTCCCCCTTCACCCTTAACCCATGTCCTCTGGTTTTTTTCTCCCCTTGCCTCAGTGGAAAAAGCCTGCTTGCATTCACTCTATCTATACCCATCATAATTTTACATATCTCTATCAAATCTCCCCTCATTCTTCTACGCTCCAGGGAATAAAATCCTAACCTATTCAACCTTTCTCTGTAATTCAATTTCTCAAGTCCCGGCAACATCCTTGTCAACCTTCTCTGCACTCTTTCAAACTTATTAATATCCTCACTGTAATTTGGTGACCAAAACTGCACACAATACTCCAAATTCGGCCTCACCAATGCCTTATACAACCTCACTATAACATTCCAACTCTTATACTCTATACTTAGATTTATAAAGGCCAATGTAACAAAAGCTCGCTTTACGACCCAATCTACCAGTGACACCACTTTTAGGGAATTTTGTATCCGTATTCCCAGATCCCTCTGTTCTACTGCACTCCTCAGTGCCCTACCATTTACCTTGTATGTTCTACCTTGGTTTGTCCTTCCAAAGTGCAATACCTCACACTTGTCTGTATTAAACTACATCTGCCATTTTTCAGCCCATTTTTCCAGCTGGTCCAAATCCCTCTGAAAGCTTTGAAAACCTTCCTCACTGTCCACTACATCTCCAATCTTTGTATCATCAGCAAACTTGCTGATCCAATTTACCACATTATCATCCAGATCATTGATATAGATGACAAATAGCAATAGACCCAGCACTGATCCCTATGGCACACCACTAGTCACAGGCTTCCACTCAGAGAAGCAATCCTCCACTACCACTCTCTGGCATCTTCCATTGAGCCAATGTCTAATCCAATTTACCACCTCTCCAATGTATACCTTGTGACTGAATCTTCCTAACTATCCTCCCATGCGGGACCTTGTCAAAGGCCTTACTGAAGTCCATGTAGACAACATCCACTGCATTCCCTTCATCCACTTTTCTGGCAACCTCCTTGAAAAACTCTGATAGATTTTTTAAACCTGACCTACCACGCACAAAGCCATGTTGACTCTCCCTAATAAGTCCCTGTCTATCCAAATACTTGTAGATCCTATCTCTCAGTATTCCTTCCAATAATTCACCTACTACTGACGTCAAAGTTACTGGTATATAATTTCCTGGATTACTTTTAGAGCCTTTTTTAAACAACGGAACAACATGAGCTATCCTCCACTCCTCCGCACCTCACCCATAGATACCGACATTTTAAGTATATCTGCCAGGGCCCCTGCAATTTCAACACTAGTCTCCTTCAAGGTCCAAGGGAATACCCTGTCAGGTCCTGGGGATTTATTTACTCTGATTTGCCTCAAGGTAGCAAGCACCTCCTCCTCTTCAATCTGTATAGGTTCCATGACCTCACTACTTGTTTTCCTTATTTCTATTGACTCTATGCCAGTTTCCTTAGTAAATACAGACACAAAGAAATCATTTAAGATCTCCCGCATTTCGTTTGGTTCCATACATAGCCGACTACTCTGATCTTCAAGAGGACCAATTTTATCCCTTACTATCCTTTTGCTCTTAATATATCTGTAGAAGCTCTTTGGATTATCCTTCACCTTGACTGCCAAAGCAACCTCATGTCTTCTTTTAGCCCTCCTGATTTCTTTCTTAAGTAGTTTTTTGCATTTATTATACTCCTCAAGCACCTTATTTGCTCCTTGTTTCCTATACATGTCATACATCTCTCTCTTCTTCTTTATCAGAGTTCCAATATCCCTTGAGAACCAAGGTTCCTTATTCTTATTCACTTTGCCTTTAATCCTGACAGGAACATACAAACTCTGCACTCTCAAAATATCTCCTTTGAAGGCCTCCCTCTTACCAATCACATCCTTGCGAGAGAATAACCTATCCCAATCCACGCTTTTTAGATCCTTTCTCATTTCTTCAAGTTTGGCCTTTTTCCAGTTTAGAACCTCAACCCGAGGACCAGATCTATCTTTATCCATGATCAAGTTGAAACTAATGGTGTTATGATCACTGGAACCAAAGTGTTCCCCTAAAAACACTTCTGTCACCTGTCCTAACTCATTTCCTAAGAGGAGATCTAGAATTACATCCTCTCTAGTTGGGACCTCTATATACTGATTTAGAAAACTTTCCTGAACACATTTTACAAACTCTAACTCATCTAGACTTTAAACAGTATGGGAGTCCCAATCAATATGTGGAAAATTAAAATCCCCTACTATCACAACTTTGTATTTCCTGCAGTTGTCTTCTACCACTCTGCTGATTCGTTCCTCCAATTCTCGCTGACTATTGGGTGGTCTATAATACAACCCCATTAATGTGGTCATACCTTTCCCGTTTCTCAGCTACACCCATATGGCCTCGGTAGACAAGTCCTCTAATCTGTCCTGCCTGAGCACTGCTGTAACATTTTCCCTGACTAGCATATTTAATCTTTTCCCTTCTTATAAATTTTTGAGTTGCTCTTGGTAGATTTTTAAAAATTTCCCAATCCTCTATCTTCCCACTAATTTTTGCTTTGTTGTATGCCCTTTCTTATGCTTTTACAATAACTTTGACTTCCCTTATCTGCCCCGGTTGTATATTTTACCATTTGAGTATTTCTTCAGTTTTGTAATACACATGTCCTGCACCTTCCTCATTTTTCACAGAAACACACACCATTGCTGCTCTGCTGACATCACTGCCAGCAGCTCCTTCCAATTTACTTTGGCCAACTCCTCTCTCATAGAATCATAGAAAATATAGAAACATAGAAAATAGGTGCAGGAGTAGGCCATTTGGCTCTTTGAGCCTGCACTGCCATTCAGTATGATCATGGCTGATCATCCAACTCAAAACCCTGTACCTGCCTTCTCTCCATACCCCCGATCCCTTTAGCCACAATGGCTATATCTAACTCCCTCTTAAATACATCCAATGAACTGGCCTCAACTGTTTCCTGTGGCGGAGAATTCCACAGATTCACCACTCTCTGTGTGAACAAGTTTTTCCTAATCTCGGTCCTAAAAGGCTTCCCCTTTATCCTCAAACTGTGACTCCTCGTTCTGGACTTCCCCAACATTGGGAACAATCCTCCTGCATCTAGCCTGTCCAATCCCTTTAGGATTTTATACATTTCAATCAGATCCCCCGCCCCCAATCTCCTAAATTCCAACGAATATAAGCCTAGTCGATCTAGTCTTTCATCATATGAAAGTCCTGCCATCCCACGAATCAATCTGGTGAACCTTCTTTGTACTCCCTCTATGGCAAGGATGTCTTTCCTCAGATTAGGGGACCAAAACTGCATACAATACTCCAGGTGTGGTCTCACCAAGGCCTTGTACAACATTTATCCACATTAAATTGCATCTACCATGAATTTGCCCACCCACCTAACCTATCCAAGTCACCCTGCATCCTCTTAGCATCCTCCTCACAGCTAACACTGCCGCCCAGCTTCGTGTCATCCGCAAACTTGGAGATGCTGCATTTAATTCCCTCATCCAAGTCATTAATATATATTGTAAACAATTGAGGTCCCAGCACTGAGCCTTGCGATACCCCACTAGTCACCGCCTGCCATTCTGAAAACGTCCCGTTTAATCCCACCCTTTGCTTCCTGTCTGCCAACCAATTCTCTATCCACATCAATACCTTACCCCCAATACCGTGTGCTTTAAGTTTGCACACTAATCTCCTGTGTGGGACCTTGTCAAAAGCCTTTTGAAAATCCAAATATACCACTTCCACTGGTTCTCCCCTATCCACTCTACTAGTTACATCCTCAAAAAATTCTATGAGATTCGTCAGACATGATTTTCCTTTCACAAATCCATGCTGACTTTGTCCGATGATTTCACCGCTTTCCAAGTGTGCTGTTATCACATCTTTGGTAACTGACTCTAACATTTTCCCCACCACCGATGTTAGGCTAACTGGTCTATAATTCCCCGGTTTCTCTCTCCCTCCTTTTTTAAAAAGTGGGGTTACATTAGCCACCCTCCAATCCTCAGGAACTAGTCCAGAATCTAACGAGTTTTGAAGAATTATCACTAATGCATCCACTATTTCTTGGGCTACTTCCTTAAGCACTCTGGGATGCAGACCATCTGGCCCTGGGGATTTATCTGCCTTTACTCCCTTCAATTTACCTAACACCACTTCCCTACTAACATGTATTTCACTCTGTTCCTCCATCTCACTGGGCCCTCTGTCCCCTACTACTTCCGGAAGATTATTTATGTCCTCCTTAGTGAAGACAGAACCAAAGTAATTATTCAGTTGGTCTGCCATGTCCTTGCTCCCCATAATCAATTCACCTGTTTCTGTCTGTAGGGGACCTACATTTGTCTTAATCAATCTTTGTCTTTTCACATATCTATAAAAGCTTTTACAGTCAGTTTTTATGTTCCCCGCCAGTTTTCTCTCATAATCTTTTTCCCCTTGCAGGTGCACCGTCCGCCAGTAAAAGCAGGATCTCCCAGTGGCCACCCATTTTAATTTCACTTCAAATTCCTGTTCAGATACATCAAACCATAATCTCTTCCACTGTCACAATGAGGCCACCCACCCCTCCCTCTTCCTTGTGTTTCACTCTTTTCCCCACTCTCCCCCATTTTAACTCTGCTCCTCGACTTTTCTCCCCCAGTCCTGCTGAAGGGCCTCAGCCAGAAACATCAACAGTACTCTTTTCCATGGAAGCTGCCTGGCCTGCTGAGTTCCTCCAGCATTTTGTGTGTGTTGCTCTCATTTCCTTTCTTCTGCCTCCCTCCCGTTTGGAAGAGTGGAGAGACATTTGCAATTTTCCAGTCCTTCAGCACCATGCCAGAATCTAGTGATTCTTGAAAGATAATTACTAATGCCTTCGCAATCCCTTCAGCTACCTCTTTCAGAACCCTGGGGTGTAGTCCATCTGGACCAGATGACTTATCTACCTTCAGACATTCAGGCTTCTGAAGTTGCCAGTTTACAACCACCAGGAGAGAGGAGCAACACCATGGCTTGAGACTCTGGGTCCATTGAATGCCACTGAGATCTACGTCGTCCACAAACAGAGCTTGTCTTCTGCTGAGCAAACACTGGGGAGCACCACTTCCAGCCTTTCACCGCATCACCTCCCCCAGTGGAGTGCAATGGCTCTGACGCCCATCTCCGGTCGGCTGTAAAGAGGCGACATCTTGGCTTGTGGGTGAGCTCTCGCTATGACTGAGGCCACACATCCCCTCTGCCATCTGACCTTGCTCTCCGCCAATAAATCCATAAATCCAACTTAAGGCATTCCATGTTAACAATGCATTCCATACTACCCCTCTGCCTACCTGTCTGTCCTTTCCATATGATGTGTATTCTTGGATGTTAACCTCTCGACGAGAATCTTCTTTCAGCCATGACTTCGTGATGCCCACAATTAACAATCTCTCTCTGTGCTACAAGATCATCGACATTACAGATCTTTATCTCCATTGAAGCAGATCAACAGTAGGGGCCTCACTGTGTCCACCCACGGGGACAAAATTGCTCCATAATAGTATCTATGTGTGGAGCCAAAACAGCTGGGGAAGATCTTAAATAAATTCTTCGCATCTGAATTTACACAGGAGACAGATACAGAGCGTGGAGAAGTATGGCAAAGATGCATCACCTACATGGACCCTTTATAGATTACAGAGGACAATGTGTTTGCTACCTTGAGGCCAATCGGGTGGATAAATCCCCAATATCTGACAAGGTGATTTCTCGGCCACTACAAGTGCAGAAATTGCTGGGGCCCTCGCAAAGATATTTAAAACTTCCTTAATGACAGGAGAGGTTCCAGAGGGTTGGAGGATAGCCAATGTTGTTCCACTATTTAAAAAAAGGCTCTAAACATAAACCAGGAAATTATAGGCCAGTGAGTCTCACATCAGTTGTGGGAAAGTTATTGGAAGGTTCTAAGGCTCTGGATATATAGGTATTCGGATAGACATGGGTTAATTAAGGATAATCAGCTTGGCTTGTCATGTCCAGCCAATCTTACAGAGTTTTTTGAAGAAGTTACCAGGAAAGTTGATAAAGGAAAGGCAGTGGGTGTTGTCTACATGAACTTTAGTAAGGCATTTGACAACATCCAACATGTTTTTTAAAATTTCAAAATATACTTTATTCAAAAATAAAATTATATACAATAAACCATTCAATGACTCTCAATCCTGTACATACATTTCCCTTACGGTCTCTAGACATCCATACTAATGGCCACCCACGTGGCACTACAGTTGTTCACCTTACCACACCATTGTTGAGGGATATACTCCCCGCCACCTAACCCCTTCCACTCCCGCAGATGAAGAACCCTAAACTGTGGTCCTTCCCCACCGGGCCCTTGTGGTGGCTGCACCAGGTTTTAGCGCGTCCCTCAGCACGTACTCCTGCAGCCCAGAATGTGCCAGTCGGCAGCATTCTGCCACGGACATCTCCATGTGCTGGTAGATCATCAAGTTTCGGGCTGACCAAAGAGCGTCTTTCACCGAGTTGATGATCTGCCAGCAGCACCGGATGCTGGTCTCCCTGTGCATCCCCGGGAACAGCCCGTAGATCAGAGAGTCCTCTGTTACGCAGCTGCTGGTGATGAAACGTGACACTAACCTATTCATCCTCCTCCACACCCTCTCTGCGAACTGACTGTGCAAAGAGGTGGGTCACAGACTCCTCCTCACTGCAGTCCTCCCGTGTGTGGAGGCGACGTTCCAGGATTACAGGAGGGATCTAACTGGGAGGGCCCCTCTCACCACCAGCCAGGGGAGGTCCTGGTGCCTGTTGGTGAGGTCTGGCGATGAGGCATTTTGCCAGATGTACGGTCTGCTCGGGGAACCACCCCACTGTGTCCATCACGTCCTTCTCTTGCAGTGCCTGCAGGACATTACGTGCTGACCACTGCCTGATGGCCCTGTGGTCAAAGGCGTTCTCCTGGAAGAACTTTTCTACAAAGGACAGGTATGGCGGCAACGACCAGCTGACTGGGGCGTTGTGCGGGAGTGGGGCCAGACCCATCCTTCGTAGCCAGGGCGACAGGTAGAACCTGGGCACATAGTGGTACTTGTTGCCCACATATCTGGGTTCTACACACAACCTGATGCAGCCACACACGAAGCTGGCCATCAGGGTGAGGGTGACACTGGGGACATTCTCGCCCCCATTGTCCAAGGACTTGTGCATGACGGTCCATCTGACCCACTCCATCTTGGATCTCCAGACGAATCTGAAGACAGCTCGGGAGATTTCCGAGCTGCAAGAGCGGGGGACGGGCCACACCTGCGCCAAGTACAGCAGCCCAGAGAGCACCTCACACCTGATGACCAGGTTCTTGCCCATTATTGATAGAGAGTGCCCTCTCCACAGTCCCAGTTTCTCTTTCACCTTGGCAGTTCATTCCAGCCAGTTCTTACTGCATGCCTCGGCCCCTCCGAAACAGATCCCTAACACCTTCATGTGACCAGACCTGATGGTGAAGGGGACACCGGATCGGTTGGGCTAGTTGCCGAAGAGCATGGCTTTACTGTTCGCTCTTCGTGCGGTTCACCCTGGCCCCTGACGCCAGCTCGAACTGTTCACAGATGTCCATAAATCTACTGTCACGGTGAGGCCACACACCCCTCCCTCTTCCGGTTTCACCTAACACCTTATCTTTCTCTCTCTCTCTCCCCCACCCATTGTTAACTCTACTCCTTGTCTTTTTTCCCCCAGTCCTGCTGAAGGTCCTCAGCAGAAACATCGACTGTACTCTTTTCCATAAAAGCTGCCTGGCCTGCTGAATTGTTCCAGCATTCTGTGTGTGTTGCTTTCATTTCCTTTCTTCTGCCTCCGTCCCGTTTGGAAGAGTGGAGTGACATTTACAATTTTCCAGTCCTTCAGCACCATGCCAGAACCCAGTGATTCTTGAGAGATCATTACTATCTCTTCCACTACCTCTTTCAGAACCCTGGAGTGTAGTCCATCTGGTCCAGGTGACTTATCTACATTCAGCCATTGAGGCTTCTGAAGCATCTTCTCCTGAGTAATAACAACTGCACTCACTTTTGCCCCCGATGCTCTTGAACTTCCAGCAACTGCTAATGTCTTCCACAGTGAATACTGATATAAAATACTTATTCAATTCATCTACCATTTCCTAGTCCCACATTACTACCACTCAGCATTATTTCCCAGGGTCCAATACCTACTCTCACCTTTCATTTATTCTTTATATATCTGAAAATCTTTTGGCATCCTTTTTGATGTTATTGGCTAGATTACATACATCTTCCATCTCTTCCATCCTTATGGCTTTCTAAGTTGCCTTCTGTTGGTTTTTAAAAGTGTCACAATCCACCATATTGCCACTAATATTTCTCTATTATATGTCCTCTCTTTTTTCTCCTATGTTGTCTTTGACTTCCTTTGTCAGCCATTGTTTCTTCTTCCTGCCTTTATAACACTTCTTCTTTGAGACATATCTACTGTGTGCCTTCCTAAATGTTCCCAGAACTCTAGCTATCGTGGTTCTGCCATCAGCCCTGGTAGTGTCCCCTTCCAATCAAATTAGGCAAGCTCCTCTCTCATGCCTCTGTAACTCCTTTTACTCCACTGTAATACTGAGAGATCTGACTTCAACTTTTCCCTAACAAATTGCAGGGGAATTCTATTATTTTATAATTGCTGTCTCCTAAGGGCCCCTTTCCCTTAAGCTCCCTCATCAAATCCAGTTCATTATGCAACGCCCAATCTGGAATATTCTTTTCCCTATTGGGTTCAACCACAAGCTGCTCTCAAAAGCCACTTCGTAGGCATCCTATGAATTCTATTTCTTGAGATCCAGATCCAATCTGATTTTCCTAATCAATTGAATTCACTTCAAATTTAATTGTCATTCAACATATGCTTAGCACATATAGAGGATAAATTAACCAATTGAAGAATTTTTTCCCATTTTTCAATCGGTATAATAATGTTAAGTTCACTTTCCCAGTCAGCTTTAATTTTATTGGAAACATCAGGACATAAATTCATAATTATATTATATATAATTGCTACAACACTTTTCTGAGAGAGATTTAAATCTAAAATTTTTTCCAAAGTGTCCATTGGATATGGGTGTGGAAAATTAGGAGAAACAGTAATTAAAAAGTTTCTAATCTGTAGATATCTAAAAAAATGAGATCTGGGTAAGTTATATTTATTAGAAAGTTGATCAAAAGACATGAAACAATTATCCAGAAATAAATCACGAAAACGTATTATACCTTTGGTTTTCCAATCAAAGTAAGCTTGATCCATAGTGGAAGGTTGAAAAAGGAAATTAAATATAATAGGACGCTACAGTTTAAAGTAGTGCACAGGGCTCCTATGTCCAAAGATAAACTATCTCATTATTATTCTTATATTAATCCAATATGTGATAGATGTCATTCTGAGATAGCTTCTTCAACCCACATGTTTTGGTCATGTCCTTTGTTGGAAAAATATTGGAAAGACATTTTTGACATTATTTCAACGGTTTTGAATATAGACTTAAAACCTCATCCAATTACTGCTATCTTTGGATTACCAATGATAGATACAAATTATCTCACCTCTTCAGCACGTAGGATGATTGCATTTCTTACTCTAATGGCTGGAAGATCCGTTTTGCTGAATTGGAAAGAGATTAACCCTCCTACGGTATTTCATTGGTTTTCACAAACTATGGTATGTTTGAATTTGGAGAAAATTAGAAGTGCGGTTTATGACTCTTCCATTAGGTTTGTAAAAACTTGGAGGCCATTCATTCAGCATTTGTATTTGATGTAATTTGACCATTTCCAAACTTGTTTTATTTCTCTGTACTGTTGGTTGAGAGGAATGGAGTCATCGACACTAAGGTTTTCTTCTTTCCCATTTTCAAGTTGGTAGTATTGCCCAAATCTTTTAGTTTAGTTGACTAATTCTGTTTAGTTTAGTTTTTTTTGGGATGGGGTTTGTTTTTTTTCTTCTTTTTTTTTTCTTTTTCATGATTTTTCTTCAGTTTTTTTTTGTTTTGTATTATTTATTATTATTCTACATGGTTGGGAGCTTCATCAATTTTTACTATTTGGTTTTACAATTACTCATTTGAAATGTAACAATGTATCTCCTACTAGTATTTTTGCTTTGTTATGTTTTCATTCTATGAAATTAATAAAAAGATTGAAAAAGAAAGAAATTTATTTGTCATTCAACCATATACTGTATGAATACTCATGAATACAGTCAAATGAGACAGTGTTACTCCAGGGCCAAGGTGCAAAATAGCACCAACAGTCACTCCCAGCACACATAGCACTTATAGGGTAGAACAATCCAGCCACTCTTTAAAAGAGTCCAAACTCAAGCCATCAAATGCTGCTGCAATCAGCAGATGGCCACAACAGAGCGTGTCTTCTACCGAGTGAACACTAGGGGAGCTGGGGAGCAGCACCGACTCCAGCGCGGACACTGCGCGACACTGCCCCCGGTGGAGCACACTGACTCCAACACCTCTCTTCTGATGGCTGGAACAGGCGATACTGCGACCTAAGGCCTAGTCTTTGCACATATAAGATGGCAACTACATATAGTATAACAGTAGAATATAACCACAGAGTGGATATTTATCTTTAGTACTGACTCTGAGTTCATTGCCAAGTGAACAACAGGGGGTGGGGGGGGGGGCGGCTGGCAGCACCAACTCCAGCCTGGATGCTGCTCCACATTTCTACCCCGGTGGGACACATATGCTCCAACCCCTCTCTCCTGGTGGCTGTAAGCTGGCAACACCATGGCTTCAGGCTCTGGGTCCATTGAATGCCACCGAAATCTGTGTCGTCCACAAACAGAGCTTGTCTTCTGCTGAGCAAACACTGGGGAGTAGGGAGGGTCAGCACCACTTCCAGCATTTCTCCACAACACCTCCCCCAGTGCAGCGCAATGGCTCCAATGCCTCTCTCCAGTCTAGGTGTTATATACCCCTAGGGTTAATTTTTTCTGTGGACTGTCTCTTTAAAAAGCTGAGAGAATGACTCTTGTACACTGTTAGATTTCTACTGACTACAAAATTGCTGGGTTACTATAGTGAGAGAGATGGAGTTATTTGTTGGACAATGAATGATTTATGGTTTCTTGCGCCTTGTTTTGATTAAGCAAGGTCAGATGATCCCCTTACAGACACACACAGTTCAGAGTCAAGATGGTTTTGATCAATGAAAGACACCAGTGAGTGAGGTAGCTGGTTTAAACTTTCAGTAGCCAAAAGGGGTGAGTTGAGATTGATACAGAGTATTGATAATTGACTCTCACAAGTGCTGCAAATAGAAGAAATTGGCAGAGAAAGAGGAGGGGAGAGAAAGGTTTGAAACAGAAGAAACCTAGTGATAAAGAGATCACTGTTTGGACTCTCTTCTAAGTAGCCCATAAGGGTGAGTTTGATTCCATTCGAATATGAAAGTGTGATTGTCACATAGTTAATCCACAGCAGTAGGTTCTCTGGTGAGGGGAAAACATTTGTCAATACCACGTGTGTGCTTACCCTTGTCTGGGTGTGGTAGTTCACTGAAAAAAGGCACCCCTGTGGCAAATCACTGTTGGAGTTATTTTGTATGCCGCAGAACTGGATAAGTGGTTATCATGTTGTGTGTTTGGGGTCACCGTGTGTAATTTACCCGTGTGTCTACCCTTGCCTGGGTGGTGGTTCCCCTAAAGATGGTCTTCTTTGTGAACAGCTACTGTTGGTGATACTTTGAGTGTGGAGAGGAACAACTTTGGAGATAAAGCTTACTGCTATTGTTATTTTGTATTGCTGTCATGGAATCTGTGGAATATGGACATAATTGCCTTCTCACAACATTCGCCTTTGGATTACAAATATCTCCCTCATAACAACAATAACAACTCTGTGCATTTGAACTGAACTGAACTTTCTTACGTACCATCAGAAGACTGTAACTCTTGCCACATAATCTTGAATAAGTTTGGGAACTTTATCTATACATCTATATATGCCTAACACTGCTAACTTTTGGATTACCTGGTTAAGTTACTAATAAAATAGTGATTGTTAACAGCAAAACCAGACTCCAGCTGTGTTCTGTTGCTGCTGATATTTTCAGTGTTGTAAGCATGTAACTGGTACTTTCTCCCGGGATGTGTGTACGTAACAGGCTGCAGACAGGCGACATCTTGGCTTGAGGGTGAGCTCTCGCTATGACTGGGGCCACACGTCCCCTCTGACATCCGACCTTGCTCACCGCCAGTAAATCCATAAATCCAACTTATGGCATTCCACATTAACAATGCATTCCATACTACCCCCTCTGCCTACCTGCCTGTCCTTTCCATATGATGTGTATTCTTGGATGTTAACCTCTCTACAAGGATCTTCTTTCAGTCATGACTTAGTGATGCCCACAATTAACAATCTCTCACTGTGCTACAAGATCATCAACCTTACAGATCTTTATCTCCATTCAAGCAGATCAACAGTAGGGGCCTCACTGTATCCACCTTCAAGTCTTTAACCCATGGGGACAAAACTGGTCCTCTGGAAGACCATAATGGTAATCCACGTGTGAAGCCAAAACAACTGGGGAAGATCTTAAATAAATTCTTTACATCTGTATTTACTCAGGAGATGGATACGGAGTCTGCAGAAGTGCGGCAAAGAGGCATCAATTTCATGGACCCTTTACAGATTACAGAGGACGACGTTTTTGCTACTTTGAGGCAAATCGGGTGGATAAGTCCCCAATGTCTGACAAGGTGTTTCATAGGACCCTACAAGTGCAGCAATTGCTGGGGCCCCTAGCAAAGATATTTAAAACATCCTGTTACAGACCTCATGGATATCTTGTGACTGTCTTATGACCATGAAGTAATTGGGTATCTGATGAGCATGAGGTTATGGTCTTGTGGAGGTCACATGATGTAATTTTGCTGCCGATGTGAGGTCACGTGATGACATGTTCACCACAGGTATATAAGGGGAGACCCCTAGGGTGACTCAGTTAGTTTTTTTCAGTTTAGTTTTGTGTTAGATACTCCGTTTTGTTGTATATTCGGCTTATGATGCAGTTTTGTTTTAAAGTGGAGTTCTACTTTCTATTGTGAGTAGTATTGGATAGTGAAGACCTAACCAAAGCGCAGGAATTCGCCGAGTCGAGTAAAACTGATACTGTTTGGCGGTTTTAGAGAGGATCGACCTTTATTGAATCTTCGTTCAAGAAAAAGTGACCTGCAACTGAGATATCTCCTGCTGAAGTAGGAAGGATTGTGCAGTGTCTATTCTCCAGAGGGAAAGGTCAGTTCCTTAAACTGGTTTTATTCCCGCCGTTGTGAATCCTGCGGACAATGCAGGTTCCGGTTGGGAACAGCAGTAACGACCCATCTTTGAGAAAATCTTTATTTCAGGAAAGTCTCTCCTAATTGACTGTATAGATCTCTTGGACTTTTGAAATTACCATTCTAAGAACTGGGTTCGACTTTACCACTTTAAAAACTGTTTTTGCATTTATCCTTTTAAGAACTGTTCCAGAGTTGCTGTATAGCAGTTAACTTCCGGTTAAATTAGTCGTTTGAATATATTTTGCTATTTTTGAGCAGAGTTTAATAAATGAAGGGTCCTGACGAAGGGTCTCGGTCTGAAACGTCGACTGTACCTCTTCCTAGAGATGCTGCCTGGCCTGCTGCGTTCACCAGCAACTTTGATGCGTGTTGCTTGAATTTCCAGCATCTGCAGAATTCCTGTTGTTTGCGTTTAATAAACGTTTGTTTGTTTTTATAAAATCTGACTCAATTGATTGTCACAATGGCAGGGCATTGCGAGCAAGGGTGGACCCAAATGAAAGACACATCTTGTGAGGTTACTTAGATTTAGTTTATTGTTCGATACCAGGAGAGCTAGGCAGGAGCAGGAAATAGCGAACTGGACAAGGACTCAGGACTACGACTAGGCTGGGACCAAGGGTTTGGGCTTGGACTCAGAATCGGCTCCCAGAACTAGAGGAGACATGAAGAAGCTAGGGTATGGGCTCTGAGCCAGAGACTGGGCAGTGAACATGGGAACACAGAGCCTCGATCTCGGGGAGCAGGTACATGGAACCATGGACACATACACAGACCACAGAGTCGGGACCCCTCCTTGGGTACAGGACATAGAGCCGGGACTCGCACACAGAACAGAGAGCCGGGACACTTCCTTGGGTACAGGACATAGGGCTGGGACTCATGACCCTCCACGGGGCAATGGCAAGACACCCTGACTTACCCCACGGAGGCGAGGACAAGACAAGACAAGACATGACCCCGGCGGGGCAACGGCAAGATGGCCAGACTTACCCCCACGGAGGCGAGGACCAGTCAAGACAAGACATGACCCCCGGCGGAGCAATGGCAAGACGCCCTGACCTACGCCACAGAGGCGAGGTCAAGACAAGACAAGACCAACACGAATGAACACCAGACAGTACCTATCTAGCTCCGGTGATGGAACTAGACGGAAGTGCAGGCAGGAGCTGCAGACGAGGGCTAGAGGTGAGAGGGGCAGAGAAGGGATTCAGATAAGGGGGTAGGACAGGAATCACAGACCGCCAGGGCCAGGACTTGACTCAGAACTGGGAAGCCGCCAGGGCCAGGACTTGATTTGGTGCTTGAATGCCGCCGGAGCCAGGACTTAACTTGGAGCCTCCAGGTAGTGGCGAGCTCTCGACTCGGCCTGGGAACAGTAGACAGCGGTTCTTGATTCCCTCCGGCAGGTTAACTGATGGACCCACCTCGGTGAGGAAACTTTGCAGGCTCGCTTTGGCAAGGTAACTTGACAGGGTTGCTCCGGTGAGGAGAGGCGAATTACCGGCACTCGCTTCGACAGAGACTAGGCTTGCTCCGGCCAGATGACATCAGCACACCGTACCTTGGATGACTTTGCAGACGCTTCCTCACCGAACGGCTGAAAACAGGAGACTATGAACTACTGGTTCAGCTGAGTGTTAATTGCCTCTAATCACCAAAGTCGAGGGACACGGGAGAACAGGGTATCAATGGTCTGGATCGTAACATAAACAAGGTAAGTTTAAAGGGGCCCCGATCCGGACCATGACTGTATCCCCCTCCCAATGGGAGCCTCCAGTCAACCAACAGATTTGCCTGTATTATCGATGACCCGGGTGGGTGGGGGGGATTTGGCTGGCGGGCAAAACAGAACAACAACACCTTGACTTTCAGGCTGAAAAGAGTTTGGGGAAAACAGTTTGTGTCTGCTGGGTCCATGTTTGGCATGAGCATTCTGTCACAAAGGCGGGGCATTGGGAGCAAGGGTGGACCCAAATGCAAGACACATCTTGTGAGGTTACTTAGATTTAGTTTATTGTTCGATACCAGGAGAGCTAGGCAGGAGCAGGAAATAGCGAACTGGACAAGGACTCAGGGCTACGACTAGGCTGGGACTAAGGGTCTGGGTTTGGACTTGGAATCGGCTCCCAGAACTAGAGGAGACATGAAGAGCCTAGGGTATGGACACCGAGCCCGAGACTGGGCAAGGACCCAGTACCTGGGTCTTGCCTCGGGCTAGGACCCCAGAACCAGGCCTAGACATGACATGGGCTAGGGAGAGGAGGAACATGGGAACACAGAGCCTCGGTCTTCAGGAGCAGGTACTTGGAATCATGGACACATACACAGAACACAGAGTCGAACCCCTCCTTCGATACAGGACATAGGGCCGGGTCTCACACACAGGACAGAGCGCCGGGACCCCTCCTTGGATACAGGACATAGGGCCGGGATTCGCACACAGAACAGAGAGCTGGGACCCCTTCTTGGGTACAGGACATAGGGCCGGGACTCATGACCCTCCGTGGGGCAATGGCTAGATGGCCTGACTTACTCCACGGAGGCGAGGACAAGACAAGACAAGACCAACACGAATGAACACCAGACCGTCCTTATCTAGCTCCGGTGATGGAACTAGACCGAAGTGCAGGCGGGGGCTGCAGACAAGGACTAGAGGCGAGAGGGGCAGAGAAGGGATTCAGACAAGGGGGTAGGACAGGAATCACAGACCGCTAGGGCCAAGACTTGACTCAGAACTGGGAAGCCGCCAGGAAGGGGAAAAAAGATTATGAGAGAAAACTGGCAGGGAACATAAAAACTGACTGTAAGAGCTTTTATAGATACGTAAAAAGGAAAAGACTGGTAAAGAAACAGGTGAATTGATTATGGGGAGCAAGGACATGGCAGACCAATTGAATAATTACTTTGGTTCTGTCTTCACTAAGAAGGACATAAATAATCTTCCAGAAATAGTAGGGGACAGAGGGTCCAGTGAGATGGAGGAACTGAGCGAAATACATGTTAGTAGGGAAGTGGTGTTAGGTAAATTGAAGGGATTAAAGGCAGGTAAATCCCCAGGGCCAGATGGTCTGCATCCCAGAGTGCTTAAGGAAGTAGCCCAAGAAATAATGGATGCATTAGTGATAATTTTTCAAAACTCATTAGATTCTGGACTAGTTCCTGAGGATTGGAGGGTTGCTAATGTAACCCCACTTTTTAAAAAAGGAGGGAGAGAGAAACCGGGGAATTATAGACCAGTTAGCCTAACGTCGGTGGTGGGGAAACTGCTGGAGTCAGTTATCAAAGATGTGATAACAGCACATTTGGAAAGCGATGAAATCATCGGACAAAGTCAGCATGGATTTGTGACAGGAAAATCATGTCTGACGAATCTCATAAAATTTTTTGAGGATGCAACTAGTAGAGTGGATAGGGGAGAACCAGTGGATGTGGTATATTTGGATTTTCAAAAGGCTTTTGACAAGGTCCCACACAGGAGATTAGTGTGCAAACTTAAAGCACACGGTATTGGGGGTAAGGTATTGATGTGGAGAGAGAATTGGTTAGCAGACAGCAAGCAAAGAGTGGGAATAAACGAGACCTTTTCAGAATGGCAGGCAGTGACTAGTGGGGTACCGCAAGGCTCAGTGCTGGGACCCCAGTTGTTTACAATACTTATTAATGACTTGGATGAGGGAATTAAATGCAGCATCTCCATGTTTGCGGATGACACGAAGCTGGGCGGTAGTGTTAGCTGTGAGGAGGATGCTAAGAGGATGCAGGGTGACTTGGATAGGTTAAGTGAGTGGGCAAATTCATGGCAGATGCAATTTAATGTGGATAAATGTGAAGTTATCCACTTTGGTGGCAAAAATAGGAAAACAGGTTGTTGTCTGAATGGTGGCCGATTAGGAAAAGGGGAGGTGCAACGAGACCTGGGTGTCATTATACACCAGTCATTGAAAGTGGGCATGCAGGTACAGCAGGCGGTGAAAAAGGCGAATGGTATGCTGACATTTATAGCAAGAGGATTCGAGTACAGGAGCGGGGAGGTACTACTGCAGTTGTACAAGGCCTTGGTGAGACCACACCTGGAGTATTGTGTGCAGTTTTGGTCCCCTAATCTGAGGAAAGACATCCTTGCCATAGAGGAAGTACAAAGAAGGTTCACCAGATTGATTCCTGGGATGGCAGGACTTTCATATGATGAAAGACTGGATGAACTAGGCTTGTACTCGTTGGAATTTAGAAGATTGAGGGGGGATCTGATTGAAACGTATAAAATCCTAAAGGGATTGGACAGGCTAGATGCAGGAAGATTGTTCTTGATGTTGGGGAAGCCCAGAACGAGGAGTCACAGTTTGAGGATAAAGGCGAAGCCTTTTAGGACTGAGATTAGGAAAAACTTCTTCACACAGAGAGTGGTGAATCTGTGGAATTCTCTGCCACAGGAAACAGTTGAGGCCGGTTCATTGGCTATATTTAAGAGGGAGTTAGATATGGCCCTTGTGGCTAGGGGGATCAGAGGGTATGGAGGGAAGGCTGGTGCAGGGTTCTGAGTTGAATGAACAGCCATGATCATAATAAATGGCGGTGCAGGCTCGAAGGGCCGAATGGCCTACTTCTGCACCTATTTTCTATGTTTCTATGTTTCTATGACTTGGACTTGACTTGGTGCTTGAATGCCGCCGGTGCCAGGACTTGACTTGGAGCCTCCGGGTAGTGGCGAGCTCTTGACTCGGCCCGGGAACAGTAGACAGCGGTTCTTGATTCCCTCTGGCGGGTTAACTGACGGACCCACCTTGATGAGGAAACTTTGCAGGCTCGCTTCGGCGAGGTAACTGGACAGGGTTACTCCGGTGAGGAAGCGCTAATTACCGGCACACGCTTCGGCAGAGACTAGGCTTGTTCCGACCAGATGACATCGGCACACCGTACCTTGGATGACTTTGCAGAGACTCCCGCACCGAACAGCTGAAAGACGGAGACTATAAACTACCAGTTCAGCCGAGTGTAAGTTGCCTCTAACACCAAAGTCGAGGGATACGGGAAAACGGGGAATCAACGGTCTGGATTGTAACATAAACAAGGTAAATTTAAAGGGACCCCGATCCGGACCATGACTTTGATATTCATTGGTGCCGGTCACGTGACAATCCTTAGTGACGGGAGAGGTAACAGAGGATTGGAGGATAGCCAGTGTTGTTCCACTGTTTAAGAAAGGCTCTAAACATAATCCAGGAAATTATAGGCCAGTGAGTCTCACATCAGTTGTGGGAAAGTTATTGGAAGCTATTCTAAGGGACTGGATGTATAGCTATTTGGATAGACATGGGTTAATTAAGGATAATCAGCTTGGCTTTGTGCTCAGTAGGTCATGTCCAGCCAATCTTATAGAGTTTGTTTGAGGAAGTTAGCAGGAAAGTTGATGAAGGCTAGAGTGGTGGATGTTGTCTACATGAACCTCAGTAAGGCATTTGATAATGTCCCGTTTGGGAAGCTGGTCAAGGTTTAGTTGCTCGGCATTCACGATGAGGTAATAAATTGGATTAGACATTGTCCTTGTGGGAGAAGCCAGAGAGTGGTGGTAGAGGGTTGCCTCTCTGGAAGCCTGTGACTGGTGGTGTGCTGCAGGGATTGGTGTTGGGTCTTTTGTTGCTTGTCGATTAACTGGATCAGCAAATTTGCAGAGGACACCAAGACACCAAAGGTCTAGTAGACAGTGAGGAAGGCTTTCACAAAAAATGACAGATGGGATTTAATGCAGACAAGTGCGAGATATTCCACCTTGCTAGGACAAACAAGGGTAGGTCCTACACACTGAATGGTAGGGCATTGAGGACTGTGGTAGAACAAAGGTATCTGGGAATACAGGTCCATAATTCATTGAAGGTGGTATCACAGGTAGATAGGGTCATAAAGAAAGTTTCTGGCATATTGGCCTTCATAAATCAATGTATTGAGTACTGGAGATGGGATGTTACGTTGAAGTTGTGTAAGGTGTTGGTGAGGATTAATTTGGAGTACTGTTTGTTGCTTTGGTCACCTATCTTCAGGGAATGATGTAAACAGGGCTGAATTAGTACAGACTAAATTGGTGTTGCCGGTTCTGAAGGACCTGCGTCATAAGCAAAATGGAATTGATTAGGACAGAATTCTTTAGAACTGAGAAGATTGAGAGAGGTATACAGAATTATGAGGGGTATATACAGGGTAAGTGAAAGCAGGCTTCTTCCACTGAGTGTTGGGTGGGACTACAACCAGAGGCCATGGGTTAAAAGTGAAAGATGAGAAGTCTAAGGAGAACATGAGGAGAAAACTCTTCACTCAAATTGTTGTCAAAGTGTCGACTGAGCTACCAGCACAAATAGTGCATGCAAACTTGATTTCAATGTTTAAGAGGAGTTTGGACAGGTACATCGATAGCCGAGATTTGAAAGGCTATGGTCCAGCTACAGGTCAATGGGAGTAGGCAGTTTAAATAGTTATAGCATGGACTAGATGGGCTGAAGGGCCTGTTTCTGTGCTGGGTCTCTCGATGAATCTATGTATTCCCGAGAAAAAGCTGCTCACGAGATGGTTCACAAAATGTACGTTGGAAAACAGTCTCACATTCCTTCCAGTAAAAGGCAAGAGCAAAGCCCTTGGAGTTGTCCATTTCCACAGTCCTCACACACTTCTTATTTGAAGTGACTCCTCCATTTCCTGAAGCCATTCGCAGGCAAGGTGCACATGATCCTGGGAAACTACTGCTTCCATAGGAAGACAGGACCTCCATCTGGGATTGAGTGATATGGGAAACTATGACAACATCAGCTGATCAAGGAGCAAAGTTGAAGCCGACGTGTTGGACAGGGGAGGGGATGTGAGGAGACTGAGCACAATGTCCACATACTCACAGGGAAGGTGAAGGAATGGGAATTCACCCGGTGGTACTGTAGGGTCTGGAGGTCAGCAACATTCCCTGGTGGAACAATGCGACAGAACTTTCCTGGTGGAAAGTCCCATCATGTTTCCTGTTCGTGGGTGATTGTACTGTAAACAGGAAGGGTTCTTTTTGTGAGTTAACAAGTACACCCTGGGTGGAGTCACTGAATCCGGATGACAGGAAAGGCAAAATGAATGTAGTCTCACTGTAAAATTCTTTATTGGTTCCTGCTTCACTTGATCACCCTCCCCAAGTTCGCACACTGATCAGCTGCAAGCGGAAGTGAAAGTACGAGCAAGAAATAGACTTGGATCCCTGCGGGCTAAAGCAGAGTCAACATACCGGCGCCGATCACTGGGTTTATACAACAACAAACATGGGAAGCAGTGAGTTTATATCTTCAGTCCGTTACTGAGACCATCCCGCCCCCAGTTCTCGAGATAAAAACAAGTAAATTAATACTTTCACATTGCATTTCAGAGCTTTCAAAGGACGGCTGTTTTCACTTCCCAACCATGGACGAACGGTAAGTCCCCATAATTAGGGTGTGAATTCATTAACCCATTTCACCCAGACAGCTGATGCTCTGTCTCCCTGGTCTTTGTCAGGAATCTGGACACTCTGAGGGACTACTTGTGTAACTACAACCCCCCTGAGGGCTGTGGAAGCTCGTGTATAAACATCCTGCTGGTCTGCATGGTGGGGGCTGGGAAATCATCCATCATCAACACATTCCTCTCGGCTCTGCATCCACAAGGACCGACCATGACCTGTGTCCCGACGGGGATGAATCCCCAGTCTGTCACACCAGAGGTACACACACTACCTTTAATTTAATATACAAATGTTTGTAAATACACAGGCAGTTTACGTTGCTCTATTCATTGTGATTTCACTGCCCTTTCTCTGTCTCCCTGACGTCCACATCAGAGGTTGTGAGAGGTCACCTCACTCCAATCTATTGGCTGGAAAGCACATCGGGAGGTCCCGAGGCTGGGAAAGGTACATTTAAATCCAACTCTGATATCAGTGAACAATTTGCTGGAGAATTAAGAAGGGAGGGAATCAAAAGCAATTATAGGCCAGAGGTCAGTGGCTGGAAAATGCGAGACTCAACTGATTAGGATAAGGTTTCGATGCACTTGGAGGCACATGACAAAACAGGCCAAAGTCAACATGATTTTCTGAAGGGGAAACTTTGCCTGAAAAATCTGTTGGAATTCTTTGAGGAAATAGCAGGCAGGAAAGACAAAGTAGTGACAGTGGATGTTGTTTACCTGGATCTTCAGAAGGCCTTTGACAAGGAGCCACACGTGAAATTGCTAAACAAGTTAAGAGTCCATGGTATTACAGGAAAGTTACTGGCATGGACAGAAGTTTGGCTGAGTGACAGGAGGTAAAGAGTAGAAATAGTTGGTGCTTTGCCTGGCTGTCTGCTGGTGGCTCGTGTTGTTACAGTCGATATTGGGAATGCTTCTATGCACATTATATGCCAAAGATTTGGAAAATGGAATTGATTGCTTTGTGGCCAGTTTTGTGGATGATACAAAAATAGGTAGAGGGGAAGGTAGTCTTGGAAGCAGGGATTTTGCAGAAGGACAGACAGATGGGAGAATGAGTGTATGAAATGGCATTTGCAATTTTCCAGTCCTTCAGAACCAAACTAGAACCTAGTGTTTATTTAAAAATCAGTACTGATGCTTCCACAATCTCTTATGGAACCCCTTTCAGAATCTGGGCTGCAGTTCATCTGGCCCAGGTGACTTATCTACATTCAGACCTTCCCACTTCCCATCACCTTCTCCTTACTAGCAGCAACTACACCCACTCCTAGTCCCTGATGCTCTTGACTTTCTGGCATATTGCTAGTGTGTTCCACATTAAAGTGTTATATGGGGGGCGCTGGTAGAGGACCCAAACACAAGACACATACACTGAAGTACTAGGAACAGGACTGGGTATGTCAAGCAAGCAAGGGAAGAGGGAAAGTAATGAAGAAATGATGCTGGATATTGACACAGGCCCTGGGTGAGGCTAGGATTCAGGGCCTGGGCTTGGACTTGGACTAGGAAAGTGGGACCAGGACAAGAATCTTGGAACTTGGAGACTGGGCTAGGACTCCAAGCCAGAGACTGGACAGCAACCCGGAACCTGGGTCTTGACTCGGGCTCGGACCCCGGATCTAGGCGAGGACAAGACATGGCGTGGCTACAGGACTGGACGTGACTACAGGACAAGAACACAAAGCCTTGACTAGACAGGACGAGGTTCTTGGATGTGGCCAGGACAGGACATGGGAACTCCAGCACAGGACGATGAATCTCCAGCATAGGGCTGGGCAAGGTACTCCTGGGCAGGACGTGGCTCTTCAACTGGATTTGGCTCAGCTCTTGGACTTGGCTGGGTTAGGCTCTAGGGTACAGAGCCGGGACTCCTTCTTGAGTTCGGAGCCACCGGGACCCTTCTAGGACACAGGGCCAAGATGCTTTCCAGGACGCAGGGCTGGGTTGGCTGCCAAGGTAACTTGCTGAGATAACTGCCCAGGTAATTGCCAAGGATACCAGCCGAGGTCACTTGACGAGGTCCCTGCCGAGGATACTTGATGAGGGTTCTGACAAAGGTAGCAGGCAAGGTTCGGGCGAGGGTTGCAGTCGAGGGTTTAGGCGAGGGCTTCAGAAAGAAGAGGAAGGGAAGGGAACAGTCCAGCAACCAACACTGAACCCAGGAGTTGTTTATGTAGCCAGTCCAAAATGAGAATCATGTGCCTCAATTAAGGCACACACAGGGCAAGGGAAAACCAGAAAACCTGAAATAAGGATCGATGGACCAGACCGTGAACCAGAATGTGGACTTCACGGACTGGACCATGACACGAAGACTGACAGACTACTTATGGGGTTCATTTGCCATTTCTGTGCACCCCATTACTTCCTCTCCTGTATTATTTTCCAATGGGCTGATATCCACTCTTGCTTCTCTTTGGCTCTATATATCTGAAAAATCTTCAGGTATTATTTTTATATTCTTGGATAGCTTATCCTCAAATTTCATCTTTTCTCTGCTTCTGGATTTTTCAGTTGCCTTCTGCTGGTTTTTAAAATAAACCAAATACTCTAACTTCTCACTACCTTAGCTACATTATACGCCCTCTCTTTTGTTTTAGTGCTGTCTTTGACGATCCTTGTTTGTCATGGTTACTTCATTATGATTTCGCCCCCTTTAGAATGCTTCTCCCACTATGGGATGAATCTATCCTGCACTTTTTGAGTTGCTCCCAGAAACTCCAACCTTTGCTGTTCTGCTGCCATTCCTGCTAGTGTCCCCTTCCAGTCAACTTTGGCCAGCTCCTCTCTCATGCCTCTGTGTTTCCCTTTATTCTACTGTAATATCGATACATCATTTTTTGTTTTTTCCTCCCAAGCCTCAAGGAGAATTCAATCATATTCTGAACCCTGCCTCCAAAGGGTTCCTTTACCTTAAACTCCCAAATCAAATCCAGTTTATTTCACAACACCTAATCCAGAATGACCTGTACTCGAGTTGGCTTAACCACAAATCCCCTCTTTTGAGGACATTCCTGTTCCTTTCTCCACAGATGCTGCCTGATATGGTGAGAATTCTCCACATTTTTGCTCTCTCACCCCAAGACTGTCCTAATTAATTTGGTTTTCATGGTGAAATGGACCGCTGCAGATTGAAAGGGGAATCAAGAGATTCAGGGTAACATTGCTGTAGTCAGAGTGTCTCTGGCTCTGTATACCAGGGATTCAACTGCCCTCTCGGGGGGAATGTAAACAGTCCCAGGGCAGCAAGGGAAGCGGAGTTTCCTTGTGTCATGAGACAACATGTGACAGAGAGAAGATCAGGGAGATTTCCCACAGACTGGGATGTCCTGTGTTACGTACCCCGTAACTGGGTTGCCAAACCAGCAGAAATGGATCACTCAGTTGGAGTCTGGATTACTAGAACTAAGAAAGTTTTATTAAAGAAACAAGCAACACAGTAATCGAAAGGATAATAAATGCAACAGTTCAGCAATGATAAACACACATGTGCACAGAATTAAGATAACAGCATCAATCAAGCTCTATCGTTGTCGAGGGGTAAATGACCAATTTCAAAGTGACACACAAAGTCCAGTTCAATTTAGTTCAGTTCGCAGTAATCGTTGCCATGGCGATGGACAATGTGGGGGGAGGGAGAGAGAGAATGAGAACGACTGATCATTCAGAACGGCTTCCACTCACAGACCTGCGATATTGCTCACAAGCAGCTTTCGGGCGAGTCCTTTGTGATGTCACCTGAGGTCACCGACTGTGACCCCTCCTCCAGATGCGGTCGATCCTCTGCAGTGAACCCGGCACCCAAGCAAGGGCGGACACACACCGGGATCCCGCTAATCGTACCTTTCCACCCTGTGTGTTTGTGGCCCGGTACTTCCCACCAACTCGTGAGAGGCGCACCGCTTCCAGGGTCTCGTTACCTCGAGTGTCGTGTGTGTCCTGCCTTAGCGAACCTGTCCCTTTTTATCCCCCTGCTGGGGTATCGCCTGTCCATCACTTCAAACAGTTCAGGGTTCAAAGGGGGGAGCCGCTCTAGACAGCTCTCTCTCCCGTCCCTTCATTACACATCTCCAGATCGCCTGTCCATCACTTCAAACAGTTCAGAGTTCAAAGAGGGAGCCGATCTTGACAATACCCAGACTGATGGCTCCTTCATTAACACCTCCAGTTGCTGCTTCATTGTGTGCCTTATCTCTCCCTCCCCTGAGGACAGGTGGCAGACCAACTGCTGATGCCACTGGTGCTAGCCCAGGCCAGCAAACATCTTAATTTATCTGTATTCTCGTCACACCTGTCCCTGAGGGAAGAATAAGGATTTCTCCCGCAGATTGGAATGTCCCATCACTGAGCAAAAAGCAGGGAGTTCTCCCATGTCCTGATGCACATTTTTAACCATCAGCCAATGACACAAAGCAGATCTTCAGTTGATCACCATTCTAATGTTTATGGGATCTTGCTGTGTAAACACTGTCTGTCCTGTGTTCTATATTACACAGAACTTTACATTCCATGAAAGATGTCATAGAAATGTAAATCTTTTTGAAAATTTACAGCTCAGGTCCTACAGAGCAGGATGTTTAAAGTTTTGGGATTCAGCTGGATGGAATGCTCTGAAGAATATTGATCGGACAAAGAGAGTGTTACAGATGATCCTGGAAGGGAGAGTTCCCAAGGGAACAAACGTGAGTTTCCTCCATTACTTCATACTCCTGATTTCCACAACCCACTAAACACTGAACAACCTCAGAGAACGAAGGGAGAAATGGCTCCAATACAAGTCTCTGATGCAACATACATGGTTCAGAAGACTGGGTCCACATTCTGATCAGGATGAAGCTGCAATGTAGATTGAAAGAGGGTGGCACGCTGTAAACGAAGCTATTCAGAAACACAAAACAAAGAGTAACACTTGAGAACACAGTGATAATGATTAGTCCTGGAGTTACACATGGGGACACAATGACAGAGATAGGTCGGGGAGTTCCATATCTCTCTCCTTGGTGTCTCACCACCAGCCGTCCCCACCTCACCTGCCCTCTGCACATTGTTGGGACATGTTGACCTCTTGTCCACGTGAGGGAGGACTGAGTGTTGTGCTGACATCCTCCACATGATACAGGTCAGGAGACGGAGCAGTGATGGGGAAATGGATCAATCCCAGCAACACATGACCCCAGCATCTGCTCCACTGCTAGTGAAGGTCACAGGGTCACCTGCCCCGATGATGGTCCGACCCCTGCTCCAACTCACCTGGAGCAGCTCCTCCTTGTCTCCCACCAGTTGCCTTCTGCTGGTGTCCATTATGGGGCAACCTCTCCACCGTGTGGGGTTTGATGTTGGAATTCTGTGTGTGGCCAAGAGATCATGTCTTACTTCCAAACTGATGTGAGAACAGACACTCAGGAGTCGATGGCCATGGACCAACAGAAGAAGGGTGTTGAGGTCCAGACTAGATCAGTTCTGCTCACTGAATTGAAGGAGAAGGCTGGGGTTAGTGAAAGGATGGGGGGGTGTGGTGGGCTGTGTTTGCCCTTGCAAGATTTTGTGAGTAAAACATTTGTGAGTCATTTTATGTGTTTAATAAGATTTGCAGTCTTTTACTTCCATTACAGAAAAACCAAAAGCAGTCACCTTAAACTAATGTCATTACATCAGACACAATCTCTGAAAGTGAACACTAACTGAATGATGGTGTTTGTGAATGATGTGGAACAGATTCTGTGATGAACAATATGTGCCATCTGTCACCCATTACATTCCCCTACACTCTGTTCCTGTTCTTATCTCTCTTCATTCGTCAAAGCCACCATCCCCGGATCAGTCTGGTCAGCCATTGCTGCAATCCTTCCTTGGGTAAGGAATCCTGAACTGTGCACAAGCCTCACCAGGACCCGATAGAATTGGAGCGAGTCGTCTGTACTACTGTGTGACACAGTGATGGAGCAGTCAGTGGTGCTGCCTCGCAGATCCAGTGATTCCCATTCCATTCCAGCCTCTGGAGCTGTCTGTGTGGTGTTCGCACGTTCTTCCTGGGACGATGTGGGCTTCCCCCTGATGATCCTGGTTTCCGGCTCCCACATCCCAATGACGTGCAGGTCATTGGGTCAGTCTGCTGCTGTCATTTCCAGTGGGTTGTCAGAATGGTGGGGAGCTGATGGGGAGATGAGAGAGCAGGGAGAACTGACCAAGGGCTAGCATAGACTGGACTGGCAGAATGGCTAAATGAAAATAACATGAACAAAAGCTGCTGAAGTTATCATTTACCTTCCTATAACCTACTAACCTCAAGTCAAGTCAAGTCATGTCAAGTCACTTTTTATTGTCATTTTGATCATAAACAAGACAACGTTTTTCAGGACCATGGTGCTACATGAACAATATAAAAACTACGTAAAAAAACACAAAAACTACACTAGACTACAGACCTACACAGGACTGCGTAAAGTGCACAAAACAGTGCAGGCACTACAATAAATAATAAACAAGACAATAGGCACAGTAGAGGGCCGTAGGTTGGTGTCAGTTCAGGCTCTGGGTATTGAGGAGTCTGATGGCTTGGGGGCAGAAACTGTTACATAGTCTGGTCGTGAAAGCCCGAATACTTCGGTGCCTTTTGCCAGATGGCAGGAGGGAGAAGAGTTTGTATGAGGGGTGCGTGGGGTCTTTCATAATGCTGTTGCTTTGCGGATGCAGCGTGTAGTGTAAATGTCTGTAATGGCGGGAAGTGAGACCCCAATGATCTTCTCAGCTGACCTCACTATCCGCTGCAGGGTCTTGCAATCCGAGATGGTGCAATTTCTGAACCAGGCAGTGATGCAGCTGCTCGGGAGGCTCTCAATACAACCTCTGTAGACTGTGGTGAGGATGGGGTGTGGGAGATGGACTTTTCTCAGCCTTCGCAGAAAGTATAGACGCTGCTGGGTTTTCTTTGCTATGGAGCTGGTGTTAAGGGACCAGGTGAGATTCTCCACCAGGTGAACACCAAGAAATTTGGTGCTCTTAACAATTTCTACGGAGGAGTCGTCGATGTTCAGCGGAGCGTGGTCGTTCCATGTCCTCCTGAAGTCAACTACCACCTCTTTTGTTTTGTTCACATTCAGAGACAGGTTGCTGGCTCTACACCAGTCCGTTAGCCACTGCACCTCCTCTCTGTATGCTGACTCATCGTTCTTGCTGATGAGACCTACCACGGTCGTGTCATCGGTGAACTTGATGATGTGGTTTGAGCTGTGTGTTGCAGCACAGTCGTGGGTCAGCAGAGTGAACAGCAGTGGACTAAGCACACAGCCCTGGGGGGCCCCCGTGCTCTGTGTGATGGTGTTGGAGATGCTGCTTCCGATCCGGACTGACTGAGGTCTCCCAGTCAGGAAATCTGGAATCCGGTTGCAGAGGGAGGTGTTCAGGCCCAGTAGGCTCAGCTTTCCAATCAGTTTCTGAGGAATGATTGTGTTGAATGCTGAACTGAAGTCTATGAACAACATTCGAACGTATGTACCTTTTTTGCCCAGGTGGGTTAGGGCCAGGTGGAGAGTGATGGCAATGGCGTCGTCTGTTGAACGGTTGGGACGGTACGCGAACTGCAGGGGGTCCAGTGAGGGGGGCAGCAGGGTCTTGACGTGCCTCATGACGAGCCTCTCGAAACACTTCATGATGATGGATGTGAGTGCGACGGGATGGTAGTCATTGAGGCAGGACACTGAAGACCTCATCGGCCCAGGAACGATGGTGACAGCCTTGAAGCACGTAGGAACGACAGCGCTGCTCAGCGAGATGTTGAAGATGTCAGTGAGAATCTCAGCTAGCTGGTCTGCACATCCTCTAAGCACTCTGCCAGGAATATTGTCCGGTCCAGCAGCCTTCTCTGGGTTGACCCTGCACAGGGTTTTCCTCACATGGGCCACGGTAAGACACAGCACGTGGTTGTTTGGAGAAGGGGTGGTCTTCCTCACCGCCACATCATTTTCCACCTCAAAACGAGGACAGAAGTTGTTCAGCGCAAGTGGGAGGGAGATATCACCTGCACAGTCAGGTGATGTTGTCCTGTAGTTGGCGATGTCCTGACTGCCCTTCCACATGCACCGCGTGTCGCCGCTGTCCTGGAAGTGGCTGTGGATTCACTGGATGTGTGCACGCTTTGCCTCTCTGATGGCCCAGGACAGTTTGGCCCTCGCTGTTGTTAAGGCTGCCTTGTCACCTGCTCTGAAGGCAAAGTCACAGGTCCACAGCAGCGCACACACCTCCGCGGTCATCCATGGCTTCTGGTTAGCACGTGTAGTGATGGTCCTGGAGACAATGACGTCATCGATGCACTTGCTGATGTAGCTGGTCACTGATGCCGTGCGCTCTTCTAAGTTGGTAGAGTCGCCATCGATTGCAGCCTCCCTGAACATGTGCCAGTCAGTGTGATCAAAGCAGTCTTGAAGAGCAGAGATGGCTCCTGCTGGCCAGGTTTTCACCTGGTTCTGAACTGGTCTGGAGCGCCTGATGCGCGGTCTGTATGCTGGGATTAGCATAACAGAGATGTGGTCTGAGTAACCGAGGTGGGGGCAGGGCTCCACCCGG
The DNA here is from genome assembly GCF_030028105.1 of Mobula birostris. Classification (NCBI taxonomy): domain Eukaryota; kingdom Metazoa; phylum Chordata; class Chondrichthyes; order Myliobatiformes; family Myliobatidae; genus Mobula; species Mobula birostris. The sequence continues at coordinate 119,350,867 of NC_092377.1, forward strand.
TACGCGTCGGAAACGTTTGTGCACACAAGCTCCCCTCTCGTTGCAAAGTCCACATACTGATAGAACTTGGGGAACACTGATTTAAGGTTCGCGTGGTTAAAAATCTCCGGTGACAATAAACAGTCCTTTAGGGTGTGCGTTCTGCAGTTCGCTAATAGCCCCATACAGTTCACAGAGCGCCTCCTTAGCATTAGCGCTGGGGGGAATGTACACATCGACTATAAGGACAGTGGCGAATTCCCGTGACGAATAAAATGGTCTGCATCTAACAGTCACAAACTCCACTAGCGATGAGTAGTATCTTGAAACCAGCACAGAGTTCTTGCACCATTCCGTATTGATGTAAACACACAAGTCACCACCGCGAGTTTTACCAGAAAGAGCGGCACCTCTGTCCGCTCAAAACAAGACGAGCCCGTCAAGCTGAATGGCGGCGTCCGGGATTCCATCAGAGAGCCACGTTTCTGTGAAAACATATTCACAGCAGACTCTGTACTCCCGCCGAGTATTTCGTTGGAGTCGGATGTAGTCCAATTTATTGTCCAGGGAGCGAACTTGGAGAGCGGAATGGACGGGAGAGCCGGCCGGCTAGGGTTTGCTTTTTGCCTGGCGCAGACTCCTGCCCACTTGCCTCGCTTCCGCTGCCTCGCACACCGCTTACCTCGTCCCCATCTCCAGCCACCGGCAGCAGGCGACTCCGAGTACTGCAGGCCCGATCCCTTCAGCAAGCCGAGGTCGCATAATTTAACCAGCAGACCTTCATGAAGGTTTGTTTTCAGTCAATCTCTATATTGTAGCACTATCTGGTGATGGTAGATAGTCACTCTGTTATTCCGGTGCCTTAATCAAAAATTGTGCCTTAAAATTAAACTAACAAATTAAATGAAAGTAACACCAGATCTGAAAGGCCGCTGCTGCCGTGCCATGCCACCTGCTGGTCCTGGATACAATACGCACGATTGTCTCTCCCACATTACTGATGGAGACTGAACAGCTCACACTCCTCAGGATTACATTTCCCATCAGTTTACACACTGACCAACCATCTGTATTATCCTGCAGTGTGAAGGATGTGACAAGAATACACATAGATTAAGATGTTAGCTGTCCTGTGTGATCAGTAGTTGGTCTGCCACCTGTCTTCAGGAGAGAGAGAGAGATAAGGAAAACAATGGAGCAGCATTTGGAGATGTGTAATGAAGGGACGGGGAGAGAGAGTAACCGAAGGCGGGAGCTGTCAAGAGCGGCTCCCCCTTTGAACCCTGAACTGTTTGAAGTGATGGACAGGCGATACCCCAGCAGGGGGATAAAAAGGGACAGGTTTGCTAAGGCAGCACACACACGACACCCGAGGTAACGAGACCCTGGAAGCGGTGCGCCTCTCACAAGTCGGTGGGAAGTACCGGGCCATAAACGCACAGGTGGAAAGGCACGATTGGCGGGAACCTGGTGTGTGTCCACCCTTGCCTGGGTGCCAGGTTCAGCGCAGAGAAACGGTCGTATCTGGAAACGGAGGGGTCACGGTCGGTGACCTCAGATGACATCACAAAGGACTCGTCCGAAAGCTGACTGCGAAGGTCTGTGTGTGGAAGCTGTTTTGAATATTCATTCGTTTTGCTCTCTCTCCTTCCCCCCCACTGTCCATCTCCCGTGGCAGCGATTACTGTGAACTGAACTGAACTTTGCGTTACTTTGAAACTGGTCATTTACCCCTAGACAACGATAGAGCTTGATTGATCCTGTTATCTTAATTCTGTGCACATGTGTGTTTATCATTGCTGAACTGTTGCATTTATTATCCTTTTGATTAGAGTACTGTGTTGCTTGTTTCTTTAATAAAACTTCCTTAGTTCTAGTAATCCAGACTCCAACTGAGTGATCCATTTCTGCTGGTTTGGCAACCCAGTTACGGGGTACGTAACAAGGACCAAATAATTTCTGAATCATCTGCAAACTTTGTTATCACATCCGACATCAGTGTTCTTGCTGTTTCCTCTGTAACCAGTTTTTCTTTGTCTCACTTGGTTACAGCATTCCATTCCTGATCTGTATATTGCCAACTATCCCATTATTCCAGAAAATGTAATTCACGGAGTCATATTCATATTTGACATCGACACCACAGACTTCATCAGTGACGATAAAATGAAAGAGTTTCAGGAGTTACAGACGATGGTGGCACAGAAATGTAAGTGCTTTCTTTTGATCTGTGTAACCATTGTCACCTCAGCATTGCAGCTTCATATTGATATCTGGATCATCTCTCTTTTCCAGATGTTCACAGGGTTGTGATTGGCACCAAGTTTGAATTATTAGGGATACCAGAGAAACACAATGCATGGATTTATGAATATGAGCCACTGCAGAGGAAGGTAATAATCTATAGAATCAGAGAAGTGATATCAATATGGTATTGTTGCAGTGTAACGATCCCACTTTGTGAGTGTGCAGACACATCCACCATTTATTGTCCATCCTTGATCAGACTCGGACAGGTAACAGTGAACCATAATTTCCATGCCATTGTATTGATAACCACAGGAGAAACCTCAGTTCAAAGTAAATTATGATCAAAGAATATAAATGTCACCATATACAACCCTGAGATTCATTTTCCTGAGGGAATATTCAATAATCCATAGAATATTAACCATAACAGGATCAGTGATTGACAGCACCAACCTGGGTGATCGACCAGTGTGTAAAAGACAACAAACTGCAAACACAAAAAGAAAGAAATAATAATAAAATAAATAACTAAACAATAAATATCAAAACCATAAGACCATGAGACATCGGAGCAGAATAAGAACAGGACAGCTAACATCTTAATCTATGTGTATTCAGCCCATTGAGTCTGCCCCGCTATTCTATCATGGCTGATCCTGGATCCCACTCAACCTCATACATCTGCCTTCTTGCCAGATCCTTTGATGCTCTGAACAATCAGGAAACGATCAACTTTTGCCTTCAATACACCCATGGACTTGGCCTCCACATCTCTCTGTCCACAGATTCACTACTCTCTGGCTGAAAAAAATCCTCCTTACTTCCATTTTAAGGTGAGATTAAGAGCCCCTAAAAGTGAGTCCAGTGGGTGTGGGAACATCTCAATGAAGGGGGCAAGTGAAGTTGAGTGACGTTATCCACTTTCATTCAAGACCCTGATGATTGAGGGGTATCAACGTCCTGAACCCAGCGGAGTGAGTCTTAGGGCTCCTGTACCTTCTTCCTGATGGCAGCAGCAAGAAGAGAGCATGTCCTGGGAGGTGTGTGTCCCTGATGGTGGATGCTGCTTTCCAGTGAAATCCCCCGGTTTCCTTGGCTACATAAGTCTAGGGAAGACACACTCTGGTACTGCAAACCCGTGAGATTGAGACAGCTCTTCGACCCCAGACCCCGGTTTGTGTGGATGCTGTGTAACTTGCTGCCCTGTTACAACTCAGTGCCAAAAAATAACAGACAGCACACTGTGTACGATTAAATGAATTATATTGATGAATCTTCACTTTCCTAAAGGGTTAGGAATGAAAAGAAAGAAACAAAAAGGGCCCATAACAATTAAACAGTCAAATGTACATGAGTTGGAGCTCAACTCTTCCCAAAATTCATATTCATTGATCTTCAGTTGATCTCGGCACCTTGCTCCATCGAATCACGGTTGACCCACTGGGTCAAATCATATCACTGGTTCTCTTCAGCATCTTCTCCCTTCACCTCCCACTGAATAAAGGACCCAGATCACACCGGTGTCAGGTACACAACACAAAAACCAGCTCCCCTCATTGGATGGCTCACATTCCAAAGCACCCGTTATCTCTAACCATAACCCAAACACGGCTTCTACAGAATGACCATTACGTTAGCAGTGAAACCTTTCCCAGGGTGTTGCACTCTCCCTCCAATATAATTAGTCATGTCCTCATGGTGTTGAGATTTGTCACCCCGTAATACAAAGCACAACATCCAATCCAGGTGTACATGGCAGTGACATATCTCACCAAGGGGATAGGTGCCACACTCTCTTCCCCAGGTGCGATATAGGCCAGTCTGTCTGGAGGTCTTCTGATTCTTTGAAACCTCCTTACCCCATCATCTATTCTTCAGCTTCAGACACTCCCTGCACTTTTCCTTGTTTACCTGGGGAGCCCCCTCCCTGTCCCTTACTCATGCCTCCCGACAACTCAGGCGCCCTCGTCACTTGGCTGAGCTCGGCTTCATGTCCAGTTGCTTTAGAGTCCAGCCTCCCGTTATTTTCTAACCATAAACCTGCCTGTCCTCTGCTAGTTCCCCCCATTTCAGCATGAGAAGGGTTGGGAATCTCTTCATCAATTATTGAGGAGTTATTGCCTTCGCAGGGCAGCATATACAACACCCCTATTTCCTCATCCTCCTAGTCCGTATCACATTCAGGGGGGAAGGTCTGGTCTAGTCCTTTCCGCTTCCGTTCACCCTCGTCCCCGCAGAATCCTCTTCTCAATGTACCGTCCAGGTCAAGCTCTGGGTCAACACCTACCTCAAGCCCCAGAGGTAGAAGGTGGTTCCGATGGAGAACCTTGACAGGTCCATTCCCATCCTTTGGTGTCACCCAGAAAACTGGAACATTTGGCATCAGACTCTCCAAGATATAGGGTATAGACTCCAGTGGTCAGCCAACTTGTGCTTCCCAGGTTCTTCAGCACAAATTCTTTATAAGGACTTGGTCGCCAGGCATCAGTTGGGAGAACCTAACCTTTTGATCGTACCTTCTCTTATCTCTTCATTCTGTTTGGTAGCCAAGACATCAGCTAACTCATAAGCTTTCCTCAGCTCCCTTCTTATATCAGACACATACTTCAGATAAGATTTCTGTGGTATATCTTCCTCGCCAGTCCCAAAACAAATGTCGATGGGCAACCTCACCTCGCACCCAAACATCAGGTAATATGGCGAGTATCCGGTAGCTTCATTTCGTGTACAGTTGTAGCAGTGGACCAAATGTCCAACTTGTTGACTCCACTTGTTCTTTTTGCTAATCTCTGATTCTGAGCATGTCTAGCAAAGTCCGATTAAACCTCTCAGGCTGGGGTCACTCTGCGGGTGATAAGGCATAGTCCTTGACTCCTCAACTCTAAGCATGCTCAGAAACTCATGTATGAGCCTACTCTTGAAATCCTGTCCCTGATCAATATGTATCTACCTGGGGAGACCATAATAAATGGAATACTTCTCCCAGAACACTTTGGCCAGGGTGGATGCCCTCTGATCCATTGTAGAGAAGGCTTGTGCATATCTAGTATAGTTATCTATAATGACAAAGACATTGACCACGTCGCTGATATCAGGCTCTATTGATAGGAAATCCACGCACACCAGGTCAAGTGGCCTCACACTCTGCAAGTGGGACAATGGAGCGGCCCTCATGGGCAGCGTCTTCCTCCGTGTACATTGAATGCACGACCTGCAGTACTCTTCGACCTCCAACTTCATTCGGGGTCAGTAGTACCGATCTCTGAGCAATCTTGTCAACCCTCAAACGGCCAGAAACACAATCCTCTGATACTTCTCAGGCAGAACCAGCTAGGAATGCCAAGGCCAGTCCGGAGGCGATGTGACACGGTGTAGGATCTGGTTCATCAACTCCAATTTGGGCCATTCTCTCAGTATTAGGGACACCACAGAGTGTTTCATCTTGTGCTCTTGTGCCATGTCCCCCTCTACAACTGCTGACCAAACGGTGCCTATGTCCGGGTCATTTCCCTGAGCGGCTGCCACTTCCCAGGGACTCAATTCTGGCAACTGCTTTGTCTTCAGAGCAGTCAGGTTGCAGTGAGCTTATGGAATGGCACCATCATTAAATCCCAAATGATCTACCGCTCAATTCTGCCCTTGCCTTTCCTTTGTCTTCCACTGTTCTGGAAAACTGTCTCAGTGCTTTCACTCCAGGATCAGGAATGCTCTCCCTCTCTCTGTCCCTGTCCAGCTCTTCATGTACACATTGGGACAACACATCGGCATCAATATTGTGACTTCCTGGCTGGGATTTCAGGCTGAAATCATGGGCAGATAACACCACCAACCACCGATGGCCTGTGGCATACAAATTTGCTGAGGTCAGGATATAAGTTAATGGCTTCTTGTCCGTCCTCACCTCAAACTTGGCACCATAGAGATAGTCACTAGCTTGTCCACCACAGCCCACTTCAAGTTGTGTGTGGGTACATTTGCTCGAAGAGTGACAGACTCCAGCTGACAAATGTGACAGGTCTCAACCCTGGGCCCCGATCCTGATACAGAACACCCCTAAGCCCTCTCCGTTGGCATCTATATGCAGAACGTATGGCAATCCGGGGTCTGTAAAAGCCAGTCAGCAGCTCCTTCACCGACTCAGAGGGCTCTTCACATTTTGCATCCCACCTTGCTCCAAAAGGGTCTGAAATGCTAAGATAATCTTTACTATCTCCTTTCGTCTTTCTCCCTTTCTTCCCCAAGGGAGGGTAACCGCACAGAAGCTGATTAAAAGGGCGACTCACTTTAGATTAGTCCTTCATGAACCTCCGATAGTACCCACAGAACCCAAGCAATGAGCACAGGGCACTCACAGTCTGGGGCCTTGGCCATGTAGTCACCACCTCGATCTTAGTCTGATCCGTAACTACTCCATACTATGAGACAATATGCTCAACATAGCTAACAGATGTCTTGCAGAACTTGCACTTGTCCAGGAAAGTTTTAACCCTTCAGCTTTCAGGTGGCCCAGCACTTTCCGTAGCTTCACTTCAGATTCTTGCAAGGTGGACCTGAGCACTCTGAGATCATCCAGGTACAGCAGCACCTCAAGCAAGTTCAGATCCCCCACTGTTTTCTCTATGACACACTGGTAATTTGCCAGGGCTCTCAATATGCCCTGAGGCATCCTTTCAAATTGGAAGAATCCCAGGGGACATATAAATGCCGTCTTCTCTTTGTCAGCCTCACCCATGGGGATCTGATAATGGCCACTCCCCAAGTCCAGCACACTGAACCACTTCACACCATTCAGGCAGCCCAGCATGTCCCCAGTTCTCCGGACTGAATACTGGTTGGGGACGGTATGCCTGTTCAGAGTCTGGTAGTCCACATACATCCATACCTTCCCATTTTTCTTCCTGGCTACCACTATTGGAGATTCATAGGGGCTTCTGGACTCTCCCTTCAACTTCTACAGATGCTATCAAACATCTTCCACCCCTGCAGGCACCAGTCGCTGTGTCCTTTCTCTGAAGGGGGTGTCCTCTTTCACCTAGCTGGTGTGGTGAGTGCTCTTAGAAAAACCCACATCAAACTCGTCAGTAGAAAAGACATCTTCCAGCTTCAACGTCTTCTCTATCGACCTCTTCTTCCAACCTCAAGGTAGTGAGAAGTGCAGAAAGTCGACTGACTAAGCAGTCAGCTTTAACTTTTTCAGAGAGAGTTTATCCCCGGCTTGTCTCACAGGGACACCATACAGTACCTTCACCAGAAAGAGTTGAGCCATTGACATGACCCGCCTGACAGTGACCTCCCTCTCCAAGGTGTTCCTGACAATCACTGTCATCCTGTTCACCTGCACAACTGAGGGCTTCTGCCGTTTCCTCTCCTCAGTCCGTCCCCTCAGGGGTCCGACTCCTCGTCAGCTTTGTCGTGCGGGGTGGTTGGAACCCTCCAATAACTGGGACATCTCGGTTCAATACTCTGCCACGAGCTCCTTTACCACCACTGGGGTGGCTACCAGTGGTCACTTCAGCAACGGGGGCTACTACTGAGAACTGTACCCTGACAGAGAGCTCCCACACCTCCGTCGCATCCTCCTCTTCTCTTACTTCTCTGATCAGCTTGACAAAATGGGGGTGGGGCGCATCTTACCGGACATTCGGAGACCCCAAGTGATCACGTTCTGTGACTGTGCGTCTTTTGCCACTTAGTCCATTCTTAACTGATTCACTTTGAATGGACTCCCGACGCTGCAAACAACTCAGCTGCCTCTCTAGGTGAGAAATGTAAGCGGAAAGTTTCTGCTCCATCTCCATTGTCCAAACCCCAGTCATAAGCTCCACTGGGCTTCCCGTTGCAGCAAAAACATTTTCTAGCCCTTGCATGTATCCCGCAGAAGTAACAAAGGGGTTCTTTAAGGATCTCTTACGTCATCGGCCGGCCCCCTCAGACCCTCTGCCAATTGCTGTCTTTTTGTATCATCAGAGCTCTGGCGCTCATCCAGCATCTGAGAGATCCGCTCTGCCCAAGTCTCATACTCCCCTTCCCCGACGGGTGGGCGTTATTCCCGAGAACATCCTCAGCCTACGACAACTGGCACTTTGCACCTGGGCACTTTGCCATTTATTTGCCAGGGAGGTAAAGGCCGATACCAACTCAGAATGCTCCTCCCTCGCTGGAGGACTCATTAGACCCTCCACATCAGACCGCTCCTTCCCCTCGCTCCGCAGAAACGAGAGCAGTTTGTCTTTAAAGTCACCGACCCAGCTCCGGGAAACTGAGTTTCCGATTCGGCACCCTCGTCTACACTCCCCTCCTCCCGGAAAGTATGGATGGCCCATGGCCCCCTCCCTCTTCCTGGGCCCCGATAGAACCGGGCAGATCCACTGTCGTTACCTCAGCGAGTGTCTGAACTGAAACAAAGTCTTTGCCTGCCATTTTGTCAAACCACCGCTCCACGATCGTAACTGTTCCTAATGCTTTAACAGTACACAGAGTCCGAATTAACAATTCATTGGGGTTACAAATGTCTATTCCACTCAATACACACGCATTCGTTACCGGTAACCCCGTGGATTCCCACCACCGCTCAACCCCTGCAGCGTTAATAACCACGTACTGTAATCACTTTACCGGACAATGGGTTAGCACGGGCTTAAACACACAACCCACTGGATCACTACTCGGGGCAATCGCACAGCATCGAACTAAATCGATCCCGGATGATACCCCACAACGAAACCCCGTGGTTTTCTTGGCTGCATAAATCGAGAGAAGACACTCTCTTGTCCTGTGAAACTCGCGAGACAGAGATGGCTTTCCTGCACGAAACCCTGGTTTGTGTGGATACTGTGTAATTTGTTACCCTGTTACAAATTAGTGCCATGAAATAACAGACAGTACACTGCATACAATTTGAGGAATTATATTTATGAATCTTAATTAAATGGTTGGTAAAGAAAAACAAAAAGAAGTTGAGTAATGTTGTCCACTTTGATTTAAGAGCCTGATGACTGAGGGGTAATAACTTCCTGAACCCAGTGAATGAGTCTTGGGGCTCCTGTACCTTCTTTCTGAGAGCAGCAGCAGAAAGAGAGCATGTCCTGGGTGACATGTGTCCCAGATGATGCAACAACACTCCATATCGATGTGCTCAATGGTGGAGATAGCTTTACCCGTGATGGACTGGGCTATATTTGCTAGTTTTGTAGGATTTTCCATTCAAGGGCATTGGTGTTTCCATACCAGGCTGTGATGCAGCCAGTCAGTATACTTGTCGCTACACAACCAGAGAAGTTTGACAAAGTTTTAGATGTCATACCAAATCTTCACAAACTTCTAAGCAAGTAGAGGTGCTGCTGTGCTCTGTTTGTAAACACATTTAATTTTTGGGCCCAGAACAGGGCCTCTGAAATAGTAAAACTGAGGAATTTAAAGTTGCTGAAGCTCTCCACCTCTGAACCCCGAAGAGGACTGGCTCATGGACCTCTGGTTTCCTCCTTTTGAAGTTAATACTCAGTTCCTTGTTGTTGCTAACATTGGTGTGGGAAACATAACACCCATTTGCACGTAGCATGATCCCACTGACAGCAGAGAGGTAAACACGGGAGGCAGTAGGAGGTCACTGGGCCTCTCTATCCTGTCCCAGTCACTATGATTCAGCTGATCTGTCTCGGACCTCATCTCCTTCTGTCCCAGTTCCCTGCACTCTTGACCCCCGACCTTCCAAACACTTATCCAGTGGGTAGGTGACCAAAATTGCAGACAATACTCCAAATTATGCTTCGAGTCAGAGAGTCGTAGAGAAATACAGCACAGAAACAGACCCTTCAGCCCATCTGATCTGTGCTGAACCATTTAAACTGCCTACTCCCATCGACCTGCACCTGAACCATGGCCCTCCAAACCCCCACCATCCATGTACCGATCCAAACCAGACCATAAGACATAGGAGCAGAATTAGGCCATTAGGCCCATCGAGTCTGTTCAATCATGGCTGATCCTTTTCTTTCTATCTCCTCCTCAAGCCCAGTTCGCGGCCTTCTCCCCATAACCTTTGATGCCATGTCCAATCAAGAACCTATTAATCTCTGCCTTAAATACATCCAATGACCTGGCCTCCACAGCTGTATGTGGCAACAAATTCCACAAATTCACCACCCTTTGGCTAAAGAAATTTCTCTGCATGTTTTCAACTTCTCTTCAATGTTGAAATTGAGCTTGCATGCACCACTTGTGCTGACAACTCGTCACACACTCTCACGGCCCTCTGAGTGAAGGCGTTTCCCCTCATGTTCTCCTTAAACTTTTCACCTTTCACCCTGAACCTGTGAGACTGCTCCGGCTGCTTCGCGTTTCCTGTCTGCGAGCTTCACGGAGATTTCTCCCGCTGTCTGACAAACTGAGACCCAGGCTGCGGGCCGACTCCGGGTTATCCGGGATTCGGGTCTATGGACTCAATTTGGTTCGGAATGCTGTCGCTTATTTTTATTGTTTTCTTGGGAGTTGGTCTCTTTTTAATTGGTTTTGGGGGTTTGTGCTTTATGGCTGCAAACAGATGAATCTCAGGGTTGTATAATTTATGCACACTTTGACAATAAATGTACTTTGAATGCTTTGACTGCCCTGAGCTCGTCCGCCTTTCCTACAATACTCCCTGCATTGAAATTTACAAAACTCAGAACATTAGTCCCACCATGGTCAACCTTTTGATTTCTGACCTTGTGTGTTGGCTCAGCAACATCTTTCCCCACAACCACTCCACTATGTGTTCAGGTTCTCTGGTTCCCATCCTGTGTAGTTCTAGTTTAAACACCACCCCCACCCCCCTTGCAGCACGAGCAAACCTTCCTGCTCGGATATTGGTTCCACTCCAGTTCAGATGCAAACCATCCCATCTGTACAGGTCCCACCTTCCCTGGAAGAGAGCCCAATGATCCAATAATCTGAAGCCCTCCTCCTCCTGTACCATCTCCTTAGCCACGTGTTAAACTCTATTACTCAGGCTTTACTTTGTGCTGCCTCATTTTACTGATATTTTCTGCCCCCTCCTGCCACACTTTGTTTGTCAAATCCCCCCTCACTCCTCTGTGCCACCAGTCTCTCACTTCCTCTTCAGTTACTGAGCATTCTGCCCTTGGAACCCTCCCCTTTCTGTCTCATCTGAAGCCTGGTCTACACAGTATTCACGTGATTCCCCAGGACACTGGCCACAACACAGTTCAGCTGAAGCCCATCCCAATGGAACAGCTCTCTCCGTCTCCATTACTACTACCATTGCCCGTGAATCTGAAGCCTGTGGAGTTTATAATTCCATTAATACCCTCTCTCTGCTTCCTTTCCCTCAGTTTGAGCAGTTGGCAAAACGCACTGGGATGGACAGGCGTTCCATGTTTGTGGTTTCGAATCAGTGGACAGGTGAACAGATCGAGATGATAAAATGCATCCTGGCCCTGTATGTTCTGAATAATATGGTCAGAAACATTGACCGATTTCTCAAAGCACAGTAATGATCACAGTTGACCTTGTCCAGTGTTGTGAATCCAATCCTGTTTCAGGAGCACGGACACCGCTGTGGGATTGATGTTTTTATTGTTTTCCCTGTAGTTTTAGCATTCTTTATACTTGTTTATATATTTGTACAATCACATGTTTGTCTGTAGACTTTTAGTAACTTGTTGTATAATTGTTCCATTCTTCTGCAGTTTCTTTCCCTGCAAAGTTGAAGGGTAAATCAGTTGGTATCTGCTGAAAGGGTTTTGCAAATAAACTGGCCGAGAGCACTTGGCAGAATAAAAGCATAAAATGTGCTCATGGTCCTTTGTTACTGTCGCTCAGTGTTAGACTTGGTCAGAGTTACGGACAGTCGTAGTTACAGCCCATGTCAGTGACAGCTTGTCACTGTTATGGATGATCACAGTTACCAGCGGTCACAATTACAGCCAGTCACTGTTGCAATCAGTTGCAGTTACACCAGTCACAGTAACAACTGGTCACACTTACAGACAAGTCACCATTATAGTGGTCAGAGTTACAGCCATTCATTGTTAAAGCTTGTCACATTTACAGTCAGTCACAGTTACAGATGGTCACTGTTACAATCGGAGCTGCTACAGCAAGTCACATTTATGGCAGTCAAGGTTACAGCCAGTAACTTTTACAGCCAGTCACAGTTAGAACCGGTCACATTTACAGCTGTCACTGCAACAGCCAGTCACTGCTCAACCAATCACAGTTACAATCAGTCCCTGATACAGCCAGTCACAGTTCGAGCCAGTCACAGTTAGAGTGGTCACAGTTAGAGACAGTCACAGTTAGAGTGGTCACAGTTAGAGCCAGTCACAGTTAGAGACTGTCACAGTTAGAGACTGTCACAGTTAGAGTGGTCACAGTTAGAGCCAGTCACAGTTAGAGACTGTCACAGTTAGAGCTGGTCACAGATAGCATTGTCACAGTTAGAGCCAGTGACAGTTAGCGTCGTCACAGTTAGAGCCAGTCACAGTTAGAGTCAGTCACAGTTAGAGTGGTCACAGTTAGAGCCAGTCACAGTTAGAGACTGTCACAGTTAGAGACTGTCACAGTTAGAGTGGTCACAGTTAGAGCCAGTCACAGTTAGAGACTGTCACAGTTAGAGCTGGTCACAGATAGCATTGTCACAGTTAGAGCCAGTGACAGTTAGCGTCGTCACAGTTAGAGCCAGTCACAGTTAGAGTTGTCACAGTTAGAGTGGTCGCAGTTAGAGCCGGCCACGGTTAGAATCAGTCACAGTTAGAGACTGTTACAGTTAGAGTCAGTCACAGTTAGAGACTGTCACAGTTAGAGTGGTCACAGTTAGAACCAGTCACAGTTAGAGTGGTCACAGTTAGAGCCAGTCACAGTTAGAGTGGTCACAGTTGGAGCCAGTCACAGTTAACGACTGTGTCAGCAGCTTCTTCAGCGACTGAAAGGCCTCTTCATATTTTGTATCCCATCTCACTCCAAAAAGCTCCGAAAAACCAAGATAATCTTTACCTTTCTCTCCTTTTTTCTCCTCCTTCTCTTCCCCATCAGCTAATTTAAAGAGTGACTCACTTTTGGGGAGTCCTTCACAAACCTCCAGTAATACCCACAGAAACCAAGGAACGAGTGCAAAGCACTCATGGTCTGGGACTTTGGCCATGTTGGCACCACCTCTATCTTAGATCTGTAGCTACTCCATGCTCTGAGACTATGTGCCCAATATAGCTGACAGATGTCTTACAGAACTGGCACTTGTCCAGGGAAGGTTTTAACCCTTCAGCTTTCAGGTGGCCCAGCACCTTCATTAGCCTCGCCTTATGTTTTTGCATGGTGGACCTGAACACTGTGAGATCATCCAGATACACCAATACCTCAAGCAATTTCACATCCCCCACCATTTTCTCTATGACACACTGGAAATTCACAGGGGCTCCCGATTAGCTATGGGGCATCCTTTGGAACTGGAAGAATGCCAGTGGAAGTTGAAATACCATCTTCTTTTTGTCAACCTCACTCATGGGAATTTGGTAATACCCACCCCTCAAGCCCAGCACACTGAACCACTTTGCACCTTTCAGACAGGGCAGCGCATCTCTGATCCACAAATGCTGCCAAATATCTTCCACCTCTGCGGGGGCCAATCGCTCAACCTTTCTCTGAATGGGGTGTCCTCAGTCACCCAGATAGTGTGGTGAGTGGTCTTGGAACAACCAACATCAGACTTGTCAGTAGAAAAGACACCTTCCAGCTTCAATATTTTCTCTATCAACCTCCTCTTCCAACCTCCCCGTACCAGGGAATCCCCAAAGTTGAATGACTCAGCAGTCAACTTTCCCTTTTTCGGCGAGAGTTTCTCCCCGGCTTGTCTCACAGGGACACTAGACATTATCATCACTGGGAAGAGGTGCACCGGGGCATCCCTCATTTGAAGGTGTCCTCCCTCTTCGTATTGTTCCACTCAGGAATAATTTGTACTGGATGTGAGATCTGACACCTGGGTGGCAACATATCATTTGCAAGTCCCTTTCGTGTCTGCAGAATCTTCAGTCTGTTTCCTTCACTGATGAACTGCCCCATCGCTATCGCTCTCTTCTTGAAAAAGGTGCCTTACAAGGTAACCAATGGCAGATACTCCAGAGAGCAACTACTGAAGAAGAGCCCGAGTCAGTGATTCAGAAAAGGATCTCGACGCTTCGATTCCTGGCCGGGTTCATCAAGAGTGTCAATACAGATCGTGGATTACGAGACCAAACTAACGAGTTACACAATGAAAACACTTGTGAAACTAAAGGGTTAATCAGAATTGGGTTTATTATGTTGTGAAATTTGTTGTTTTGTGGCAGCAGTACAGTGCAAGACACAAACATTACAGTAAATCACACTCAATAAATACATCATGCAAAAAAGGAATAGGGGGGCAGTGTTCATGTGTTCATGGACCATTCAGAGTTCTGATGACAGAGGAGAAGCTGTTACTGAACGGCTGAGTGTGGGTCTTCAAGTTCCTGTACCTTCTCCCTGGTGGCAGTACCGAGCAGAGAGAGTGTCCTGGGTGGGGAGGGCCCTTAATGACCGATGCCTGAGACACCGCCTTTCAAGAACGTCCTCGAAGCTGGGGAAGCTTGTGTTTATGGTGGAGCTTCGTGAATGAGTCTGTTTTGAAACTAGATAGAGAATATCTGAGTTGTTTAAACAAATCTTGATTAATAAAGTATAGTTGTCAGGCAAAGTAATTGTCTTGCGTGCTGCATTAATGTAAATAGTAACAATTTCAGGCCACTATTCACCTCCACTCAGTTTAAAAAAGACCCCCCTCCACTCTATCCACCAAAAGCAGAACTTCCCCCTGCCAACCATTTTAATTTCCACCCCCAGTCCTGTTCCGACATGGTGGTCCACGGCCTCTGCTTCTGCCACAATGAGGCTACTCTCAGTCTGGAAGAGCAGCACCTCATATTCTAGCAACACACATACAAGTTGCTGGTGAATGCAGCAGGCTAGGTAGCATCTCTAGGAAGAGGTACAGTCGATGTTTCAGGCTGAGACCCTTCGTCAGGACTAACTGAAGGAAGAGTGAGTAAGAGATTTGAAAGTGGGAGGGGGAGGGGGAGGGGGAGATCCAAAATGACAGGAGAAGACAGGAGGGGGAGGGATGGAGCCAAGAGCTGGACAGGTGATTGGCAAAAGGGATATGAGAGGATCATGGGACAGGAGGCCCAGGGAGAAAGAAAAGGGGGAGGGGGGAAGCCCAAAGGATGGGCAAGAGGTATAGTGAGAGGGACAGAGGGAGGAAAAGGAGAGCGAGAAAAAGAATGTGTGTATATAAACAAATAATGGATGGGGTACGAGGGGGAGGTGGGGCATTAATGGAAGTTAAAAAAGTCAATGTTCATGCCATCAGGTTGGAGGCTACTCAGACGGAATATAAGGTGTTGTTCCTCCAACCTGAGTGTGGCTTCATCATACAGTAGACGAGGTCGTGGATAGACATATCAGAATGGCGATGGGATGTGGAATTAAAATGTGTGGCCACTAGGAGATCCTGCTTTCTCTGGCGGACAGAGCGTAGGTGTTCAGAGAAATGATCTCCCAGTCTGTGTCGGGTCTCGCCAATGTATAGAAGGCCACATCAGGAGAACCGGACGCAGTATATCACCCCAGCCGACTCACCTGGAAGGACTGTCTGGGGCCCTGAATGGTGGCGAGGGAGGAAGTGTAAGGGCATATGTAGCACTTGTTCCACTTACAAGGATAAATGCCAGGAGGGAGATTGGTGGGGAGGGATGGGGGGGAAATGAATGGACAAGGGAGTCGCGTAGGGAGCGATCCCTGTGGAAAGCGGGGCGGGGGGAGGGAAAGATGTGTTTAGTGGTGGGATCCCATTGGAGTTGGCGGAAGTTACGGACCCGGAGGCTGGTGGGGTGGTAGGTGAGGACAAGGGGAACCCTATTCCTAGTGGGGTGGCGGGAGGATGGAGTGAGAGCAGATGTGCGTGAAATGGTGGAGATGCGTTTGAGAGCAGAGTTGATGGTGGAGGAAGGGAAGCCCCTGTAGACTGGGAGATCGCATGAACATTGACTTCTCTAACTTCTGTTAATGCCCCGCCTCCCCCTCGTACCCCATCCGTTATTTATTTCTATGCACACATTCTTTCTCTCTCTCTCCTTTTTCTCCTTCTGTCCCTCTCACTATACCCCTTGCCCATCCTCTGGGATCCTCCCGCATTTTTCTTCTCCCTGGGCCTCCTGTCCCATGATCCTCTCATATCCCTTTTGCCAATCAACTGTACAACTCTTGGCTCCATCCCTCCCCCTCCTGTCTTCTCCTATCATTTTGGATCTCCCCCTCCCCTCCCACTTTCAAATCTCTTACTAACTCTTCCTTCAGTTAGTCCTGACGAAGGGGCTCGGCCCGAAACATCGACTGTACCTCTTCTTAGAGATGCTGCCTGGTCTGCTGCATTCACCAGCAACTTTTATATGTGTTGCTTGAAATTCCAGCATCTGCAGATTTCCTCGTGTTGACCTCATATTCTAGCTGTGTATCCTCTGATGGAATGAACAATATCTCCTTCCAATATATTTTTTTCTTTTTCCCTCCCCTTACCCTTTCTTCTATTCCCCACTCTGGATTCTCACCTGCTCTCATCTGCCTATCACCTCCACCTGGTGGCCAATTCTTCCCTTTCTCCCATTGTCCATTCTTCTGTCCTATCAGATTCCTATTTCTCCAGCCCTTCACCTTTCCAAATCACCTGGCGTCACCTGTCACCTTAAAACTAGTCATCTTTCCCCCACCCTCCACCGTTTTATTCTGGCATCTTCCTTTCCTTTCCTTTCCAGTCTTGATGAATGGTCATGGTCCAAAAATCAATTGTTTATTCATTTTCATACATGTTGTCTGACCTGCTGAGTTCCTTCAACATGTTGAGCTTATTGCTGTGGATTTCCAGCATCTGCAGAATCTCTTGTGTTTATGAAAGAGACCTATTTATTCCACCTCTCGCTTCCATCAATTTTCCATTCATGCCAACATAATTCCTCTTATGTGGCAAGTTGTCAGATAGAATTTGGAAATCTAAATGCTGGTTATCTTTTCTGAGAAAAGCCCTCACTATTCCAGGAGAGATTGGAGAGGGAGATTTTCTTCAGGGTGTCATGGTCCGGTCCGTGAAGTCTGCATTCCAGTTCACGGTCTGGTCCATCGACCCTTGCTCCAGGTTTTCCTGTCTACCCTGTTTCTGTTCCTGTTGAGCACTAATTGAGGCAGCTGATTCTCGTTGGGGCTGGCTGCATAAATACCTCCAGAGACCAGGGCGTGGCTGCTGGATTGTTCTTGTCCTTACTCCTTGTATCCCTTCCCCTGCCTTCTGTTTCCTCGCCTGAAGCCCTGCCTTGTTTTGCTGGTAACTCTCGCCTCATCTTGCCTGAAGTCTTGTCTTGGAGCCACCCTGTACCTAGCTCCCTTCCTGTCCCTTGCCTCCATCAGGTAAGCCAGGCCATCTTGCTATTACCATATGGATGGTTCTGTCCCTTCCTGTCCCTTGCCTATGCCGGGTGGAGATCCGCACCCTGCCCAGGTGATCCGCGTCCTGAACAGGTGAACCACACTCTGCCCAGGAGTACCACGCCCTGTCCAGGAGGCTCCTCCACACCCCAAGCCCCCAGCCTCGCCTCAAGACCCCAACCATCTAGTCTCTAGCCAAGCCTGGCCTCAAGCCTGAAGACTCCAGCCTCATCCTGCCTACCAGCCATGTCACGTCCTTGTCTAGTTCTGGGGTCCGAGCCAGAGGCAAGACCCAAATTCTGGGTTCTTGTCCAGTCTCTGGCTTGGAGTCCAAGCCCGGACTCCTAGCTCTCTTGTCCAGTCCTGTTCCAGGTTCCCGATTTTCGTGTCCATGTCCTAGCCCTCACCCTGTATCCTAGTCCAGTCCCTAGTACTTCAGTGTCTGTGTCTTGCACTTGGGTCCATTCCCAGCACCCATCCTATGACACAGGGAATATCAAAGGGAAGTTGAATAGAAAATGACAGGGCTCTGGGTAGTGAATATTGGGCTGATGTTCTTTTTTCAGTGGAGGGTTCAAGGACAGAGGTCACCAATATAAAAGGGAACAAGTTAGAGGTGACATGAGAAAAATCCTCTTCTGATGTTCCACTTCAATGGAATCAGCAATCCACAGCTGGAGAAGGGAGCTATGAGACCAGTTCCTGAATGGTTTCCTGGAGCAGTACTTCATGGATCCAATCTGGGATCTTGGATCTGGTCATCACTCTTGGGGCAAGGTGTGTATAAATTGGAATTGGTTTGTTGTTATCACGTGTACAAAGATACAGAGCAAAGCTTATTTTGCATACTGTTCATACAGATCAGATTCATCACACAGAGCATTGAGGTGGTTCAAGGCAAAACAATAACAGAATGCAGAGTGAAGTGTGGCAGGAACAGAAGCAGAGTGTCATGCAGTTAGACAATAAGGTGCAAGGTCAAACCGAGTTAGATCGTGAAGTCAGTAGTCCAACCTTTTGCACTAGGGGACCATTTAACAGCTTCATAAATGCGAGGTAGAAACTACCCTTGGGCCTGGAAGCATGCAAGTTTAGGCTTTCTATCTTCAGGCTGATATGGAGGCAGGGAGAAGATAAAATGTCCTGGGTAGCTGGGTCTTTGAAAATGCTGGCTTTTTCCCAAAGGCAGCAATAGGGGAGACAGAGTAAATGGATGGAATCCAGTTTCTGTGATGTGTTGAGCTGTGTCCACAACTCTTTGCAGTTTGTTCAGCCATGGGCAGAGATACCAAGCCATGATGCTTGTCGATCGGATGCTTTCTGCTGTGCATTGATAAAATTGGTGAGCGTCAAGGGGGACGTACTAAATTTGTTTTACCTCCTGAGGAAGTTGAGGCGCTGGTGAACTTTCGTCCCTGTGATGTCTGTATGGTCAGACCTCGAGAGGCTTTTGAAGATGCTCACTCCTAGGAACTTGAAATTATCAACCCTCTGAACCTCATAAGCTTTCACGTAGGCAGGGACATATGCTCTGCACCCTTCCCTTTCCTGAACTCAATGGTCTTCTGTTTGGCTGACACTGTGGAAAGGTAGTTGTCATGACACCATGCAGTTAAGCTCTGTATCTCCTGACTGTACTGCAATTCATCATAATTTGTCCTCAAATTAAATGGTCCCATTGAATATAATACTAAGAACCAGGGTGACCTGGAACATGTGCAGTTTCCCAAGTGTGTTAAGACCATAAGACATAGGAGCAGAATTAGGCCATTCGGCCCATTGAGTCTCCTCTACTATTCCATCATGGCTGATTATGATCCTTCTCAACCCCATTCGTCTGCTGTCTTCTGTAGCCTTTAATGCCCTGACTAATCAAGAACCCATCAACTTCCACTTTAAGTATACCCCATGACTTGGAATCCAAAGTTGTCTATGGCAATGAATTCCACAGATTCTCCAACATCCAGCTTAAGAAATTCCTGATCATCTCTCTTCTAAAAGGATGCTCCTCTATTCCGAGGCTGTGCACTCTGATCCTAAACTCCACGTGCTCTCTACAACCATTCCACATCCCTTAAAATATTCGATAGGTCTCAATGAGACACCCCGCCTCATTCTTTTAACTTCCAGGGAATACAGGCCCAGAGCTATGTACCTGATTTCCCAGCTCCTCATACATTAACCCTTTCATTCCCTGAACCATTCTCATGAATCTCCTCTGGATCCTTTCCAATGCCAGCAAATCTTCCAGATTAATATGGCTCTGGTGAAGTACAGCGCTGACTTGTTGGCAACATATACAACTAATTACTACTTTATTAATCACATATTTTGTTGAAAATGATCACTGTAATCAATAGCCCGTCATTTTTCTGTCAGAGTTATGTCTTTGATGCGCCTGTACAATCTGTTATTTCTGGTGTGATGAAGACTAGAAGCTGCAGGGTAGTTGCAGTGTGGCACGTACAGACTCAACTGAGGCAGTGGAGCTCTCACTTCTGTCTTACTCTTTATATGTCTGTAACAAAGCTTTTGCTGTCCTCTTTTATATTATTAGCTAGCTTACCTTTGTATTTCATCTTTTCTCTCCATATGGATTTTTAGTTGCCTTCTGTTTGTTTTTAACATCTTTCTAATCCTCTAACTTTCCACTCATTGTTGTATATTATAGAAACATAGAAACATAGAAAATAGGTGCAGGAGTAGGCCATTCAGCCCTTCGAGCCGGCACCGCCATTTATTATGATCATGGCTGATCATCCAACTCAGAACCCTGCCCCAGCCTTCCCTCCATACCCCCTGACCCCCGTAGCCACAAGGGCCATATCTAACTCCCTCTTAAATATAGCCAATGAACTGGCCTCAACTGTTTCCTGTGGCAGAGAATTCCACAGATTCACCGCTCTCTGTGTGAAGAAGTTTTTCCTAATCTCAGTCCTAAAAGGCTTCCCCTCTATCCTCAAACTGTGACCCCTCGTCCT
This sequence comes from Mobula birostris, assembly GCF_030028105.1. Lineage (NCBI taxonomy): Eukaryota > Metazoa > Chordata > Chondrichthyes > Myliobatiformes > Myliobatidae > Mobula > Mobula birostris. The sequence continues at coordinate 119,371,563 of NC_092377.1, forward strand.
GGACTTCCCCAACATCGGGAACAATCTTCCTGCATCTAGCCTGTCCAATCCCTTTAGGATCTTATACGTTTCAATCAGATCCCCCCTCAATCTTCTAAATTCCAATGAGTACAAGCCCAGTTCATCCAGTCTTTCTTCATATGAAAGTCCTGCCATCCCAGGAATCAATCTGGTGAACCTTCTTTGTACTCCCTCTATGGCAAGGATGTCTTTCCTCAGATTAGGGGACCAAAACTGCACACAATACTCCAGGTGTGGTCTCACCAAGGCCTTGTACAACTGCAGTAGTACCTCCCTGCTCCTGTACTCGAATCCTCTCGCTATAAATGCCAGCATACCATTCGCCTTTTTCACCGCCTGCTGTACCTGCATGCCCACTTTCAATGACTGGTGTATAATGACACCCAGGTCTCGTTGCACCTCCCCTTTTCCTAATCGGCCACCGTTCAGATAATAATCTGTTTTCCTATTTTTGCCACCAAAGTGGATAACTTCACATTTATCCACATTAAATCGCATCTGCCATGAATTTGCCCACTCACCCAACCTATCCAAGTCACCCTGCATCCTCTTAGCATCCTCCTCACAGCTAACACTGCCACCCAGCTTCGTGTCATCCGCAAACTTGGAGATGCTGCATTTAATTCCCTCATCCAAGTCATTAATATATATTGTAAACAACTGGGGTCCCAGCACTGAGCCTTGCGGTACCCCACTAGTCACCGCCTGCCATTCTGAAAAGGTCCCGTTTATTCCCACTCTTTGCTTTCTGTCTGCTAACCAACTCTCCACCCACACCAATACCTTACCCTCAATACCGTGTGCTTTAAGTTTGCACACTAATCTCCTGTGTGGGACCTTGTCAAAAGCCTTCTGAAAATCCAAATATACCACATCCACTGGTTCTCCCCTATCCACTCCACTAGTTACATCCTCAAAAAATTCTATGAGATTCGTCAGACATGATTTTCCTTTCACAAATCCATGCTGACTTTGTCCGATCATTTCACCGCTTTCCAAATGTGCTGTTATCACATCCTTGATAAATGACTCCAGCAGTTTCCCCACCACCGACGTTAGGCTAACCGGTCTATAATTCCCCGGTTTCTCTCTCCCTCCTTTTTTAAAAACTGGAGTTACATTAGCCACCCTCCAATCCTCAGGAACTAGTCCAGAATCTAACGAGTTTTGAAAAATTATCACTAATGCATCCACTACTTCTTGGGCTACTTCCTTAAGCACCCTGGGATGCAGACCATCTGGCCGTGGGGATTTATCTGCCTTCAATCCCTTCAATTTACCTAACACCACTTCCCTACTAACATGTATTTCACTCAGTTCCTCCATCTCACTGGACCCTCTGTCCCCTACTATTTCTGGAAGATTATTTATGTCCTCCTTAGTGAAGACAGAACCAAAGTAATTATTCAATTGGTCTGCCATGTCCTTGCTCCCCATAATCAACTCACCTGTTTCTGTCTGCAGGGAACCTACATTTGTCTTTACAAGTCTTTTCCTTTTTACATACCTATAAAAGCTTTTACAGTCCGTTTTTATGTTTCCTGCCAGTTTTCTGTCATAATCTTTTTCCCCCTTCCTAATTAAGCCCTTTGTCCTCCTCTGCTGAACTCTGAATTTCTCCCAGTCCTCAGGTGAGCCACTTTCTCTGGCTAATTTGTATGTTTCTTCTTTGGAATTGATACTATCCCTAATTTCTCTTGTCAGCCACGGGTGCACTACCTTCCTTGATTTATTCTTTTGCCAAACTGGGATGAACAATTGTTGTAGTTCATCCATGCAATCCTTAAATGCTTGCCATTGCATATCCACCGTCAACCCTTTAAGTGTCATTTGCCAGTCTATCTTAGCTAATTCACGTCTCATACCTTCAAAGTTACCCCTCTTTAAGTTCAGAACCTTTGTTACTCTCCATCTTAATGAAGAATTCCACCATATTATGGTCACTCTTACCCAAGGGGCCTCTCACGACAAGATTGTTAATTAACCCTTCCTCATTGCTCAAAACCCAGTCCAGAGTAGCCTGCTCTCTAGTTGGTTCCTCGACATGTTGGTTCAAAAAACCATCCCGCATACATTCCAAGAAATCCTCTTCCTCAGCACCTTTACCAATTTGGTTCACCCAATCTACATGTAGATTGAAGTCACCCATTATAACTGCTGTTCCGTTATTGCACACATTTCTAATTTCCTGTTTAATACCATCTCTGACCTCACTACTACTGTTAGGCGGCCTGTACACAACTCCCACCAGCGTCTTCTGCCCCTTAGTGTTATGCAGCTCTACCCATATCGATTCCACATCTTCCCGGCTTATGTCCTTTCTTTCTATTGCGTTAATCAACCTTTCTTTTGCGTTATACAACCTTTCTTTTGCTTTGTTGCTGTCAAAGACATAGTCATAGTCATAGTCATACTTTATTGAAACCAATTTCCCCTGGGATCAATAAAGTATGACTATGACTATGACTATGTCTTTGACATCCATTCACAGTCATGCTTGCAACATCGTTCCTTAAGTTGTTCACCTTTAGGATTTATCAATCTTGTGCCTTCCAAATTGTCCCAGGGACTCCAGACATTGCTGTTCTACTGTCCTCCTTGTGACTGTCCCTTCCAGCAAACTTTGGCCAGCAATTCTCTCATGCCTCTATAAATCCCCTTACTCCACTGCAATACTGATACATCTGACTTTATCTTCTCTCAAACTGCAAGATGAAATCTTACATATTGTGATCACTGCATCCTAAGTGTTCCTTTAGCTTAAGCTTCCGAATCAAATCTGGATTACAACTACAAGCTGCTCTAAAAAGCCATTTACAAATGCCATCTATTGGGATCCAGGATCAACTTGATTTCCCAATCTATCTGTATATTGAAATCCCACATGACTGTAAAAGAATTGCCCTTTTTACATGCCTTTACTTCCTTCTGTTGTACTTCGTACCCCACATTTCTGACTCGGTCCCTGCAGAAGGTTAATTTAACTGCTGCACATCCCACCCTGCCCCACTGAACAGGAAATCATGAAACACTCATGCTCCCGCCGTAACTCCAGAAAGATTAACTGTGCTCCTGTCCATCTGGAGATGATGTTGCACAGAAAGATTTTTTCGAAGTCAAGAATGAGGCACCTATTACAATTCCAGCTGTTTCATTAAATGAATGTATGATACAGGACAAACAGGGTCAGTTATACTGACAAGCAAGGCAGAGAAGGAACAAACACTGACCGGCTGTAACTAAGAAACATAAACACCTTGTTTGTTTTCATACCATCAGCCAGTCCAGGCCAGTTTAGGTAAGAAACATGTTCAGCACAGACTGATTGATTGATCCTTCAACTTTGCGGGGAAAGAAAAGATAGAAATATAGAACCAAATATAGTTCAAGTTACAGAAAGTTATTGACAATGGATGATTATACAAATATGTAAACAAGTGTACTGAATGCTAAAACTATAAGGCAAAACACAATTAAAATAACAACCCAAAAGTAGTGATTGGGGTTCTGAGACTGGGTCAGTTCCACACCCTGTAGAAGGTCAGATGTGGAGATTACAAAGTCACTCTGAAATTATTGTAGATGTTTCTGACCATATTGACCGGAACATGAAGGGTGAGGATGCATTTTATCATCTCCATCCATTCGCCTGTCCATTGATTCTAAACTACAAACCTGGAGTGCTTGGCTATCCTAGTAAACACAGACAATTTCTTAAACTGAGAGGAAGGAAGAAGAGAGGTATTAATGAAACTATCAACTCTGCTGGCTTCATGGAGGTATGTAGCAGTCACTAGTGGGACATCTGTTGGAGAGGAAATAATGAACACGGGGAGCAGGGAAGAAAGACAAAGGTGGGGTTGGTCTGTAGACTTCAGGCTGAGTGCTCTCCATTGCTAATGAGGAAAGTATGAAAAGTGTGTTTGAAAGGACTGTAATTACCCTGGGAGATCTTAATCCACATTTTGACTGGACAAACCACATTGACCCCAACCCCTTCCCCACTATTTATTCCGGCATCATCCCTCCTCTCCTGAAGAAGGGTCATGGTCCAAAAATTTAATTATCTATTCATTTCCATAGATACAGCCAGACCTGCTGAATTCCTCCAGAATTCTGTATGTGTTACACTAAATCAAAAATTTCCATCAGTCTTCATTTTGTAGACGACAAGTTTTCCCACTGAAAACGCACACAAAATTAAAATAACAGAGAAGAACCTCTAAGGATCACAGGGCTAATGGGAGACAAGTAGTCAGGACCCAATGCCTTATGCTGAGTGTTTTCAGGAAGAGACTTCGGAGATAATGGACAGTGATACCTGGAGAGAGGATCCTGGATGGATCATCCAATGAAACAAATACTGTATGTAGAATCTAGAAATACAAGACGGAAGATTACTTTGCTGGTGTTGTACCACAGGCATGAAATAGTAGAGTAACAGATCAATATATCAACAAATCAAACAGAGGCGCCATGGGAATAGGGTTAGAGATGCGGGAAATTTCAACTCTCCCACCATTTCCTGGGATTACCTTAGTGCAAAGGGCACAGTCTGTGTGGAATTAGTTAGTATGTTCAAGAGAAGTTTTGAGACAATGCGTAGATTGTCTATTTGAGGTGGGACGGTACTCAACCTTATGTTTGGGAGTGAAACTGGGCAGCTGGTGGAAATGTTAGTGGGACAGAACTTTGTGAACAATTGTCATCTGTCTGTACATAGAAGAGCAAAATTGGGACATTATGTTGTAACATTATAAACTACTGGCTAACCTGCTCTTGGAGGGCTCTGTGTAGTTCTGGTCACCATTCTGTAGCAAGGACCCAGTTCCACTGGACAGAGTGCAGAGGAGATTCATCAGGATGTTACCTACAGTGGAACACTTTAGTTAAGGCAGAGCTTATAGCTGGGTTTGTTTTCTCTGGGGTGAAGGAAGGGAGACTCAATGGGCTGAATGGCCTAATTCTGCTCCTATGTCTTATGGTCTTGTACAGGATATAAGATGGATAGATAGGGTAAAAATTCAGTTTTGTTTCTCTTTACCATGCGCACTCTCAACAACAATTGTGTGTAAGGTAAAGGGGGTTCAAATGGGAACAAAGAGTTTTTCTTTATACAAATCGTCACTGATATCGAGAAAATTTCTATAGATTCAGTTTTCAATACAGGATGCAAATTTCTATAGTCTCTGATATCGAGAAAGATTCAGGATCAGTTCCTGCAGATTGGAGGGTAGCTAATGTTATCCCTCTTTTTAATAAAAGAGGGAGAGAGGAAACAGGGAATTACAGACCAGTTAGCCTGACATCAGTGGTGGGGAAGATGCTGGAGTCAATTATAAAGGATGAAATAGCAGTACATTTGGATAGCAGTAACAGGATTGTCCAGGTCAGCATGGATTTACGAAGGGGAAATCATGCTTGACTAATCTTCTGGAATTTTTTGAGGATGTAACTATGAAAATGGACAAGGGAGAGCCAGTGGATGTAGTATACCTGGACTTTCAGAAAGCCTTTGATAAAGTCCCACATAGGAGATTAGTGGGCAAAATTAGAGTACATGGTATTGGGGGTAGGGTACTGACACGGATAGAAAATTGGTTGCCAAACAGGAAGCAAAGAGTAGGGATTAACGGGTCCCTTTTAGAATGGCAGGCGGTGACTAGTGAGGTACCGCAAGGCTTGGTGCTGGGACCGCAGCTACTTACAATATGCATTAATGACTTAGATGAAGGGATTAAAAGTAACATTAGCAAATTTGCAGATGACACAAAGCTGGGTGGCAGTGTGAAATGTGCGGAGGATGTCATGATAATGCAGGATGACTTGGATAAGTTGGGTGAGTGGGCAGATGCATGGCAGATGCAGTTTAATGTGGATAAATGTGAGGTTATCCACTTTGGTGGCAAGAGCAGGAAGGCAGATTATTATCTAAATGGAGTCAAGTTAGGAAAAGGGGAAGCACAACGAGATCTAGGTGTTCTTGTACATCAGTCACTGAAAGTAAGCATACAGGTACAGCAGGCAGCGAAGAAAGCTAATGGCATGTTGGCCTTAATAACAAGGGGAGTTGAGTACAGCAGCAAAGAGGTCCTTCTGCAGTTGTACAGGGCCCTGGTGAGACCACACCTGGAGTATTGTGTACAGTTTTTGTCTCCAAATTTGAGGAAGGACATTCTTGCTATTGAGGGAGCACAGCGTAGGTTCACGAGGTTAATTCCTGGGATGGCGGGACTGCCATATGTTGAAAGATTGGAGCGACTAGAAAAGACTTGGATCTATTGCAAAAGCTGAGATCAGTGCAGATGGTCATAAAATGTCAACATGGGTGTGATGGGTTGATCCGGGTTCAATTCCCATCACTGCCTGTGAGGAATCTGTACTTTCTCCCCGTGAACACTTGGATTTCCTCCGGGTGCTGCGGTTTCCTCCCACGTTCCAAAGACAGACAGGTGAGTGAGTTGTGGGCAACACTTGTCGGCTGCCCAGCATGTTCCTCGCTGATTTGATTGCATGCAAAATGATGATTTCACTGTATGTTTCAATGTACACGTGACGTGATAAATAAATTTATTATTTCAGAACAGTGACTTTATGGAGAGCAGACTGAGCAAATGGTCAATGGTGGATGGAGAAAGGGGTTCCAGGTCTCACCGAGAACACAGCTGAGGAGCTACAGCATTGACACATTCCACTGGGAAGAACGAGCTCTGTGTCATCCTGTCTGACATCCCCACTGAGAAAGCAGTGCTCACTCATATCAACAATGAGACGGGGGCTGCACGGTCGTGTAGTGGTTAGCACAACATAGAACATAGAATAGTACAGCACAGTACAGGCCCTTCGGCCCACAATTTTGTGCTGACCCTCAAACTCTGCCTCCCATATAAGCCCCCACCTTAAATTCCTCCATATACCTGTCTAGTAGTCTCTTAAACTTCACTAGTGTATCTGCCTCCACCACCGACTCAGGCAGTGCATTCCACGCACCAGCCACTCTCTGAGTAAAAAACCTTCCTCTAATATCCCCTTTGAACTTCCCACCCCTTACCTTAAAGCCATGTCCTCTTGTATTGAGCAGTGGTGCCCTGGGGAAGAGGCGCTGGCTATCCACTCTATCTATTCCTCTTATTATTTTGTGCACTTCAATCATGTCTCCTCTCATCCTCCTTCTCTCCAAAGAGTAATGCCCTAGCTCCCTTAATCTCTGATCATAATACATACTCTCTAAACCAGGCAGCATCCTGATAAATCTCCTCTGTACCCTTTCCAATGCTTCCACACCCTTCCTGTAGTCAGGCGACCAGAACTGGACACAGTACTCCAAGTGTGGCCTAACCAGAGTTTTATAGAGCTGCATCATTACTTCGCGACTCTTAAACTCTTAAAGAATGTAGGAGAAGATGGCGGTGCACCTGCGTGTGTAGCCCTCCGGCGAAAAATGATATCATATCTGTTAAATAGGGGCTGTGGACAATTCTGATTTGATGGAGAATGGACGTGAAAGCACAGAGGAACATCTCGAGAAATTTCTGAATCACCTGTTCGCTGCTGTTGTTACTGTGTGGTTGGGAATCTTTCAGAGGGTAGGCCTCAAAGTCCCTGGCCTTGCCTGCTTTTGGTGACCAAGAAAGAGGTCGAATCATTCGGACAGAGATGGCGCTCAGTACTCGGTGACAGAGAGCTGATCAGAGCTCGAAGTTTTCGGATGACTCAGAGTCGGATTGTGGTCGGCATGGCAGGGAGAGTTTTTCTTCCTTCTCCCGTCTGCGTGAGATGTGGGACATTTGAGAAACTTTGAACTTTACTGTGTTCATGGACTTCTTCATCAAGTTATGGCATTGTTGCACTGTTGTAACTATATGTTATAATTATGTGGTTTTGTCAGTTTTTTCAGTCTTGGTTTGTCCTGTGTTTTGTGATATCACACCAGAGGAAATAATGTATTATTTCTTAATGCACACATTACTAAATGACAATAAAAGAGGACTACATGTCTTCATAAACTAATCTAAAGAAAACTCTATCCCTCGACTTATGAAAGCTAACACCCCATAAGCTTTCTTAACTACCCTATCCACCTGTGAGGCAATTTCCAGGGATCTGTGGACATGTACCCCGAGATCCCTCTGCCCCTCCACACTACCAAGTATCCTGCCATTTACTTTGTACTCTGCCTTGCAGTTTGTCCTTCCAAAGTGTACCACCTCACACTTCTCCGGGTTGAACTCCATCTGCCACTTCTCGGCCCAGTTCTGCATCCTATCAGTGTCTCTCTGCAATATTTGACAATCCTCTACACTATCTACAACATCACCAACCTTTGTGTCGTCTGCAAACTTGGTAACCCACCCTTCTACCCCCACATTCAGGTCGTTAATAAAAATCACGAAAAGTAGAGGTCTCAGAACAGATCCTTGTGGATCAACGCTTTACAGTAGCAGTGAACTGGGTTCAATTCCCGCCACTGTCTGTTAGGAGTTTGTACTTTCTCCCTGTGACTGTGTAGGTTTCCTCCGGGTCTTCTGGTTTCCTCCCACAGTCCGAAGATGTAGGTTTGTAGGTTAATTAGTCTTTGTAAATTGTCCTGTGGTTAGATCAGGGATTGCTGGGCAGTGTGACTGGAAGGGTTTAATCTGTGCTGTGTCTCAATGGATAAATACATGAATAAGTGGATATATAAATAAATAGATAAGATAATTAATTAATCTGAAAAAAGATGGACCAACGTTGCTCGAGCATTTCCACACCCCTGTTAGCTGTGGGAAGTGATGAAGGCCCAGACTGGTCTAACTGACCATCTCCATACATACTGCATCACCATCAATGTCACAGCCTTACTCAAATGAACGACTGTACAGACAACAAAAGGACATCCAGGACAACTGAGATTGTCAGAGAGATTCCGTACCCTTGGTGAAAGGCAGGATTGGGGAAGACATGATCAAATGGAGAGTATTGAACAAAAGGGATGACAGTACAAGGCATTAGGGAGAGGTCATAGAGTTGAGGGAAACAAAGAGTGGGTGGCGTCTGTTTTTTGTCTGGAATAACTGGAGTGGTGTTATGATCTGAAGTTATTGAACTGATTCAGTGCAGAAATTGCCTCATCAAAAGCTGTGTATTCGTGATTCATTAAATAACTTGGAGTGTGTCACGGTGTCGTAGTATTTCGTGTGACAATATTACAGTTCAGGGTGTTGGAGTTCAGAGTTCAATCCTGGCATCATCCATAAGGAGTCTCTGTGCATCTTCCCCGTGGAATGTGTGGGTTTTGTCTGCACCCTCCAGTTTCCTCCCACAGTCTAATGACGTACCGGGTGTCATTGCAACAGATGGCTGTGCAGGTCAAGTCACTGAGTATGTTTAAAGTGGAGGTTGATAGGGTCTTGAGTCTGATAGGTGATGTGATGGACCAAATTGCTTAATTCTGCTCCTATGATGTATGTTTTTGGTGGATAAATTGGACATTGTACGTTGTCGCGTGATTACGTTTGAGATAAATCGTGGTAGATTAGGGCAACGCACATCAAAGTTGCTGGTGAACGCAGCAGGCCAGGCAGCATCCCTAGGAAGAGGTACAGTCGACGTTTCAGGCCGAGACCTTTCGTCAGGACTAACTGAAGGAAGAGTGAGTAAGGGATTTGAAAGTTGGAGGGGGAGGGGGAGATCCAAAATGATAGGAGAAGACAAGAGGGGGAGGGATGGAGCCAAGAGCTGGACAGGTGATTGGCAAAAGGGGATACGAGAGGATCATGGGACAGGAGGTCCGGGAAGAAAGACAAGGGGGGAGGGGAACCCAGAGGATGGGCAAGGGGTATTGTCAGAGGGACAGAGGGAGAAAAAGGAGAAAGAGAGAAAGAATGTGTGTATATAAATAATGGATGGGGTACAAGGGGGAGATGGGGCATTTGCGGAAGTTAGAGAAGTCAATGTTCATGCCATCAGGTTGGAGGCTACCCAGACGGAATATAAGGTGTTGTTCCTCTAACCTGAGTGTGGCTTCATCTTTACAGTAGAGGAGGCCGTGGATAGACATGTCAGAATGGGAATGGGATGTGGAATTAAAATGTGTGGCCACTGGGAGATCCTGCTTTCTCTGGAAGGCCACATCGGGAGCACCAGACGTAGTATATCACCCCAGCCAACTCACAGGTGAAGTGTCGCCTCACCTGGAAGGACTGTCTGTGAAGTGTCGCCTCACCTGGAAGGACTGTCTGGGGCCCTGAATGGTGGTAAGGGAGGAAGTGTAAGGGCATGTGTAGCACTTGTTCCACTTGGCTCCATCCCTCCCCCTCCTGTCTTCTCCTATCATTTTGGATCTCCCCCTCCCCCTCCCACTTTCAAATCTCTTACTAGCTCTTCCTTCAGTTAGTCCTGATGAAGGGTCTCGGCTCGAAACATCAACTGTACCTCTTCCTAGAGATGCTGCCTGGCCTGCTGCGTTCACCAGCAACTTTGATGTGTGTTGCTTGAATTTCCAGCATCTGCAGAATTCCTCATGTTTACGTGGTAGATTAGGGGTTGCTAGGCTTTGTGGTTTGAAGGGCCAGAAGAACTGAGTCTGTGCTGTAAATAAATAAAATTACAATTTTGTTTTCAGAAGACAGTCCCAACTTAGCGTTAACCATGGGTATGAACAATACCCAATGATTTCCACATAAGAAAGGACATTTGAGATGTTTACTAATTTCAGCTATATTCATAACCTGAAGGGTTAAGTTTATTGGCAATGTGGAACAAATTTCAGATTTCCTGTTACAACACACATACTCAGGGGGATTTCCAGCTTCTCTGCTCGACATTGCAGTGATGTGTGAGGTATTCTTGCATGATAAATGTACTATTATTGATTCTAGTGCTACATAGTGTTTGATAAGGTCGTTATAGCTGGGAGTCATAGTGTGGATAAGCTCCCACTACCTATTAAATGCTGTTAACGGGGTGCGTCTCAAATAGCCTCTGACAACCATTAGGAGGAAGTGACCATAATATGATAAGTTTTAATCCACAATTTGAGAGGGAGAAGGGAAAATCGGAAGTGTCAGTATTGCAGTTGAACAAAGGGGACTATGGAGCTATGAGGGAGCAACTGACCAAAGTTGACTAGAAAGATACACTAGCAGGGATGACAGTGGAACAACAGTGACGGGTATTTCTGGGAATAATGCAGAAGGTGCAGGATCAGTTCATTCCAAAGAGGAAGAAAGATTTTAAGGGGATTAAGGGGTGACCATGGCTGACAAGGGAAGTCAAGGACAGTATAAAAATAAAAGAGAAGAAGTATAACATAGCAACGATGAGTGAGAAGCCAGAGGAGTGGGAAATTTTTAAAGAGCAACAGAGGATAACTAAAAAGGCAATACGGGGAGAAAAGATGAGATACGAAGGTAAGCTAGCCAAGAATATCAAGGAGGATAGTAAAAAGCTTCTTTAGGTATGTGAAGAGGAAAAAATAGTTAAGACCAAAATTAGTCCCTTGAAGACAGAAACAGGTTAATTTATTATGGGGAACAAGAAATGGCAGACGAGCTGACCAGGAACTTTGCATCTGTCTTCACTAGGGAAGAGACAAACAATCTCCCAGATGTAATAGTGGTCAGAGGACCTGGGGTAACAGAGGAACTGAAGGAAATTCGCATCAGGCAGAAAATGGTGTTGGGTAAACTGATGGGACTGAAGTCTAATAAATCCCTAGGGCCTGATGATCTCCATCCCAGGGTAATTAAGGAGGTGACCCTAGAAATCGTGGGCACATTGGTAATCATTTTCCAATATTCTATAGATTCAGGATCAGTTCCTAAGGATTGGAGGGTAGCTAATGTTATCCCTCTTTTTAAGAGAGAGAGAAAACAGGGAATTATAGACCAGTTAGTCAGACATCAGTGGTGGGGAAGATGCTGGAGTCAATTATAAAGGATGAAATAGCGGCACATTTGGATAGCAGTAACAGGATCGGTCCGAGTCAGCATGGATTTACGAAGGGGAAACCATGCTTGACTAATCTTCTGGAATCTTTTGAGGATGATGAGACACGAAGGTATACAGGTATATACTTTTACAGGTATATTAAGAGTGAAAGGATTGTAAGGGATAAAATTGGTCCTCTTGAAGATCAGAGTGGTCGGCTATGTGCAGAACCAAAAGAAATGGGGGAGATCTTAAATAGGTTTTTTGCGTCTGTATTTACTAAGGAAACTGGCAGGAAGTCTATGAAATTAAGGGAAACAAGTAGTGAGATCATGGAAACTGTACAGATTGAAAAGGAGGAGGCGCTTGCTATCTTGAGGCAAATTAAAGTGGATAAATCCCCAGGACCTGACAGGGTATTCCCTCGGACCTTGAAGGAGACTAGTGTTGAAATTACAGGGGCCCTGGCAGATATATTTAAAATGTCGGTGTCTACAGGTGAGGTGCTGGAGGATTGGAGAGTGGCTTATGTTGTTCCGTTGTTTAAAAAGGGATCGAAAAGTAATCCGGGAAATTATAGGCCGGTAAGTTTGACGTTGGTAGTGGGTAAGTTATTGGAGAGAATACTAAGAGACAGAATCTACAAGTATTTGGATAGACAGGGACTTATTAGGGAGAGTCAAAATGGCTTTGTGCGTGGTAGGTCATGTTTGACCAATTTGTTGGAGTTTTTCAAGGAGGTTACCAGGAAAGTGGATGAACGGAAGGCAGTGGATGTTGTCTACATGGACGACAGTAAGGCCTTTGACAAGGTCCCGCATGGGAGGTTAGTTAGGAAAATTCAGTCGCTAGGTACACATGCAGAGGAGGTAAATTGGATTAGACATTGGCTCAATGGAAGAAACCAAAGAGTGGTGGTAGAAAATTGCTTCTCTGAGTGGAGGCCTGTGACTAGTGGTGTGCCACAGGGATCAGCGCTGGGTCCATTGTTATTTGTCATCTATATCAATGATCTGGATGATAATGTGGTAAATTGGATCAGCAAGTTTGCTGATGATACAAAGATTGGAGGTGTAGTGGACAGTGAGGAAGGCTTTCAGAGCCTGCAGGGGGACTTGGACCAGCTGGAAAAATGGGCTGAAAAATGACAGATGGAGTTTAATACAGACAAGTGTGAGGTATTGCACGTTGGAAGGACAAACCAAGGTAGAACATACAGGGTTAATGGTAAGGCACTCAGGAGTGCAGTAGAACAGAGGGATCTGGGAATGCAGATTCAAAATTCCCTAAAAGTGGCATCATGGGTAGATAGGGTCATAAAGAGAGCTTTTGGTACATTGGCCTTTATTAATCAAAGTATTGCGTATAAGAGCTGGAATGTTATGATGAGGTTGTATAAGGCATTGGTGAGGCTGAATCTGGAGTATTGTGTTCAGTTTTGGTCACCAAATTACAGGAAGGATATTAATAAGGTTGAAAGAGTGCAGAGAAGGTTTACAAGGATGTTGCCGGGAGTTGAGAAACTCAGTTACGGAGATAGGTTGAATAGGTTAGGACTTTATTCCCTGGAGCGTAGAAGAATGAGGGGAGATTTGATAGAGGTATATAAAATTATGATGGATATAGATAGAATGAATGCAAGCAGGCTTTTTCCACTGAGGCAAGGGGAGAAAAAGACCAGAGGACATGGGTTAAGGGTGAGGGGAGAAAAGTTTAAAGGGAACATTAGCGGGGGCTTCTTCACAGAGAGATTGGTGGGAGTATGGAATGAGCTGCCAGACGAGGTGGTAAATGTGGGTTCTTTTCTAACATTTAAGAATAAATTGGACAGATACATGGATGGGAGGTGTATGGAGGGATATGGTCCATGTGCAGGTCAGTGGCACTAGGAAGAAAATAGTTCAGCACAGCCAAGAAGGGCCAAAAGGTCTGTTTCTGTGCTGTAGTTTTTATGGTTCTATGTAACTATGAAAATGGACAAGGGAGAGCCAGTGGATGTAGTGTACCTGGACTTTCAGAAAGCCTTTGATAAGGTCCCACATAGGAGATTAGTGGGCAAAATTAGAGCACATGGTATTGGGGGTAGGGTATTGACATGGATAGAAAATTGGTTAGCAGACAGGAAACAAAGAGTAGGGATTAACAGGTCCCTTTCAGAATGCAGGCAGTGACTAGTGGGGTACCGCAAGGCTCGGTGCTGGGACCGCAGCTATTTACAATGTACATTAATGATTGAGATGAAGGGATTAAAAGTAACATTAGCAAATTTGCAGATGACACAAAGCCGGGTGGCAGTGTGAAATGTGCGGAGGATGTTGTGATAATGCAGGATGACTTGGACAGGTTGGGTGAGTGGGCAGATGCATGGCAGATGCAGTTTAATGTGGATAAATGTGAGGTTATCCACTTTGGTGGGAAGAACAGGAAGGCAGATTACTATTTGAATGGTGTCAAGTTAGGAAAAGGGGAAGTACGTGGATATCTAGGTGTCCTTGTTCATCAGTCACTGAAAGTAAGCATGCAAGAACAGCAGGTAGTGAAGAAAGCTAATGGCATGTTGGCATTCATAACAAGGGGAGTTGAGTATAGGAGCAAAGTGGTCCTTCTGCAGTTGTACAGGGTCTTGGTGAGACCACACCTGGAGTATTGTGTACAGTTTTGGTCTCCAAATTTGAGGAAGGACATTCTTGCTATGGAGGGAGTGCAGCGTAGGTTCACTGGTTTAATTCCAGAAACGGCGGGACTGTCATATGTTGAAAGATTGGAGCGACTGGGCTGGTATACACTGGAATTTAGAAGGATGGGAGGGGATCTGATTGAAACATATAAGATTATTAAGGGATTGGATGTGCTAGAGGCAGGAAATATGTTCCCGATGTTGGGGGAGTCCAGAACCAGAGGCCACAATTTGAGAATAAGGGGTAGGCCATTTAGAACGGAGTTGAGGAAAAACTTTTTCACCCAGAGAGTTGTGGATCTGTGGAATGCTCTGCCCCAGAAGGCAGTGGAGGCCAATTCTCTGGTTCCTTTCAAGAAAGAGTTAGATAGAGCTCTTAATGATAGCAGATTCAAGGGATGTGGGGCAAAGGCAGGAACAGGGTACTGATTGTGGATGATCAGCCATGTTCGGGGTGAATGGTGGTGCTGGCACGGAGGGCCGAATGGCCTACTCCTGCATCTAATGTCTATTGTCTATTGACTAATGAACTGGGTCACCGGATCTGGAGGTATCACCAGTGCCTCACATGGGCCGAGGTCCTGCTCCCTCGAGGTGTCACTGAATGTGATCTTGAGGTGGTGGTTTATCTCCTCTAAAGAACAAGTGAGGTGGCCACTTTGCTTCGGTCCCAGTATTCTGTTGGTCAAGCCAAAGGGATTGGTAATGTAAGTACTGCACTTTCGGGCCCTCTCCTTGCCCTTCTTTCGGTGCCACTCGGCCCGCCTGAGTGTGATGAGCCTCCTCCCTATGATATCTGTGAGATCTGACAGAGCAGTTTTCTCCTCCTCCTTGGCCAACTTAAATTGACGCTTCAGAGATGTGAGTTCTTGTCTCAGCTGTCAGATCTTAAATTCCCGCCGGTTTGGTTTTGCTGGATTACTTGCTCCAGTCTTAAAATGGTAAATTCGAAATTCCAAGTGATTTACACAGTCAATAAGGAGAGACTTCTCTGGAAACGGATTTCTTCAAAGATATGGCATTACTGCTGATTCTCCAAACGGTTCACAACAAAGGAAATCATATGGCTTAAAGGAACTGACCTTTTCCTGGCGAGTGAACACTGCACAACTTCCCCCCACTCTTGCAGGAGTTATCTCAGATACAGGTCACCATATTATGAACGAATCCTCAATAAGGTCGATCCTTTACAAAGCCGCCGAACGACTCCAACTTTATTCCGATCCTGCAGGTTCCCATCCTTTAATAAAGTCTTCACTCTCTGATACTACTGTAAAGGAAAAATTATAGATGCAACACACAAACCAGGCAGCAATTAGCGAAACTGCCAGCACCAATCTTTGCACCTTAAAATAGAAAGGAAAACTCCATTTTAAAACAAAGCTGTGTCATGGCAAATATACAGCATAATGGAGTACCTGATGAACTAACACAATTCTAAACTGAAACTAACTGCACCAAACCGGGGGTCTCCTTTTATATACCTGTTGAGAACAGGTCATCATGTGACCTCACAATGGTGGGAAAATTACATCATGTGACCTCCACAAGACCATTACATTATGCTCATAGGACAGTCACAACATAGCCACGGGGTATGTAACACCTCCCTCCAAAAAAAGAAAATTTTGGTCTTTTAGGAGCAAAATTTTAACAACTATTTTCACACAAAAAATACAAATGTATAAAATCTACAACATACATGATATACATGGTATTATCATACAGCATCTTGCAAACTAATATACAGTAGGAGTGTTACAAATGTTAAAATACCACTCCATAAAAATAATTTACATTGTACATTTAACATCTACATAGACAGTCAGCGATCACTTTCTCTTAACCTTTAATATGAGTTATCAAAATATTATACTCCTGTAATATCAAACATTGTTGCTAAATTGGAGTTTAATTTATTTCCTTAACCATTTTCTTTAACTGAGCCTGGACCTACAACATAACTAAGGTAGGTCACAGTGGCATGACCAAATTCACTTTTAGCTAAGTTAATAGTTAAGTTAGCTTTTGAAAACCTTTCAAATAATTTCTCCACCGCAGTAATATGTGCTTTCCAAGTATCATTTCCTGTAACTAAATCATTAATATAGGCATCTGTATCTTTTAACCCATGAATCACAGTATTAATCATCCACTGGAAAGTACCTGGTGCATTCTTCATCCCAAATGGAAGAACATTATATTCATATAATCCAGATGGGGTTACAAATGCAGAAATCTCTCTACCTCTATCCGTCAATGGAACACACCAATAACCTTTTAACAAATCAATATTTATAAGAAAGTTTGCATTTCCCACTTCACCCACACAATCATCCACTCTAGGGATTGGATATGCATCAGTTTTTGTCACGGCATTTACCTTCCTGTAATCTGTACAAAACTGAATACTATTGTCTGGCTTAGGCACCATAACTCATAGTGAAATCCAATTCGATTTAGAAGATCTAATAATATTATTCTCTAACATATACTTAATTTCTTGTTCAGCAAATTCACATTCTTCCCTGTTCATCTGCTACGGATGTTGTTTTATGGGTTTTGCATCTCTAGCATCTACAGCATGTGAAGCTACAGTGATTCTTCTAGGAACACCTGGAAATAAATCCCTATATTTAAAAATTAACTGTTTCATCTTCTCTCTCTGCTCTGGCTGTAAATGAGCTAATTTCTCATCAATATTTTCCAGAATTGTTGAGTTTGGTAATCTGGCAGAAATAATGTTGGGTTTAAAATGAGCTTCAGATGAATCATCCATTAAGTTCCTAATAGGATCAAATTCATTATTATTGACCACAACAGTCATAGTAGCAGATAGTTTCTCATAATACGGTTTTATCATATTTATATGACACAGCTATGTCGGCTTTCTTTGATCTGAGGTTTTTATCACATAATCCACATCATTAATTTTAGATTTAACCTCATAAGGACCATGAAATTTAGCTTATATGGGTTCGTTTGCACCAGGAAAAGAACCAACACCTTAAATGACCTCATTCTAGCTTCCTTATCATACCAAAGTTTTCATTTTCTCCTGAGCTGATTTTAAATTTTCCTTGGCTAAGCTACAAGCTTTATGTAATCTTTTTTTAAATTTTAAAACATAATCCAACAAATTAGTGTGTACCTCTTTATTAATCCATTGTTCTTTCAACAAGGCCAAAGGTCCTCGAACTCTATGCCCAAACACAAGTTCAAAAGGACTAAAACCTAATGATCCTTGTACTGCCTCTCGTACTGCAAAAAGCAGTGAATGTACGCCCTCATACCAGTCATTTTCATTTTCCACACAATACGTCCTAATCATAGTTTTGATGGTAGAATGGAACCTCTCCAAGGTTCTTTGCGGTTCTGGATGATTTGCAGACGAGGTAATCTGTTTTGTTCCCAGTTTATAAACTATCTGCTGAAACAATCGAAACATAAAATTACTACCTTGATCTGATTGTATTTCCTTAGACAACCCAAAATAAGTAAAGAATTTTATAAAAGCCTTTATTACAGATTTAGCTGTTATATTCCTGAGTGGTACTGCCTCTGGAAACCTAGATGCTGTGCACATAATTGTCAGCAAATATTGATGTGCAGTTTTGGTTTTTGGCAATGGGCCTACACAATCTACACAAATGGTTCACCAAATACGGGAATAGCTTGCAGTGAGGCTACTGGAGTAACCTGATTAGGTTTACCCACAATTTGACACATATGACACATTCTGCAAAATGTCGCTGCATCTTTTCTTAAACTGGGCCAGTAAAAATGCTTAAAAACCTTGTTCATATTTTTCTTTACACCTTGATGGCCACCCAAAGGCATACTATGAGCCATAGTTAAAATCTCATTTCGATAAACTTTAGGAACTACTACCTGATGATTAACTTCCCACTCTTCACTTACAGCAGTTGTAGGTGATCTCCACTTCTTCATTAATACTCCCTTTTCAAAATAATATCCCACTGGCACCTTCTCAATTTCACTATCTGGAAGAGCTTGTTCTTTTAATTTGATAATCTCAGGGTCCCTACTCTGCTCTGCTATCATCTCCTTCCAAGATAAAGACAAATCTTCATGGTCAGACTGACTACAATAATCTTGACCAAATAATGAAGGTAAGATAGTTTCTGAAAAGGGCTTAATTGTCAAATGTCCTTCAGGAAAAACTTGTCCATCTGCTAAATCATTTCCCAACAATAAAGAAACTCATTCACAGGCAAACTACGTTGTAGTCCTACTTTAACAGGCCCTGTAACTAACCCTGACCTTAAATTTACTCTAAGCAAATGTACAGGCATAAGGGCACTCCCAAATCCTCATATATAGTTTACCTCACCAATGTCAGACTCATCACTAAACTTTAGAACACTGTCTAATATAACTGATTGAGAAGCTCCAGTAACCCTAAGTATTTTTATTGGCACTGCAGTGGATCCCTCTTTCAAGGATACAATTTTTCCTGTTATAAAACGTTCATATCCCCTCTTAACTTGGTCCGACTCTGACAAGACTTTATTGGTATTTATCGAACTCTGTGGATTTACAGGTGTTTCAATATGTTGCACATAAACATCTGCGACTGCTTCCTTCTTCTTCTTCAATCAGAAACAGTTAGCTATTACATGTCCAGGTTTCTTACAATAATTACAAATAGGACCATAATGTCTTTCCTTCACATGTCTCCCTTCATCCTTACCTTTCTCACTAACTTCAGATTTAATTTCTGGTTTACTTTGACTCTCTGTGCTATTTTTCCTTTTAAAAGTTCTACCTGAAAAAAATTTACTCTTATGAATTAAAGAATACTCATCAGCTAATTTTGCCCACTCCTGCAATGTCGCAGCGTCCCTCTCATTTAAGTATGTCCTTACTTCAACAGGAATGCTCCTTTTAAATTCCTCCAGTATAATCAACTTTTTTAATTTATTATACTCCCCATTCACATTTTTAGAGGAAACGCATCTCTCAAAACACATAGATTTATCATTGGCAAATTCCACATAATTTTTTTTCACGATTTCTCAAATTTCTGAATCTTTCTCTATAAGCTTCTGGAACCAGTTCATACACTTTCAATATTTGCTGCTTCACAATATCATAATCAAGTGCTTGTTCAGCAGTTAGAGCAGTGTAAACTTGCTGTGCCTTACCTCTAATTACACTTTGTAACATCACTGGCAATTGATCTTTTGGCCACCCTGATATCAG
The DNA here is from genome assembly GCF_030028105.1 of Mobula birostris. Taxonomy (NCBI): domain Eukaryota; kingdom Metazoa; phylum Chordata; class Chondrichthyes; order Myliobatiformes; family Myliobatidae; genus Mobula; species Mobula birostris. The sequence goes on from NC_092377.1 coordinate 119,391,397, forward strand.
AGCAACAATTTCAAAATGTTGGAAATATTTGTCCACTCTGTTTCATGAAATGGAGGAGTTAAAATTATTTCTTGACTAGCAACAAACTGTTTCCTGGAATCAGAGGACTGATTTTCCATCCTTAATTTCTCCATCACTTGCTCAAATTTCCTCTGCTTCTCTTCTTGTACCTCTTTAAATTCCCATATTTTATTTGCTTCTCTTTCTACCATTTCCACTTTAAATTGCTCAAACATTGTCTGTTCAATATGTAACTGCATTTCCAGTGCACACATTGGAAACTACCCTAACACCTCATCATCAAACTTTCCCGAACTTATATAATGTTCTGCAATTTTTCTCTGAATTACAAGTTTTGTTGTAACCTTCGTAATTCCTTTAAGATCCAACTTTCTAGCAATCTCGGAACATCACCCTTTTTCGTCTTCGCTGTAATTCCGGATCTGGCGATTCCATAAAGTCATCAATATTCATTGCTGTCGAATACCACCCACAGACCAATCAAACAAAAGAATCCGGTATTTCCCTTTTCCAAATCAGATTGTTAATTAAAAAGCATTTGACATAGAAACATAGAAAATAGGTGCAGGAGTAGGCCATTCGGCCCTTTGAACCTGCACCACCATTCAGTATGATCATGGCTGATCATCCAACTCAGGACTCTGTACCTGCTTTCTCTCCATACCCCCTGATCCCTTTAGCCACAAGGGCCATATCTAACTCCCTCTTAAATATAGCCAATGAACTGGCCTCAACTGTTTCCTATGGCAGAGAATTCCACAGATTCACCACTCTCTGTGTAAGAAGTTTTTCCTAATCTCAGTCCTAAAAGGCTTCCCCTTTATCCTTAAACTGTGACCCCTTGTTCTGGACTTCCCCAACATTGGGAACAATCTTCCTGCATCTAGCCTGTCCAATCCCTTGAGGGTTTTATACGTTTCAACAAGATCCCCCCTCATCTTCCGAATTACAGCGAGTATAAGCCTAATCGATCCAGTCTTTCGTCATATGAAAGTTCTGCCATCCCAGGAATTAATCTGGTGAACCTTCTTTGTACTCCCTCTATGGCAAGAATGTCTTTCCTCAGATTAGGGGACCAAAACTGCACACAATACTCCAGGTGTGGTCTCACCAAGGCCTTGTATAACTGCAGCAGTACCTCTCCGCTCCTGTACTCGAATCCTCTTGCTATGAATGCCAGCATACCATTCTCCTTTTTCACTGCCTGCTGTACCTGCATGCCCACTTTCAATGACTGATGTATAATGACACCCAGGTCTCATTGTACCTCCCCTTTTCCTAATCGGCCCCCATTCAGATAATAATCTGTTTTCCTGTTTTTGCCACCAAAGGGGATAACCTCACATTTATCCACATTAAATTGCATCTGCCATGAATTTGCCCACTCACCTAACCTATCCGAGTCACCCTGCATCCTCTTAGCATCCTCCTCACAGCTAACACTGCCGCCCAGCTTCATGTCATCCGCAAACTTGGAGATGCTGCATTTAATTCCCTCATCTGAGTCATTAATATATATTGTAAACAACTGGGGTCCCAGCACTGAGCCTTGCAGTACCCCACTAGTCACTGCCTGCCATTCTGCAAAGGTCCGGTTTATTCCCACTCTTTGCTTCCTGTCTGCCAACCAATTCTCTATCCACATCAATACCTCACCCCCAATACTGCGTGATTTAAGTTTGCACACTAATCTCCTGTGTGGGACCTTGTCAACAGCCTTTTGAAAATCCAAATATACCACATCCACTGGTTCTCCCCTATCCACTCTACTAGTTACATCCTCAAAATATTCTATGAGATGCGTCAGACATGATTTTCCTTTCACAAATCCATGCTGACTTTGTCCAATGATTTCACCGCTTTCCAAATGTGCTGTTATCACATCTTTGATAACTGACTCTAGCATTTTCCCCTCCACCGATGTTAGGCTGACCGGTCTGTAATTCCCCGGTTTCTCTCTCCCTCCTTTTTCAAAAAGTGGGGTTACATTAGCCACCTGCCAATCCTCAAGAACTAGTCCAGAATCTAACGAGTTTAGAAAAAATATCACTAATGCATCCACTATTTCTTGGGCTAGTTCCTTAAGCACTCTGGGATGCAGACCATCTGGCCCTGGGGATTTATCTGCCTTTAATTCCTTCAATTTACCTAACACCACTTCCCTACTGACATGTATTTCCCTCAGTTCCTCCATCTCACTAGACCCTCGGTCCCCTAATATTTCCAGAAGATTAATTATGACCTCCTTAGAGAAGACAGAACTAAAATAGTTATTCAGTTGGTCTGCCATGTCCTTGTTCCCCATGATCAATTCACCTGTTTCTGTCTGTAGGGGACTTACATTTGTCTTAACCAATCTTTTTCTTTTCACATATCTATAAAAGCTTTTACGGTCAGTTTTCATGATTCCTGCCAGTTTTTTCTCATAATCCTTTTTTCCGTTTCCTAATTAAGCCCTTTGTCCTCCTCTGCTGGACTCTGAATTTCTCCCAGTCCTCAGGTGAGCTGCTTTTTCTGGCTAATTTGTATGTTTCTTCTTTGGAATTGATCCTATCCCTAATTTCCCTTGTCAGCCACGGGCGCACTACCTTCCCTGGTTTATTCTTTTGCCAAACTGGGATGAACAATTGTTGTAGTTCATCCATGCGATCTTTAAATGCTTGCCATTACATATCCACCACCAACCCTTTAAGTATCATTTGCCAGTCTATCTTAGCTAATTCACGTCTCATACCTTCAAAGCTACCCTTCTTTAAGTTCAGAACCTTTGTTTCTGAATTAACTATGTCACTCTCCATCTTAATGAAGAATTCCACCACATTTTGGTCACTCTTACCCAAGGGTCCTCTCACGACAAGATTGCTAATTAACATTTCCTCATTGCTCAATACCCAGTCTAGAATAGCCTGTTCTCTAGTTGGTTCCTCGACATGTTGGTTCAGAAAACCATCCTGCATACATTCCAAGAAATCCTCTTCCTCAGCACCCTTACCAATTTGGTTCACCCAATCTATATGTAGCTTGAAGTCACCCATTATAACTGCTGTTCCTTTATTGCACACATTTCTAATTTCCTGTTTAATGCCATTCCCAACCTCACTACTACTGTTAGGTGGCCTGTACACAACTCCCACCAGCGTTTTCTGCCCCTTAGTGTTATGCAGCTCTACCCATATCGATTCCACATCCTCCCGGCTAATGTCCTTCTTTTCTATTGCGTTAATCTACTCTCTAACCAGCAATGCTACCCCACCTCCTTTCCTTTCATGTCTATCCCTCCCGAATATTGAATATCCCTGAATGTTGAGCTCCCATCCTCTGTCACCCTGGAGCCATGTCTCTGTGATGCCAACTATATCATATTCATTAATAGCAATCTGCACTTTTAATTCATCCACCTTGTTATGAATGCTCCTAGCATTGACACACAAAGCCTTCAGGCGCGCTTTTACAACACTCTTAGCCCTTATACAATTATGTTGAGAAGTGGCCCTTTTTGATTTTTGCCCTGGATTTGCCTGCCTGCCACTTTTACTTTTCACCTTACTACTTTTTGCCTCTACCCTCATTTTACACCCCTCTGTCTCTCTGCACTTGTTCCCATCCCCCTGCCACATTAGTTTAAATCCTCCTGAACAACAGTAGCAAACGCTCCCCCTAGGACATTGGTTCCAGTCCAGCCCAGGTGCAGACCATCCTGTTTGTACCATCCCACCTCCTCCAGAACTGGTTCCAATGCCCCAGAAGTTTGAATCCCTCCCCCTTGCACCATTTTTCAAGTCACGTGTTCAACTGGAATATCCTCCTATTTCTACTCTGACTAGCACATGGCACTGGTAGTAATCCAGAAAATTATTACCTTTGTGGTCCTACTTTTGAATTTATCTCCTAACTCCCTAAATTCACCTTGTAGGACCTCATCCCGTTTTTTGCCTATATCGTTGGTACCTATGTGCACCACGACCACTGGCTGTTCACCCTCCCACTCCAGAATGTCCTGCAGCCGCTCAGAGACATCCTTGACCCTTGCACCAGGGAGGCAACATACCCTCCTGGTGTCTCGTTTGCTGCCGCAGAAGTGCCTATATATTCCCCTTACAATCGAATCCCCTATCACTATAGCTCTCCCACTCCTTTTCCTTCCCTCCTGTGCCACAGAGCCACCCATGGTGCCATGAACTCAGCTGCTGCTGCCTTCCCCTGATGAGAAATCTCCCCCAACAGTATCCAAAACAGTATATCTGTTTAGGTTGGAGATGACCTCAGGGGACTCCTGCACTACCTGCCCACTGCTACTCTGTTTAGTGGCCACCCATTCCCTTTCTGCCTGTGTCGCCTTTACCTGCGGTGTGGCCAACTCACTGAATATGCTATTCAGGACGTTCTCAGCATCGCGGATGCTCCAGTATGAATCCATTCGCAGCTCCAGCTGCTCAATGCGGTCTGTCAGAAGCTGCAGCTGGACACATTTCCTGCACACATAGTCGTCAAAATCAGAACAATCCCACGAGCCCCAAATTTATGTCATGTGGCTGGCAACAATAAATTATCAATTGAGGCAGGTTTTATAAAAAACAAACATTTATTAAACTCTGCTCAACAATAGTGAAATTCAAATGACCAACTTAACTAGAAGTTCACTGCTATACGGCAACTCTGGAACAGTTCTTAAAAGGGTAAATGCGAAAACAGTTCTTAAAGTGGTAAATTTGAACCCAGTCTTAAAATGGTAAATTCGAAAGTCCAAGTGATTTACACAGTCAATAAGGAGAGACTTCTCTGGAAACGGATTTCTTCGAAGACGTGACGTTACCACTGATTCTCCAAAGGATTAACGACAAAGGAAATAATGCGGTTTAAAGAAACTGACCTTTTCCTGGTGAGTGAAAACTGCACAGCTTCCCCGCTCTTGCAGGAGTTATCCCAGATACAGGTCACCATATTCTAAATGAATCCTCAATAAGGTCGATCCTTTTTAAAGCCGCTGAACAACTCCAACTTTATTCCGATCCTGCAGGTTCCCATCCTTTAATAAAGTCTTCACTCTCCGATACTACTGTAAAGGAAAAATTATAGATGCAACACACAAACCTGGCAGCAAGTGCTGAAACTGCCAGCACCAATCTTTGCAACTTAAAATATAAAAGGAAAACTCCATTTTAAAACGAGACTGTGTCATGGCAAATACACAGCATAATGGAATACCTGACGAACTAATGCAAATCTAAACTGACCTTACACTGGTGTGAAAATTACATCATGTGACCTCTGCAAGACCATTAGATCATACTCATAAGACAGTCACAAGATACCCACGGGTATAAAACTCCAATTTGGCCACAAGTTGAGTATCACATACAGTTCTGATCACCCCACTATAGGAAACATGTCAAGGCTTTAGAGAGGGTTTAGATAATGTTTATTAGGATGCTGGATTAGAGGGCATGTGCTATAATGAGGACTGCACTGCCTGGGGTGGTGGTAGAGGCAGATACATCAAGGAAATTTAGATAGGGACAGGAATGTGAGGAAAATGGAAGGATATGGACATTGTGTAGGCAGAAGAGATTAGTGGTTGGCCTTTTGATTACTAATTTAATTGGTTCGGCACAAAAAATGTGGCCAAAAGCTCTGTTCCTGTGCTCTGTATTCACATGCTCGGGCATTTCTAAGTAAAGGAGGAAGTATTGTTTGATCTCTAAAGAGCAAGAAGTTGGGTAAGTCACCAGGACCTAATGGGATATACTTCAGGTTATTTTCAGGTTATTGAGAGAGGCCAGAGAACAGATTTTGGGGTCTCGACCAATATCTTCATGTCCTTTCTAGCCACAGGCAAGGTCCTGGAGCACTGGAAATAATTTTCCATTATTCACAAAGGGAAACAGGAAACCATAGGCTGGTGAGTTTCACATCATTAGCAGGGAAGTTTCCAGAGAGAGTTCTTAAGGATAGGATTTACAATCATTTGGAAAACCATGGTCTAATTAGGCTTTGTGCAGGGCAATTTGTCTCTTACCAACCTGATTGAAGTTTTTGATAGGGTGTTGGAGGTGATCGATGACAGTAGAGCTGTGAATGTTGTTTACTTGTATTTTAGTATGATGTTTGACAAGGTCCATCATGGGAGGCTCATCCAGATGATTAAGATGCATGGGACTGATGGTGAATTGGACATTTTGATCCAGAACTGGCTTGCCCAAAGAAGACAGAGGGTAGTGGTTGAATGGACTTGTTCGAGCTGGAGGAATTTAATTAGTGGTGTTCTGTAGGGATCTGTACTGGGATCTCTGCTGTTTGTGCTGTATATAAATGACCTGGATGAAAGTGTAGATGAGCAGGTTAGTAAGATTGCAGATGATAAAAAGATTGCTGGTGTTGTGGATATCGTGGATGAATGGCAAAGAATACAGCAGGATAGAGATCAGTTACAGAAATGGGCAGAGAAATGGCAGATGGAGTTTAACCCAGAAAAATGTGAAGTGTTGTAACTTGGTAGGTGAAAGGTAAAGAGTTGGTGCAATGTTAAAAGCAAGGCCCTTAACAATGTTGATGTGTAGCGAAGGCTTGGTATCCAAGTTCATAGAGCCCTGGAAGTGGCTACACAGGGAGACATTGAGTTCAAGCGTCAGGAAGATATGTAACAACATGAGAAAGTCAGCAGATACGGGAAATCCAAACAACACACACAAAATGCTGGAGGAACTCAGCAGGTCAGACAGCAGCTTTGGAAATGAATAAACAGTCAAAGTTTAGGGCCGAGGTTAAGTTGCAACTTTATAAAACTCAAATTTGCCCACAAGTTGAGTATTACATACAGTTATGGTCACCCCACAATAGGAAGCAAGTCAAGGCTTTGGAGAGGGTGCAGACAATGTTTACCAGGATGCTGCCTGGATTACAGGGCATGTGCTATAACGAGGCCTGCACTGCCTGGGGCGGAGGTAGACAGATACATTAAGGACTTTTAAGAGACATATTGATATGCACATGAATGTGAGGGAAATGGAAGGATATGGACATTTTGTCGGCAGAAGAGATTAGTTGTTGGCCATTTGATGACTAATTTAATTTGGTGCAGTACAACAATGTGGGCCGAAGGGCCTGTTCCTGTGCTGTACTGTTCCATGTTCCTTGTTCTATATGGACTCAGTGAGAGTGAGTGTGAGGCTGTTGTTCAGTGTAAATGTCCAAACCGTCCAGTTCTGTCCATTTGTGAGTGAAACCTGCTGTCCACACCCAGTCAGCCCCCATGAGTCCCAGCTAATTGTTCCCTGATATCAGGGACTTGCATTTAACTATCAACTTTCCCAGTCTCAGGATGTCCCAAGATGCTTTTGCAGCCGATAGATTGGAGAGAGGGTTATGGTACCGTCCAGGTACATCAAGGAGACAGGGAATAGACATGAACACAGCCTGGCCAGCAACATATAAAGGTTGCGATTTTATATTAAATGAACAATAGTGTGGATATCTGTTGTTTGGGAAAATTGGGATCGTTTTGCATCAGGACAACAATGCTGGTTGATGAATGTACATCCAGAGCTGAGGAGAAAGGATTGATAACAGATGATTCCTCAGACCCCAGCATGCAGAACAACAGGATGTTCGTACTGTCCACACAGCTCTTGGGGGAAATTGTAGTTCACAAGGAGGTTCCTCAGAGTCTCCATGTTGCTGCCAAAGACCAGGGAGGGAGAGCATCAGCTGCCTCGGTGAAACAGGTTAAAGAAATCATCACATTTCTCTCTGTCCATTTGGGATCACACACCACAATTAAGGGATCCTACCTCTGATCCATTGTTGGCTGGTGAAAGCAGCCGTCCTTAAAAAATTCTGAAATGGAATTCTCAGAGCCAAGAATTTCTAAGAGGGAGTTCTATTTTCGATTGAGGATATCGGGGCAACAGTCCGAGATGATTTTCCTGAGGATCATTCTGTGAAGATTTCTAGGTGGGGCTGAGAAATAAGAAGGAGATGATTTACATTGTCGGGATTGTACTATAGGTCTTCCAAACAGTGAAGTGGAATGAGAAAAATAAATATGTAGCGAGATTGTGGAGAGTCGTATGAATACAGGTTTCCCCCGCTATCCGAAAGAAGAGTGTTCCTATGAAATATTTCGTAAGTTAAAATGGTGTAAAGTGAAGAAGCAATTACCATTAATTTATAGAGAAAAATTTGTGAGCATTCCCAGACCCAAAAAAAATAACCTACCATATCATACCTAATAACACGTAAAACCTAAAATAACACTTGTGTCCCTTAGCCTGCTTTTCTTCTATCGAAATAAATGTCTTGTGTGGCAATTTTTTCCAATAAGTTGCAGTTTCCTCATAATTAAACACTTGCTTTTACGAATAACCACCTTCTGCAATTATTTTCTTCAGTTTTTCAGGGAACTTTTTGGCAGCTTCAGCGTCAGCCAAAGCACCCTCTCCAGTAACCTTTAAGCTTTGAAGCTGCCCTCGCCTCAAAAGCCGATCAAACCACCCATGACTACACAGCACCTATGCAAACGTGAGACACAATTTGGCGGGCAGACGGCAGTTTCCCCTAGACAAACCTGAGTCGATCAAGCCAAGTGCTACACTTTGATCTATGAAGGCCAATGTGCCAAATGCTTCCTTTACAACCCTACCTACCTGTAAAACCACTTTCAATGAATTATGGACCTGCATTCCCAGAACCTTTGTTTTACCACACTCCTCAGTGCGCTACTGTTCACTGTGTAAGATCTACCCTCACACATGTCTGCATTAAATTCCATCTGCCATTTTTCATCCCATTTATCCAGATCATGTTGCAACCTCTGATAGTCTAACTCACTGTCCACTACACACCCAAGCTTGGCGTCACCACAGATTTTCTAACTGAGTTAACCACATTATCATCCAGATCATTGACATAGATGACAAACAACAATGGACTCAGTGCCAATCCCTACAGCACACTGCTAGTCACAAGCCTTTAGTCAGCGAGGCAGCCATCCACTACTATCTCTATCTTCTCCCACAAATCCAATGTCTAATCCAATTTACTACCTCAGCTTGAATGCCAAGCAGCTGAACTTTCCTGACGAACCTCCCATGTGAGTCCATGTCAAATTCCTTGCTAACATCATTAGATTAGATTAGATTATGAGGACACACAGTCCTCTTTTATTGTCATGCATTAAGAAATGATACAATGTTTTTCCAGAATGGTATCACAGAGACACATGATAGACCGATTTAAAAACTAACAAAAACCACATAATTATAACATATAGTTACAACAGTGCAAAGCAATACCGTAATTTGATAAGAACAGACCATGGCACGGTAAAAGTCTCAAAGTCTCTCGAAAGTCCCATCATCTCACACAGACGGTGAACCTCCAGCGCCGCCAACTTGCCGATGCAGCATCCTGGAAGCATCCGACCACAGTCTGACTCCGAGTCCGTCCGGAAACTCCAAACCTCCGACCAGCTCTCCGACACCGAGCACCAAGCACCATCTCTGCCGAGTGCTTCGACCTCGGCCCCAGCAAGAGGCAATAGGCAAAGCTGAGGATTTGGAGCCTTCCCCTCCGGAGATTCTCGATCGTACAGTAGCAGCGGCAGTGAAGCGGGCATTTCAGAAGTTTCTCCAGGTGTTCCTCTGTGGTTCTTGCGGCTGTCTCCATCAAATCTGGATTGTGCACGGCCCCCTAGTTAACACATACGATGTTCATTCAGAATGGCCGTGTGCACTGCATTGCGCCGCCATCTTCTCCTCTCTCCCTGTTGTCTAACATCATGTAGACAATATCCACTGCCTTGCCTTCATCCTGGTAACTTCTCTCATATACTGTACCTTGTCTCAAAGAGCAATCTCAAGCCTTTTTTTAGTCCTCCTGATTTCTTTCCCATATGTTCTCTTGCATTTCTTACATTCCTCAAGTACTTCATTTGCTCCTTCCTGCCTGTACCTGCAATGCACCTCCTTTTTCTCTCAGCCAGAGCCTCAATATCACTTCAAATCCAAGGATCCCTAAACCTTTTATTCTGACAAACATACACACTTTGTAATCTCAAAATTTCACTTTTGAAGGCATCCCACCTACCAAGTCCACCTTTGCCAGAAAATATCTTGTCCCAGTCCACACTTATCATAGTTATGGACAAGGTCAGATTGGGTCTACAGGTTTATGTGCGAAATTGGTGCGAGATGAATTTCTGATATAGATTTATTTATCTTATGTACATTGATACATACAGTTAAATGTGTCACTTCCATTAACAAACAACACACCCAAGGGGGTGCTGGGGGCAGCCCGTAAGAGTTGCCACACATTCTGGCACCAACATAGCATGCACACAATCCTCAGGATTTTGATGGCATGATGGTATGCGATGGTATTGGAAAGACTAATTGGAGTGAGTTGATTGCAGGCAAAGAAACCACAGGCAAGTCAGTGATTTTTGAAGGCGAGGGAGCTCAAGGTCTGAATGTCCTTGTTGGAGAGAATTGCCAGGCTGGTAAGAGGAGGAAGCCCTGGATGATGAGGGACATTGAGGCCTTGGGCAGGGAAAAGGAGGCATGGAGCAGCTGGATCAAGTGAATCCCTCAGGTGGAAGAGGGGATGCAGGAGTGTACTCCACAGGGAAATCAGCTGGGCAAAACGGCCACATAAGGCAACTTTGGATTTTTCTTGAAGTTAATTTATAAGCAGATGACAAGAAAAAGAGTAACTTGAGTGAGAATACTTGCTGGATTTGTTTAAGGATCAAGGTGACTAATCTCCAGAGCCTGACCAAGTATCTCCAAGAACTCTGACGGAAGCTAGAAAGTAAACTATGGGAGCTTTGGCTATGGTATCTGCATCATATACTGTAGCCAGGTTTGAAGTGCCAGAAGACTAGAGTGTGTGCAATGCTGTGCCTTTATTTAAGACAGGCAGCGAGGAAAACCTTGGAAATAAAGACCAGTGAGCCTACAAGCTGTGCAGGCAAGTTGCTGGAAAGTTTGTCAGTCTTCTATGTATCCACAACACCACCAATCTTCTTATCCTCATACATCTTCCGGTCAAGATGGCGCCTCTGTACAATACTCCTATGGTCAACATCTTCTGGATATATCATGGAACCATATATTTCACCTCTTTTATGCTTCTTTCATTTGTTTTTAGATCTTGAATCTGATTCTGGAGCTGATGGAGCCTGTAATTTGCAGTTTGGAGATTGTTTGTGTGTTTCAGTGCTCTGTCGTCTCCGGGAGGCAGAGCCCACACGTGGAAACCTTGTGGTCAGAAGACTGTGAGCTGATGTTCGACTCCATTTCACCGATTAAAGTGATGAGGGAGATTGCAATGCCGGCTACCTGCCTTTTTATCGCTGGTGAGGTTGCTCTGCATGGAGAGGGAGACTGCCTTTTAGTCACTGGTGAGATTGCTCTGTGAAGGAGAGGGAGAATATTGCCCAGGTTTTCTGCGTTTTGGACGTGGACTTGAACTGTGGACTTCATCTTCAGTCGTATGGGTTTTTTTTGTATTCTGTGTTTTTCGCTCCATCTTTCTCATCTTTATGTGTGCGGGGTGGAGTGTCGTAGTTGGAGATGGATTTGACGGTTGATGTGCCTGTTATGTTTGTGACAAGAATACACATAGATTAAGATGTTAGCTGTCCTGTGTGATCAGTAGTTGGTCTGCCACCTGTCTTCAGGAGAGAGAGAGAGATAAGGAAAACAATGGAGCAGCATTTGGAGATGTGTAATGAAGGGACGGGGGAGAGAGAGTAACAGAAGGAGGGAGCTGTCAAGAGCGGCTCCCCCTTTGAACTCTGAACTGTTTGAAGTGATGGACAGGCGATACCCCAGCAAGGGGATAAAAAGGGACAGGTTCGCTAAGGCAGGACACACACGACACCCGAGGTAACAAGACCCTGGAAGCGGTGCGCCTCTCACAAGTCGGTGGGAGGTACCGGGCCATAGACGCACAGGGTGGAAAGGCATGATCGGCGGGAACCTGGTGTGTGTCCATCCTTGCCTGGGTGCTGGGTTCACCGCAGAGAAACGGTCGTATCTGGAAACGGAGGGGTCACGGTCGGTGACCTCAGATGACATCACAAAGGACTCGTCCGAAAGCTGACTGCGAAGGTCTGTGTGTGGAAGCTGTTTTGAATATTCATTCATTTTGCTCTCTCTCCCTCCCCCCCACTGTCCATCGCCATGGCAGCGATTACTGCGAACTGAACGGAACTAAATTGAACTGAACTCTGCGTCACTTTGAAACTGGTCATTTACCCCTAGACAACGATAGAGCTTGATTGATCCTGTTATCTTAATTCTGTGTACATGTGTGTTTATCATTGCTGAACTGTTGCATTTATTATCCTTTCGATTAGAGTACTGTGTTGCTTGTTTCTTTAATAAAACTTTCTTAGTTCTAGTAATCCAGACTCCAACTGAGTGATCCATTTCTGCTGGTTTGGCAACCCAGTTACGGGGTACGTAACATAAGTGGAGTTCTCGTCCGCGATTTTGAACGCTAAATTTGGGACGGAGTAAACTGATTGGGTGAAAATTCCCGAAAGAAAGAAAAGACAAACAGCAGAAATGGAGGTTGAGGAATTTATAAAGGCACCGACCTTGGAGGCATTAGAGGATGCCAGGAAATCGGAATTGGTAGCTGTGGCCAAACTGTTGAATCTTGCTAAGGGGAAGTCGACAATGAGGAGAGAGGAGATACACAGAGCTATCGTAGAGCAATATGTATCTAAAGGTGTGTTTCCCCAAGGCGAGCTGGGGGTGGGGTCTATTGAAAAACCTGCTGGAGATGCGGTACAGGTGCAGCTTGAAAAACTGAGACTCGAGTATGAGTTCCGGGTACGGCAGTTGGAGCGAGAAGAGAAAGAGAGGGAGAGACAGTTGGAGAGAGAAGAGAAAGAGAGGGAGAGACAGTTGGAGGGAGAGGAGAAACAGAGGGAAAGGGAATTCGAGCTGGAGAAGTTAAAGATAAGGGCAGAGCAGGGGCACGTGCTGAACCAAGGTGGAGGGTTACGGGTGACCCAGGAGGTTAGGCTGGTTCCACCATTTGATGATACCGACGTGGATCGGTACTTTCTCCATTTCGAAAAAGTGGCCATAAGTCAGGACTGGCCGAGGGATAAGTGGGTTGTTTTGCTTCAGAGTGTACTGAAAGGGAAAGCCCAACAAGCTTACTCAGCTTTGTCCGCGGAAGATGCCCAGAGGTATGAGGTGGTGAAAGAGGCCATCCTCAGGATTTATGAGTTGGTCCCGGAGGCATACCGGCAGATGTTCCGGAATGCGAGGAAGCAGTGAGACCGCACGTATTTAGAGTTTGCCCGTGAGATGCAGACATATTGTGAGCGTTGGTGCGCCTCGAAGGGGGTAGAGGGGGATTATGACAGACTGCTACAGCTGATCCTGATTGAGCAGTTTAAAGGTTGTGTCCCTGAGGGTATGAGACCCTACCTAGATGAGAAAGAGGCAGCCACGTTAGCCGCAACTGCTAAGTTAGCGGATGAGTATGCGATGACGCATAAAATGAAGTTTGCTCTGAGTAAAGGCTACCAGAAGGGTAGTCAGGACGGCGGGGAGAGCCCGCCGGAAAAGTCAGAAAGTAAGCCGGGGACTAGTGAGAAGGATAAGGTAGACCGGGAGCAGTCTGGTAGGAAGTCTCCTGGGGTCGTATGCTATAATTGCGGGAAAGTCGGACACTTTGCGTCCAGGTGCTTTGCCCCAAAGAAGGAGACGGGAAAAGGAAAAACGGCAATTTTGACTGGCTGTATTGAGCTGGTAAACGAACCGCTAGGACAGGACAGGTCTGCCAAAGTTCAGGAAGGGCGCGAGAGGTTTATCTCGGCCGGATTGGTGTCGGTGAAGGAGGGGTTAAACCCAGTTCCAGTACGGATCTGGAGAGACACGGGAGCGTGTCAGTCACTGATACTGAAGAGTGTATTAGGGTTTAGCTCAGAGACCCAGACTGGGGAGCTTAAGGTCAAAGGTGTTGGGGAAGGGACAGAGTGAGTCCCTTTGCACCAGATACACTTACAAAGCAACCTGGTCTCTGGACTAGACACGATCGGGGTGAGGTCCGAATTACCGATGAAAGGCGTGGAAGTCTTGCTCGGTAATGACATCGCCGGGGGAATCGTGTTCCCAGCAGTGAGATTGACAGGTCAGCCTGCCAGCGTTGAGGCCCCGCCCATGGACTCACAGGTTCATCACGGGACCGCGGTAGTGAATTTAGCTGAGTCGTTTCTGCCAACCTTGTACGAGAAGGGGGTAGAAAGTGAAAAGAAGGAGTGTAGTGAGGCAAGAGGTAGTGAGGGAGCTTGGACAGACGTAGCATTAGCCAGGAAAGAATTTGTGCAGACGCAGGAGCGAGACGAGGGGCTGATGGTTTTGGCAGAGACAGCTCTCTCTGACACAGACTTGACAAGGGAACTAGTAGGCTATTGTGTGGAGGAGGAAGTGCTAAGGAAGAAAGGAAGACCAAGTGCCGTGCCCGCAGATGAGGAATGGGGGGTGGTGCAAAAGAGTTATGGGGATGAGGTTTTTAACCTGGCCCACAAGGTACCTCCCAGTGGACATTTTGCGGTACTGGAGGGAACGGTTGGTGGAATCATGAAAGAGGTTTACCGGCTGCCCAGGGGGAAGGATGTTATTGATTATGACCGACGCGAACTGAGACGGTCACAGGCTTTTGATATGCTAACAAACCTAGTCGGTGTTAGCGCAGAAATCAATGAAGCTAGGGTCCCCCCGATAAGAGAAAAAAAACATTTTGAAAAGATTAGTATGGTATCGACCAGATGGGAGAAGGCTGTTGTTTTGGCCAGGTCTGCTGATGAGGTCTCTCCCTTAATCCCCGAACAAAGCGACTCTTTAGGAGAAGTAATTAAACGACTCGCACCCGTGTGTTTGATTGTCCCGAGGCGATGCAAAGAACTGGGACGTTGGGTGGTGTCTGTTATAATAGGTTAGCCTAGTGAGCAACATCCATATAGAATGAGTAATATAGTGACTAAAGGGCTGACGAACACAGAGGTGTGTATTGGCAATTTAATATGGCTGTCTGAAGCCAGTTTGATAGTGAACCTTGAAAAGAATGAATTCGGCCACACGAAGGTCACTTACCTGGGAATTGTGGTGACACAGGGGCAGCTGGCAGCGATGCAAGCTACAGTGCAGGCTATCGCTGACCTCCCAACCCCGACAGACAAGAGGGCCCTCAGAAGGCTCTTGGAGATGGTGAGGTACTGCAGGAAGTTTTGCAATAACTCTGCGGTCACTACCTCTCCCCCTCCTACTAAGCCCTTGCGAGAGAAAACTAAGTTGGAATGGGACGACCCTTGTTATTGTGGTCCGGGACAAAACCAAATGAGAGGTTACATTGATCGCAATTCATCAGTGTTTTTGGCCGCTATGAAGTTTGCTAAATTGGAGCCTGGTCTAAGGGATTATTAATAACACATATAAAAGGAACAGAAAATGTGATGGCTGACTGTCTGCCAGGTGTTGACAACTTCAAACTCGCTGTATTAGCCAAATAGCTGATAAAGATGTATATTTGTGTGTGTATCAAATAATGTATTCATGTTTGTAATTTTTACCCCCCAGTAAAGATCCTTAAAGTCGGGAAGTGTGACAAGAATACACATAGATTAAGATGTTAGCTGTCCTGTGTGATCAGTAGTTGGTCTGCCACCTGTCTTCAGGAGAGAGAGAGAGATAAGGAAAACAATGGAGCAGCAGTTGGAGATGTGTAATGAAGGGACGGGGGAGAGAGAGTAACAGAAGGAGGGAGCTGTCAAGAGCGGCTCCCCCTTTGAACTCTGAACTGTTTGAAGTGATGGACAGGCGATACCCCAGCAAGGGGATAAAAAGGGACAGGTTCGCTAATGCAGGACACACACGACACCCGAGGTAACAAGACCCTGGAAGCGGTGCGCCTCTCACAAGTCGGTGGGAAGTACCGGGCCATAAACGCACAGGGTGGAAAGGCACGATCGGCGGGAACCTGGTGTGTGTCCACCCTTGCCTGGGTGCTGGGTTCACCGCAGAGAAAAGGTCGTATCTGGAAACGGAGGGGTCACGGGCGGTGACCTCAGATGACATCACAAAGGACTCGTCCGAAAGCTGACTGCGAAGGTCTGTGTGTGGAGGCTGTTTTGAATATTCATTCATTTTGCTCTCTCTCCCTGCCCCCCACTGTCCATCGCCATGGCAGCGATTACTGCGAACTGAACTGAACTCTGCGTCACTTTGAAACTGGTCATTTACCCCTAGACAACGATAGAGCTTGATTGATCCTGTTATCTTAATTCTGTGCACGTGTGTGTTTATCATTGCTGAACTGTTGCATTTATTATCCTTTCGATTAGAGTACTGTATTGCTTGTTTCTTTAATAAAACTTTCTTAGTTCTAGTAATCCAGACTCCAACTGAGTGATCCATTTCTGCTGGTTTGGCAACCCAGTTACAGGGTACGTAACATGTTTTTGTTCATTTATTTTGTGGACTTCATTTTCAGTCGTATGGGGTTTTTTGTATTCTGTGTTTTTCGCCCAATCTTTCTCATCTTTATGTGTGCGGGGGGGTGAGGGGGTGTAGGTGCAGAGGGATTTGACGGTTGATGTTCCTGTTATGTTTTTGTTCATTTATTTTATACGTGGAGGGGGGATTTGGGTGTTGATGATTGTGCTGCCTCTCTTTTCTTTCTTGGCATGGCTATCTGGAGAAGAATTTCAGAGTTGGAAACTTTGATAATAAATGAACTAACCCAACTATCTACAGTTTTGCACAGATCATTTATATACATTACAAACATCAGCGGTGCCACTATAGGTCCCAGCGGAACACCACTTATTATAGATATCCAGTTAGAATAAGTTCCTCCATACACTACCCGCTGTCTTTTATAGGCAAGCTGGCTTTCAATCCAACAACCAATTAACCATGAATCCCATGGATCTCCATCTCCATGAGGGACCTCGTCGAACATCAAGCAGACAACAACCACAGTTCTATATTCATTGACCACCCTCATCAGCTTGTTAAAAAACATAATCAAGTTAGTAAAATATGACTTGCTGTGTTCAGAGCCATGGGGGCTCTCCCTAATTTGGCCATGGTTTTCCTAAATTAAGAATTCTC
The DNA here is from genome assembly GCF_030028105.1 of Mobula birostris. NCBI lineage: Eukaryota > Metazoa > Chordata > Chondrichthyes > Myliobatiformes > Myliobatidae > Mobula > Mobula birostris. The sequence goes on from NC_092377.1 coordinate 119,408,556, forward strand.
TCCAAGAACTTCCCCCCACTGATATAAGACCATAAGACCATAAGACATAGGAGCAGAATTAGGCTATTTGGTCAATCGAGTCTGCTCCGCCATTTATTCATGGCTGATCCTTTTTTACTATCTCCGATATAAGACTCACCGGTCTATAGCTTCCAAAAAAATCCCCAGTTTCTGTCCTGAATAATGGAACAACATTAACTACTTCCGAGTCCTCCAGAACCTCGCCTATGTCTAGAGGGCACAAAGTGCTTATCTGCCAGTTCACCAGGACCCCACCTATGGCAAGAACACATGAAGTTATTGGTAATGGACCCAGAAATCTCATCTCTTTCCTCTGTCGATAAACTGGGGTATATCATATCAGGCCCTGGTGCCTCATCTTGGTGCTCTTTTAGAGACCCAACGCTACCTCCTCTACCTCAAAATGCCCTCACATACTAATACGCAGTACTAATCTCCCAATCCTCCAAATTCTCCTTCTTGGTAAATATTGATGTAAGGTACTCATGGAGGACCTCACCCACATCCTCCATATCCAGGCAAATGTCCACTCCCCTTATCCTCGAAGGGTTCAACCCTCTCCCTAGTTATTCCCTTGCTCTTGATGTATGTAGAGAATGCTTTGGGATTCTCTTTAATCCGACTTTCCAAGGACATTTCACAGCCCCTCCTGGCTTTCCAAATTCCCTGCTTGAGTTTTTTTCTGGCTTCAGATGCTCTGTTTGCTTCCAGCTTCCTCAGCTTTATATAAACTTGCAGTCTCTGGTGAATAAAATCGATGATCTCTGAGCTAGGATGCTGAATCATTAGGACCATGTGTGTCCTTTGTTTCACGGAATCCTGGTTAACCTCTTCTGTACCAGATGCGGCAGTTCAGATCAACGGATTTACAATACACCATCAGGATATATTTAGAGAGGCTCTCAAAAGCAGAGGTGGAGGAGTATGTCCCATGATCAACTCTGCTTGGTGCACAAATATATCAGTGCTGTCCCAGTTCTGCTCATCAGACCTGGAATATCTAGCATTAAGTGCTGTCCTTTTTACCTACCACAAGAGATTTCCAGGATCATATTGGTAACGGTATACATTCCACCTCAGGCCAATGTCAGTCAGGCTTTAGATGATCTGAGCAATGGGATCAACATGCACAAAACAGCGCACCCTAACACTTTCATCATCATGTTCTGCGATTTTAATCAGGCCAGTCTGGAAAAAATCACTAAGCAATTACCATCAACAGATCACTTGCAATACCAGAGGAAACAACACACTGGACCACTGTTACGTCACCATCAAGAATTCCTACTGTGCTATTCCATGCCCTCACTTTGTGGGTAGTCTGATCACCTGTCTGTACTTCTACTCCCTGAGTATAGGCAGAGACTGAAGACAGCAGCACCAATAGTGAGGACCAAGAAGGTATGGACAAGGGAAGCATAGGAGCGCCTACAGGATTGCTTTGAATCGGTGGACTGGACCATATTCAAGGATTCATCTTCGAACCTGGATGAGAATGCTGCAGTTGTTACTGACCTCATTAAAACCTGTGTGGATGAGTGTGTGCCCACAAAGACTTACCGTACATTCCCAAACCAAAAGCCGTGCATGAACCAGGAGGTACGTCATCTGCTGAAGGCTAGATGTGTGGCATTTAAATCTGGCAACCCAGGTCTGTACCAGAAAATCAGGTATGAATTGCAGAGGGCTGTTTCAAGGGTGAAGAGACAATTTCAAATGAGGTTGGAGGCAAGATCGGATGTACGACAACTCTGGCAGGGTTTGCAAGACAAAGCAAAACTCAATAGTATGAATGGCAGTGATGCTTCACTACCAGATGAACTCAACTGCTTCTAAGCCCGTTTTGAAAGGGAGAACATAACGACACCTGTGAAGATCCCTGCTGCACCCAGCGACCCTGTGTTCTTTGTCTCAGAAGCTGATGTTAGGCTGTTGTTAAAGAGGGTGAACCCTCACAAGGTAGAAGGTCCCTATCGAGTACCTGATAAGGCTCTGAAAACTGTGCCAACCAACTAGCAGGAGTATTCAAGGACTCTCACTGCTATGGGTGGAAGTTTCCACTTGCTTCAAAACGGCAACAATTATACCAGTGCCTAAGAAGAATAATGTGAGCTGCCTTAGTGACTATTGCCCCGTAGTATTCACATCTACAGTGATGAAATACTTTGAGCGGTTAGTCATGACTAGAATGAACTACTCCCTCAGCAAGGACCTGGACCCATTGCAATTTGCCTATCGCAGGTGAACAGCAGATGCAATCTCAATGGCTCTTCACACGGCCTTAGTCAACCTGAATAATACCAATACCCATGTCAGGATGCCGTTTATCAACTATAGCTCAGCATTGAACATCATCATTCCTATAATCCTGATTGAGAAGTTACAGAACGTGTGCCTCTGTACCCTCCTCTGCAATTGGATCCCTGCCTTCCTAACTGAAGACCACAATCTGTGCGGGTCTGTGAGAACATCTGCTCCTTGCTGCATTAGGAGTTTGCAGAAATTTGGTATGTCAACAAATACACTCAAAAACCCCTGCCGACCCTGAGTCCAACCATCCGAAAACTCCGTGCACCTCAGGGGTGTGTGCTTAGCCCACTGCTCTACTCTCCTTATACCCATGACTGTGTGGCTAGGCATAGCTCAAATACCATCTATAAATTTGCTGATGAAACAACCGTTGTTGGTAGAGTCTCAGATGGAGATGATAGTGTGTACAGGAGTGAGATATGCCAACTAGTGGAGTGGCGTCACAGAAACAACTTTGCACTCAATGTCAGTATGATGAAAGTGCTGATTGTGGACTTCAGGAAGGGTAAGACAAAGGAGCACACACCAGTCCTCATAATAGAATGATCAGAAGTGGAGAGAGTGAGCTGCTTCAAGTTCCTCAGTGTTAAGATCTCTGAGGACCTAACCTGGTCCCAACATATTGATGCAGTTATAAAGAAGGCAAGACAGCAACTATGCCGCATCAGGAGTTTGCAGAAATTTGGTATGTCAACAAATACACTCAATAACTTGTTCTGTGGAGAGCATTCTGACAGGCTGCATCACTGTCTGGTATGGGGGGCTACTGCACAGTACCCAAGGAAGCTGCAGAGGGTTGTAAGTTTAGTCGGCTCCATCTTGGGTACTGGCCTACAAAGTACCCAGGACACCTTCAAGGAGCGGTGTCTCAGAAAGGCAGTGTCCATTATTAATGGCCTCCAGCTCCCAGGGCATGCCCTTTTCTCACTGCAACCATCAGGTAGGAGTTACAGAAGCCTAAAGGCACACACTCAGCGATTCAGGAACAGCCTCTTCCCCTCTGTCGTTCATTCCCTAAATGGACATTGAACCTGTGAACACTGCCTCACTTTTTAAATATACAATTATTTCTGGTTTTTTTGCACGATTTAAATCTATTCAATGTAAGTATACTGTAAATTGATTTGCTTATTTATTATTATTATGTTTTCCTTCTTCTATATTATGTATTGCACTGAACTGCTGCTGCTAAGTTAACAAATTTCACAACACATGCCGGTGATTGTAAACCTGATTCTGATTCTGATTCTTTCCCTTACCTTCTTGACTAAATTCATCCCCTGCTCTCAACATCTAAGGTTCACTTACCTTGCCATCCTTGTCCTTCCTTCTGCGTGGAACATCCCTGACCAGTACTGTGCTTTAAACACCAGGTCTTTAAACATCCTCCATGTGTCAGATGTGGACTTGCTCAAAAACAGCTGTTCCCAATTTACTCTCACTCGTTCCTGCCTCATGCTCTGGTAATTTGCCCTGCTCTAATTTAACCCTCTCCCACAAGGCCCATTCGTATCCTTATCTGTAGCTACCTTCAAACTAAAGGGATCTGGTCACTGGTTGATCACCTGGCCAGGCTCATTGCCCAGCACCAGCTTCAGTTCAGCCCTCCTCTTGTTAGGCTATCTACACTTTGACTTAAGAAACTTTCTGGATGTACCTAACCAATTCTGCCCCATCTAAACCTCTTACACTAAGAAGGTCCCAGTTTTATATCAGGGAAGCTAAAGTTGCCCATGACAACAACCCAGTTGATTTTTACACCTTTCCTAAATCAGCCTGCAGATCTATTTCTTAATGTCAATGTGACTATGGAGGGGGGAGGGGTCTGCAGTACAATCCCATCAGAGGGATTGCACCCTTCTTTTCTTTGACTTCTACCCATATAGACTCAGTGGATGAGCCCCCCATTCTGTTGCCCCTGAGCGCAGCTGTGATATTGACCCTGATTAGTAGTGCATCTCCCCCCATCGACTCCACCTCACACGCTATCTGTTCTAACCCATTGAATCCTGTAATATTAAACATCCAGTCCAGTCCCTCTCACAATCAGGTCTTTGTGGTGGCCACAGCATCACAGTTCCATGTATTTATTGTATCTGTGCTCTAAGTTTATCATCCTTATCCATAGTATTCCTAGCATTAAAATAAACTCACTTCATTACTTTGCCCTTCCCTGTTGTTACCGGCCATAACATCTACTTTCGTCTCAATCCATCCACCCTCTTACCTGATGCTCTGCTTCCCATCCCCCTGTCAGACTAGTTGCAACCCTCCTGAGGAGCCCTGGTGAACACCCTCCTGAGGATCCTGCCCAGGATATTGCTTGCCCTGCAGTAAAGATGCAACCTGCCACCACGGCCCCATTAGAATGCACCGGATCCACAGTGACTTGGCTGTTTGGATTCAGACTGACTTGGCCATGAATGAGAGGGTGGTGGTCAGAGGGACTTTTGCTGGCTGGAGGTCCGTGACTAATTGCGTTGCGCTGGTCTATACTGGGACCAGTGCCTTTTATGCATCAGAAAGATTGTAGAAGGTACAAAGATTGTTGGTGTTGTGGATAGTGTAGAGATTATCAATTGACACTGTGGGTACAGGTCAGTTCCAGATTTGGGTGCAGAAATGGCAGACAGAGTTTAGTCCAGTCAATGCTGAGCTGATGCCCTTTGGGAAGTCAAATATAAAGAAACAGTAGACAGGACCTGAAACAGCATTGACATACAGAAGGATTTTTAGCTTCACCATGAATGTTCAGTCACTATGCACTTCTAACTCCCATCAAGAAGGCATTAAAACTCTCCACTTCTTCCTTAACAAAACAACTAATTGATTCCTCTCCACCACCACCCTGCTCCAACCTCCGTCTGACAGAACTGGTCCTCACCCTCATCAATATTTCCTTCAGCTCCTCTTGTGTTCTCAAGACTTGAGGGATAGCCGTGGCCACTCGTAGCGGCCCTAGCTATACCTGCCTCTTCATTGGCTATGTAGAACAGTCCATGCACCAAGCCTTCCCCAGTAATGCTCCCCAACTCTTTCTCCACTACATTGATGACTGGCCTGGTGCCTCTTCACTCACCCATGCTGAGCTCAGTAATGTCATCAAATTTGCCTCTAAATTCCACCCTGCCATTAAATTCACTTCCTCCATTTCTGACTTCTCCCTCCATTTTCTCCATTTTTTGGAGACAAGCTGTCAATCGATATCTTTATAAACCTACTGATTGCCATGGTTATTTCGACCATCACTCTCTCTACCTGACTCCTGTGAAACTGCTCTTCCATTTTCTCGGTTCCTTTGCCTCCACCACATCCACTCCCAGGATGCGGCTTTTCTTTCCAGGACATCAGAGATGTCCTCCTTCTTCAAAAGATGGGATTTCCCTCTCTCTATTATTGATGCTGCCCTCTCCTGCATCTCCTCCATTTCCCAAAATCCACACTCAACCCATCTTCCCACTGCCTTTACAGTGATAGAGGTCTTCTTGTCCTCACCTACCACCCTACCAGCCTCCACATCCCTCATGTTATCATCCACAACTTCCACCATCTCGAAAGGGATTCTACCACTAAACATATCCTTCCCTCCCACTCCCACCCTCCACACCAGCAGGGATTGCTCCTTTCCCAATTCCCTTGTCCATTTGTCCCTCCTCACTAATCCCCTTCCAAGCAGCCTGAAGCTACACCTGCCCATTGAGCTTCTCCCTCATGTTCAGTCAGGGTCCCCAACAGTCCTTCCAGGTGAGGCAACATTTCACCCACGAATCTGTTCATGTTGTCTAATGAATCCAGTGCTTTGATGTGGACTCTTCTACAGTGATGAGACTTGTCGAAATTAGGGGACTGCTTCATCGAGAACCTCTGCAGCATCCACCAAAACTGGAACTTCCAGTGGCCAAACATTTAATTTTCCAATTCCCAACCCCATTCTAAATATACGGAGAGTGGTGAGTGTCTGGAATGTGCTGCCAGGGTGGTGGTGGTGGCAGAATAGACAGAGATATTCATGAGTTTGTTAGACAGACACGTCAATGTGCATGGAATGGAGAGGTATGGAGCATGTACAGGTAAAATGGGTTAGTTTAGTTAAGCATTTGTCAACTAGTTTAAATAGTTCAGCACTACAAAGTTTTTGATTGACACTTTCCTCGGCAGGTGATAATAAATGTGGAGAAATGGGAATTCCATCGGATGGGAAACAGAAATGTGGTTGGAGAGATGGAGTGCTCTTGGTTAAAAATTGAGCCTCATGAGCAGGTTCAGAGTCTCTGAGCAATGACAATACTTTGTCTGTCTTTACTGTCACTGGTTTGGAATACTGGAACAGGAATATAGAAACAGTCGGAGGCTCACATTCCCTCGCACCTCCTAACTCCACTGAATGAGTTCCCAGCTGATCACCAACCTCAACTCCACCTTCCCATCCAGTCCTCAGATCCTGCATACTCATTCCACTGATCTTCCATCGGATATCCCAAAAAACTGGATAATGACACCTTCCCTGGGTAGAGAGCTAACACTTCAGAAAGTCCGTGCCTGGGTAGAAAGTTAGTCCCTTCTAATCCGTGCCGAACTCCTACTCTCACCTAGTCCCACTGACCTGTACTCGGTCCATAACCCTCCATTCCCTTCCTGTCCATATATTAACCAAATTAAAAATTTAGAAATGCATACATGCATTAATAAATGATCCAATGTTTCTCCGGAGTGATATCACAGAAAACAAGACAGACCAAAGATTCACACTGACAGAACCACATAATTATAACATATAGTTACAGAAGTGCAAAGCAATACCATAATTTGATAAAGAACAGACCATAGGCACAGCAAAAAAATGTCTTAAAGTCCAGAGTCGATCAACTCCCGAGTCAACTTGCCGATACCTTGGAAGCAGCCGACCCCTGCCGACCCTGAGTCCATCCGTTCGAAAACTATGAGCTTCTGAGCAGCCTCTCCAATACAGCCTCCTGAGCGCCATCCTCTGCTGAGCGCCTTCGACCTCTCCCCGGCCGCTGAAACACGTAAAGCCGAGGATTTTGGGGCCTTCAGCTCCGGAGATTCCGGTTACCACACAGTAGCAGCAGTAGCAAAGCAGACATTTCAGAAGTTTTCCAGATGTTTCGTTGTACTCTCATATCTGTCTCCATCAAATCAGAATTGTGCACGGTCCCCTACTTGACAAATAACAGATATTCATCACCGAAGTGGCCGTGCGCGCTGCCGTCATGCCACCATCTTCTCCCCCTCCCACCATCTTCTCCCCCCTCATACAACTTAGCGTTCAACACCATCATACTAATCAGCAAGATTCAAAACCGGACCTCTGTGTCTCCCTCATCGGGGGACGACAGACAGTGTGGATTGATAATAACATCTTCTCCTGTGCTTAGCCCGCTGCTCTACTCTCCATAAACCCATGATTGTGTAGTTAAGTACAGCTCACATACCATCTATAATTTTGTTGATGACACCTAGATGATGATGAGGCAATGTACAGGAGTGAGAGATTAGCTGGTTGACTAGTGTCATAGCAAAAACCTGCATTCTATGTCAGTAAGACCAAGGAATTGATTGTGGACTTCAGGAAGGAGAAATCAGGGGAACACACACTAGTCCTCATCAAGGGCTCAGCTGTGTACCGGGTGAGTGGTTTCTAGTTCCTCTCTGTCAACATGTCATATGGTTCATCCTGAGCCCAATATTTTGATACAGTTATGAAGCAGCCACACCAGCGGCTAGATTTCACTCGGGGTTTGAGGAGACTTGATATGTCACCAAAGACTCTTGTAATTTCCTGCAGATGTACTGTGAAGAGTTTTCTGACTGGCTGTCCGGTCAGAATGTCAAGATGGCTCGACCAAAGTTGTGCAACGGCTTACAGGCCATTTAGATTGTGAGAAGTACAACTAAAAACATTGCAAATAGCACCTTTTGTCTCTGAGTCCGGGGGCATTTTTACCTCACTAATATGATGAAATGAGGTGGCTTGTATGAGTAGGCTCGGGCCTACTCCGGCTGCACCGGGGAGTGGATCTAAGGACTCAGTCTGCTTCAGGAGGCTGTTGTTTTCTTCTGTTGTTTGTATCATGTATTCTTTTTCTCATTTATGTTTTCATTTTAAATTGGTCTCTTCAGGTTTCTTGCTTTGTGACTGCCTGTAAGCTCACAAATCTCAAGGTGTATAATTTATACATTCTTTGATAATAAACGTACTTGAATCTTGAATGACCGTCTGGTATGGAGGGGCCCAATGCACAGGAATGGAAAAAGCTGCAGAAAGTTGCAAACTCAACCAGCTCCATCATGGGTTCTAGCCTCCCCAACATCGAGAACATCTTCAAAAGTGATGCCTCAAAAAGGTGGCATCTATGATTAAAGACATTCATCACCAGGACACGCCTTCTTCTTATTGCTAATAAACCTAATCCTTAACTCAGTGGGTCAGGCAGATCTATGCAGATAGAGGGATGGTGACATATCACATTCCTAAAGCAGGATTTCCTCACAAAACATCGACCATCCCTTCTCCTCCACAGATGCTGCCAGACCCACTGAGCTCCTCCACACTCCACAGGTTGTTTTATGCTCCACAATGATTGAATGATAACAGAGAAGAGGCAAAAGTCAGCATAGCCTCCAATGAGAAATGGTCATCAAGTCAGAGAGACAGAGAACGAGAATATCGTCCTGTGACCCACTTGAGCTTGGAGATGGATGCCAACCATCATGGGTCAATAGACTGTGTCCTGGGAATGAGAGATCCCGAAGGATGTGAATACAACAGGTTAATTGTGATTTTACCACAGGAAACATCCCTGCGATGCTTCACTGGGGAGTCTGAGGGAAAGTATATAACACTGTACGGTCTAGAGAGTGGAGGGACCATGATGCCTACTGAACAACTTCTCCCACTCACCCAACCCACCTGCTCCCTGTCCCAGAAACCTCTCCCCTTTCCCACTCTTGGACAGAAACAGAGAGGATGTTGTAGCTGGAAGGGTCATATAGAAGAGATCGTTCCTCGCCTCTCCCTCCCTACCTTCCACCCTCTCCTTCCCAACTCATCCTTCCCCTCCATCATTCCTTATCTCATCCCATTCCTCTGCCCTGGGATCCACCTTTCCATCAATTCTCCACCTTTCACTGAACTGCTCTTGTTATTTCCATTTTCTCCAAACCTTTTGAGGGCTGGTCCCACCGATCCGGGCTGCAACACCATTGGCTCCAGTGGGAGCCACTCAGCACACTGCACGATTGTGAGTGGGCAGGAAGGATAAGTTTACTCCTCATTCTTCTGATGTCCAATTGTAAGGGCAAATTAAATAACATTCAGATTCAAATGTTGATATTGTCGAGCAATTCAAGATAACACTCAGACCCAGATATTCGATTGTCTTTTATTTCCTTGACCGCGTGAGAGTTGACCCTCAGACAGCAGCGATTCTGAATTATACAGTCCATAATGCTCCCTCTTATTACCATATGCCATGTCCAATCAGGAACCTATCAAGCTCTGCCTTAAATACACAAAATGACCTGACCTGCACAACTGCCCGTGGTAACTAATTCACCACCCTCTGGCTGAAGAAACTTCTCTGCATCTCTGTTTTAATTGGACGCCCTCTATCCTGAGGCTGTGGTGTCTTGTCCTAGAATCTTCACCATGGGAAACATCCTTTCCACATCTACTCTGGCTAGGACTTTCAACATTCGAAAGGTTTCAAGGAGATGCCCAATTCTCCTTCTAAATTCCAGTGAGTAGACCCAGAGCTATCAAACATTCCTATTATGATAACCCTTTAATTCTCGAATCATCTTGTGAACCTCCTCTGAACCCTCTCTAATGCCAACGCATCTTTTTTCAGATGAGGAGCCCAAAACTGTCCACAATACTCAAGGTGAGGCATCACCAGTATCTTATAAAGTCTCAGCAGAGTACAGCACATTCACAACATTCCCGTGCAGGTCCGACAAAGAGCTTTTAAAAACCCAGTCTCTATAAAACAGAGGTACCACATTGCAGAGCAGTCATCACGGGAGCGGTCATCGTCAGAGTAGACTTGAGTCAGAGTGGTAAGGCTTTGTCTCAACAGGGCTTTGGTAAGAACAGGCAGAGGCTAGGTAAGTTCATTCCTTATATCTTATTTAACTCAAGAGAAAATAGGGGTTATGTCTACAGAACCAGTGTTCTTTTGTAGGTGTCAGGTGTGGGAATTCCAGGAGACACCCAGACTGCCCAATCACCACATCTGCACCAGGTACATCGAGATGCAGCTCCTTAGAGACCGTATTAGGGAACTGGAGCTGAAGCTCAATGATCTTTGGCTTGTTAGGGAAAGTGACACAGTGATAGACAGGAGCTACAGGGAGGTAGTCACCCCAAGGCTACAGAAGACAGGTAAGTGGGTGACTGTCAGGGGAAGGAAGGGAGAATGTCAGATAGTGGAGAGCACCCGTGACCATCCCCCTCAACAATAAGTACTCAATTTTGAGCACTGTTAGGCGGGACGGGGCGGGGGTGGAATCCTACCTGGGGGAAGCAACAGCAGCTGAGCCTCTGGCACTGAGTCTAGCCCTGTGGCTCAGAAGTGTAGGGAACTGAAGAGGTTGGTGGCAGTAATCGGGGACTCTATAGTCAGGGGGACAGATAGGCGATTCTGTGGGTGTGAAAAGGTAACACGAATGGTAGTTTGCCTCCCAGGTGCCAGGGTCCGCGACGTTTCTGGATGCCCTGAAAAGGGAGACTGGGCAGCCAGAAGGCGTGGTACATATTGGTACCAATGAGATAGGAAGAAAAAGAGAGGAGTTTCTGAAAAATAAACGCAGGGAGTTAGGAAGGAAGTGGAGAAGCCAGACCTCAAGGATAGTGATCTTGGAAATGCTGCCTATGCCACATACAGTGAGGATAGGAATAGAATGAGGTGGCAGATAAATGTGTGGCTGAAGAATTGGATTGGGGCAGAAGTTCAGATTTCTGGAGAATTGGGAACTTTTTTGGGGCAGGTGGGAGCTGTATGAAAGGGGCAGGTTGCAATTGAATCTGAAGGGGACCAATATTCTTGCAGGCCAGTTTACTAGAGTTATTGGGAATGGTTTAAACTAATATGGCAGGTGGATGGGAACCAGGATGATAGAGCTGAGGATGAGCCAGCAGCTTTACAAGTAGATGATGGGAGTAATATGAATGTAAGGAAGGACAAGCCAAAGATTGGGTACAAATGCAGACAAAACAAAGAGTTAAATTGTACTACAGAGGGTAAATTCAAAAGAGCAAAGAATACACAACTGATGGTGCTGTATTTAAATACATGTAACATTCAGAATAAGCTGGATGAACTCGTGGTGAAACTAGAGATTGGTCAGTATGATGTTGCAGGCATCATTGAGTTGTGGGTGAAAGAAGGCCATAGTTGGGAGTTTAACATCAAAGGATATACTTTGTATCAAAAGGACTGGCAGGAAGGCATAAGTTGTGGTGTGGCTTTGTTAGTAAGAGATGGAATTACATCTTTAGAAAGAAGTGACATAGGGTCAGAGAATGTTGAATCTCTGTGGGTGGAGTTATGAAGTTGCAAGGATTAAGAAGCCATGATGGGAATCATATATAGGCCTCCAAATGGTAGCCAAGATGTGGGGGTTGAGATTGCAAAGGGAGATTGAAAAGGCATGTAATAAGGGTAATGACACAATTTTAATGGGAGACTTCAATATGCAAGGGGATTGGGAAAATCACAAGAGAGGGTATTTGTTGAATGTCTATGAGGTAGCTTTTTAGAACAGCTTGTGTATTGGCATGTTAGGTATATTTCAACATATTCATGTCATATTTCAAGTTTCAACATATTAACCAGATTTCATCAGCTAATCTGATTTCACTTCTTATAATATATCACTCTGCAGCTGGTAGCAGGCCTTGCACATTCTCAGCTATCACCATGTAGGTGTAGGGTGTGGAAATTGTATAACCCGAAGCTCAGGGCTATCCTTTTTTGATGGCAGGATATGCCATTTTTCCTGTCAAAAAGTCACAGGGTATTGCATCTCAGATAAGTGAAATTGTTTTCTCTTGATAAATATTTATCAAAATAAAACACATTCTACCACTGTATGAAAGTTGAAAATGCAAAATGAAACCACCAAGTACGTATTCTGAAAATATGAGTTCTGTGTCGTTGCAAAGCTGAGAAACCCTGGGCCGCCCAGCTTGTCCCTTCTGTACTTTTAAACAAGTGTTGCTGACCTGAAGTTCAGGAGTTTTGTCTCCCACTTGAAGTTCTTGCCATAACCTTAACGCACGCAGAGTAGATTCTGGTTCTATACTCTCACAGAAGCCGAATGCCTGCAACTTTCCTGAAGTTCCTTGAACTCTCTTCCAGATTAAAATATTACCACATTTTTCAGCAGCTGCCTGATTAACTGTTGTTCTCAGACCATGCTTTGCATACGTCCACACTTCCTCTGAGCAGCGTGGTATGGTCTTGGTCTTTCCTTGTCCGATATACTTTCCAGCCAAAGCATCAGAGTTTGGCACCAACACCTGATTGCCCTCTGTTGGGACAGTTGTGGGATCATCCAGTACATTTCTTAATTAACTTTCATACGGCTTCATGTGGCTGGATCTCCAATCCAGTATCAGTTTTCTCAGCCAGTCTTATCCCCATGATGCTGGTCCTTGTGTTTTTACCACATACTGGACAAGACCAATGTGAAAAGCTTTGACCAGCGGCCAGTCCGGACATCAGAAGTTTTGAGAGGAGGGTCCTTCGATCTGTCGACTTGCGGGTCGGTCCAGCGAGAAAGAGTTTTATCCAGTGACCAGTCGCATTTGGAATTGATTAGCAAGGACAAATTAAAGGAAAAACAGGGGCAAGTGCAGCAGCCATCGTCGCAGCGGCTGCCGTCTGAGTGGACGAGACAGAGTGGCGATCTGGACACTTTAGCTGTCTGAGGCTTCAGTGAAGAGAAGCTTTGGTCAAGAAATCAAAGAAAATAAAAACTCTAGGCCAATTTTTTTTCTCCCTTCCCTTCTTTATATCTGCTCAGCTAGGATGGTAGAAACGACAGGTTGGGTGGTTGATTGTGGGTTGTGGGAAGGCAGGGAGTCATCCAGTGTCCCTGACAACTACAACTGCAAGAAGTGCATCCAGATTCACTCTGTGTTAAGGAGTTGGAGCAGGAACTGGAATCCGGATCATTCGGGAGGCTGAAGGGGTGATAGAGTGGACACAAAGAGAGGTAGTTACACCCGAGGTGCAGGACACAGGAGAGTTGGAGACAGTCAGGAAGGAGAAAGGGATTAAGGAGCCACTGTGGCCATCCCTCTCAACAACAGGTATATCACTTTGGATACTGTTGTGGGGGATGGCCTCACAGATGAAAGGCACAGTGGTTGGGTCTGTGGCACTGGGTCTGCCTCTGTGACTCAGAAGGGAATGATGGAGGATAGGTACTCTGTGGTGATAGTGGATTCATTAGCCAGGGGAACGGTCAGGAGGCTCTGTGGGCCAGAATGAGATTCGTGTATAGCATGTCGCCTCCCGGGTGCCGCGGTCTGAGATATCTCTGATCGAATCTTCAGCATTCTGAAGTGAGAGGGTGAACAGCCGGAATTCCTGTCCAGGTAGCTATCAATGACACGGGTTGGACGAGTGACAAGATTCTGTACAGGGAGGTCTGTGAGTTAGGTGCCAAGTTAAAGGGCAGTGATCACAGGACTGCGACCGTGACACATGATAGTGAGGCTAGGACTAGGAAGATTATACAGTTTAATATGTGTCTAAGGAGTTGGTGTAAGAGGGAGGGCATAAGAGTTTTGGACCATTGTGCTCTCTTCCAGTGAAGATGAGACCTGTATGGAAGAGATGGTTTGCTCCTGAACTGGAGGGGACTAATAACCTCGCGGGAATGTTTGTTAGTGCTGCATGGTGGGGTTTAAATTAGAAATGCAGGGGGATTGGAACCAGAGTGCTAGAACAGTTAGTGGAGTGGATGTGGAGGCAGATGTTGGTAAGACCTCAGACAAAGTTTGTAATCAAACGGTTGAGCACGGTGTGACGAGTGTCCTGAGCTGCATATATTTCAGTGCAAGAAATATCACAGGAAAAGTGGATAAACGTGCTGAAGCTGAGGTAACGGGTTTACAGATAGGGGCAATGTGCAGTAAGGAGAGACTGTTGATTGGGCAAAATCGCAGTCAACAGGATGAGCCGTAAAATAAAAGGTGGACTGAATCGAAAAGGTGAATTCAGGACCAACGGTGTTATATTTGAATGCGTGCAGTATACGGAATAAGGTCGATGAACTTGCAGCACCATTTCAGATCAGCTTGCCTGATGTTGAGCTGAATGTCCAAAGATACACATTATTTCGAAAGGACAGGCAGGTATAGTAGAAGAATGTCGGGGTTCTTAAGCAGAACATTACAGAACCTAATCAGGAAAAGGCTGCTTTGTATTAGGTGATGTGTATTGAGGAAGAATTAAACAGAAACACTTGGTAAAGGATCGTGAGGAAGTAGTAACTGCTACATGGTAGAGTTCTAGTTCCAGATGAGGGAGAACTCAGGTCCAAGATGAAGGCAATGACAACAAATACATTGATAATGATGTAACAGTCTACTTGCAAAGGGGGACTGAGTAAATCAGCTGACAGGCAGGTCAGTAGATGGACAGTGACAGATATTCAGACAGTTGCCCCATAATTCTCAACAGAATTGTATCCCAATCACAGAAAGTGACTCCATCAGGAAGGAGAGCAATCCATGATTAACAAGGAATGTCAATGGCATTTTAAATGGAAATGGGAAGTAGGAGGGGACCCAGGGGGTGTAATAAGCAAGTGAGAAACAGTAAAAGGTCAAAGTGGGGAAAAGAGGAATTTGTCTATCAGCAGGAGAAATCAATATTCATACCATCAAATTGGAGGCTACCCAGATGGAATAAAAGGTTTTGCTCCTTCACCCTGAGGGTGGCCTCATCTTGGCAGAAGGAGAGGCCATGGACCAACATGTCGAAATGGGAATGGGAGTTGGAATTAAAATGCTGAGAGACCAGGAAGTCCCACTTGTGGTGGATGGTGTGGAGGTGCTCGAGGAAATTGTCCCCCAGTTTACAACAGGTCTCTTCCTTTATTCCCCACTCTGACCTTTTACTTCTTCTCACCTGTCTACTATTTCCGCCTAGGTTTCTTCCTCCTTCCCATTCTCCCATGATCCACTCTCCTCTCCTATCAGATTGTTTCTTCTCCAGCCCTTGAGCTTTCCCACCCACCCGGCTTCACCTATCACCTTCCATCTCTCCTCCTTCCCCTCACCCCCACCTTTTTAATCTGCTATTTCCCCCTTCCCCTGAAGAAGGGTCTTGGCACGAAATGTCAACTATCTACATTTCCATAGATACTGAGTTCCTCCAGCATTTTGTGTTTGTTACATTAATTGAAAAACTTCCATCAGTCTTCACTCTGTAAGACACAAATTTTCACTTGACACTATTACAGCTCAGGACTCTGGAGTTCAGAGTTCAATCCCAGCATCCTCTGTAAGGTGTTCCTGTGCATCTTCCCCGTGGAATGTGCGAACTTTCTCTGCGTCCTCCAGTTTCCATCCACAGTCTAATGATGTACCAGGTGTCATTGCAATGGACAGCTGTGCAGGTCAAGTCATTGAGTATGTTTAAGGTGGAGGTTGATAGGCTCTTGATTAATCAGAGTATCAAAGGTTAACGGGAAGAAGGCAGGAAAATGGGATTGAGAGGGATAATAAATCAGCCACAATGGAAAATGGCAAAATGGGCTGAATATCCTAATTCTGCTCCTATGATGTTTACTGTTATTGGTTAATTGGACTTTGTATGTTGCCCCCTGATTAGATTAGAGATAAATCGCGGTAGATTGGGTGTTGCTCGGCGTTGTGGTTTGAAGGGCCGGAAGAACCGAGTCTGTGCTGTATCTCAAAATAAATAAAATTACAATTTCGTCTTCAGAAGACAGTCCCAACTTAGAGTTAACCATGAATATGAACAATACCCAATGATTTCCGACAAGAAAGGACATTTAAGGACATTACCAATTTCAGCTATATTCATAACCTGAGGGGTTAAGTTTATCAGCAATGTGGAACAAATTTCAGATTTCCTGTTACAACACACACACCCAAGGGGATTTCCAGCTTCTCTGCTCGACATTGCAGTGATGTGTGAGATATTCTTGCATGATAAATGTACCATTATTGATTCATCTAGTGCCACATAGTGGTTGATAAGGTTGTTACAGCTGGGAGCCATAGTATAAATAATTTCCCACTACCTATTAAATGCTCCCAATAGAGTGCATCTCAAATAACCTCTGACAACTAAATCCAGCACCTGGACTTCACGAGCGTCTTAGCTACTAAGTTCAAAGTTAATTTATTCAGCATACAAAGTCAATATGTAGTCGTTGTATTGTATAATATTCCATGTGTGTAGTCGAGGA
This sequence comes from Mobula birostris, assembly GCF_030028105.1. Classification (NCBI taxonomy): domain Eukaryota; kingdom Metazoa; phylum Chordata; class Chondrichthyes; order Myliobatiformes; family Myliobatidae; genus Mobula; species Mobula birostris. The sequence goes on from NC_092377.1 coordinate 119,425,362, forward strand.
ATGTTGCATGCATCTTCCTTCTCCCATTCTCATTTCATCCTTATGAGAAACCATGTTTCAATGTGTGTGGGATCTCTGGGATCAAACATTTCACACACTCTTCTACTCTCCTCAGTACTGTGCAATACCAGAGTCTTAAGCCAGTTAATACCCTGTTGTTGAGTTAAATCCCACCTGTCTCAAAATGGGAATGTAAACTTGGGAAAACCGACCATAACCTTATCAGAAATGCCGTGGGGTGCTCTCCTTTCAACTGTCTACACTTATGCAGAGCCTCCACCTGGTTACCTCGCTGAGCTGCTGCAGCTTTTAATAGAGCCTCCTGGAAATCACACATGTCTATTCCTCCAGCAGGACTGAGTGCAACACTGACATTAGACACAGTAGGATTATCTTCTGTTCTTTGCTTCATCTAAGCTGTGAATTATTTTCTGCTGCTGCATTCTTAAAGATCATCTCTGTCATGTACCTTTTGCTAGGTCTATAACAAAGAACCAAAAAACACAGAGTGGATCTGTTCAAAGCACATGTGTTACTTGCAAGGAGGGGGGGGGAACGTTGACTCAGACCATGAGAGGCCTGCGTCGGGCATTTTCATGCCTTACAAGGCACAGATTGGAAGTCTGTGTGGGGCGCCACTCTTCGCACAGACTAGAGCAATGTGCGATTAAGTGCCTTGCTCAAACACGCAGCCACAGCTGAGGCTCGAACTAGCAACCTTGAGGCAAGTAGATGAACACCTTAACCACTTGACCACGTGCCCAACACAAGCAGAAGCACCACTGACCTTCAATGGAGGGCAGGCTGCTTCGCATTTACTGCATATAAAATTCATTTTTAAACAAGATTTCAAGCATTTCTGTGGCTGTAATCTGTTCTGGGAGCCAGCTCCTCCACTTAGCAGCTAGAGTGCTCAAGGCTACATCATATATCAACATCACCTTAGTTACACAATGATCAATGATCAGGACATTACATGCCTCCTGTCACATACACACAGGTTAAAGCAAAGCACTCTGGGATTATACAGGTTCCATTCTGCCATATTAAAAAATAACACATAAAAATATCTCAATGTTTTGAATTTATTCCCTCATTTTTGTAATTGCATGACCTCATTATAATTTCATAAGCTTCTGTTTTAGAATACAGTAATCAAAGTGATTTCAGAAATTCATATAATGATACAGTCTCAGAGTTTTAGTAAAGCAAAATCCTCTTTTCCTAGTCTGCACCACCAGGAACCCATTTTCTAATACTCTCTTCCTATTGGTCCAAATACCTTGCACAGAATATAGTTAATCAGCTCACAACATAAACCTGATTTTCTAATAAAATCATTCCCCAGAATATGTTTTTGAGCAGTTAGCAAGTTGATAAGCACAACTGGGCCACACTCAGCTTTCCCAACTGTATGATCAGTGGTGTAGTCAACTGCCCTACTGTGAATGCTCATTAAATCTAGATAAAATAATAGTATCTTGTGTTTCCCAATGGTGCACTGAATGTGGGTTGTTTAGGGTGGGTTAAGAGCCTCCTGCATCCCAGAGAAATTTTACAGGACAGTCTCCTACCCCAGTTTCTATCAGGGGTCTCCCTGCACCATCCCACCCTGCTGTGAACTCCAGCATAACTGCCAGACACAGTTTATTTCACCCAAAGTCTCTGTAGGTAAATCCAGATATAGTCCTGGATTCTCCACTGCACCCTGCTTATTACATTCTGGATAATGTGGTTGACTTTCCAGGGATAATGAAACATCTGATACATCCTAATCATTCCCAACCCATCTGGGTTTTTGGCAGACCCTAGTAAAATGACCTTCATGATCACAAATGAGATATTTCCATAGGGATCCAGCATTTATAAATGGAAGAAGGTAAACATTCTGACTGCATCCTCTAATAGGTGGTGTTGTTGAGCACGACAGTGTTATACCCTAATAGATACCCATTTCCCTTCATTCTGGCACTGCACACCCTGTTTCCCCTTATCCTCCATCATACCTTTCTCTCTTCCCTCTCCCATTCTCATTTCATCCCTCAGTGTTTCAGTGTGTGTGGGATCAAACATTTCACACACTCTTCTGCTCTCCTCAGTACTGTGTGATCCCAAAGTCTTCAGCCAGTTAATACTTTGCTGTTGAGTCAAATCCCACCTGTCCAAAATGGGAATGTAAACACTTGAGAAAACTAACCATAACCTTATCACAGATGCAGTGAGGTGCTCTCCTTTTCACGGTCTACACTTAAGTAGAACCTCCACTGGGTTACTTCGATTAGTTCCTGCAGTTTTTAATAGAGCTTCCTCTAATTCTCTCTGTGTCCCTGATGCGTCTATTCCTCCAACAGCACTCAGTGTAACATTGAAGTGAGACATAGAAGAGTTAAGTTCCGCTCCTTTGATTCATCTGAACCGTGAGTTATCTTCTGTTGCTGAGTGAGCTGGAAATGATCTTAAGGATCATCGCTGTCATGTACCTTTTTGATAGATCTTATAACAAAGAACCAAAAAAACACAGTGGATCTATGGAAAGGCCTGTTCATTACTTGCAAGGAGAAGCACATCTACTCCTCAATGAATGGCGAGTTACTTCTGATTTATAGTTTATAATGTTAGGTTTACATACAAATTTTCAAGCAATTCCATGGCTGTTGTCAGTTCCTGCACTTAGCAGCTACAGTACTCATGGCCACATCATGTATCAACCTCCCCTTAGTTACACTGTTATGTGGTCCACAACAATGAAATATAGAATTGAATCAGGTTTTATAAACAAACATAAACTCTGCTCAACAATATGACTAACTTAACCAGAAGTTAACTGCTATATGGCAGCACTGGAACAGTTCTAATAATGGTAAATTCAAACACAGTCTTAAAGGGGTAAATTCCAAGATCCAAGTGATTTATACAGTCAGTATGGAAAGACTTTCCTGAAACTGATTTCTTTGAAGACGTGATGTTACTGCTGATCCCAGATGAGATATCTTGTCCAAAGAATTCATGACGAAGGAAGTAAAACAGTTTAAAGGAACTGACCTCTTTCCTGGATGGTGAACATTGCACAAACCTTCCTGATCTTGCAGGGGCTATCTCAGATGCAGGCCACTAATACTGAACAAAGATTCAATAAGGTTGATCCTTTATAAATCTGCCGAACGACACCAACTTTACTCAACCTTTTGGGTTCAAGTACTTTAGTAAGGTCTTCACTCTCCAATACTAGACTGTAAAGGTAAATCAAAGGTGCAACACACAAAAACTGGCAGTGCTTGGTGAAACTGCTGGCACAATGATTTCATCTTACAACAGAAAGTAAAACTCCACTTTAAAACGAAGGTTTACAAAAAGAATATGCAGCATAATGACATAACTGATGAACTAAACTGTGTGACGACAGGGGTTTCCCCTTTATATACCTGTAGGGAACATGTCATCACATGACTTCACACTGGCGGGGAAATTACATCACCTCACCATCACAAGACAATTTCATCATGTTCACAAGATACTCAATTACATCATGGTCATAAGTCACAAGATACCCACGAGGAATGTAACAACACAATGAACAATAATCAGGACATTACATGCCTCCTGTCACACACACACTTAACTTATAGCACAACACACTGCGATTAAACATTCTCAGCAAAGTCCTTTCTTCCTCATCTGCAATAACAAGTACTGATTTTCTAATGCTCTCTTCTTCCAGGTCCAAATACCTTGCAAAGAAATCTCAAGAGGATGACTGACAATATTATAATACCAATACCCACTCCACAATGCAGGACAGCAGCCCATCATCATCCCCAATGGACACAAGCTTGCTGTGAGATTTTAATTGTGGGACTGATCTCCTACTTCCTTCATCTTCTTGGTGGCCTCTTGTATGTGATCTGTCAAGTGAGTTATATTCTCCTGATTCGTCTGGTGTGTCAGTGCAACATCCTTGTCCACTCAGGCCACACGTGCCTCCTCTCTTAAATAAAAAAGATTAATATTTTCAATGCCACTGTACAGACTGCCACCAATTCTTCCAAAACTTTAGATATTGTCAATTGGGGTTGATCGGGAGTATATGCAGTTTCATTTCAAAGGTTCAAAGGTAAAATTTAATGTCAGAGAAATGTATACAATATACATCCTGAAATGCTTTTTCTTCACAACCATCCATGAAAAACAGAGGAGTTCACCAAAGAATGGACGACATTTAAATGTTAGAACCACAAATCCACCCCCCAGCTCCCCCCTCCCATGCGTAAGCAGCAGCAAGCAACAAGCCCCCTGCCCCCACTGGCAGACAAAAAGCATCGGCACCCGTCACCAAGCACTCAAGCGTGAGCAAAGTAACAGCAGAGACACAGACTTGCAGTTACCCCAAAGACTTGGCGTTTCACCCGGTATTTGACATAGCACAGGTTCCCTCTCTCCTTAAAAAGGGAGAAAGAGGTGACTCCATTTTCCTAGCAAGCAGGGAGACATAGCAAACAACTCATTGGTTTACGATGTTAAAAGTCCACCACGTCCCTTTTTTTCAAGCTCTGTACCCAAAAACCTGGGCACACAACTGCAGATATTCCGTCTTCCCAATGACACACAGGTCTCCTGTCATGACACCGACCCTCGATGCGCCTGTCTCCAGAGCTCTGAGATCCCAGGCTTGCGAATCCAAGCCGGACTCTTAAGCCAAGTGTCTGTAGTAACAACGGTTGGTTGTGAAACCCTGAGAGCAGGTCCTATTCCAGCAAAGAACCAAAATCAGCGTGTAACTCCAGGTCAGGATCTTCAACAGAACCCTGAAAGGGAAAAATAGAGATATTAAAGATGGCAATAGAGCTGTTTCCAAAGATACAAGCAAAGGAGATGCCATTAACCCTTCTATACTCTGCTTTGTTAACTTTTCCAATGCTGATGCCATGTTAATCAGTTTCTATGTTGCTTTACCAGTTCCCTGGGCAAGTACTCGCTTCCCTAGGGACAACACTGAGTCTTTTTACCCTGGAGCTATTGTCGTTGGGTGTGTACCATCCTCTAAAACATTCATTGTTTCCAAATTTATACCCCCACCTTCCCCCAGTGTCATTCTGGCTGTACTGATAAGGGAGGAAGGGGGTCTATGTTTCTGAGTTCCAACATCATTCTACCAGAAAATAAACATATCCAACATTGGACTAATTAAAGCAACAGTTCATCTCTGTTTCATTGAACAGAGTAGATAAAAGGGACACACATTTTTACATGTACTGAGACAGCCATACAAACCCAGCAGCTTGAGCGTTTGTGGCAGTCACATCTGTCAGGCCAAGTACAAGAGTTAATCCAAACACCACCAATCTGTCTCTCAGCGGTTTTATTTTTTTCTATGTTGTTAGGCACCTTCTTACCATGAGAGGTGTGAATCCATGATGGGCTTTCTCTTACCTTGATGGCCGTGTTGGTGACCAGCAATACCTGAACTGGTCCTTCAAATTGGATCTCTTTCTTTTAAATGTCCACACAAACATACAGTCTCTGGGTTCAATGTTGTAGCACTTAACCTCCACGATTGGTTGCTGGGCTTCCTTTCCCTGTTGATGATATTTAGTGAGGTTTTTTGTCAAGTCTATACAAAAATTCAACATGCTCTCATCCAGGTTGTGAACCTCAACTTGTTTTATTCCTCATAGTGCATCAGATGACAGACACAGGGGCCGTTCCGTTAACATTTCATGTGGGGACAGGCCAGTGGTTCTATTAGCAGTGGACTGAATACTCATCAGAACCAAAGGCAGCTGCTGTTTCCACGTTAGTCCAATTTCCTCACACATTTTGCTAAGTTTATTCTGAATCGTTCCATTCACCCTGTCCCCTCAGCCCACTGACTGAGGATGCTAGCTACAGTAGAAATGTTGCTCAATCTAAAAGGATTTGTATATTTCTTTCATTCATTTACCAGTGAAATGGATACTGTTGTCATTCAATAGTTTCCAGGGGATCCCAAATTGTAGGATTATTTCCTTTAACAAACATTTTGCTACTGTAAATGCATCACTCTTTCACCAAGGAACTGCTTCAACCGATCATGAGCACATATCAATACTGACTGGAACGTATTTATATTCTTCAGATGGATAATTCAATAAAGTCCATCTGTAAATATACAAAAGTCTATCTAACAGTGGGGTATGAGCCCCTGTTACTTCCACCAGTTTTCCCAGATTCTGTAAAGCACATCATACATTAACTACAGATTTATTCTGAGACTTGAGTTACTCAAGTGACATACCAAGTTTACCTTATTTGATCAGTCATTCCCCTCTTGGCTGCATGCGTGAAGTTGTGAACACATCAGGAAATCCATGATACCCATTTACCTTGGGCCACAATGCATCCACTGGGGTGAAGTGACATACGATCGTGCTGCTTACAACCTAGCTTATCCCACTTTACCCTTTCAGTCAATGGAGCAGTGGACTGGTATGTTTGTGTGTCCTCAAAGTGGAAGGTGTCATCAGGGCCAACTATGTGGGCTGCTTGCTTCTGATACAACAAGGGTGAGCCTAATTTCAGCCTATTTTGCAGCACATTCTGCACTTTATTACTGTTAGAGACCAAATCCTGTCATGGCTGGAAGACAACACGGTAGTCCTCTGGCTATTCGGTCTAACTGAGCGCTGAAGTAAGCAATTGTCTTTTGTCCTCCTCCATGGCTCTGAGTCAAAATGGACAGAGCAAAGATATTCTGAGTCTGAGAGGCCCAAATCTGAAGTGGATGTTATTGTCCTTTTATACTTTTGAACATCTCCTCAGCTTCCAGGGTCCAGCATAACAGATCTGGTTGATTGGGAAGAGATATATTCTAGGGAGGCCTAACAATAGCTGCATATCTAAAATGCATTGCCTACTATTCCCCAGAAATGCTTCATTTCCCAATGAGTCATTGCTGTGGGGCTCTAATCATTGCTTCAATATGAGTCTTAATCAATGACCTGGAATCCTGCAATAGGGAGTGTCCTCGACAATTAACTTCTGGTTGTACAAACTGTAGTTTGTGCTTTGATACCTTATGACCTTTCTTAACCAGTTTCTTTAAGGCAGAGGGAATCCTGCTCACAGGCTTCATTGCTTGGGGAGGTCAACTGTCACGGTCCTTATTGGTTATTCCTTGGGTCCCTTTAAATTTACTTTGTGTCATGATCAGGACCGTTAACTCCTTGTTTTTTCTTAATTCATTGTTTCTCCGTGTTTCTTGGGCTCTGTAATTAAAGGCACTTGAGTCTCAGCTGAACGAGCAGTATTTAGTGTGGGGTTTACAGCTGCTCAGTGTTGGATCATCATCAGACGTCACCGAAGCAAGTGTGAGCAAGTCACTCTGCCGGAACGAGCCAAGTTACATCACTGGAGCTACTTAATTCTTCTCCCTGAAGCGAGTGCCAGTAAGTCGCCGGAGGCAGCCTGTTGTTACCTCGCCTGATTGAGCCGCTAAGCTACCTTGTTAACCTGCCAGAGTGGGACTAAAGCTGCTTTCTCTAGTTCCTGGACTGCGTCAAGGGTTTGCCACTACTTGGAGCCATTTTGGGTCAAGGTATGAACTGTCTATCGATGTGTGGTATGGTCTCTTCGTGTCCTCGTCTCTGCTGAGTAGGTCCAGCCTTTTTGCCACTACTCTGAGTTAGGAACTGTCTCCTCATGTCCTCGTCTCTGCTGGGTAGGTCCGGCTGTTTGCCACTACCCTGAGTGGAGAACTGCCTCTTCGTGTTCCAGTCTCTACTGAGTAGGTCCAGCTGTTTGCTGCTACTCTGAGTTGGGGAATCCTGTCTCTCAGTGTTCTGTGTCCTGTGTCTAAGAAGAGTCCCAGCTCTATGTCCTGTGTCCAAGTAGGAGTCCCGCTTCAGTGTTCTATGTCCTGTGTCTAAGAAGAGTTCTGGCTCTATGTCCTGTAATCAAGGGGGAGCCCCGGCTCAGTGTTCTGTGTCCTGAGTCTAAGAAAGGTCCGGGCTTTGATGTTCCAACTTCCAAGTCCAGGTTTCTGACATTTCGAGTTCCAAGTACAGGCTCTGATGTTCCGAGTTCCAAGTCCTGGTCCTGAGTTCCAGGTTCCAAGTCCAAGACCGAGTCCTGCTATGCTTATTTCTGCTTCTGCTTTGCTCACTCCTTGATCTCTCTCTGAACAATCCTTGCTTTCCTGCCTTCCTAATAACGATTAAAAAAACTCTATTCTTGTCAACGCTACAAAACGTGTTTGTGTCCTGCTTTTGGGTCCACCTGTGCTACACACTTGTGACATCAACTGGAGCAGGGCTCCCAGAAAACTCCTTACTTTCTTCCATTTACAATATGCATGACAAAACATTCATTGCATCAAAGCTATTTTTTTAAAGAACATCAGACTCAATTCAGTATGTCAGAAGTCCTGAACAACATCTTTGAGGCTCTATAAATGAAAGCATTCTTGTTAGTAAAGCAACTTCTAGAAGTGTTCCCAAAAATAGACCAAGCTTCCCAATTTGGATTCCTAATCTATCACTCAACCATGACGTGCCCTGCATGATGCTGAGCTCTTCTTCTGCCTCTGCCATCTCCATGCCTACTTCATGGTAAGGACTCTCCAGCCCACACTGATAACCCTTCCTCCCATCTTCAATCTTCGTCCTCTGGTCTGTCTGCTCTGGATCTTTTCATTGCTAACAGCCCATGAGAAATCAATAGTTTCAACTTTACCACACCTCACACCTTCTGAACACACTACTCTCCACTCCCTCTCCACACTAATCCTAATCTCAAAATCAATCCCACAGATAGGGGGGCTGCTGTAGTAGTCTGGAAAACTGATGTCTACCTTGCTGAGGCCAGGGGACAACTCTCAGACATTTCCACCTTCCTTACCTCTCGAACAAAATCCCATCAAGGAACACCAGACCAATGGCACTCGCACCATCACTGACTTTATTAACTCTGAGGATCTCCCAACCACTGCCACCAACCTCATAGTTCACTTACCCCACACCTCCTGTTTCTACCTCCTACCCAAGATCCATAGACCCATTGTTTCTGCTTGTTCCTGCCTCATCGAACTTATATCTGTTTACCTCTGTTTCAGCCCCTTCTTACCTATATCCGTGACCTTTCACATGCTATGGATCCTTTCAATGACTTCAAGTTCCCTGGCCCAGAACACTGAAGGTTGGAGCCAAACTTCACTTTATTATAAAACAAAGAACAGTTGTGTCTGCAATAGTGAAAGTTTTCTTGCACGCTCCTCTCAGAGTGACTGCTATATTTTGAGTCTCAACATGTCAAGCTACATAACCCAGGTCATGAATGTAATGAAAGGTGACATCCAACAACTAACTGGAAAGATGTGGCAATCAAGGCGTAGGGAAGATGCTCTGAAATCATGTGGTGGAATGAATGGATGTTGCCAGTTTGTGAGACTGTTCTGAAACCTCTATTTTGTGAGTCTGTCTTATGAACTGGTTTTGTTGAAGAACAGCTGAATAAAAGCACTTAACAGTGGACACAGTGAGGCAGTGAGGCCTCTTCTGACAATATTCTACTCCTTTCCAAATCTGAAGTTGTGCGTGAGGTGTTTTCCGGTAAGATAGCGCATGCAGATTTATGAATATGGCAACCCGTGTCTGTGAACTGAGGTAACTTGAGCCTAGCAACTAGATGATCTGGTTAAACTGGTTTGAAATAGTTTGATTCAGGTAGGACAAAGAAACAGATACTAATTATAAGTCATTGCCTATGGGAAGGGAGTAGAATAATGCTGCCTTGGATGAGAGCCAACAAAATCTGACACATGTTAGCCAGGTAGAGCCTGGACAACAACATCGAAACACAACGGTGTCAGCTAATAAGGAAAGAAAATAGGAATTGGGATGTTGGAGTGTTCAGATTTAAGAACTGTGAAGAGTAACCATCACAAGGAAGCCCACCCCCCATGTCAGAGGGAGAAGGATTAGTCATTTGTCCAATGGGAGATCACCTTTCTCAGTTTTATAAATTGGAGTTGTGGCTTGCATGGGTACTGGTACAAAACAAACAATAGCATTCATGACGTCAATTGCTGGCTGGTGTTAAGTTTGTTACAGTGAAATTTGTACAGTGGTGAACTTTCAATAAGTTCTGAGTTGTGTTGTGAATTGCTTGATTTAAGATCTTTTTGTGTTTGGTCAACAACTCCCTTGAATCTGCAATGTGTGGTGTTTCTGGGTTTGGGAAGAGTTGTTAAACAGGCCTTCTGACTTGTGAACTGCATTTCATAGTTGCTGCTTGGTGTGTTGGTAATTGTGGGGACATGGATCAGTGACACCGACCCTGAAAATGATCTGTGTCTCTTGACACTGACCCCGACTCTGATCAGGAAACCTGTCGCTGACCCCAAATGTGATTAAATGCTGAACTTGACCATGCAGCTGAGGCTGAAATTCCACGCGTCCAGGCCCCTCTTCAGATCCTGAGCTTTTTAGGCAATTACAGTGTATCAGCCACAGTCTTCTTCCCCATCCTTTCACCATCCCATGTGGAGGGGCAGGGTAGAGGAGGCTGTTTTATCAAATGCAATTGCAGGAGAGATTCTGTACCCTTACTGAAAAGCAGAATGGGGGGGAAGGAAGACATAATGAAATGGAAGGCAAGAGAGAGTACTGAACAAAAGGATGACAGTACAGGGCATTAGGGGGTGGTCATGGAGTTGAGGGAAACTTGGTGGCCCCTCTGCTCGTTTTCTGGAATAATTGGGGTGGTGTTATGATCTGTTGAACCTGTTAAGTGTGAAAATGGCCGAATCAAAATATATGTTTTCCTTAAATCATTATATCATTTGGGGTGCACGGTGTTGTAGCAGTTAGTGACACTTCTACAGTTCAGGGTGTTGGAGTTGGGAGATTACACCCAGCATCCTCTGTAAGGAGACTGTACGTCCTCCCTGTGGAATGGGTGGGTTTTCTCTGGGTTACCCGCTGTCCTCCCACAAAGTGATATACCAGATGGCTGTGGAGGCTAAGTTATTGAGCATATTTAATGCAGGGGTTGATAGGTTCTTGATTAGTCAAGGTGTCAACATTTATGGGGAGGAGGCTGGAGAATGGGCTCACTGTAGGAAGTGGTTCTGACAGCTCTGGACACTTTCTTTTCCTTTTGTCTCACTCAATCTAGTTCTATCCATTGAAGTCATGGGAGATATGCAAATAGGTGGATTTTCAGATGATACTGTGGAGGAGGAAGTCAAGAGGAGAGATTAGATCATGAAGGGACCAATAGAAAGATTAATAAGAGAATACTCCAGTGAACTGAATACACCTTCCCAAAATCAAGGTGCATTAACTGATTTAGGGGTGATCAATTACAACTGCCTCTCTTCGGCTAACAATAATTTAGTTCATCCCGGACACTGGATTGACCCTTCGAAGAGTCCCTGACACTGACCTTCAACTGATACCAACTCAAGCCATTCATCAGAAATAGGGTCCACCCCTCAAGGCTTCCCTTAAACTAAACTATCCAATTCATTTGCTTATCTCTTTCACGTGGACTATTTTACTGCCCATTCCCTTATAACATTTCTGTCAACGTGTTGAATCAGTCAGAGTCACGGTGAAAGAAAGTGATCCACTCAAGACCATAACGTAGACCACAGTGTATAAGGCAATAGTGAAACAGAATCTCAAGGTCCAATTCCGTGGGAGGAAGTCCCTAGAAGCAAAAAGAGACTTACTTTTCAGTGACTGCTACTACGAGAATCTATCTCAGTTAATCCATTCACCAGGACTCTCCCACACTGCTGCTGCACCCAGACAAGCAAACTCAGCAGAACTTCCAAATTCTGTCATCCAAAAAACACAGAATGGATCTGCTCAGCGACACGTTTATTGCTTGCTATGAGAATCATCTTCACTCAATAATGAGAAGCATTTCCACTCCTCAATGGCTGGAGGCTGTTTCTGATTTGCAGCTTACAAAGTTTGATTTTTATACAAGTTATCAGTATATACTTTGGCTGTTATCTGTTTTGTAGGCAACTCCTCCACTACAATACAGCTGCAGCTCACAAAGTCAATTTCTCCTTAGTTACACAATAAACAACGATTAAGAACATGAAATACTCCCGTCACATACACGCTCAGCATACAGCAAAGTATTATGCGATTTTACAGGTTCCATGTTGTTACATTACGGGATTAAACACAAGAATCTCAAGGTTTCAAATATAGTTCCATCCATCCATTTCATTCTACTTCCCATTCACATTCCAACATGTCAGTCCACAGCCTCCTCTATGGCCAGGATGAGACCACACTCTGGTTGGCCGAGCAACACCTTATATTTCATCTGGGTAGCATCTGACCTGGTGGCGTGAACATCAATTTCTTGAAATTCCAGTAATTCCCCACCCCCTCCTCTCCTTCACCATATCCCATTACTGTTCCCCTCTCACACATTATCTTTTTACCTGTGCATTGCCTCCCTCTGATGCTTCTCCCCCTTCCCTTTCTTCCATGGTGTTCTGTCCTCTCCTATCTAATTTACCATTCTCTGGCCATTTATCTCTTTTACAATCAACTCCCCTGCTTTTTACTTAACCCTCTTCCACTCTCCCGGATTCACCTATCACCTGCCACTTTGTACTTCTTCCTCCCCTTCCCCCAGCTTCCTATGCTGACTTCTCCTTTTCATTTCCAGTCCTGATTCAGGATTTCAACCTGAAATATTGACTGGTTAATGCTTTTCCATAGATGTTGCATGGCCTGCTGAGATGCTCCAGCATTTTGTATGTGCAGCTTTGGATTTCCAGTATTTGCAGATTGTCTCATGTTTTAATTGACCTACTCATAAGAAGGAAGCTTTAGAAATGCTCATGTGAATGGGATGAAGCCCACTTGACCCTGGAGAGCTTTTATATTCACTTCACAGGATGTGTGTGTCGCTGGTGAGGACACTATGATCCCTGATTCCTGACTGTCCTCATGAAGGTGGTGTTGAGTCTCTGCCTTATGTCCGGACACTTCCCTGCCCATGGGACTGGACCCTGGTTCTGTCACTTGGTGATGAAGGTTCTCCTGTAGTGTTATATGCCACAAGGTTCAGATCTCAGACCCAGCAGTAATTGTTTCATCACTACAGACATCTCTAACTATTGTTCACATCTGAATAATGATAATGGAAGAAAAAAACCAGATCACTGAATGCCAAAATTAAACTTCAGTTTATTACAAAACAAAGAACAGTTGCCTCTGCAATAGTGAAAATATCCTTGCATCCTCCTCTCAGAGCGACTGCTATATTTTGAGTCTCAACTTGCCAAGCTCCATTACCCGGGTCATGAATGTGATGAAAGATGACGTCCAAAAGCTAACTGGAAAGGTGTAGCCATTGTGGTGTAGAGCAGATGCTCTGAAATCATGTGGTAGAAAAAATAAAGCTCACCATTTTAGGAGACTGTTCTTTTCTTTTTCAATATTTTTTATTAATTTCTACATTGAAGAATACAGAGTCCAAGAAAATGCATATTATAAAACAAAAGAAAAAATATAATACCAGATACATTATATTGAATCACATTAATGAACTCCTTACCCTATATTCATATAGATTACATTAATCTGTATGTTAGAATATAAATAATTTTATATAAAAAAAATCTATACCCACTACCAAAGTCACCAAAGTGTTTGGTAAAGAAAAAAAAATGGAAAAAAAAACCTTATCAGATAATAAAGTATGCTATTAACGAATTCCTGCACTTCAACGAGAAATCAAAGATAATGAAAATAATTTAAAAATGGCTCCAACAAATTTTGAAAATCTTGGTTAGATTCAGAAATTGAACAACGAATCTTTTCTAAATTTAGGCATTCCATAACATCCAGTAACCACTGAGCGTGGTTAGGCAGAACAGCATCCTTCCATTTAAACAAAAGCACCCTCCTAGCCATAAGAGAGGTAAAAGCCAGAATGTGCAGATCAGATGTCTTCAAAATGATATCTTTCCTTCCAACAATACCAAATAGGGCAGTCAAAGGATGAGGCTTAAAATTTACTTTAAAGAGTACAGAAAAAGTTTGGAATAGTTCCTTCCAATATTTTTCAAGACTTACACACGTCAAAAACATATGAATAAGTGAAGCTTCTCCATTGTTACACGAATCACAGTAGGGAGATATATCCATATAAAAACAAGATAACTTATCCTTGGTCATTTAAGCCCTATGGACCACTTTAAATTGTAGGAGGGATTGATGAGCACATAACGATGAAGTATTAACCAATTTAAAAATTTCATTCCAAGTTTCTTCAGAAATTGAAGTTTGTAAATCTTGTTCCCAAAAATTTTTGATTTTGTCTAAAGAATCATTTCTCATACCCATCAACATATCATAAATATTGGATATTGAACCATTATAAAAAGATTTCATATTAAGAATTTCATCTAATAAGTTCTTATCAGGACTATTAGGAAACGTATATAACTGAGATCGCAGAAAGTCTCTAATTTGTAAGTACCGAAAAAAAATGGGTTTTTGGTAAACTATAATTAGTTGACAGTTGTTCGAACTAAGAAAGACTTCCTCCACAAACAGATCCTGGAAAATGAGACTGTTCTGAAAGCTCCATTTTGTGAGACCGTCTTATGAGCTGGTTTTGTTCAAGAACAGCTGAATAAAAGCACTTAACAGTGGACACAGTGAGGCTATGAGGCCCCCACTGACAATCTGATGAACTAAACATCATTTCCAAATATGGAGTTGTGTGTGAGACATTCTCTATTAAGGTAGAGCATGCAGATGTATGAGGAGGGCATCCTGTAACTGTGATCTGATGTTACCCGAGACTCACAACTGCCTGATCTGCTCAACAAGTCTGAAATGGCCTGATTCAGGGAGTACAAAGAAAGAGATACTAACCATGAGTCATTACTTGTGGGAAGGGCAATGAAAGATGGATCAGCAATGATTGAATGGCAGAGCAGACTCGATGGGCCAAATGGCCTAATTCTGCTCCTATGTCTTATGGTTTTATGGTCTAAAATGATGCTACCTTGGACCAGAGCCAACAAAATCTGCCATGTTAGCCAGGTAGGCCCAAGGCAACAACATGGAAACACAACAGTGTCAACTGAAAAGGAAAGAAAATAAGAATAGGTGATGGGGGTGAGGTTCAGGTGTAAGAGCTCTGGAGAGTAACTTTCGTGGGGAAGCCTACACTCCTATGCCAAATATAGGGAGAAGAAGGATTAATCATGCATCCAAAGGGAGATTCCCAATCTTGGTTTTATAAATTGGAATTACGGTTTGTGTGAGTACTGGCACAAAACGAACAATAGCATTCATGATGTCAATTGCTGGCTGGTATTAACATAGTCACAGTGATATTTATGCAGAGGCAAACTGTCAATCAGCTACAAGTCATGTCATGAATTGTCTGATTTATGAGTTGTGTTGGGAATTGACTGATTTAAGGTCAGTTTGTGATCGGTCAACAAGCCCTTGAATCTGCAAGGTGCGGTCTCCATGGGTTTGGGAGGAGTTGTTGAAAAGGCTTTCTGGCTTGCTGAACTGCATTTTATAGTTGCTGCCTGGTATGTTGAGGATTGTAGGGACCAGGTCTCTGACATGGACCCTGAGTGATCTCTGCCTCTGACACTGATCCTGGCTATGATCTGGGTCCCTGACACAGATCCCCAAATATGATCCAATCCTGAACTTGACCACGTGGCTATAGCCAAATTTCAGCATGCCCAGGCCCCTCTTCAGTTCTTCAGCTTTTCAGTCAATCAGTGTATCAGCCACAGTCTTCTTTCTCGTCCTTTCACCATCCTGTGTGGTTGATGGGAGGAGGGGCTGTTTCATCGAATGAGATTGTAGGAGAGGTTCCATACACTTGGTGTAAGGCAGGATGAGGGAAGACATGGTCAGATGGAAGGCAGGAAGAAGTAATAAACAAAAGGCATTAGAGAGTGGTCATGGAGTTGATGGAAACAAAGACAGGGTGGCCTCACTGTTTGGGGTAGTGTTATAATCTGAAGTTATTGAACTCGTTGAGTACAAAAATTGCTAAATCAAAAGATGTTTCTTCCTTAAATCATAAATTGTCTGGAGTGCCACAGTAGCATAATGGTTAATGTAACACCATTACAGCTCAGGGCATCACAGTTTGGAGTTTATTCCAAACATCCTCCATCAGGAGACTCTGTGCATCCTCCCCATGGATTGTGTGGGTTTTCTCTTCATTCTCCAGTTTCCTCCCACAGTCCAAAGATGTACCAGCTATCATTGCCTCATGGCTGTGGAGACCAAGTCATTCAGTATATTTAAAATGGAGCTTAATAGGTTCTTGATTAGACAAGGTGTCAAAGTTTATGGGAGAAGGCAGGAGAAGTGGTTCACTGCAGGAAGTGATTCTGACAGCTGTGGACACATTCTCCTCCTTTTGTCTCTACATATCCAGTTCAATCTAAATTCATTGATTAGAGAGCTTAAAGTAAAAGAACCCACAGGGGAAACTGATCACAGTATGATCAATTCACCCTAAAATTTGAGAAGGAGAAGTTAAGGTCAGTTATGCCAGTATTACAGTGGAGTAAATGGAATTAAGGAGGTATGAGAGAGGAGTTGAGCAGAATTGTTTGGAAAAGAACACTGCAGGGATGATAGCAGAGCAGCAATGGTTGGAATTTCTGGAAGCAATTTGGTAGGTACATGATATATATATCCAAATGTGGGAGAAATATTCTAAAGGAAAGATGACAGAACATAAAAGCCAAAGAAAGTGCATATAATAGAGCTAAAACTAGTGAGAAGTGAGAGGATTGGGAAGCCATTAAAACCAACAGTAAGAAAATATGGGATACAAAATGAAGCAAACCAATAATATTAAAGAGGATACCAGAAGTTTCTTCAGATACGTGGTGTAAAAGAGAGGCATGAGTGGATATTGGACCACTGGAAAATTATGGAGAGCTAGTGATGAGGGACAAGGAGGTTGCGGACGAACTGAATAATTATTTTGCATCAGTCTTCACTGTGGAAGATACTATTAGTATGGTGGAAGCTCCCGGTGCTGGGTGGGGGGCATAAAGTGAGTGAAGTTATGACAACTAGAGGGGAATGTCATGGTCTAGATCGAGGTCCCTTTAAATTTACCTTGTTTACGTTACGATCCGGACCATTGATTTCCTGTTTTCCCATGTCCCTCAACTTTGGTGATTAGAGGCAATTAACGCTCAGCTGAACCGGTAATTTATAGTCTCTGGCTTTCAGCCGTTCGGTGAAGGAGCATCTGCAAAGTCACCAAGGTACGGTGTGCAAATGTCATCTGGCCGGAGCATGCCTACTCTCCGCCCGAAGCGAGTGCCGGTAATTCGCCTTTCCTCACCGGAGCAACCCTGTCAAGTTACCTTGCCAAAGCGAGCCTGCAAAGTTTCCTCACCAAGGTGGGTCTGTCAGTTAACCCACCGGAGGGAATCAAGAACTGCTGTCTACTGTCCCCGGGCAGAGTCGCGAGCTCGCCACTACCCGGAGGGTCCAAGTCAAGTCCCGGCTCCCTGGCGGCATTCAAGTACCAAGTCAAGTCCTGGTCCTGGTGGCTTCCCAGTTCCGAGTTAAGTCCTGGCCCTGGTGGTCTGTGATTCCTGTCCTACCCCCTTGTCTGAATCCCTTCTCTGCCCCTCTCGTCTCTAGCCCTCATCTGCAGTCCCCACCTGCTCTTTGGTCTAGTTCCATCGCCAGAGCTAGATAGGTACTGTCTGGTGTGCTTTTGTGTTGGTCTTTTCCTGTCCTTGCCTCTGTGGGGTAAGGCAGGCTGTCTTGCCATTGCCCCGTGGGGGGTCATGTCTTGTCTTGTCCTCGCCTCCATGGGGTAAGTCAGGCCGTCTTGCTGTTGCCCTGCGGAGGGTCATGAGTCCTGGCCCTATGTCCTGTACCCAATGAGGGGTTCCGGCTATCTGTTCTGTGTGTGAGTCCCGGCCCTATGTCCTGCACCCAAGGAGGGGTCCAATTCTGTGTATGTGTCCATGGTTCCATGTACCTGCTCTCCCGAGACCAAGGCTCTGTTTTCCATGTTCCTCCTCTCCCTAGCCCATGTCATGTCCATGCCTGGTCTGGGATCCGAGCCTGAGGCAAGACCCAGGTACTGGGTCCTTGCCCAGTCTCGGGCTCGGAGTCCATACCCTAGCCTCTTCCTGTCTCCTCTAGTTCTGGGAGCCAATTCCGAGTCCAAGCCCAGACCCTTGGTCCCAGGCTAGTAGTAGTCCTGAGTCCTCGTCTTGTTCCTACCTAGCTCTCCTGGTATCGAACAATAAACTAAATCTAAGTAACCTCACAAGATGTGTCTGGCATTTGGGTCCACCCTTGCTTCCAATGCCCTGCCAGTGTGACGGGGAAGCTCTTTCAAAACTGGAAGGTCAAAACATAGATAAGTCACATGGACCAGATGGTGTAAAACTCAGAAAAGATGGCTGAAGAGATTGTGGAGGCATTAGTAAAAATCTTTCGAGAATCACCAGATTCTGCAATGGTTTCAGAAGACTGGAAAATTGAAAATGTCACTCCACTATTCAAGAAGGGAGAGAGGCAGAAGAAAGGAAGCTATAGACCAATTAGTCTGACATCAATGGTTGGAAGATGTCAGAGTCAATTATTAAAGATGAGGTCACAGGATATTTGGAGGCGCATGATAAAATAGGCCATAGTCAAATCTGTTGGAATTCTTTGAAGAAATAACAAGCAGGATAGACAAAGGAGAATCGGTTCAGATGTACTTGGACTTTCAGAAGGCTTTTGACAAGGAGCCACAGATGAGGCTGCTTAACATGGTATTATTACAGGAAAGATTCTAGAATGAAGCAAAAAGTGGTAATAAAGTGAGTCTTGGCTGGCTGCCATTGGATGATGCGATTGACGGCAAAGAAATGGCAAATGGAAAACATATAGTGTTGGGAAATGTATGGTTATGCACTTTTATCGAAGAAATGGTTGACTATAATCCAAAATGGAAAGAAATGACAAAAGAAAACTAAAGTGTAGTTGGACTTGGGAGTATGAAAGGTTAACTTGCAGGTTGAATTGTGGTGAGGAAGGCAAATGCAATGTCAGCACTCATTTCAAGAGAAATAGAATATAAAAGCAAGGATGTAATGCGGAGACTTTATAAGGCCCTGGTGAGGCCTCACGTGGAGTATTGTGAGCAGGTTTGGGTGTCATGGTCCGGTCCGTGAAGTCGTCATTCTGGTTCACAGTCCGGTCCGTGGATTCAGGACTCCGGGTCTTCCAGCTGTCCCTTGTTTGAGTTAATCATTGGCACCTGATTTCCATCTTTGGGCTTGCAATATAAGTAGCCTTGGGGTTGAGTGTGGGCTGTTGGTCAAATGCTTGGACAAATCTCCTGCTAGATGGGGTGAGGGACAACAGTTGTCAGTTGAGAGGAGGGGCTGGCTGTGTTTTGCTTGATGTGTGAATGTGGTTTAGAACCTGTTGAGGGAAAGAGAGTGGGGAAGGAATGGAAATTGCTGGGAGGGGGTCGTGTGGGTCTGGTAATGGCGGACAAGATAAGAGGTGGGGTTGAGGGTAAGAAAGTGGAGAAGGAGAGGGATAGAGACTTGGGACCAGAGGTAGGCAGCTGGGGAGAGGTGGATTATTGTGAAGGGAGAAATATAGGGAATGAGGAGGTAGTGAGGGGTCGGATGAATAAAAACCAAGACAAAGGGAATAAAAGAATAAGAAATGATAGTGGAGAAAGCTCTGAAAGTGAGGAAGATGAACAAGCTCAGAGAGGAGGTGTTGTCATAATTAGGTTTAATGAGAAGGCTCAGGGACATATGAAGAAAATTAACCCGTTTCTGCTATCAACAACTCTGACAAATAAGATAGGGGAAATAATATTTGCAAACATCCTTAATGATGGCAACTTATTGGTAAGATGTGTGAATAAGGAACAACTTGAGAAAGCACTCAAGCTAGAAGAGATAGGAAAATGCAAGGTGGAATACACAGGGAGGGTGGGAGCACAAACTAGTGGTTGTAAAGGAGTGATCACAGGGGTTCCAATGAGTATAAATATGGAGGAGTTAAAGAGGAATATCAAAGGAGGAAAAGTAATGAATGTTCAAAGACTGAAAACAAAGGAGGGAGTGAAAAAGGAAAGTGAATCAGTATTGATTGAATTTGAAGAAGAAAGAGTGCCAAGGAAGGTGTTCCTGGGTTTCATGAGTTACCCAGTAAGGGTGTATGTGTCAAAACCACTGAGGTGCTATAATTGTCAAAGGTTTGGACACGTGGCTAAAAACTGTAAAAGGCAGAGGAGATGTGCTAGATGTAGGGGTGATCATGAATATGGAAAGTGCGGAACAGGAGTTCAACCAAAATGCTGTAATTGTGGAGGAGCTCATAATGTGGTATATAGTGGGTGTGAGGTTATGAGATGGGAGAATAAAATTCAAGAAATAAGAGTGAAAAGAAAGATCACTTATGCAGAAGCTGTAAGAGTGTCAAGAGAACAGAATAATGCTCCTAATGAACAGGGAGCAATAGGGATACGAGAGATGCAACAAAGAACAAATGACAGGATTTATGTAGACAAAAAGGCTCTAGCAACATTCATTGCAGGAGTGATTAATAGTACTGCTGAGGTAAAGTCAAAAAGTGACAAAATTCAGCTGGTGGTAAAAGCAGCAGTAAACCATTTAGGGTTAGTAGGATTGACATGGGAGGAAGTGAGGGAGAACCTCACTAATCAGTCAAGCCAGGAAGTGTCATGTGTTGGTTAATACTAATTATGGTGATTCTTTTACAATGGAATGCAAGGAGCTTACTGGCCAATAGCCAGGAATTCAAGCAGTTTATTAAAGAAATGGTTGTAAAACCAGATGTAGTGTGTATTCAGGAAACTTGGTTGAAACCAACTTTAGACTTTGTGGTATATGGGTATACAATGATAAGGAAAGATAGAAATCTAGGGGGAGGAGGGGGTTGTGCTATGTTAATCAAGCAAGGTATACCATATAGGGTACTGGAAAAAGGAGATGATCAGGAATACATAGTGGTGGAAGTGTGGGAGAGTGGGGAGGGAGTGGTTATAATTAACTACTACAATCCATGTAAAAGGTTGGATTTGGACAGCCTATTAAAGATACAAGGACAAAACAGACATAAAGTAGTGTGGTATGCAGATTTCAATGCTCATAGCACAATATGGGGGGATCAGATTACAGATCCAAATGGAAAGGTAATTGAAGATTTGATGGAAGAAAGGGATTTGGTGTGTATGAATGATGGTAGCGGCACAAGGATAGATATAACAGCAGGAACTGAGTCAGTGTTAGATATTACATTAGTGTCTAATACCTTGGCTGGCATTAGTAACTAGGGAGTTTGGACTGCTTCAACAGTAGGCAGTGATCACTACCCAGTTTTGTGTTCAGTGGGTGAAAGAGTTGAAGTAAGACCAGGTGGCGGAACCCCAAAGTGGGTGTTTGGAAAAGCAGATTGGGGTAAGTTCCAGAAGTTGAGTGAAGAAGGGTTGACAAAGATTGACATTTCTGGAAATATAGACGAATTAAACAGTCAGGTGACTTCAGCAATTATCATGGCAGCAGAAGGATCTATTCCCAGGAGTAAAAATAGGATGAATAGGAAACTGGTACCATGGTGGACAGAGGAATGTTGTCAGGCTGTAAAAAAAACAGATTAGAGCATTCAGGCTAGTTAAAAGAACCCATAATATGCAGCATTTGGTTCAATATAAGAAAGCACAGGCAGTGGTGAGAAGAACTATACGTCAAGCTAAAAGGGCAAGTTGGAGGAGTTTTTGCGACAAGATAGGAAGAACAACACCTGTGGGAGAGATATGGGGAAGGATTAAGAGGATGGGAGGAGATAGAAGGGGATGGGAATATCCAGTAATTATATCTGAGGAGGAAACTGCAGTCTCCAGTAGGGATAAGGCTGAGGTCATGGCCAAGTCATTTGTACTGATACACAGTTCAGAAAATTTGTCTGAAGGGAAAGAAAAATGAGCCAACACCCAGGTATGTTAAGCAGGAGGGAAGGAACAGATGATACAATTGATGATCCATTTACATTAGCAGAAATGGTGAGAGCAATAAAGAGATTGAGACCAGCCTCCCCAGGGAAAGATCTGATATGCTCTGTGATGCTAAAAATCTAGGAGAAGGAGCGCTCTTGAAGTTGTTGCATTTTTATAACAGAATGTGGGAGGAGGGAAGATTACCAAGTGCATGGAAAGAAGCAGTAGTAATTCCAATAAGGAAGCCTGGCAAGGATCTGTCAAAACCCACTAGCTACAGACCAATTGCATTAACATCAAGTATATGTAAGATAATGGAAAGGATGATAACAGAAAGGTTATCGTATGAGCTCGAGAAAAGAGGAATGCTGGCAAATTATCAGTGGTTTTAGAAAGGGAAGGAATTCCATGGACTCAGTGATTATGTTAGAGACTGAAATAAGGAAGGCCCAGGCAAATAGAGTCAGTAGTGGCAGTGTTCTTTGACATTGAAAAAGCCTATGATATGATGTGGAAGGAAGGATTATTTAAACTGCACAAGATGGGGGTTGGTGGGAGAGTTTTTAATTGGATTAAAGATTTTTTGTTTGGTAAAAAAATTCAAGTTCGGATTGGATCAGAATTATCAAAACAGTACATAGTGGAAAATGGCACACCTCAAGGTTGTGTGATTAGCCCGTTACTTTTCATCATTATGATCAATGATGTCTTCACAAAGGTACCAGTGGATATTAGGTAGGTCACTGTTTGCGGATGATGGGGCCTTGTGGAAAAGAGGCAGGAACATGGACCATATAATCAGGAAACTACAAGAAGCAATTGAAGTGGTGGAGTGGGGTTATGATTGGGGATGTAGATTTTCAGTAGATAAAGCTCAAACTGTATTTTTTTTAACCAGGAAAAGAGTTGAGGTAGGGAAGAAATTAAGGATGTATGAGGTTGAATTAGAAAGGGTTGCATCATTTAAATTTCTGAGAGTTATATTTGATTCACGATTAACATGGGCAGACCATATCAGGAAAGTTGAGGAGAAATGTGAAAAAGTAATAAATGTGATGAGATGTTTGACTGGTAGGGAATGGGGAGCAAGTTGTTCAGCTTTGAAGAGAATGTACGTGGCTTTAGTGAGATCTGTGTTGGACTATGGAAATATAGTATATGGATCAGCAGCCAGGTCTCTTATAAGGAAACTGGATGTGATTCAGGCTCAGGCTTGAGAGTGTGCAGTGGGGCTTTTAAAACATCACCAGTGTCAGCCCTACAGGTGAAATGGGAATAATGCCTTTGGAACTAAGAAGGATGCAACTGTTGGCAAACTACTGGGCTAACTTGCAGGGGCACAATGATTCTCACCCTGCTAAAGGAGTGTTGCAGGAGTGCTGGGAAAATGGGAGGTTTCAGAGGGATACCTTTAGTCGGGTAGGGAATGAGATCGTGAAAGAATGTGGAGTGTTTGATCTGAGGATAAGTCCTTCAGTATTTTATCCGGTTGTAGCTCCATGGAAGCTTGTATGGCCTGACATAGACTGGCATTTGTTAGAGGTAAAAAGGAAAGAAAGATATAAAACAGATTTGGTAAATGCATTTAACTGTCATGTGATGGAAAAGTATAGTGATTATATTCACATTTATACGGATGGTGCGAAGGAACCTGAAACAGGAGTGACAGGGTTTGGGGTGGTAATACCAGCAAAAGAAATTGGAATCAGCAGAAGAACATCTAATAAGTTAGGGGTGTTTACGGTGGAGATGCTGGCAGTGTTGGTTGCGTTGCAATGGGTGCAGAAAGCCAGACAAGCCAAAGCATTGATATGTTCAGATTCATCCTCAGTTCTAGCAAGTTTAAGGTCTTTTCACACAAACAGTCGGCAAGATGTACTTTATGAAGTCCTTCAGTTAGTTACAAGAATTGCAAATCAGGGAGGTCAGGTAAAATTTCTATGGGTTCCAGCACATGTAGGGGTGAAGGGGAATGAGAGGGTGGATGAGTTGGTAAAGAGGATGTTAAAGAAAGAAAATGTGGAAATGCACATTAGTATCAGTAAAGCAGAGGTTAAGTGTGTAATCTGGGAAAAAATCAACTGAATGTGGCAAGAAAGATGTGACAGGGAGGGGAAAGGAAGGCATTTATATCAAATACAAAAGATTGCTGCAGGTACTAGGGTAGGTAATGGAAACAGAAGAGAGGAAATTGTGTGGACTAGGTTAAGGCTGGGGCATTGTGCATTAAACGAAACATTGAAAATGATAGGGAAACACCAGACAGGATTGTGTGAGGAATGTCAGGAAGAGGAGTCAGTAGAACATGTAGTTTTGTGTTGCAGGAAGTATGGGATACAGAGAGAGACTATGAGAATTAAATTAAGGGAGTTGGGGATGCAGGAATTCACATTAAAAGGGTTGCTGGGCATGGGTGAGAGAGCACAAGTCCGGGTATTTTTAGCGTTTTTAAGGAGTACAGGGTTTTTTTTATAGGATATGACGGATAAACAGGAATAGGGTACTAGGATGGTCAAAGATGGGAAGGTAAAGTGTAGGTTTGTGCGTGTGTGTGTGTGTGTGTGTGTGTGTGTGTGTGTGTGTGTGTGTGTGTGTGTGTGCGCGCGATTGGGTGAAGGGATTTAGAATATATGTCTAGTGCACATTCTGGAGCAGAGGGTGGCGGTAATGCACCATTAAGCTGGATGCCAACCACCATAAAACAAGATACAGACAGACGGCCTCTGGTTGGGTGGTGTGGTGCGCCTGGTGGAATCAGTGGCAGTTGAATAAGTTATCGGCTGATGGGCTGTGTTGGTTGGCTGAGGGCTGGCTGCATGCTTCTTGGTTGTGGCTGGGAGTTGGGGTTGGGCCATACTGGCAACTGGGGCCATTGATTGAGTGGGTGGGGACTTTGACATCGAGGAGCCGAATAGTTTGGAAAGGGTTAGTTTGTAGCCTATGGCTGAAAAAGGGAGAGTGGGGTTGAGATTGAAGGAGGAGGGTGGGAGACTGTGGAATACTCCAGAAGTAAGGGTAACAAAAAAAGGATGCATCAAGTGAAATACCTCAAGTAATGGGGGACAACAAATTGAGGAAAATGGGTGAATTGGAGGAATTTATAGTTCTGTATAAAATTAAAGGTCAGAAGGAAGGAGGAGGATTTAGAGCCCTTAATCCTTTGAAAGTGGCAGCAGCATTAGAGAACCAAATAGGTGAAGGATTCCAGGCCAAAATTTTGTCTAATGGATTGCTGAAAATTTGTTGCAAAGATATTGACCAAAATAACAATGCTAAAATGGTGGGAAAATTGGTTGTGAAAGTGGAGTGTATTGCTCTGAAAGAAAGGAAGGGAGTTAAGGGAGTAGTGTATGGTATTCGGTCTGGCATGACTGAAAAGGAAATTTTGGACAATATTAAAGGTGGTCGAGTGATTGAAGCCAAATGATTAAAATCGAGAGAAGGTAGTAATTGGAATTCTCCTGTTCTTCTGATTTTTGCAAGTGATGTTCCTCCAACTAGAGTCTATCTTGGGTGCATGTCTTATCAAGTTAGAGAATACATTAGACCTCCTTATTCTGTTATAATTGCCAGAGATTTGGACATGTTGCTGGTTCATGTCGAGGTAAAAGAAGATGTATGAAATGTGGAGAGGATCATGATATTAAAGCATGTAAGGCAGCGGTGCCTAAAAGCAGTAACTGTGGAGGGGACCATATAATGGCGTTCAGAGGATGTGAGTATTTTAGTAAGGCAAAGCAGATTCAGGATGTTAGTATCCACAAAAAATATCATATGCTGAGGCAGTAATGAAAGTTGATGGAGAACAAAGAATAAGTAAAGAAAAGATTGGAATGATGGGGAGTCCGTTCATTCTGAGTTCTCCAACTATGGTTCCTTCAGGCATGTTGTTGATGACTAAAGAGTCTTTTTTGGCTTTTGTTGTTGATGTACTGGTCGGGGCTAAAACTGCAGCCAAGAGGTCGGATATGATAAAAGTAGTTGTTGGAGCAGCAGAGAGATTCCTTGATATAAAACAGATTTCGCCGGAAAAATTACTTGAGTATATGACAGACAAACAATTACTGAATACTTCCCAGTTGTCGGGATCAGAGAGTACGGAGGAGCTTTATGTGGATGAAGAGGCCAATAATTAGTACTTGGATGTTTTTAAATATTACAATGGAATGCAAGAAGTTTATCTGCAAATGGTCAAGAATTTAAAAAGATTTGTTGGAACTTTAAAAGACAAGCCTGATTTGTTCTGTATACAGGAGACATGGTTCAAGCCTCATTTAGATTTTGTGATCCCTGGATATGATAGTTTGAGAGCTGACAGAATGGGTAAATCTGGTGGAGGGTCTGCAACTCTCATAGCAACAGGACTCCCGATTAGAAGACTTGATTCTAAATCTAACCTTGAAATTGTGGCTGTGGAGGTTTGCCCCTTTTGTGGTCAAATAACTTTGATTAACTTTTATAATCCAGGTAATATGATGTTATCAGATTTGAATGAAATTATGAATAAGGTAAGATCCCCAGTAATCTGGGTTGGAGATTTCAATGCCCATAATCCTATATGGGGTAGTGAAAGTAAAGTTAGTAATGGAGCGGTACTAGAGGAGTTTCTAGATAAATACATGGTACTGCTAAATGACGGAAGGCCTACAAGATTTAATATTGTAAACACTACTTGTAGTCACTTAGACTTATCTATCACTTCCTCAAACTTAGCTAGGATTGGGGAATGGGATGTTATGGACAGATACACACTAGGAAGTGATCACTATCCTATATTACGTAGATTTGGTAGATATTTGATAGCAGAAGTTGAGGAGAGGTCTGCTAGGTATAGGTTTTCTTTGGCCCATTGGGATGAGTACCAGGAGAAAACTGTGGATATAATAGAAGAGATTAATAACGAGGGCTCCATAGACGATTGGAATGAATCCCTCTGTTTTATAATTCATCAAGTTGCTCAGTTGACTATTCTGCTACAGAATATTCCTAAGGTTTGAGCACTAGCTCTGTGGTGGAATAAAATTGTGATATAGCAGTAAGAAATAGAAATAGAGCTTACAGGAAATTAAGGAAGTACCCAGTGTTAGAAAATGTTATGGAATATAAAAAGGAAAGAGCAGTAGCAGGGAGAGTAATTAAAAATGCAAAGAGGGATAGTTGGAGAAGATTTTGTGGAACCCTGGGCCCTGAGACACCCATAAAGCAGCTATGGATGATAATTCACAGAATGTCAGGGATATATACGAAACCATCTATCCCAGCTTTGCTGGAAGAAGATACTGAAGCTGTGACCAATAAGGAAAAGGCTGATACATTTGTAGAGGTGTTCCAAGCATTACACAGTTCTGGAGAGTTAGGTGATTTGAGAAAGGAAATTATGTTAAAGGAAAGTTGGAAATTGGACAGGAGTTTGGATGATAATAGCTCCATAACTTTGTTTTTCTCCCTTCAGGAATTGCAAGAAGCTGTCCAATCAGGTTCAACCACTTCTCCTGGTAGGGATGAACTGTGTTATGAATTGCTTAAGCAATTAGATGACTCTATTAATAGAAATTCCAGCATTGTTTAATTGTGTGGAAAGAAGGAAAATTACCAGTAGAATGGAAGCATGTGGTGGTAGTTCCAGTTTTAAAGCCAGGTAAGGACGCATCTAGTCCTAGTTCGTATCGGCCTATAGCATTATCCTCAGTGCTTTGTAAAATTATGGAGTGAATGGTCACCAACAGACTTGTTTATTTTTTTGGAAAATAAGGGACATTTTGCTGCCTATCAAAATGGTTTTAGAACTGGAACATCAACAATGGAATCTGTTGCTCTTTTAGATCATGATATTAATAAAGTGTTTCAAAATAGAGAAGTAATGGTAAGTGTATTTCTAGATATTGAAAGAGCATATGACTCACTATGGAAGGATGGCTTATTAATTAAACTCAATGATGTGAGAATTAGAGGTAGAATGTTTAATTGGATCAAAGATTTCCTTCAGGAAAGGACAATTCAAATAAGTATAGCCGGAACAAGCTCCAAGTCAGTTAAAATAGGTAATGGTACCCCTCAAGGAAGTGTCATTAGTCCAGTTCTTTTTAATATCATGATAAATGATATGTTTGATCAGGTAGGGACAGGATTTGGCAAATCATTGTTTGCAGACGATGGTGCAATCTGGAAAAGAGGAAGAAACATCAAGTATATATTAAGGCAGGTACAAAGGGCTTTAAGATCAGTTGAAAACTGGGCTAATAAATGGGGTTTCAGGATTTCTGCTTCTAAGTCCAAATATATGATTTTTGGCTTTAGAAGAAAGATTCCTGATTGTGAATTGTGTCTGTATGATTCTCCACTAGAAAAAGTCAAGGTATTCAAGTTTTTAGGTGTCTGGTTTGACGAAAGACTTACTTGGAGAGTTCATATAGATAAAACAATTGGAAAGTGTGAGAAAGTTTTAAATGTTATGAGAGGTATTGCTGGATGCGACTGGGGAGCAGGGCGGGAACTATGTACTTAATATATCTAGCTATGATTAGATCAGTTATAGATTATGGTTGTATTGCTTATGGTTCTGCTGCTACAGCAGTGCTTGGAAAACTAGACACTGTGCAGTCCAAAGCACTTAGACTCTGTTGTGGAGCTTTTAGAACAACGTCAGTCCCGGCATTATGTGTGGAGATGGGAGAAGTGCCTCTACATTTAAGACGAATTCAGTTGGGCCTGCAGTATTGTGCAAAAGTAAATGGATTCAATCACAGCTGTCCACCAAAGTGTCTTTTGCAGGGGAAGTCAGAGCGCCAAAGTAAAATTAAAAGATACCCATTTTTAGATTTGGTTAATAACTGGGCTGTGAAATTGAAACTGACTAAAGAAGACATAGTTGACCAAATTTGCTTGGCACCCATCCCTTATTGGCTCTTTCCAGAACCAGAAGTAGACCTATTCCTCCTTTTTCAGCTTCAAGGAAGCAGTGCAATTTCATCAGTGTTGATCACAAATGAATATTTAAATAATAAATGGGGATCTTAGCTGAAGATTTTAACTGATGGCTCAGTGGACCCAGAAAGCAGTACAGCAGGATTTGGGATGTATGTGTCTCAACTTGGAGTTAAGATTGGTCACCGGGTTTCAGATGGTGTTTCTGTCTTTGCAACAGAATTATTAGCAATCCTCTGGACCTTATGGTGGATAGAAGACTCTCGACCACGTAGGGTTATCATCTGCTCGGATTCTGCTGCTGCTTTAGAGGCTATAAAAGGGAATAAATCAAAAGCTTGTCCTGACATAATTATTGAGATTCTCTTAGTGTTGTTTAGAGTAGGGAAGATGGGTTGTGCAGTTAGATTTTCATGGATACCTGGGCATGCTGGGGTGGAGGGAAATGAAATTGTGGATGGCATTGCAAAGTCTTCCTTACAGAGCAGGCAAGTAGAAATTAGAGTTCCCCTCGGCAAAGCAGAATTGAGAAGTAGGATTAAAAAAGGTATAGAGAAGTGAGGATTGGAAAAATGAATTAAGGGGCAGGCATTATTTTTCTAGTCACCCACTAGTTAAAAAGGTCTCGGACTGTTACCCTTTAAGTCGTAGAGGTATGGTGAAACTAACAAGACTTAGGCTGGGGCATTGTGGGTTAAACTATTAATTAAAGATAACAGGAAAACATCCTACTGGATTATGTGACTGTGGTAGTCCAGAGACAGTCCGGCATGTTTTGCTGAGCTGTAATCGATACAATATTGAAAGAAACATGTTGTTCAAGAGGCTGTCTGGCTTAAATTTATTTTGGTTTTCTATTAAATCTTTGTTTGGTCATCAAGAGAATCAACATCTGATTGAAGAGTTTATTATCCAGTTTATATGTGAGACTAGGTTGTATTCGAGAATTTGAGTTCCTTGAAGTTCTATAATTAATTATATGTCCTGCAGAGGGGAGGAGGAGGAGGAGGAGGAATAATAATCATCGATCCAATTTAACTTTAAACAACAACATTGAACCTGCCTCAACCACTTCTGCTGGAAGCTCGTTCCGCACAGCCACCACTCTCTGAGTAAAGAAGTTCCCCCTCATGTTACCCCTAAACTTTTGCCCTTCAACTCTCAACTCATGTCCTCTTGTTTGAATCTCCCCCACTCTCAATGTAAAAAGCCTATCCACGTCAACTCTATCAATCCCTCTCATAATTTTAAACACCTCTATCAAGTCCCCTCGCAATCTTCTATGCTCCAAAGAATAAAGACCTAACTTGTTCAACCTTTCTCTGTAACTTAGGAGATAAAACCCAGGCAACATTTTAGTAAACCACCTCTGTACCCTCAATTTTATTGACATCTTTCGTATAATTCGGTGACCAGAACTGTACATAATACTCCAAGTTTGGCCTTACAAATGCCTTATACAATTTCTACATTACATCCCAACTCCTATACTCAATGCTCTGATTTATAAAGGACAGCATACCAAAAGCTTTCTTCACCACCCAATCCACATGAGATTCCACCTTCAGGGAACTATACCACCATTATTCCTAGATCCCTCTGTTCTACAGCATTCTTCAATGCCCTACCATTTACCATGTATGTCCTATTTTGATTAGTCCTACCAAAATGTAGCACCTCACATTTTTCAGCATTAAACTCCATCTGCCATCTTTCAGCCCACTCTTCTAACTGGCCTAAATCTCTCTGCAAGCTTTGAAAAACTACTTCATCATCCACAACGCCACCTATCTTAGAATCATCTGCATTTGTACTTGATCCACCTTTGGATTCTAACAAACTTGTAGCAGGTGCAGGCGACTCCATGGAACGTGTCGAACTACTTGTTCCGGGCTTTTCAAAGAAGGGCATGAGGAACTCGTTCGAATCCTTGGCTTCCTCCGCCTCCAACTTTCATCTCTTCTGTCCTTTGGCTCCACTTTTCTTCTTTGTGAAGGAACGTTTCATGGTCTTACACAATGCTGTGAAATAAGGCCATCCTAGTGCTTCTCACCCATGATAATCAAAGACAGATCATATACCTGAAGAAAATTCTTTTCTCACTACCCGAGGATGGCTTGTCTGACTTTAATAGAAACTGCTCAGTGGCGCCCCACCCCCCCTTCAAGTGGTGCCCAGGGCACGTGCCATACCTGCCATACCTTAGATACCCCACTGCAGATGGTGATTGACTGTAACAGTGAACGGCTGTACCAGTGCCCAGCTGAAGCAGTGATTGGCAATAACTGTGAACAACTGTAACTGACTGCCTGTAACTGTCCCTGGCTGTGACTGTGACTGGCTGTAACAGTGACCATCTGTAACTGTGACCGGTTCTAACTCTGGCCGGATTTAACAGTGACCAGCTGTAACTGACTGGCTGTAACAATGAATGGCTATGCTCTGCGCCCTGTAACTGTAACCATCTGTAACAGTGACCGGCTGTAACAGTGATTGACTGTAACACTGACCAGCTGTACAAGTGACCGGCTGTAACAAAGGAACATGAGCACATTGTGTGTTTTTATTCTGCCAAGTGGGCTGAGCCAGTTTATTTGAGAAACCCTTTCAGCAGATACTCACTGACTCCCCCTTCAACTTTGCAAGGATAGAAACTACAGAAGAATGGAACTACAAATACAACTAGTCACTAAAAGTCTACAGACAAGCAGGTGATTGTACAAATATATAAGCAGGCATAACAACTATGGGGAAAACAATAAAAACATCAATCCCACAGCAGTGTCCGTGTTCCTGAAACTGGAACAGATTCACAGCACTGGACAAGGTCAGCTGTGACCATTACACTGCTTTGAGAAATTGGTCAATGTTTCTGACCATATTATCCAGAACATACAGGGCCAGGATGCATTTTATCACCTCGATCTGACCACCTCTCCACCGATTTGAAACCACAAACATGGAACGTCTCTCCATCCCAGTACATTCTGCCAACTGCTCAAACTGAGGGAAAGGAAGGAGAGAGAGGGTATTAATGGAATTATAAACTCCACAGGCTTCAGATTCACGGGCAATGGTAGCAGTAACGGAGACGGAGAGAGCTGTTCCATTGGGATGGGCTTCAGCTGAACTGTGTTGTGGCCAGTGTCCTGGGGAATCACGTGAATACTGTGTAGACCAGGCTTCAGACTAGACAGAAAGGGGAGGGTTCCAAGGGCAGAATGCTCAGTAACTGAAGAGGAAGTGAGAGACCGGTGGCTCAGAGGAGTGAGGGGGGATTTGACAAACAAAGTGTGGCAGGACGGGCAGAAAATATCAGTAAAATGAGGCAGCACAAAGTAAAGCCTGAGTAATAGAGTTTAGCACGTGGCTAAGGAGATGGTGCAGGAGGAGGAGGGCTTCAGATTATTGGATCATTGGGATCTCTTCCAGGGAAGGTGGGACCTGTACAGACGGGATGGTTTGCACCTGAACTGGGGAACAAATATCCGAGCAGGAAGGTTTGCTCTTGCTGCAAGTGGGGTGGGGGTGGTGTTTAAACTAGAACTACTCAGGATAGGAACCAGAGTGCCTGAACAGGTAGTGGAGTGGTTGTGGGGAAAGATGTTGCTGATCCGACACACAAGATCAGAAATCAAAAGGTTGACCATGGTGGGACTAATGTTCTGAGTTTTGTATACTTCAATGCAGGGAGTATTGTAGGAAAGGTGGATGAGTTTAGGGCAGTCAAAGGATTCAAAGTATATTTATTATCAAAGTATGCATAAATTATAGAACCTTGAAATTTGACTGCTTGCCGGGAACCACAAAGCAAATATCTCCTGTGTTTACCTCTCTACTGTCAGTGGGATCATGCTGTTCACAGATTGGGTGCGATGTTTCCCACATCAATGTCAGTTCTCCGATTCTACAGATTATTGCCTTCTGCTGCAGTGGCTTGTATTCATAAATCCATGCATTGTGTTTCTCTGGCATCCCTAATAATTCAAACTTGGTGACAATCACAACCCTGTGAACATCTGGAAAAGAGAGGTGATCCAGATATCAATATGAAGCTGCAATGCTGAGGTGACGATAGTTACACAGAACAAAAGAAAGCACTTACATTTCTGTGCCACGATCGTCTGAAACTCCTGAAACTCATTCATTTTATCAACACTGATCAAGTCTATGGTGCTGATGTCAAATATGAAGGCGACTCCATGAATTACATTTTCCGGAATAACGGGATAGTTGGAAACATCCGAGTCAGGATTGAAACTGTGTAAGTAAGTGAGACAATGAAGAACTGGTTACAGAGGAAGCAGCAAGAACACTGATGATCACAATCACTCAGCACTGAGGTGAATAATGGAGGGACCAGCCACATCAGAGAAAGTCCAGTGGTGACGGTCACTGATCTACTGAGATCCAGATGGGCCCCAAAATCACTCTTTCCTCTGGGATCAGTGGAGTCTCTCTCCCTGTCAATCTCCAGCTGGGAATGTTGCTCTGTCCAGTCACTGTTACTTCTCAGTTCCTTTCATTGTGGGTCCACTCTGTCCCCACAAACTGCTTAGAATTTATTCTGAGCTCTTCAATACTCACACCCTTGCACTGTTTAATGTATCAACATTTTTACCTAAATGTTGGGACATGATAACAAAGTTTGCGGATGATTCAGCAACTGTTTGGTCCTTCACACTGCAGGATGATACAGGTGGTTGGCCAATGTGTAAACTGATGGGAAATTTAATCCTGAGGAGTGTGAGCTGTTCAGTCTCCATCAGTAATGTGGGGGAGACAATCGTGTGTATTGTATCCAGGTTACTGGGTGATAGGAAGGTCAATGGTGAGTTCAGCAGCTTTTGTTCATATTTGTTTCCTGAGGCCATTCAGCCAGTCTAGTCTATGCTAGCTCTCTGTCAGTTCACACTTCTCTCATCCGCCTATGAACTCCCCACCATTCTGAAAACCCACTGGAAATGACAGCAGCAGACTGACCCAACGACCTGCACGTCATTGGGATGTGGGAGCCGGAAACCAGGATAATCAGGGGGAAACCCACATCATCCCAGGAAGAACGTGCAAACACCACACAGACAGCTCCAGAGGCTGGGATGGAATCGGAATCACTGGATCTGAGGCAGCACTACTAACTGCTCCATCACTGTGTCACACAGTAGTACAGACAACTCGATCCAATTCTATCGGGTCCTGGTGAGGCTTGTGCACAGTTCAGGATTCCTTACCCAAGGAAGGATTGCAGCAATGGCTGACCAGACTCATCCGGGGATGGTGGCTTTGACGAATGAAGAGAGATAAGAACGGGAACAGAGTGTAGGAGAATGTAATGGGTGACAGATGGTACATATTGTTCATCATATAAACTGTTCTACGTGATCCACAAACACCATCATTGAGTTGTTGAGTTCACTGTAAGAGACACTGTCTGATGTAATGATATCAGTTTAACGTGACTGCTTTGGGTTTTTCTGCAATGGAAGTAAAGGTTACAAAATTCTACAGAAGCAAACACACCACACCTGTCCCTCCACTAACCCCAGACTTCTCCTCCAATTCAGTGATCTAGTCTGGACCTCAACACCCTTCTGTTGGCCCAAGGCCATTGATTCCTGAGTGTCTGTTTTCACATCAGTTTGGAAGTTAGACATGATCTCACAGCCACACACAAAATTCCAACATCAAACCCCACATGCTGGAGAGGTTGGTCCATAATGGATGCCAGAAGAGGGCAACGTGGGAGACAAGGAGGATCTGCTCCAGGTGAGTTGGAGCAGGGGTCAGACCGTCATCGGGGCAGGTGACCCTGTGACCTTCACTAGCAGTGGAGCGGATGCTGGGGTCATGTGTTGCTGGGATTGATCCATTTCCCCATCACTGCTCCGTCTCCTGACCTGTACCATGTGGAGGATGTCAGAACAACACTCAGTCCTCCCTCACATGGACAAGAGCTCAACGTGTCCCAACAATGTGTAGAGGGCAGGTGAGGTGGGGACAGCCAACAGTGAGATGCCAGGGGAGAGTGGTGTGGAATTCTCTGAATAATCTCTGTCAACATGTCCCTGTGGGTTACTCCAGGACTAATCTCTGTCAATTTGTCCTCTTTTGTTATTC
Organism: Mobula birostris; assembly: GCF_030028105.1. Classification (NCBI taxonomy): domain Eukaryota; kingdom Metazoa; phylum Chordata; class Chondrichthyes; order Myliobatiformes; family Myliobatidae; genus Mobula; species Mobula birostris. Next base: position 119,460,414 of record NC_092377.1, read on the forward strand.
CAGGACTAATCTCCGTCACTGTGTCCCTGTGTGTTACTCCAGAACTAATCTCTGTCACCGTGCTCAGTAAATTACTCCAGGACTATTCTCTGTCACTATGCTCTCAAGTGTTACTCTTTGTTTGGTATTTCTGTATAACTTCTTTTACAGAGTGCCACCTCCCTCAGCCTAGGTTGTAGTTTAATCCCAATCGGAACGTGGACCCAGTCTTCAGAACAATGGCTATTTTGTTGGAAACTTTTCTTGGGGCCATTTCTCCCTTCTCTCTCTCAGGTTGCTCAGTGTTTAATGGGTTGTAGAAGTCAGGTGTATGAAGGATCAGAGAAAACTTACGCTTGTTCCTTTGGGAACTCTTTCTTCCAGGATCAACTGTAACACTCTTTGTCCGATTAGGGTTCTTCAGCGCATTCCATCCAGCTGAATCCCAAAACTTTAAACTCCCTGCTCTGTAGGACCTGAACTGTAAATTTTTAAAAAGATGTGCATTTGTATGGCACCTTTCATGGATAGTAAAGTTCTGTGTAATGTAGAACACAGGGCAGACAGTGTTTACACAGCAAGATTCCATAAACAGTGGAATGGTGATCAGCTGAAGATCTGCTTTGTGTCATTGGCTGATGGCTAAACATATTCACTGGGACACGGGAGAACTCCCTGCCTTTCCCTCAGTGATGGGACATTCCAATCTGTGGGAGAACTCCTACCTCTTCCCTCAGTGACAGGACATCCCAGTCTGTGGGAGAACTCCCTGATCTTCTCTCGGTCACATGATGTCTCATGACACAAGGAAACTCCGCTTCCCTTGCTGCCCTGGGACTGTTTACATTCCCCAGAGAGGGCAGGTGAATCCCTGGTATACAGACCCAGAGACACTCTGACTGCAGCAATGTTATCCTGAATCTCTGGATTCCCCTTTCAAACTGCAACATTCCAGTTCACTGAGAAAATCAAATTAATAAGTCTTGGAGTGAGAGAGCAGAAATGTGGAGAATACTCGGCATATCAGGCAGCATCCATGGAGAAAGGAACAGGGACTGTTCTCAAGAGAAGGAATTTGTGGTTACGCCCTTTTGGGAAAAGGTCATTCTGGATTAGGTATTGTGAAATAAACTGGATTTGATTTGGAAGTTTAAGGTAAAGAAACCTTTGGAGGCAGGGTTCATAATATGATTGAATTTACAGTGGAGTAAAGGGAATTACAGAGGGATGAGAGAGGAGCTGGCCAAAGTTGATTGGAAGGAGACACCAGCAGGGATGACAGCAGATCAGCAATGGATGGAGTTTCTGGGGCAATTCCAAAGGTGCAGAATGGATTCATCCCAAAGTGGAAGAAACATTCTAAGGGTGGGGGTGTAATGAGGTAACAATGACTCACATGGAAAGTCAAAAACAGCAGAAAAGCAAATGAGAGGGTATATAATGTTTGCAAGAACTAGTGGGAAGTTAGAGGATTGGGAATATTTCAAATACCAATAGAAGGCAACTGTACAAGCCGAAAGGAGAGAAAAGATAAAATTTGAGGATAAGCTATCCAAGAATATACAAATGATAGCAAAAGATTTTTCACATATAGAAGTCAAAGAGCTGAGAATGGATATCAGACCTCTGGCAAATAATGCTGCAGTAGTAGTAATGGGGGACACAGATAAGTATTCTGTGTCAGTTTTCACTGTGGAAGACACCAGCAGTATGCCAGATAGTCAGGGACTAGGAGTGAGTGTAGCTGCTGTTAGTAAGGAGAAGGTGATGGGAAGTGGAAAGGTTTGAATGTAGATAAGTCACTGAAACCTGATGAATTGCAGCCCAGGCTCTGAAAGGGGTTCCTGAAGAGACTGAGGAGGCAGGAGGAGGCAGCAGTAGTCATCTTTGAATAAACTCTAGATTTCTAGATTGATTCTGAAATTGTCTCAGTTCTTCTGCAGATTCCCTGCTTCCTCAAAACCACGTACCTTCCACCTATCTTGATTTCATCCACAAAATTAGCCACAAAGCCATCAATTCCATCTTCCGAATCTTTGGCATATAAGGTGAATAAAAACAGATCCAATATCGATCCCTGTGTAACACCATCAGTCCCCCACAGACAGGCAGGAAAAGCCCTATCTATTCCTACTCTTTGCCTTCTGACAGTCAGCCAATCTTCTATCTGTGCCAGTCACTTTACCGTTATACCATGGGCTCTTAACTTGCTTAGCAGTTTCATGTGTGGCCCCTTGTCAAAGGCCTTCTGAAAATCCAAGTAAACAACATCCTATGACTCTGCTTTGTCTATCCTGCCTGCTACATCCTCAAAGAATTCCAACAGATTTTTCAGGTAAAATTTCCCCTTCAGGAAACCATGCTGACTTTGGCCCATTTTGTCATGTGACTCCAAGTGTATGGAAATCTCATCCTAGTCAATGGAGTCTAGCATTTTCTCAACCACTGACCTCTGGCTAATTGGCTGAAAGTTCCTTTTGCCACCCTCCCTGCTCAATTCCTCAGCAAATTGTTCATTGACATCAGGGACTTGGATTTAAATACACCTTTCCCAGCCTCGGAAGCTCCCAAGGTGCTTTCCAGCAAATAGATTGGAGTGAGATGACCTTTCGTTGCCTCTGATGTAGACATCAGGGAGACACATGAGGTGCGGTGAATTCACAATTAATAAAGCAACATATACCGCCTGTGCGTTGATATTAAATTGACAGCAGTGTGTGTACCTCTGGAGTGAGAGACCCAGGATTGTCTCCTGTTGGACACAGGTTATGGTCGCTATTTGTGGATCCAGAGCCGAGAGGAATGTGTTGATGATGGATGATTTCCCAGCCCCACCATGCCGACCAGCAGGATGTTTATATAGTCTCCACAGCCCACAGGGGGGTTGTAGTTACACAAGTAGTTCCTCAAAGTGCCCAGATTCCTGACAAAGACCAGGGAGACACAGCATCAGCCGTCTGGGTAAAACGGGTTAACGAAATCATCACATTAACCTCAGGATGACACACCCTGATTATGCGAACCTACCGCTCGTCCATGGTTGGGAAGTGAAAACAGCCATCCTCTGAAAAATCTGAATTGCAACGTGACAGTATTAATGTCTTTGTTTTTACCTCGGGGGGAGTGATGGTCTCTGTAACGGATTGAAGATATAAACTCACTGCTTCCCACGTTTGTCGTTGTGCAAACCCAGTGATCAGCGCCGAAGTGTTGACCGCGCTTCTGCCTGCGGGATCCAAGTCTATTTCCCGTTTGCACTTTCACTTTCGCTCGCGACTGGTCCATGAGCGAACTTGGTCAGGATGATCAAAGTGAGGCAGGAACCAATAAGGAATTTCAGTGACATTACATCCATTCTGATTTTACTATTCGTTTACTATTCAGCGACTCCACTCAGGGTGTGCATGTTAACTCACAAGAAAACCCTTTCTGTTTATAATACTATCATCCACAAAAAAGAAAAATGGTGGGACTTTCCACTGGGAAAATTCTGTCGCATTATTCCATCAGGAAAATTCTGTTGCATTGTTCCATCAGGGAATATTGCTGACCTCCAGACCCTACAGTACCACCGGGTGAATTCCCATTCCTTCACCTTCCCTGTGAGTCTGTGGACATTGTGCTCAGTCTCCTCGCGGCCCCTCCCCTGTCCAACACGTCAGCTTCATCTTTGCTCCTTGATCGGCTGATGTTGTTATAGTCTCCCACATCACTCAATCCCCGATGGAGGTCCTGCCTTCCCATGGGAACAATGATTTCCTAGGGTCATATGTATCTTGCTTGGGAATGGCTTCAGGAAATGGAGGAATCACATCAAATAAGAAGAGGGTGAGGACTGTGGAAATAGACAACTCCAATGACTTTGCTCTTGCCTTTTACTAGAAGGAATGTGAGATTGTTCTCCGACCTACGTTTTGTGAACCATCTCGTGAGCAGCTTATTCTCGGGAATACATGGAGTCATAGAGAGGTACAGCACAGAAATGGGCCCTTCAGCCCAACTAGTCCATGCCAAATCGATTTAAACTGCCTACTCCCATTGACCTGCTCCTAGAACATAGCCCTCCATACCCCTACCAGTCATGTACTGATCCAAATTTCTTTTAAACATTGAAATCAAGTTTTCATGCACCAACTGTGCTGGCAACTCATTCCACACTCTCACAACTCTCTGAGTGAAGAGGTTTTCCCTCAGGTTCCCCTTAATCTTCTCACCTTTCACCCTTAACCCATGCCCTCTGGTTTGTAGTTCTACCCAACCTCAATGGAGAAAGCCTGCTTGCATTTACCCTATATATACCCCTCATAATTTTGTATACCTCCATCAAATCTACTCTGTTCTAAAGAATTCTGTCCTAACCTATTCAATTTTCAGTATAACTCAGGTCCTCCAGCCCCGGCAAAATCCTTGTAAATTTTTGCTGTAGTCTCTCAGCATTGCTTATATCATTCCCAGAAGATAGGTGACCAAAACTGCAAACAGTACTCCAAAGTAGTCCTCACCTAGATCTTACCCAACTTCAACATTACTTCCAACCTCCTGTACTCAATACATTGATTTATGAAGGCCAATATGCCGAAAGCTTTCTTTATGACCCTATCCACCTGTGGCACCACTTTCAACGAATTATAGTCCTGTGTTCCCAGATCCCTTTGTTCTACCTCACTGGTTGAGTGAACTTGGCCTTTTCTCCTTGGAGCGGCAGAGGAAGAGAGCTGTCCTGATAGAGGTGTATAATATGATCATGTGGATAGTCAGAGACTTTTTCCCAGGGCTGAAATGGCTAAGACAAGAGGGCACAGTTTTAAGGTGCTTGAAGGTAGGTACAGAGGAGATGCCGGGGGTAAGTTTTTATGCAGAGGCTGCTGAGTGCGTGGAGTAGGCTGCTGGTGACGTGGTGGAGGCAGATACGACAGGGTCTTTTAAGAGACTCCTGGATAGGTATATGGAGCTTAGAAAAATAAAGGGCTATGGGTAACCCTGTCATGGTCCTGCCCGGCAATGCCCCATCTTACTATTATCTCCTTGATTAGGTCTTAATCCCCTCGTCTGATTTCTAATTGTTCCCAGTTTTCATTAATTACAGCACACCTGCTTTCCATCAGTGAGCTGAGGATAAGAACCCTGGCGTCACCGTCATACTTTTGCCAGTTCGTTGGTCTATTCTAGTGTGTGTAAACCTCGTTTCCTGATTCCTTATGCAAGGGGGTTTCGACTTTTATGTTACTGCGGAGGCTAATTAAAATGGCATCTTTGTTATGTTAATCTGGGGAATGCGGCTTTGTTATGTTAAACGCTGAGAAAGTTTGCGCTAGCAGCTTGTTTTGGTTTAGAGTGTGATAAGAGAGTACAATTAACCAATTGGGATAGTTGTTATGGTTTTGGTGTATTTGAAGATACTGTATGCGCGGGGTTTTGGGGCGGAAGGCGGGAGAGTGAGACAGAGGATGGACCAGATGCTGTGATGTCCGCTAACGGGGTCGGACCCCGAGGAAGGCGTTTGGCGAGGAGACGGAGACGGATTCGTGTGGAGCGTCTGGTCGACCACCGTTGTTGGTCCCAGGCGGCCGGTCGAGGTGGTCCGATGGGGTCGCAGGGTGAAGAAGAAGGTCCTTGAGCTCCAACTGTTTTGTGCACGAAGAGATTGAACTTTGATAGGTGTGGCCCCTTTTATTTTCCTTTTATATTTATTCTCTATTAATTATATAGTTCCAGTAATATCTATAAACTGTAAATCATTTAATCGTATCTGGTGTATTGTCTGTTATGTGGGCGGGGTGCGGTACATCACACAGCATCCACACAAACTAATTACCCAGTTTGTCGGGGCCGAGGCTGTTTCCCTAGGCGATAGTGAGCCGAGCGACCCTGAGGGTGGCCGGGGAGGTGGGGGGGCGCTACACTTGGGACTGTCAGTTCTCAGCTCCGCATCATTCCCTGGATAACCTATGTAAACCTGTCTCTGTGTAAAGAGTCTCCTGTATACCTGTTCCACATTCCCGGCTGTGCTAACGCCTCGCGACCCTGTCTTCGTGCCTGTGTCCTACTCTTGGGTTCGTCCCCAGCCATGTCCTTGCAACAGACCGAACTGGCAAGAATGAACCCAGCTGACATGGACCCCGTGCAACAGGCCCTCACCAGCCAGGGCTACCTACTGGGCGCCCACGACCAACTGCTCAGAGAGGTCACAGAAACCCTTCGTGCGTTGTCCACGATTGTGAGGAAGGTATTGAGCAGGTTGACCGGATATCTGCTTCCCTTACTCCATCCCTGAGAAGAACCCCGTCTGACCAAACCGCACAGCCTGGGATGGCTACACAACACAATCGAGAGCCGTAGGTACCCGAACTGGTACCCTACACTGGAGACCTAGGGAAGTGCCAGGACTACTTATTACAATGCTCTTTGGCCTTTGAGCAACAGCCACATACGTACACCTTGGACAGATCAAAAATTGTATACATCATGGGGCTGTTACGAGGGGATGCCTCTTCAGCCAGCCTCCTTTCTCCAGCCGCTCCAAGTATAGCTCCTGCTCTAACTGTCCCCACTACCCTGGGGGAGGAACTGATGCAGCTGGGACGGAACTGTCTTTCCCCTGCCGAACGACTTCGGTGGTGGAGAGCTAGGGATTGTTACTATTCTGGCCAGCTGGGATTTTTCCGGGATACCTGTCCTCTGCGGCCAAAAGAGAGCGCTCACCAGTAGAAAGGGGGACCCTGGTGAGCTGGACCACACTCCCTTCAGTCCTGCAGACTCGGATGCAGATCACAGCTACCGTGAACTATCAACAACAGTCCCTGTCTCTATCCGCCTTGGTGGATTCCGGTGCCAAGGGAAATCCGCTGGACAAGGACATAGCCTCCCGGGCCGGAATACCTTGGGTATTGTACCCTTCTGGAGGCCCGGGCGCTGGATGGATAACTGCTGGCTCGGGTTACCCACCGTACACCACCCTGACCTTGATTCTGTCTGGAAACCATCAAGAGGAGGTACAATTTAATCTCATCCATTCTCCAGCTCCAGTAGTTCTAGGATATCCCTGGCTGAGCCACCACAATCCCTACATCGACTGGACTACTGGGAGGATAGCCAGTTGGAGCCCGTTTTGCCACGCCACCAGTCTGTGGTCAGCTCCATCCCCTAGGGAGGCTACCGTGACCTCGCCCGTCTTGGAAACCCTCGCCTGGTGGGCAGGATTAAAGAAAATCCCAAGGCATTCTACAAGTATGTGAAGAGCAAGAGGATAGATGTGAAAGAATAGGACCTATTAAGTGTGACAGTGGGAAAGTGTGTATGGAACCGGAGGAAACAGCAGAGGTACTTAATGCATACTTTACTTCATTATTCATTATGGAAAAGGATCTTGGTGATTGTTGTGATGACTTGCAGCAGACTGAAAAGCTTGAGCATGTAGATATTAAGAAAGAGGATGTGCTGGAGCTTTTGGAAAACACCAAGTTGGATAAGTCGCCGGGGCCGGATGAGATGTACCCCAGGCTACTGTGGGAGGCAAGGGAGGGGATAGCTGAGCCTCTGGCGATGATCTTTGAATCATCAATGGGGATGAGAGAGGTTGTGGAGGGTTGCGGATGTTGTTCCTTTATTCAAGAAAGGGAGTAGAGATAGCCCAGGAAATTATAGACCAGTGAGTCTTATCTCAGTGGTTGGTAGGTTGATGGAGAAGATCCTCAGAGGCAGGATTTATGAATATTTGGAGAGACATAATATGATTAGGAGTAGTCAGCATAGCTTTGTCAAAGGCATGTCATGCCTTACAAGCCTGATTGAATTTTTAGAGGATGTGACTAAACACACTGTTGAAGGAAGAGCAGTAGATGTAGTGCATATGGATTTCAGCAAGGCATTTGATAAAGTACCCCATGCAGGGCTTATTGAGAAAGTAAGGAGGCATGGGATCCAAGGGGACGTTGCTTTTGGATCCAGAACTGGCTTGCCCATAGAAGGCAAAGAACGGTTGTAGACAGGTCATATTCTGCATGGAGATCGATCACCAGTGGAGTTTCTCAGGGATCTGTTCTGGGACCCTTACTCCACGATTTTTATAAGTGACCTGAATGAGGAAGTGGAGAGATCAGTTAGTAAGTTTGCTGATGACACAAAAGTTGGAGGTGTTGTAGATGGTGTGGGGGGCTGTCAGAGGTTACAGCGGGATATTGATAGGATGCTAAACTGGGCTGAGAAGTGGCAGATGGAGTTCAACCCAGATAAGCGTGAGGTGGTTCATTTTGGTAGGTCAAATATGATGGCAGAATATAGTGTTAATGGTAAGACTCTTGGCAGTGTGGAGGATCAGAGGGATCTTGGGGGCCGAGTCCATAGGACACTCAAAACAGCTGTGGAGGTTGACTCTGTGGTTAAGAAGGCGTACAGTGTATTGGCCTTCATCACTCATGGAATTGAATTTAGGAGCCGAGAGGTAATGTTGCAGCTATATAGGACCGTGGTCAGACCACAATTGGAGTACTGTGCTCAGTTCTGGTCACCTCACTACAGGAAGGATGTGGAAGCCATAGAAAGGGTGGAGAGGAGATTTACAAGGATGTTGCCTAGATTGGTGAGCATGCCTTATGAGAATAGGTTGAGAGAACTTGGCCTTTTCTCCTTGGAGCAACGGAGGATGAGAGGTGACCTGTTAGAGGTGTACAAGATGATGAGAGGCATTGATCGTGTGGATAGTCAGAGGCTTTTTCCTAGGGCTGAAATGGTTGCCACAAGAGGACACAGGTTTAAGGTGTTGGGGAGTAGGTACAAAGGAGATGTCAGGGGTAAGTTTTTTACTCAGAGTGGCGAGTGCATGGAATGGGCTGCTGGCAACGGTGGTGGAGTCGGATACGATAGGATCTTTTAAGAGACTTTTAGATAGGTACATGGAGCTTAGTAAAATAGAGGGCTATAGATAAGCCTTGTAATTTGTAAGGTAGGGACATGTTCGGCACAACTCTGTGGGCCGAAGTGCCTGTATTGTGCTGTAGGTTTTCTATGTTTCTATGTCTTGTCCGGAGTCCCTGCAGAAGCTCATGACCTGGGACAGGTATTCAGTAAACAATGAGCTCTTTCCCTGCCTCCACACCGCCCAAATGATTGCGCTATTGACATTCTCCCCGGGGCTTCGTTATCTACCAGTCGATTTTATAACTTGTCCCGACCGGGGAGAGAGGCCATGGAAAAATACATTGAGTCCCTCGCGGCTGGCATTATTCGACCCTCATTCTCCCCGGTGAGCGTCGGTTTCTCCTTTGTAGAGAAAAAGAACGGGTCACTTCATCCTTATATTGATTACCCAGGCCTAAACAATATACAGTAACAGTTAAAAAAATAAGTACTCACTGCCCCTCATCAACTCGGCATCTGAACCACTTCACGGAACCATCTTCTCGAAGTTGGACCTTCGTAGCGCCTACCACCTAGTCAGGATGAGGGAGGGAGGCGAGTGGAAGACGGCCTTTAGTATATCATTGGGCCACTTCGAATACTCGGTTGTGCCCTTTGGCCTCACCAATGCCCCCGCCGTTTTTCAAGCCCTTATTAATGATGTACTGAGGGACATTATTATCCGCTTCATGTTCATCTACTTAGAAGATACCTTAATATTTTCTAACAGCCTCCGGAAAAACATTCACCATGTCCATCTAGTCCTTCAGAGACTGTGGGAGAACAAGTTTTTTTGTGAAGGCTAAGAAGTGTGAGTTCCACATTCCCTCTGTCAGCTTCCTGGGCTACATCATTGAGAGCGGGAAGTGAGGGCAGATCCCGAGAAGATCCGGGAGGTGGAAGAATGGCCCAGACCCACGACCCGCAAACAACTTCAGCGGTTTTTGGGTTTTGCAAACTTTTTCCGCCAATTTATCAGGGATTACAGTCGGGTAGCGGCGTCCCTCACCCGACTTACTTCGCCCACGACACTTTTTTTTTGGTACTCCGAGGCTAATTCGGCTTTCATGGAACTAAAGAGACGTTTCACGACCACACCCATCCTGGTCCAACCGGACCCCTCCCGCCAATTCATTGTTGAGGTTGACGCCTCTGACTCTGGGATAGGAGTAGTTCTGTCCCAAAGATCAAGTCCGGACGAGAAACTTCATCCCTGTGCCTTCTTTTCTCGCCGGCTGTACCCCACCAAGCGGAATTACGACGTGGGGAATCGGGAACTACTGGCGGTCAAACTAGCATTGGAGGAGCGGAGGCACTGGCTAGAGGGGGCGGAACACCCGTTTATAGTTTGAACTGATCATAAGAACCTGGGATATAGTCAGACCGCCGAACGTTTAAACTCCCACCAGGCCTGTTGGGCATTATTTTTTGGATGATTCAAGTTTTCTGTCATATACCGTCCAGGTTCCAAGAATGGGAAACCTGATGCGCTCTCCCGCCAATACAATGCCGAGGAGGACAATTCCAGCCCAGAGACCATCCTCTCACCATCCCGTGTGGTGGCAACCCTCACTTGGGATATCTCAGTGAACTGGAATGTTGCAGTTTGAAAGGGAAATCTAGGGATTCAGGATAACATTGCTGCAGTCAGAGTGCCTCTGGGTCTGTATACCAGGGATTCACCTGCCCTCTCAGGGGAATGTAAACAGTCCCAGGGCAGCAAGGGAAGCAGAGTTTCCTTGTTTCATGAGGCATCATGTGACCAAGAGAAGATCAGGGAGATCTCCCGCAGACTGGGATGTCCCATCACTGAGGGAAGAGAAAGTTCTCCTGTGTCCCAGTGCACATTTTTAGCCATCAGGCAATGACACAAAGGAGATATTCTGTTGATCCCCATTCTATAGTTTATGGGATCTTGCTGTGTAAATACTGTCTGTCCTGTGTTCTACATTACACAGAACTTCACTCTCTATGAAAGATGTAATAGAAATGCACAACTTTTTAAAAAATTTACAGCTCAGGTCCTACAGAGCAGGAAGTTTAAAGTTCTGGAATTCATCTGGATGGAACGCTCTGGCGAACACTGATCGGACAAAGAGAGTGTTACAGATGATCCTAGAAGGAAGAGTTCCCAAAGGAACAAATGTGAGTTTCCTACATTACTTCATACTCCTGATTTCCACAACCCATTAAACACAGAACAACCTCAGAGAGAGAAGGGAGAAATGGCTCCAATACAAGTCTCTGATGCAACAGACATGGTTCAGAAGACTGGGTCCACATTCTGATCGGGATGAAGCTCCAATGTAGATTGAGAGAGGGTGGCACTCCGTAAAAGAAGTTATACAGAAACACCAAACAAAGAGTAATGCTTGAGAACACAGTGATAGTGTTTAGTCCTGCAGTTACACATGGGGGTACAGTGACGGAGGTTTATATAGGAGTAACACACATGGCCAGAGTGACAGATATTAGCCCTGGAGTAACACACGAGGTTACTGACAAAGATTAGTCCTGGAGTAACACACGGGGTTAGTGACAGAGATTAGTCCTGGAGTAACACACTGGGACACAGTGACAGAGATTAGTCCTGGAGTTACACATGGGGACAGTGACAGAGATTAGTCCTGGAGTTACACATGGGGACAGTGACAGAGATTGTTTGGGGAGTTTCACACCATTCTGCCGCCTGTCTCACCGCTGGATGTCCCCGCCTCACCTGCCCTCTACACGATGTTGGGACACGTTGAGCTCTTGTCCACGTGAGGGAGGACTGAGTGTTGTCCTGACATCCTCCACATGGTATAGGTCAGGAGACGGAGCAGTGATGGGGAAATGGATCAATCCCAGCGACACATGACCCCAGCATCCACTCCACTGCTAGTGAAGGTCACAGGGTCACCTGCCCAGATGATGGTCCAACCCCTGCTCCAACTCACCTGGAGCAGCTCCTCCTTGTCTCCCATGTTGCCTTCTGCTGGCGTCCATTATGGACCAACTTCTCCACCGTGTGGGGTTTGATGTTGCAATTCTGTGTGTAGCCATGAGATCATGTCTTACTTCCAATCTGATGTGAGAACAGACACTCAGGAGTCAATGGCCATGGGCCAACAGAAGAAGGGTGTTTAGGTCCAGACTAGATCAGTTCTGCTTACTGAATTGGAGGAGAGGTCTGGGGTTAGTGGGGGGACGGGTGGGGTGGAGTGTGTTTTCCCTTGTAGGATTTTCTGAGTAAAACATTCGAGAGTCATTTTATGTTTTGAACAAAATCCACAGTCCTTTACTCCCATTACAGAAAAACCAAAGCAGTCACCTTAAACTGATGTCATTATATCAGACATCATTTCTTAAAGTGAACACAACAACTCAATGCTGGTGTTTGTGAATTATGTAGAACAGTTTTTATTATGAACAATATTTTCCATCTGTCACCCATTACATTCCCCTTCCTGGGATGATGTGGGTTTCCCCCCTGATGATCCTGGTTTCCGGCTCCCACATCCCAATGACGTGCAGGTCATTGGGTCAGTCTGCTGCTGTCGTTTCCAGTAGGTTGTCAGAATGGTGGGGAGTTCATAGGCGGATGAGAGAAGTGTGAACTGACAGAGAGCTAGCAAAGACTAGACTGGCTGAATGGCCAAAGCAAAATAACTTGAATAAAAACTGCTGAACTCACCATTTACCTTTCTATCACCCACTAACTTGGATACAATACATACGATTGTCTCTCCCACATTACTGATGGAGACTGAACAGCTCACACTCCTCAGGATTAAATTTCCCATCAGTTTACACACTGACCAACCTTCTGTATCATCCTGCAGTGTGAACATACGAACATCAGAAATAGGAGCAGGAGTAGGCCATCCGGCCCATCGAGCCTGCCTCACCATTCAATAAGATCATGGCTAATCTGTCTGTAAATCCAGCTCCATCTACCCGCCTTTTCCCCATAACCCTTAACTTCCCTACTCTGTAAAAATCTATCTAACTGTATCTCAAATATATTTAGTGAAGAAGCCTCAACTGCTTCCCTGGGCAGAAAGTTGCACAGATTCTCCACTCTCTGAGAAAAGCAGTTTCTCCTCACCTCTGTCCTAACTCTTCTCCCCTTAATCTTGAAGCAGTGTCCCCCAGTTCTAGTCTCACCTACCAATGGAAATAACTTTCCTACTTCTATCTTATCTATCCCTTTCAAAATTTACATGTTTCTATAAGATCCCCTCTTATTCTTCTGAACTTCAGAGAGTGTAGTCCCAGGCGATCCAATCTTTCCTCATAGGTTAACCCCTTCATCCCTGGAATCAACCTGGTGAACCTCCTCTGCACTGCCTCCAAAGCCAGTATATCCTTCCTCAAGTATGGAGACCAGAACTACACCCAGTACTCCAGGTGCAGCCTCACCAGTACCCTGTATAGATGCAGCATGACCTCCTGCTCTTGAATTCAATCCCTCTAGCAATGAGGGCCAACTTTCCGTTTGCCTTCTTAATAATCTGTTGTATCTGCAAGCCAACTTTTTGCGATTCATGAACAAGCACTCCCAAGTCCCTCTGCACAACAGCATGCTGCAATCTTTCACTATTTAAATAACAATCTGCTCTTCTATTATTCCTTCCAAAGTGGATGATCTCGCATTTACCAACATTGTATTCCATCTGCCAGACCTTGGCCCACTCACTTAACCTATCTAAAACCCTCTGCAGACTCTCCATATCCTCTGTACAACTTGCTTTTCCACTCAGTTTAGTGTCATCAGCAAATTTTGCTACGCTACACTCAGTCCCCTCTTCCAAATCATCAATGTAAATGGTAAACAGCTGCGGCACCCCACTCACCACTGACTGCCAACCGGAGAAACACCCATTTATACCAACTCTCTGCCTTCTATTGGTTAACCAATCCACTATCCATGCCAATACATTTCCTCCGACTCCATATCCTATTTATAAGTCTCTTGTGCAGCACCTTATTAGGGAGTTAGATATGGCCCTTGTGGCTACAGGGATCAGGGGGTATGGAGGGAAGGTTGGTACAGGGTTCTGAGTTGGATGATCAGCCATGATCATACTGAATGGAGGTGCAGGCTCGAAGGGCCTAATGGCCTACTCCTGTACCTATTTTTTATGTTTCTATGTTTATCGAATGCCTTCTGGAAATCCAAGTATACAACATCCATCTGTTCCCCTCTATCCACTGCACTCATTATGTCCTCAAAGAACTCCAGTAAGTTTGTCAAACAGGACCTGCTCTTTCTGAATCCATGCTGCGTCTGTCTAATGGAACCACTCCTTTCTAAATGTTTTGCTATTTCTTCCTTAATGACAGCTTCGAGCATTTTCCTGACTACAGATGTTAAGCTAACTGGCCTATATTTGCCTGTCTTTTGCCTACATCCTTTTTTAAAAAGTGATTTGACATTTGCTGTTTTCCATCCACCGGGACCTGCCCAGAGTCTAGAGAGTTTTGTAAATGATTACCAACAGGTCTGCTATAACCTCCGCCAGTTCCTTCAGCACCCTGGGATGTATCCCATCAGGACCAGGGGACTTATCTACCTTCAGGCCCTCTAGTTTGCTCATCACTATCTCTTTAGTGACAGTGATTTTATCGAGGTCTTCACCTCTCATTTCATCCATAACATCATTCTTTGGTATATTAGATGTGTCCTCCACAGTGAATACCGACACAAATTAGTCATTCAATGCCTCAGCCATTTCCTTATCACCCAATATCAATTTCGTCTTCTCGTCTTCCAAGGGACCTACATTGACTTTAGCCACCCTCTTCCTCTTTATATATTTATAAAAACTTCTGCTACCTGTTTTTATATTTTGTGCTAATTTACTTTCATACTTTATCTACCCTTTTCTTATTTCTTGTTTGATTGTTCTCTGTTGCTTTTTAAAGTTTTCCCAATTCTCCAATCTCCCACTACTCTTTGCAACTTTGTACACATGAGCTTTTAGTTTGATACTATCTTTTATTTCCTTAGTTATCCAAGGCTTGTTCTCCCCACACTTACTGTCCTTACTTTTGACTGGAATATACTTTTGTTGAGCACTGTGAAAAATCTCTTTGAAAGTATTCCACTGTTCCTCAACTGTCCTACAAAACAGCTTGTGCTCCCAATCCACATTAGCCAACTCCTCCCTCATCCTGTTATAGTCTCGCTTGTTCAAGCATAATACATTGAAGGAACAAACCGAATAATTTGAAAATGTTGTTATCATGTCCCAACATTTAGGTAAACATGTTGATTCTTTAAACAGAGCAAGGGACTGAGTATTGAAGAGCTTAGCAAATTCTGAAACAGCTCGTGGAGACAGAGTGGACACATGATGAAAGGAACTGAAAAGTAACAGTGAACTGGGGAGAGCAACATTGACCGGGACAGAGAGACCCCACTGAGTGAGATCAGGGCCCATCTGGATCTCAGTAGATCAGTGACCGTGACCACTGGACTTTGTCTGATGGAACTGGTCCCTCCAGTCAGTGTTCACCACACTGCTGAGTGATTGTGATCATCAGTGTTCTTGCTGCTTCCTCTGTAACCAGTTCTTCATTGTCTCACTCAGTTATCGCACTTCAACCCTGACTCGGACGTTTCCAACTATCCTGTTACTCCGGAAAATGTAATTCACGGAGTCGCGTTCATATTTAACATCGACGTCATAGGCTTCATCAGTGACGATAAAATGAAAGAGTTTCAGGAGTTACAGATGGTCATGACACAGAAATGTAAGTGCTTTCTTTTGGTCTGTGTAACCATTGTCACCTCAGCATTGCAGCTTCATATTGATATCTGGATCATCTCTCTTTTCCAGATGTTCACAGGGTTGTGATTAGCACCAAGTTTGAATTATTAGGGATACCAGAGAAACACAACGCATGGATTTATGAATATGAGCCACTGCAGAGGAAGGTAATAATCTGTAGAACCGGAGAAGTGTATCAATATGGTATTTTTACAGTGTAACAGTCCCACTTTGTGAGTGTGCAGACACATCCACCATTTATTGTCCATCCTTGATCAGACTCGGACAGGTAACAGTGAACCATCATTTCCATGCCATTGTATTTATAACCACAGGAGAAACCTCAGTTCAAAGTAAACTTATTTATCAAAGAATACAAATGTCACCATACACAAGCCTGAGATTCATTTCCTGTGGGCATATTCAATAATTCATAGAATATGAACCATAACAGGATCAGTGATTGACAGCACCAACTCAGGTGTTCAACCAGTGTGTAAAAGACACCAAACAGCAAATACAAAAAGAAAGAAATAATAATAAAATAAATAACTAAACAATAAATATCAAAACCATAAGACCATTGGACATAGGAGCAGAATTAGGCTGTTCAGCCCACTGAGTCTGCCCTGCTATTCTATCACGGCTGATCCCGGATCCCACTCAACCCCATACATCTGCCTTCTTGCCAGAACCTTTGATGCTCTGAACAATCAAGAAGCCATCAACTTTTGCCTTCAATACACCCATGGACTTGGCCTCCACCTCTCTCTGTCCACAGATTCACTACTGTCTGGCTAAAAAACAAATCCTCCTTTCCCTCCATTTTAACGTGAGATATAGAGACCCTAAAAGTGAGTCCAGTGGGTGTGGGAACATCTCAATGAAGGGGGCAAGTGAAGTTGAGTGACGTTATCCACTTTGATTCAAGAGCCTGATGATTGAGGGCATCAACTTCCTGAGCCCAGTGGAGTGAGTCTTAGGGCTCCTGTACCTTCTTCCTGATGGCAGCAGCAAGAAGAGAGCATGTCCTGGGAGGTGTTTGTCCCTGATGGTGGATGCTGCTTTCCAGTGAAATCCCCCGGTTTCCTTGGCTATGTAGGTCTAGGGAAGACACACTCTGGTGCTGCAAACCCGTGAGATTGAGACGGCTCTTCCACCCCAGATCCCGGTTTGTGTGGATGCTGTGTAATTTGCTGCCCTGTTACAACTCAGTGCCAAAAAATAACAGACAGCACACTGTGTACGATTAAATGAATTATATTGATGAATCTTCACTTACCTAAAGGGTTAGGAATGAAAAGAAAGAAGGAAACAAATAGGACCCATTATGATTAAACAGTCAAATGTGCACGAGTTGGAGCTCAACTCTTCCCAAAATTCATATTCACTGATCCTCAGTTGATCTTGGCACCTTGCTCCATCGAATCACCACCTGGTCAAATCGTATCACTGGTTCTCTTCAGCATCTTCTCCCTTCACCTCCCATTGAATAAAGGACCTAGATCACACCGGTGTCAGGTACACAACACAAAATCCACTCCCTTCATTGGATGGCTCACATTCCAAAGCACCCGTTATCTCTAACCATAACCCAAACACGGCTTCTACAGAATGACCATTGCATTGGCAGTGAAACCTTTCCCAGGGTGTTGCACTCTCTCTCCAATATAATTAGTCATGTCCTCATGGTGTCACCTCGTGATACAAAGCACAGCCGTCACCTCGGTTCCGGTATGGCCCAAGTGCAGATTGCGAGACACTGAAGCAGGTTGATAGTTCACAGACTTTAATGTGAACGGTGTTAAAGGGAAAAATAAAACAATAAATGTGAGGCCAAACAGGGCCGTTAACTAAAACCCTCAAAGGAAAGTGAAGCCTACGCTGCGGCTGAAAAAATATCTAAACCTTAAACGAATACAACAAGTCTTCAGAGTCAGTGGATTTGAAAGTCCAATATCGCAGTGAAGGCCGAATACAAAACAGCAGTGAAGCATTGCTATGCTCTGTCCGAATCTCAGCAAGCACTACGATGACAAGAATGGAGTTAAGTACTATCACGATTAAATAATAATTACCTGACACGTGCAAATTCACAAGTGCAATTGCCGTATCTACTGCGCTGCTGAGTCCGTGGTTGTGACATGGCCCCGCCCCCCAGGCACAGCCCCTGAGGCGCCACAGACCTGTGTCCGCTGGAAGTCCCGGATCAGCGACTTGTCAAAGATGTCCTTCGCTGGGATCCAAGTATGTTCTTCTGGACCATACCCTTCCCAGTCCACAAGGTACTGGACCTTACCACGTACCCGGCAAGATGCTGGGAGGCACTGCACCATATAGACAAGGGAACCATCCACTAGGAGGGGGAGGTGGGTGATTGGGGCCAGGGGAGAGGTGGTAACTGGTTTGAGCTGGGAAGCATGAAATACTGGGTGGATCTTCAGTGATGCTGGTAGACACAATCTATAGGATACCTTGTTGACAGCCTTTTCCACTACAAACGGTCCCACGTAGCATGGTGCCAATTTCTAGTTCTTGACTTTCAGGGGAAGATTCCTTGATGCCAACCGGACCTCCTCTCCTGGCTGGAATGGCCTTACCTGTCAACGGAGCAGATCAGCCTGCCGGGAGTGCTGTTTCTGAGGCAGCAGAGAAGCCCTGGCTCGTCTCCAGGTGGGCTTGTAGCGCTGGATCAGCTGTTCAGTAGCAGGAACTCCTGCGTCGATCTCCTGATCTCCCTTTTTCTGGCATTCAAAGGGAGACATACCAGTGGAGGACAACTGGAGATTATTGTGGGCAATCTCTGCCCAAACCAGTTGGAAGCACCAGAACGTGGGGTCAGAAGAGGCAAGACAGTGCAGGGTTGTCTCCAACTCCTGATTCACTCTCCCAGTCTGGCCATTAGATTGCGGGTGGAAGCCAGACGAGAGACTGTCTGTGGCTCCTCCGAGAGAGCAGAAAGCTTTCGAAAAGCGGGAAGTGAACTGTGGTCCACAATCAGACACTATGTTGTGAGGAAAGCCATGAAGCCTGAACACATGTTGAACTGAGTGTGACAGCCTCACGACCTGATGGGAGCTTGGGGACTGCAATGACGTGAGCAGCCTTGGAAAAATCGATGCACAACGACCAAAATGGTGGTGTTTCCATTAGACAGGGGCAGACCAGTGATGAAATCTACTGAGAGGTGGGACCAGGTTGGTGGGTCTCAGGCAGTGGACATAACAGACCCGCAGGACGCTGGCGTGATGTCTTGTTCTGAGCGCAGGTGAGACAGGCAGATACAAAGTCGTGGATATCCTGGGACATAGATGGGCAAAAAAATTGTCTCTTTATAAACTCCAGAGTCTGTTGAATTCATGGATGTCCAGCCAGACGGGAGAGTGACCCTATTACAACAATTTGGAACGCACCGCAGCAGGGACAAACAGCCTGTTGGGAGATCCCCCATCCGGGCCTGGATCTGATTGTTGGGTGGCCCTCACCCCTGCCTCTATTCCCCAGATTACCAGAGCCGCGATACACGAGTGAGGAAGAACGGGCTCTGGATCGGCATTGTCCTCAGATCCGTCCAACTGCCTGGAGAGAGTGTTGGCCTTTATATTCTTGCTGCCGGGACAATAAGAGAGGATGAAATTGAACTGTCTGAAGAAGAGAGCGCATCGAGCCTGATGAGAGTTGAGTCTCTTAGCATCCTGACTATAGGAGACATTCTTGCGATCTGTCCAGACCAAGAATGGATGCTCTGCCCCCTCCAGCCAGTGTTGCTGCTCCTCCAGGGCCTCCTTGACAGCCAGAAGCTCCTGGTTCACAATGTCGTAATTCCTCTCAGCCGGAATCAAGTGACGGGAAAGAAAGGCACAAGGGTGCAGCCGGTTATTTGCAGACGAGCGCTGAGAGAGGACATCTCCAATGCCTACATCAGATACATTCCACCTCGACAATGAATGGCTGAGATGGGTCTGGTGTTGCAGCAGCGGGGCAGTGGTGAAATGTTGCTTTAGCTCTGAAAATGCTTTGTCGGCACCGTCCGTACAATGGAATCCTGCCGAGGTCTTCTTGGTGAGTGCATTAATTACAGGAGGAGAAGACCGCAGCGCGCCGCACGTGTGCAGCCCTCCGGTGAAAATGATATCGTATCTGTTAAATAGGGCCGGTGGACAATTCTGATTTGATGGAGAATGGACGTGAAAGCACAGAGGAACATCTGGAGAAATTTCTGAAACGCCTGTTCGCTGCTGTCGTTACTGTGTGGTTGGAACTCTTTCGGAGCGTAGGCCTCAAAATCCCCAGACTTGCCTGCTTTTGGCGACTGAGAAGGAGGTCGAATCGTTCGGACAGAGATGGCGCTCAGTACTCGGTGTCGGAGAGCTAATCAGAGCTCGAAGTTTTCGGGTGACTCAGAGTTGGATTGTGGTCTGTGTGGCAAGGAGAGTTTTTTTTCCTTCTCCCGTCTGCATGAGATGTGGGACATATGAGAAACTTTGAACTTTACTGTGCTCACGGACTTCTTCATCAGGTAATGGTATTGTTACACTGTTTGTAACTATATGTTATAGTTATGTGGTTTTGTCAGTTTTTTCAGTCTTGGTTTGTCCTGTGCTTTGTGATATCACACCGGAGGAAATAATGTATCATTTCTTAATGCATGCATTACTAAATGACAATAAAAGAGAACTACGTGTCTTCATAATCATAATTGCAGTTGCGATGGAGCCGAAATTCCGGATGAAACGGCGATAAAAGTTCACAAACCCCATGAAGCACCATATCTGTTTGACTGTAGGCTGTTTGGGCCACTCTGCAACTGCCTGAACTTGACTAGGGTCCATTTGAACTCTGGATGGGGTAAGTATATAGCCCAAAACAGCATCTGGTCTTTATTGAATTCACATTTTTCATGCTTGGCGTACAGGTTATTTTCAGGAAGGTGTCTGAGTGCTCTCCAGACATGCTGGATGTGCTCCTGATGAGAACGGGAATAGATAAGGATGTCATCTAAATACAGAAATACAAACTGATTCAACATGTCCCTGAGTACATCGTTAACCAAGAACGAAGACAGACCAAAAGGCATCACCAGGTATTCGCAGTGGCCATTAGAGGTGCTGAAAGCCATTTTCCACTCCTCCCCTTCTCTTTGCGAAGGAAATTGTAAGCATTGCGCAGATCAATTTTGGAAAATATGGTTGCTCCTTGGAGATGTTCAAATACAGACGCCAGCAAGGGAAGAGGGTAGCAGTTCTTCATGGTGATGTTGTTCAGGGGCCGATAATAGATGCAGGGACAGAGCTCGCCATCTTCCTTGTTCACAAAAAAGAATCCCGCTCCTGCCGACGAGGTTGACGGACGGATAAACCCCATGCTCAATACCTCCTTTATGTATTCCTCCATGGCCACCGTTTCAGGACGAGAGATGGATGGTTCTTCTGAAGGATTCTATTTAAAAAATGAAGATTTGCTTACTCCTTATATGTTGGAAATGCTTAAAGATTCATTTCTGTTGGGAGGGTTACCTTCCACATTTTATGAAGCTTCTGTTTCTATAATTCTTAAGAAAGATAAAGACCCTACTGACTGTGTTTCATGCTGCTGCTGTTCGTCCTTCGTAGTCGAAGATGACCATGGCTTCAAAGTCAAATGGGAGATTGGTGGCTGTGGGTCCGGAGGTGACTGATGAGGCCAATCCGGGCCCTGAAGGCTCGCCCACATGTGGAACACAAGTGGGTAGGTGCTGTTGTGGCAGTGGATGCTGCTCGGGCCTTGCGCACAGCACGCTTTCGTTGCGCCTTGATGATGCGCCTGACTTCAGCTGCACGGGCTCCTGTGGTTATCTTGCTGCTCCAAGCTGGATGGTCGAGGGCAAGCGTCTCCCACGTGTTGATGTCAACACCCAGGCCTTTGAGGGACGCTTTGAGGCAGTCTTTGTAATGTTTCTTCTGCCCCCCAACTGAGCGCTTGCCCTGACACAGTTCTCCGTACAGCAGCTGCTTAGGCAATCGGCTGTCTGGCATTCTGACCACATGTCCAGCCCACCTGGCTTGGGCTTTCAGCAGGAGGGGTAGACGCTGCAGAGCCCAGCTCGTTCCAGGATTTCCCTGTTGGGGACTTTGTCCTGCCACCTAATGTGGAGGAGTCTACGGAGACAGCTCAGGTGAAAGTGGTTGAGCTGTTTGGCGTGTCTGCTGTAGACAGTCCAGGTCTCGCTGGCGTAAAGGAGGGTGGTAAGGTCCACTGCACAGTAGACCTTCAGCTTGGTGGTAAGGCTGAGTCCTCTCCGCTCCCAGGCATTCTCACGGAGTCTCCCAAAGGCGGCGCTGGCTTTGGCAACCCTGTTGTTGACCTCAGCGTCTACATTCACTGCACAAGAGAGTATGCTGCCCAGGTAGGTGAAGTTGTCGGCTGCCTGGAGGTTCTGGCCCTTCACCGTGATGCGCGGCTCCTGGTATGGCTTTCCTGGGGCAGTCTGGTACATAACTTCAGTCATTTTGGTGCTGATAGTGAGACCGAAGTTGTCGCAGGCTTGTGAGAGGCAGTCCATTTCACGCTGCATCTCCTGCTCTGTGCTGGCATTGAGTGAGCAGTCATCAGCAAACAAGAAGTCTCTGATGACAGTCTCTCGCACCTTTGTAACTGCCTGCAGGCGCCTAAGGTTGAACAACCTGCCATCAGTCCTGTACCTTAAAAAATGGATGGCGGTCTTGCTCTGCCTAATTTAAGAATGTATTATTGGGCTGTTAATATACGTTATATGTGTTTTTGGTTATATTGGGCTGATAAAAATGAACGACCACCTTGGGCTGATTTGGAATTGAAAGCTGTGAAAGAGTTTCACTTAACCTCGTTATTAGGAGCTTCTCTACTGGTAGAGTTGGCCAAAATTGCTAATTTAAATTTATATCCTGTGATTAAGCAGTCATTACAAATTTGGTTCCAGTTTTGTAATTTTTTTGAATCTTAAAAAATTTAAACTTTTTTGGGTTTCATTTATTGAAATTATTTATTTAAACCTTCATTAAGTGATCCTACCTTTCTTCTTTGGAGGAATAAAGGAGTTTATTCCTTCATGGATTTTTTCCAAGATGGCCGATTGATGTCTTTTGAGAAATTAGTAACTAAATACTCTCTCTTGTATTCACATTTCCTGCAATATCGTTTGGTCAGACATTTCTTACAAGACTATTTAGGTAATTTTCCATATATACAGGATTCTGACCTGTTAGATATTATTTTAAAAATGAACCCTTTAGTGAAAGGTTTTATTGAGAAAATTTATAATTTATTGTTACAACAGGATAACTATCCTTTACTTAAGATTAAGCAAGATTGGGAGAGAAAACTTAACATGACCTTGATAACAGAGGATTGGTTGCGAATTTTGAAGTTGGTTATCTGTGCCAGTCACTCTTTAATTCAATTTAAAATTGTACATTGTTATTATTTGACAAAGGAGAGACTGTCTAAAATGTTTCCCAATATTGATAGTCAGTGTGATAGATGTAAACCATATGACACATATGTTTTGGTCATGTTCTGTATTGAAACATATTTGGAAATCTATTTTTTCTACAATTTCTAAAGTTTTCAAAATTAATTTACAATCTAATAAATTGACATTTTTGTTTGGTATAATCCCTCAATATATTCATGGTATTTCTCTATCAGACCAACATGTAATTGCATTTGTCACATTATTGGCCAGAAGGGCTTTTTTGTTCAAGTGGAAAGGTGCTTCTGCTCCCACTTTGATACAATGGTTCTCTCAGGTGATGTTATGTCTTAGTCTGGAGAAAAGCAGAAGTCAAACTTTTGATCCTCGATTTGATTTCGAGAAAAGGTGGTGGTTCTTTTGCCTGCTATTATCATCTGATTTGAGTTAATTAATATGGTTTCCTTTGGATTTTTGTTTAAATGGATTTGTGTTGGTGGATTGATGTTTTTCTTTTATGGAAGCTTGTATGGCGTATAGCTTCGGGGTTGTGCCCCCAATGGGGTTTTTTTTTGGCTTTTGTTTTAGTTAGTAGGGTTTTTTTCCTCTCTTTTTTTCTTCCAAAAAAATTCTTAACATTGTATTTTTTCTTATTATTATTGATATATTACTAAGCTTTGTTAATCAGTTATTGAGCTAATTTAATTCTTTATTGTACATATTGACATATTGACTTGATTATCTTAATGTATTTTTTGTTGATCTTTAATAATAACAAAAAAGATTTTTAAAATGAAATGTTTATATATGAAAATATGTAAACAAGTATAAATGTTTTCTTTATGCTTGTTTATATATTTGTACAATCACCTGTTTGTCTGTAGACTTTTAGTAACTTGTTGTATAATTGTTCCTTTCTTCTGTAGTTTCTTTCCCTGCAAAGCTGAAGGGGGAATCAGTTAGTATCTGCCGAAACGGTTTCTCAAATAAAGTGGCCCACACCCCTTGGCAAAATAGAAGCAAACCATGTACTCACTGTTAGAGTTGGTCAGCGTTACAGACGGTTAGAGTTACAGACAGTCATAGTTACAGCCCATGACAGTTACCCCGGTCATTGTTATGGATGATCATGGTTACAGTGGCCACAATTACAGCCAGTCACAGTTGCAATCAGTCACAGTAATAGCTGGTCACAGTTACAGACAGTCACAGTTTTATAGTGGTCAGAGTTACAGCCATTCATCGTTAAAGCTTGTCACATTTACAGTCAATCACAGTTACAGATGGTCATTGTTACAATCAGTCACTGTTACAGCCAATTGCTGTGACAGTCAGTCATAACTACAGCTGGTCAGTTACAGCCCGTCACTCATACTGCCGGTCACTGCTCAGCCGATCACAGTTACAGCCAATCACAGAAACAGTGCACACAGTTACAGTCAGTCCTGCTAGAGCAGGTCACAGTTATAGCAGTCACAGTTACAGCCAGAAACTTTTACAGCCAGTCACAGTTAGAACTGGTCAGATTTACAGCTGTCACTGCAACAGCCAGACACTGCTCAAGCAGTCACAGTTACAATCAGTCCCTGTTACAGAAGGTCACAGTTACAGTAGTCACATTTTAAAAGCGTAACTTTTACAGCCGGTCACAGTTAGAGCCAGTCACAGTTAGAGTCAATCACAGTTACAGTGGTCACAGTTAAAGCTGGTCACAGTTAAAGCCGGTCACAGTTTGAATGGTAACAGTTAGAGCCGGTTACAGTTCGAGCTGGTCACAATTAAAGTCCGTCACAGTTAGAGTGGTAACAGTTAGAGCCAGTCAGAGTTCGATCCAGTCATAGTTACAGTGGTCGCAGTTTGAGTGGTCACAGTTAGTGTCGGTCACTATTAGAGTGGTCACAGTTAGAGCCGGACACAGTTAGAGCCAGTCACAGTTAGAGCCGGTCACAGTTCGAGCATGTCACAGTGAAAGCCGGTCATAGTTAGAGTGGTAACGGTTAGAACCGGTCACAGCTGGAGCAGGTGATAGATAGAGTGGTCGCAGTTCGAGTGGTCACAGTTACTGTCAGTCACTGTTAGAGTGGTCACAGTTATAGCTGGTCACAGATCGAGCAGGTCACAATTAGAGTGGTAGTGGTTAGAACCGGTCACAGCTAGATCAAGTCATAGTTAGAGCCGGTCACAGTTAGAGCCGGTCATAGTTAAAGCCGGTCACAGTTTGAGTGGTAACAGTTAGAGCCAGTCACAGTTAGAGCCCATCACAGTTAGAGCCCATCACAGTTAGAGCCAGTCACAGTTAGATCTGGTCACAGTTAGAGTGGTTGCAGTTAGAGTGGTCACAGTTAGAACCGATCACAGTTAGAGCCGGTCATAGATAGAGTAGTCACAGTTTGATCCGGTCACAGTCAGAGTGGTCACAGTTAGTGTCGGTCACTGTTAGAGTGGTCACAGTTAGAGTCGGTCACAGTTATAGTCGGTCACAGTTAGAGCCAGTCACAGTTAGAGCCAATCACAGTTAGAACCGGTCACAGTTAGATCAGGTCTTAGATAGAGTGGTCATAGTTTGAGCTAGCAACAGTTAAAGCCGGTCACAGTTAGAACCGCTCACAGTTAGAGCCGGTCATAGATAGAGTGGTCACAGTTAGAGCCGGTCACAGTTAGAACCGTTCACAGTTAGAGTCGGTCACTGTTAGAGTGGTAACAGTTAGAACTGGTCACAGTTTGATCCGGTCATAGTGAGAGTGGTCGCAGTTTGCGTAGTAACAGTTGTTGTCGGTCACTGTTAGAGTGGTCACAGTTAGAGCCGGTCACAGCTAGATCAGATCATAGATAGAGTGGTCACAGTTAGAGCCAGCAACAGTTAAAGCCGGTCACAGTTTGAGTGGTAACAGTTAGAGCCAATCACAGTTAAAGTCCATCACAGTTAGAGTGGTAACAGTTAGAACTGGTCACAGTTAGAGCCGGTCATAGATAGAGTGGTCAAAGTTAGAGCCGGTCACAGTTCGATCCGGTCATAGTTAGAGTGGTCACAGTTCGAGTGATAACAGTTATTGTCAGTCACAGTTAGAGCCGGTCACAGCTAGAGCCAGTCATAGTTAGAGTGGTAACGGTTAGAACCGGTCACAGCTAGAACAGATCATAGATTGAGTGGTCACAGTTAGAGTCAGTCACGGTTAAATCCAGTCATAGTTAGAGTGGTTGCAGTTTGAGTGGTTACAGTTAGTGCTGGTCACTGTTAGAGTGGTCGCAGTTAGAGATGGTCACAGTTCAAGCTGGTCACAGTTAGAGCCCATCCCAGTTAGAGCCAGTCAGAGATAGATCCGGTCACAGTAAGAACCAGTCACAGTTAGAGCCAGTCACAGTTAGATCTGGTCATCGATAGGGTGGTCGCAGTTCGAGTGGTCACAGTTAGTGTTGGTCACTGTTAGAGTGATCACAGTTAGAGCTGGTCACAGCTACAGCCTGTCACAGTAAGAGTGGTCACATTTAGAGCCAGTCACAGTTAGAGCTGGTCACAGTTAGAGCCAGTCACAGTTACAGCCAGCAAATGTTAAAGCCGGTCACAGTTAAAGTCGGTCACAGTTAAAGCCGGTCACAGTTTGAGTGGTAACAGTTAGAGCCGGTTACAGTTCGAGCTGGTCACAATTAAAGTCCGTCACAGTTAGAGTGGTAACAGTTAGAGCCAGTCAGAGTTCGATCCAGTCATAGTTACAGTGGTCGCAGTTTGAGTGGTCACAGTTAGTGTCGGTCACTATTAGAGTGGTCACAGTTAGAGCTGGACACAGTTAGAGCCAGTCACAGTTAGATCTGGTCATCGTTAGGGTGGTCGCAGTTCGAGTGGTCACAGTTAGTGTTGGTCACTGTTAGAGTGATCACAGTTAGAGCTGGTCACAGCTACAGCCTGTCACAGTAAGAGTGGTCACATTTAGAGCCAGTCACAGTTAGAGCTGGTCACAGTTAGAGCCAGTCACAGTTACAGCCAGCAACTGTTAAAGCCGGTCACAGTTAAAGTCGGTCACAGTTAAAGCCGGTCACAGTTTGAGTGGTAACAGTTAGAGCTGCTCACAGTTAGAGCCGGTCATAGATAGAGTGGTCACAGTTAGTGTCAGTCACTGTTAGAGTGGTCGCAGTTAGAGCCGGTCACAGCTACAGCCGGTCATAGTTAGAGTGGTCACAATTCGAAGCAGTCACAGTTCGAGCTGGTCACAGTTAAAGTCCATCATAGTTAGAGCCAGTCACAGTTAGATTCGGTCATAGTTAGAGTGGTCACAGTTAGTGTGGTAGCAGTTAGAACTGGTCACAGCTAGAACAGGTCATAGATAGAGTGGTCACAGTTAGAGCCAGTCACAGTTAAAGCCGGTCACAGTTTGAGTGGTAACAGTTAGAGCCAATCACAGTTAAAGTCCATCACATTTAGAGTTGTAGCTACTCCATCCCCTGCGACTATATGCCCAACATAGCTGACAGACATCTTACAGAACTGGCACTTGTCCTGAGAAAGTTTTAACCCTTCAGCTTTCAGGTGGCCCAGCACCTTCATTAGCCTCACTTTATGTATTTGCATTGTGGACCTGAACACTATGAGGTCACCCAGATACACCAATACCTCAAGCAATTTCACAACCCCACCGTTTTCTCTATGACACACTGGAAATTTGCAGGGGCTCCCGATTAGTCATGGGACATCCTTTCGAACTGGAAGAATGCCAGTGAACATAGAAATGCCGTCTTCTCTTTGTCAACCTCACTCATGGGGATTTGGTAATATCTACCCCTCAAGTCCAGCACACTGAACCACTTTGCACCTTTCAGACAGGGCAGCATGTCTTCAATTGACAAATGCTGCCAATCATCTTCAACCTCTGCAGGGGCCAATCGCCGCAACCCTTCTCTGAACGGTGTGTCCTCAGTCACCCAGATAGTGTGGCGAGTGCTCTTGGAACAACCCACTTCAAACTTGTCGGTAGAAAAGACACCTTCCAGCTTCAATATTTTCTCTATCAACCTCCTCCCCATACCAGGGAATCCCCAAAGTTGAATGACTCAGCAGTCAACTTTCCCTTTTTCGACGAGAGTTTCTCCCCGGCTTGTCTCACAGGGACACTAGACATTAGAGTCACTGGGAAGAGGTGCACCAGGGGCATCCCTCATTTGAAGGTGTCCTCCCTCTTCGTAATGTTCCACTCAAGAATAATTTGTACTAGATGTGAGATCTGACACCTGAGCGGCAACATATCATTTGCAAGTCTCTTTTGTGTCTGCAGAATCTTCTGTCTGCTTCCTTAACTGATGAATTACCCCATCGCTATCGCTCTCTTCTTGAGAAAGGTGCCGTACAAGGTAACCAATGGCAGAGACTCCAGAGAGCAACTACTGAAGAAGACCCCGACTCGGTGATTCAGAAAAGGATCTCGACGCTTCAATTCCTGGCCGGGTTCATCCATACAGATAGTGGATTACGAGACCTCACATCGGTGGGAAAATTATATCATGTGACCTCCAAAAGACCATTACATCATCCTCAAAAGACAGTCACAAGATATCCATGAGGTATGTAACAACTTCCTCCAAAAAAATAAATTGGTCTTTTAAGAGTAAAATTTTAACAATGAACTATTTACAGAAAAGAATACAAATGTATAAAATTTACAACATACACAGTATACACAGTATCATCATACAGCACTTACAAAGTAATATACAGTAGGAGTGTTACAAAGGTTAAACTATCACTCCATAAAAAAAATTAGATTGTACATTTAACATCTAGATAGACAATCAGCGATCACATTATCTTTACCCTTAATATGGGTTATCAAAATATTATACTCCTGTAACATCAACATCCAATTTAATAATCTTCTATTTTTGTTTTTCATCTTACTCAAAAACACTAACGGATTATGATCGGTATAAACTATGAGTGGTTTCTGAGTAGTACCAACATACACTTCAAAAATTTGTAAAGCCAGAACAAGAGATAATCATTCCTTTTCTATTGTTGAATAATTCCTTTGATGGGCATTATATTTCTTAGAAAAGTAAGCGACCGGATGATCAACTTCATCACCCTCATCTCCTTGAAGTAACACTGCTCCTGCAGCTTCATCACTAGCATCTACAGCTAATGAAAATGTTTTTTCAAATCAGGGGATTTGAGCACAGGTTGACTACATACTATAGTTTTCAATTTTTCAAAGGCCTCTTAACAAGGTTCTGTCCAAACGAACTTTTCATTTTTCTTCGGGTGGTTAGTTAATAGAAGGGCAATGTTCGCAAAACCCTTACAAAATTTTCTGTAATATCCTACCATACCCAAGAATCTTTTAAGAGTTTTCCTACCAGTTGGAGTGGGTACTTCTAAAATTGCCTGAACTTTTGCCTGAACAGGAGCTAATTTTCCTTGACCCACAACATAACCAAGGTAGGTCACTGTGGCATGGCCAAATTCACTTTTAGCTAAGTTCATAGTTAAGTTAGCTTTTGAAAGTCTCTCAAATAGTTTCTCCACTGCAGTAACATGTGCTTTCCATGTATTATTTCCTGTAACTAAATCATCAATATAGGCATCTGTATCCTTTTTTTTAGATTATGAGGACAGCAGTCCATTTTTATTGTCACTTAGTAATGCATGCATTAAGAAATGATACAATGTTTGTCCAGAATGATATCACAGAAACACATGACAAACCAACTTAAGAACTAACAAAAAACACATAATTATAACATACAGTTACAACAGTGCAAAGCAATACCGTAATTTGATAAGAACAGACCATGGCACGGTAAAAGTCTCAAAGTCTCTTGAAAGTCCCATCAACTCACGCAGACGGTAAACCTCCAGCGCCGCCAACGTGCCAATGAAGCATACTGGAAGCATCCGACCACAGTCCGACTCCGTATCCGTCTGAAAACTCTGAGCCTGGAACAGCTCTCCAACACTGAGTACCGAGCACCATCTCTGCTGAGAGCCTCGACCCCGGCCTCAGCAACAGGCAATAGGCAAAGCCGAGGATTTGGGGCCTTCCCCTACGGAGATTCTCGATCACACAGTTAGCAGCATCGAAGCAGGCATTTCAGAAGTTACTCCAGGTGTTCCTCTGTGATTTTCACGGCTGTCTCCATCAAATCAGGATTGTGCACGGCCCCCTACTTAACACATATGATATTCAACCCATGAATCGCACTATTAATCATCCTTTGGAAAGTACCTGGTGCATTTTTCATTTCAAATGGAAGAACATTATATTCATATAACCCAAATGGGGTTACAAATGCAGAAATCTCTCTACCTCCATCCATCAATGGAACACATCAATAACCTTGTATCAAATCAATTTTCATAAGGAATTTGGCTTGTCCAACTTTATCCACACAATCATCTACCCTAGGAATTGGATATGCATCAGTTTTTGTCACAGCATTCACCTTCCTGTAATCTATACAAAATATAATACTATTGTCTAGTTTAGGTACCATAACACACGGTGAATTCTAATTCAAATTAGAATGTCTAATAATATCATTCTTTAACATATACTTAATTTCTTGTTCAGCAAGTTCACATTTTTCCCTGTTCATTCGATATGGACATTGTTTTATAAGTTTTGCATCTCCAACATCTACATCATGTGTAGCTACGGTGGTTCTTCTAGGGACGTCTGAAAATAAATCTCTATATTTAAAAATTAACTGTTTCATCTGCTCTCTCTGCTCTGGATGTAAACGAGCTAATTTCTCATCAGTATTTTGCAGAATTGTTGAGTTTGGTAACCTGGCTGAAATAATGTTGAGTTTAAGATGAGTTTCAGATGAATCATCCATTAAGTTTTTAGAAAGATCAGACTCATTATTGACCACAACAGTCATAGTAGCAACTTCTCTCTCATAATATGGTTTTATCATATTTATATGACACAGCTGTGTTAGCTTTCTCCGATCTGGAGTTTTTATCACGTAATGCACATCATTTACTTTAGAGTTAATCTCATAAGGACCATGAAATTTAGCTTGTAATGGGTTTGTTTGCACCGGGAAAAGAACCTACATCTTATCTCCAGGATTAAATGACCTCATTCTAGTGTCCGTATCATACCAAGTCTTCATCTTCCCTTGAGCTGATTTTAAATTTTCCTTGGCAAAGCTACAAGCTTTATATAATTTTTCCTTGAATTTTAAAACATAATCCAGCAAATTTGTGTATACCTCTTTATTAATCCAATGTTCTTTCAACAAGGCCAAAGATCCTCAAACTCTATGTCGAAACACAAGTTCAAAAGGGCTAAAACCTAATGATTCCAGCACTGCCTCTCTTACTGCAAAAAGCAGTAAATGTACTCCTTCATCTCAGTCCTTTTCAATTTCCAACCAGTACATGCTAATCATATTTTTAAGGGTAGAATGGAATCTTTCCAAGGCTCCTTGCGATTCTGGATGATATGCAGATGAGGTAATGTGTTTTGCTCCCAATTTATAAACTATCTGCTGAAACAATCCAGACATAAAATTACTACCTTGATCTGATTGTATTTCCTCAGGCAACCCAAAATAAATTTAAAAATTTATTAGAGCCTTTGTCACAGTTTTGGCTGTTATATTCCTAAGAGGTATTGCCTCTGGAAACCTAGAAGCTGTGCACATAATGGTCAGCAAAAATTGATGTCCAGTTTTAGTTTTTGGCAATGGGCCTACACAACCTATGATAATTTTGGAAAATGGCTCACCAAATGCTGGAATCGGTTGCAGTGGGAACTGGAGTAACTTGATTAGGTTTACCCACAATTTGACACGTATGACATGTTCTGCAAAATGTCACTATATCTTTTCTTAAACTAGGCCGATAAAAATGTTTAAAAACCTCATACATAGTTTTCTTTACACCTAGATGACCACCCAAAGGAATACTATGAGCCATAGTTAAAATCTCATTTTGATAATCTTTATGAACAACTACCCAGTGATTAACTTCCCACTCTTCACTTGCAGGAATTGTAGGTGATCTCCACTTTCTCATTAATATTCCCTTTTCAAAATAATATCCTACTGCCACTTTCTCAATTTCACTATCTGGAAGAGCTTGTTCCTTTAATTTAACTATCTCAGGATCTCTACCCTGCTCTGCTATCATCTCCTTCCGAGATAAAGATAAATCTTCATGGTCAGACTTACTACCAAAATCCTGATGAAAGAATGAAGGTAAGGAAGTTTCTGATACATCCTCAAAATTTGTATCCCGAGTTGAACAGTCATTAGTAACAACCTCATCCTGTATCTCAGTCTTCTTAGCCAGAGCTCTTGTTACAACACAGGAAGTATCGGTGTTAGAATCCCTCTGTGGTTCCTCAGAAATAGGCTTTATTGTCAAATGTACATCAGGAAAAACTTGTCCATTAGCTAAGTCATTCCCTAACAATAGAGCAAAATCATTCACAGGTAAACTAGGTTGTAGTCCTACTTTAACAGGCCCTGTAACTAACCCTGACCTTAAATTTACTCTATGTAAATGTACTGGCATAAGGGCACTCCCAACTCCTCTTATATAGTTTACCTCAGGAGTGTCAGACTCATCACTAAACTTTAGAACACTGTCTAACATTAGTGATTGAGAAGCTTCAGTATCTCTAAGTATTCTTATTAGTACAGGATTGGATCCCTCTTTCAAGGATACAAATCCTTCGGTTATAAAACGTTCATATCCCACCTCAACTTGGTCTGACTTTGACAAAACTTCATTAGTATTTTCTGAACCCTGTGGATTTACAGGTGTTTCAATATGCTGAACACAAGCATCTGGGAATGCTTCCTTCTCTTTCTTTTTCAATCGAAAACAGTTAGCTAATACATGTCCAGGTTTCTTACAATAATTACAAATAGGGCCAAAATGTCTTTCCTTCACATGTCTCCCTTCATCCTTACCTTTCTCACTAACTTCAGATTCAATTTCTGGTTTACCTTGAGGCTCTGTGCTATTTTTCCTTTTAAAAATTGTACCTGGAGAAAATTTATTCTTATGAATTAAAGCATACTCATCAGCTAATTTAGCAGACTCCTGCAATGCAGCAGTGTCCCAGGAACAAGAATGCTCCTTTTAAATTCCTGCAGTAAAATCAACTCTTTTAATTTATTATACTCCCCATTCACATTTTTAGAGGAAACTCATCTTTCAAAACACACAGATTTCTCATAGGCAAATTGCACACAAGTTTTTTTCCACTGATTTCTTCAAATTTCTGAATCTCTCTATACGCTTCTGGAACCAACTCATATGCCTTTAATATATGCTGTTTAACAATATCATAATCCAGTGCTTGATTAGCATTTAAAGCTGTATAAACTTGTTGTGCTTTGCCTTTAATTACACTTTGTAACATCACTGGCCATCGCTCTTTTGGCCACTCTAAACTCAGAGCAATAATTTCAAAATGTTGGAAATATTTATCCACATCTGTTTCATTAAATGGAGGAGCCAAAATAATCTCACGACTAGCTACAAACTGTTTCCTAGAACCAGAAGACTGATTTCCCATCCTTAATGGCAGCGCGTGCGGCCGCTCCAAAATGATATTGTATTTGTTAAGTAGGGGCCATGCACAATCCTGATTTGATGGAGACAGACGTGAGAAGCATGGAGGAACATCTGGAGAGACTTCTGAAATGCCTGCTTCGCTGCCGCTGCTACTGTGTGATTAAGAATCTCTGGAGGGGAAGATCCCGAGCCCTCGGCTTTGCCTATTGCCTGTTGCTGGGGCCGGGGTCAAAGCGCTCAGCAGAGATGGTGCTCGGTGTTCGGTATCGGAGGGCTGGTTGGAGGCTCGAAGTTTTCAGACGGACTCAAGAGTCGGCTGTGCTTGGGTGCTTCCAGGATGCTGCATCGACAAGTTTGCGGCGCTGGAAGCTCATGACAGGGAGAGTTTCTCCCTTCTACCATCTGCGTGAGTTGATAGGACTTTCGAGAGACATGGAGACTTTTTTTTATCATGCCCATGGTCTGTTCTTATCAAATTACGGTATTGCTTTGCACTGTTGTAACTATATGTTATAATTATGTGGTTTTTGTCAGTTTTTTCAGTCTTGGTTTGTCTTGTGTTTCTGTGATATCATTCTGGAGGAACATTGTATCATTTCTTAATGCATGCATTCCTAAATGACAATAAAAGAGGACTGCGTGCCCTCATAATCTAATCTAATTTCTCCATCTCTAGCTCAAATTTCCTCAGGTTCTCAACTTCTCTTTCTTCAAATTCCCTCTGTTTATTTGCCTCTCTTTCAGCCATTTCTGCTTTAAATTTCTCAAACTTTAACTGTTCAAGATGTAACTGCATTTCCAGTGTACTCAGTGGAAACCTCCCTAACACCTCATCATCAAACTTTCCCAAATTTATGTAATGCTCAGCGAATTTTCTCTGAATTACAGGTTTGTTGTGCCCTTCGTTAATACCTTTAATATCCAACCTCCTAGCAATCTCCAACACCTCAGGTTTTCTCGCATTCGCTAAAAACACCGGGTCAGGCGAATCCATAAAGTCGTTAATATTCATTGCTGCCGAATACCACTCACACACCATTCAAACAAAAGAATCGGGTACATCCCCTTTTCCAAATTAGGTTGATACTTAAGCAAGCACTTAAGCTCAAAATCAGAACATATCTGAATGAGCCCCCAAATTTATGTCACGTGACCGGCAACAATGAATATAGAATGGAATTGAGTCAGGTTTTATCAAACAATCAAACATTTATTAAACTCTGCTCAACATAAAAAAAATAAACAAATGAAAATCTTAACCGGAAATAAACTGCTATGTGGCTATTTAACAAACCGCCACTCAGTACTAGTTCTTAAAGCGATAAATGTGAAAACAGTTCTTAAAGCGGTAAATTCAAACACAGTTCTTAGAATGGTAAATTCAAAAGTCCAAGAGATTTATATAGTCAATAAAGAGAGACTTTTCTAAAGTAAAGAATTCCTCGAAGACACAACGCAATGCCAGTCCCAGCCGGATCCTGCCTCGTCCACAGGATTCACAACGACGGAAATAAAACTGTTTCAAGGCACTGACCTTCCCTCTGGATAATAGATCCTGCACAACCTTTTCTGCCACTTGTAGCAGGGGCTATCTCATGCAGATCACTCTTTCTTGAACAAATTCAATAATGGTCAATCCTTTTAACGGTCAAACATCTCCTTCAGGTTCCCGCCTTCACTCTCCAATACTACTGAAAAGATACATCAACAAACCTGGTAGAAATTGGTTAAGCTGCCTGTCCAGCACTTTTGTACCTTACAATAGAATGTAAAACTCAGTCTTAAATCAAAACTGCATCATAAAGCAAATACGGAGCGGAATATCTGGCTAACGTTCTAACTAGAAAACTAACTGCGTCACAAGAGGTCCACACTTGTATACCTGGTGAGAACAGGTCATCACGTGACCTCACGTCGGCGGGAAAATTACATCAGGTGACCTCCAAAATGCCATTACATCATCCTCATAAGACAGTCACAAGATATCCATGAGGGATGTAACACTAAGGAGTTACACAATGAAAACAGTTGTGAAACTAAAGGCTTAATCAGATTTGGATTTATTATTACTAACATATGTTGTGAAATTTAAAAATGCAAACACGTGGAATTCTGCAGATGCTGGAAATTCAAGCAACACACATAAAAGTTGCTGGTGAACGCAGCAGGCCAGGCAGCATCTCTAGGAAGAGGTACCATCGACGTTTCTGGCCGAGATCCTTCGTCAGGACTAACTGAAGGAAGAGCTAGTAAGAGATTTGAAAGTGGGGGGAGGAGGGGGTGATCCAAAATGATAGGAGAAGACAGGAGGGGGAGGGATGGAGCCAAGAGCTGGACAGGTGATTGGCAAAAGGGATATGAGAGGATCATGGGTCAGGAGGCCCAGGGGGAAAGAAAAGGGGGAGGGGGAGAAAACCCAGAGGATGGGCAAGGGGTATAGTCAGAGGGACAGGGGGAGAAAAAGGAGAGAGAGAGAAAGAATGTGTATATAAAAATAAATAACAGATGGGGTACAAGGGGGAGGTGGGGCATTAGCGGAAGTTTGAGAAGTCAATGTTCATGCCATCAGGTTGGAGGCAACCCAGACAGAATATAAGGTGTTGTTCCTCCAACCTGAGTGTGACTTCATCTTAACAGTAGAGGAGGCCGTCGATAGACATATCAGTATGGGAATGGGACGTGGAATTAAAATGTGTGGCCACTGGGAGATCCTGCTTTCTCTGGCGGACAGAGCATCGGTGTTCAGCGAAACAATCTCCCAGTCTGCATCGGGTCTCACCAATATATAGAAGGCCGCACCGGGAGCACCAGATGCAGTATATCACCCCAGCCGACTCACAGGTGAAGTGTCGCCTCACCTGGAAGGACTGTCTGGAGCCCTGAATGGTTGTAAGGGAGGAAGTGTAATGGCATGTGTAGCACTTGTTCCGCTTACAAGGATAAGTACCAGGAGGGAGATCGGTGGGGAGGGATGGGGAGGACGAATGGACAAGGGAGTCGCGTAGGGAGCGATCCCTGCGGAAAGCAGGGGGGGGGAGGAAAAGATGTTCTTAGTGCTGGGATCCCATTGGAGGTGGCAGAAGTTACGGGGAATTATCTGTTGGACATGGAGGCTGCTGGGGTGGTAGGTGAGGACAAGGGGAACCCTATTCCTAGTGGGGTGGCGGGAGGATGGAGCGAGAGCAGATGTGCGTGAAATGGGGGAGATGTGTTTGAGATCAAAGTTGATGGAGGAGGAAGGGAAGCCCCTTTCTTTAAAAAAGGAGGACATCTCCCTCATCCTGGATTGAAAAGCCTCATCCTGAGAGCAGATGTGGCGGAGATGGAGGTATTGAGAGAAGGGGATGGCATTTTTGCAAGAGACAGGGTGAGAAGAGGAATAGTCCAGATAGCTTTGAGAGTCAGTTGGCTTATAGTAGATATAAGTAGATAAGCTGTCTCCAGAGACAGAGACAGAAAGATCTAGAAAGGGGAGGGAGGTGTCGGAAATGGACCGGGTAAACTTGAGGACAGGGTGAAAGTTGGAGGCAAAGTTAATGAAGTCAACGAGCTCAGCATGCGTGCAGGAAGCAGCGCCAATGCAGTCGTCGATGTAGCGAAGGAAAAGTGGGGGACAGGTACCAGAATAGGTTTGGAACATAGATTGTTGCACAAAGCCAACAAAAAGGCGGGCATAGCTGGGACCCATACGGGTGCCCATGGCTACACCTTTAGTTTGGAAGAAGTGGGAGGAGCCAAAGGAGAATTATTAAGAGTAAGGACTAATTCCGCTAGACGGAGCAGAGTGGTGGTAGAGGGGAACTGATTAGGTCTGGAATCCATAAAGAAGCAGAGAGCTTTGAGACCTTCCTGGTGAGCGTGAGGGTGAGGAGCCAGAGGTTGTGGTACATATAGGTACCAATGACATAGCTAGGAAAAGGGAAGAGGTCCTGAAAGGAGAGTACAGGGAGCTAGGAAGGGAGTTGAGAAAAAGGACCGCAAAGGTAGTAATCTCGGGGTTACTGCCAGTGCCACGCGACAGTGAGAGTAGGAATGCGATGAGGTGGAGGATAAATGCGTGGCTGAAGGATTGGAGCAGGGGGCAGGGATTCAAGTTTTTGGATCATTGGGACCTCTTTTGGCGCAGGCGTGACCTGTACAAAAAGGATGGGTTACACTTGAATCCTAGGGTGACCAATATCCTGGTAGGGAGATTAGCAAGGGCTACTGAGGTGACTTTAAACTAGAATGGTTGGGGGGGGGGGTGGGAATCAAATTAAAGAGGCTAGGCAAGAGGAGGTTAGTTCACAACAGGGGGATGGGAACCAGTGCAGAGAGACAGAGAGGTGTAAAATAAGGGTAGAAGCAAGAAGTAGTAAGGTGAAAAGTAAAAGTGGCAGGCCGACAAATGCAGGGCAAGCATCAAAAAGGGCCCTTTTCAACATAATTGTATAAGGGCTAAGAGAGTTGTAAAAGGACGCCTGAAGGCTTTGTGTGTCAATGCGAGGAGCATTCGTAACAAGGTGGATGAATTGAAAGGCAGATTGTTATTAATGATTATGATATAGTTGGGATCACAGAGACATGGCTCCAGGGTGACCAAGGATGGGAGCTCAACATTCAGGGATATTCAACATTCAGGAGGGATAGACATGAAAGAAAAGGAGGTGGGGTGGCGTTGCTGGTTAGAGAGGAGATTAACGCGATAGAAAGAAAGGACATAAGCCGGGAAGATGTGGAATCGATATGGGTAGAGCTGCATAACACTAAGGGGCAGAAAACACTGGTGGGAGTTGTGTACAGGCCACCTAACAGTAGCAGTGAGGTTGGGGATGGTATTAAACAGGAAATTAGAAATGTGTGCAATAAAGAAACAGCAGTTATAATGGGTGACTTCAATCTACATGTAGATTGGGTGAACCAAATTGGTAAGGGTGCTGAGGAAGAGGATTTCTTGGAATGTATGCGGGATGGTTTTTTGAACCAACATGTTGAGGAACCAACTAGAGAGCAGGCTATTCTAGACTGGGTATTGAGCAATGAGGAAGAGTTAATTAGCAACCTTGTCGTGAGAGGCCCCTTGGGTAAGAGTGACCATAATATGGTGGAATTCTTCATTAAGATGGAGAGTGACATAGTTAATTCAGAAACAAAGGTTCTGAACTTAAAGAGGGGTAACTTTGAAGCTATGAGACGTGAATTAGCTAAGATAGACTGGCAAATGACACTTAAAGGATTGACGGTGGATATGCAATGGCAAGCATTTAAAGATCGCATGGATGAACTACAACAATTGTTCATCCCAGTTTGGCAAAAGAATAAATCAAGGAAGATAGTGCACCCGTGGCTGACAAGAGAAATTAGGGATAGTATCAATTCCAAAGAATAAGCATACAAATTAGCCAGAAAAAGTGGCTCACCTGAGGACTGGGAGAAATTCAGAGTTCAGCGGAGGAGGACAAAGGGCTTAATTAGGAAGGGGAAAAAAGATTATGAGAGAAAACTGGCGAGGAACATAAAAACTGACTGTAAAAGCTTTTATAGATATGTGAAAAGAAAAAGATTGGTAAAGACAAATGTAGGTCCTACAGACAGAAACAAGTGAATTGATTATGGGTAGCAAGGACATGGCAGACCAATTGAATAATTACTTTGGTTCTGTCTTCACTAAGGAGGACATAAATAATCTTCAGGAAATAGTAGGGGACAGAGGGTCCAGTGAGATGGAGGAACTGAGGGAAATACATGTTAGTCGGGAAGTGGTGTTAGGTAAATTGAAGGGATAGAAGGCAGATAAATCCCCACGGCCAGATGGTCTGCATCCCAGAGTGCTTAAGGAAGTAACCCAAAAAATAGTGGATGCATTAGTGATAATTTTTCAAAACTCTTTAGATTCTGGACTAGTTCCTGAGGATTGGAGGGTGGCTAATGTAACCCCGCTTTTTAAAAAAGGAGGGAGAGAGAAACCAGGGAATTATAGACCGGTTAGCCTAACATCGGTGGTGGGGAAACTGCTAGAGTCAGCTATCAAAGATGTGATGACAGCACATTTGGAAAGCGGTGAAATCATCGGACAAAGTCAGCATGGATTTGTGAAAGGAAAATCATGTCTGATGAATCTCATAGAATTTTTTGAGGCTGTAACTAGTAGAGTGGATAGGGGAGAACCAGCGGATGTGGTATATTTGGATTTTCAAAAGGCTTTTGACAAGGTCCCACACAGTAGATTAGTGTGCAAACTTAAAGCACACGGTACTGGGGGTATGGTATTGATACGGATAGAGAATTGGTTGGCAGACAGGAAGCAAAAAGTGGGAATAAACGGGACCTTTTCAGAATGGCAGGCAGTGACTAGTGGGGTACCGCAAGGCTCAGTGCTGGGATCCCAGTTGTTTACAATATATATTAATGACTTAGTTAGATGAGGGAATTAAATGCAGCATCTCCAAGTTTGCGGATGACACGAAGCTGGGCGGCAGTGTTAGCTGTGAGGAGAATGCTAAGAGGATGCAGGGTGACTTGGATAGGTTAGGTGAGTGGGCAAATTCATGGCTGATGCAATTTAATGTGGATAAATGAGAGGTTATCCACTTTGCTGGCAAAAACAGGAAAACAGATTATTATCTGAATGGTGGCCGATTAGGAAAAGGGGAGGTGCAACGAGACCTGGGTGTCATTATACACCAGTCATTGAAAGTGGGCATGCAGGTACAGCAGGCGGTGAAAAAGGCGAATGGTATGCTGGCATTTATAGCAAGAGGATTCGAGTACAGGAGCAGGGAGGTACTACTGCAGTTGTACAAGGCCTTGGTGAGACCACACCTGGAGTATTGTGTGCAGTTTTGGTCCCCTAATCTGAGGAAAGACATCCTTGCCATAGAGGAAGTACAAAGAAGGTTCCTGGGATTGATTCCTGGGATGGCAGGACTTTCATATGATGAAAGACTGGATGATCTAGGCTTATACTCATTGGAATTTAGAAGATTGAGGGGGGATCTGATTGAAATGTATAAAATCCTAAAGGGATTGGACAGGCTAGATGCAGGAAGATTGTTCCCGATGTTGGGGAAGTCTAGAACGAGGGGTGACAGTTTGAGGTTAAAGGGGAAGCCTATTAGGACCGAGATTAGGAAAAACTTCTTCACACAGAGAGTGGTGAATCTGTGGAATTCTCTGCCACAGGAAACAGTTGAGGCCAGTTCATTGGCTATACTTAAGAGAGAGTTAGATATGGCGCTTGTGGCTAAAGGGATCAGGGGGTATGGAGGGAAGGCTGGTGCAGGGTTCTGAGTTGGATGAGCAGCCATGGTCATACTGAATGGCGGTGCAGGCTCGAAGGGCCAAATGGCCTACTCCTGCACCTATTTTCTATGTTTCTATATAGGGACTGGACATCCATGGTGAAAATAAAGCGGTGGGGGCCAGGGAACTTAAAATCATCGATAAGTTTCAGAACATGAGAAATGTCACCAACATAGGTAGGAAGGGATTGAACAAGGGGGGGATAAAACAGGTCGAGGTATGCAGGAATGAGTTTGGTGGGGCACCAAATTGTGAAATTTGTTGTTTTGTGGCAGCAGGACAGTGCAAGACACAAACATTACTGTAAATCACACTCAATAAATACATCATGCAAAAAAGGAATAGGGGGGCAGTGTTCATGGGTTCATGGACCATTCAGAGTTCTGATGACAAAGGAGAAGAAGCTGTTACTGAACGGCTGAGTGTGGGTCTTCAAGTTCCTGTACCTTCTCCCTGATGGCAGTACCGAGCAGAGAGAGTGAGGGTCCTTAATGACGGATGATTGAGACACGGCCTTTCGAGAGCATCCTCGAAGCTGGGGAAGCTTGTGTCCATGATGGAGCTTTCTGAACGGGTCTTTTTTGAAACTAGATAGAGAATATCTGAGTTGTTTAAACAAATCATGTTTAATAAAGTATAGTTGTTAGGCAAAGTAATTGTCTTGTGTGCTGCATTAATATAAATAGTAACAATTTCAGGCCACTCTTCACCTCCACTCAGTTTAAAAAACACCCCCCCCCCCCA
Organism: Mobula birostris; assembly: GCF_030028105.1. NCBI lineage: Eukaryota > Metazoa > Chordata > Chondrichthyes > Myliobatiformes > Myliobatidae > Mobula > Mobula birostris. Next base: position 119,502,025 of record NC_092377.1, read on the forward strand.
CTCTATCCACCAAAAGCAGAACTTCCCCGTGTCAACCATTTTAATTTCCATCGCCAGTCCTGTTCCGACATGGTGGTCCACGGCCTCTGCTTCTGCCACGATGAGGCTACTCTCAGTCTGGAAGAGCAACGCCTCATATTCCATCTGGGTAACCTCCAATCTGATGGAATGAGCAATATCTCCTTCCAAGCAACACACATCAAAGTTGCTGGTGAACGCAGAAGGCCAGGCAGCATCTCTAGGAAGAGGTACAGTTGACATTTCGGGCCGAGACCCTTCCTCAGGACTAACTGAAAGAAGAGCTAGTAAGAGATTTGAAAGTAGGAGAGGGAGGGGGAGGGGGAGGGGGATATCCGAAATGATAAGAGAAGACAGGGTGGGGGGGAATGGAGCCAAGAGCTGGACTGTCACAGTGGTGGGGCATTGGGAGCAAGGGTGGACCCAAATGCAAGACACATCTTGTGAGGTTAATTAAATTTAGTTTATTGTTTGATATCAGGAGAGCTAGGCAGGAGCAGGAGTAGTGAACTGGACAAGGACTCAGGACTACGACTAGGCTGGGACTAAGGGTCTGGGCTAGGATTCAGAATCGGCTCCCAGAACTAGAGGAGACATGAAGAGGCTAGGGTATGGACTCCGAGCCAGAGACTGGGCAAGGACCCAGTACCTGGGTCCTGCCTCGGGCTCGGACCCCAGAACCAGGCAAGGATATGACATGGGCTAGGGAGAGGAGGAACATGGGAACACAGAGCCTCAGTCTCGGGGAGCAGGTACATGAAACCATGGACACATACACAGAACACAGAGTCGGGACCCCTCCTTGGGTACAGGACATAGGGCCGGGACTCACACACAGAAGAGAGAGCTGGGACCCCTCCTTGAGTACAGGACATAGGGCCAGGACTCATGACTCCCACGGGTCAACGACAAGACGGCCTGACTTACCCCACGGAGGCGAGGACAAGACAAGACAAACACCAAAGAACAACACAGTTCCTGTCTAGCTCCAGCAATAGGACTAGACCGATGTGCAGGCGAGGGCTACAGACAAGGGTTAGAGGTGAGAGGGGCAGAGAAGGGATTCAGACAGGGTGGTAGGACAGGAATCATAGACCGCCAGGGCCAGGACTTGACTTGGTACTTGAATGCCGCCAGGACCAGGACTTGACTTGGTACTTGAATGCTGCCAGGGAAAGGACTTGACTTGGAGCCTCCGGGTAGTGGTGAGCTTTCAATTCGGCCCGGGAACAGTAGACAGCGGTTCTTGATTCCCTCCGGCAGGTTAACTGACGGATCCACTTCGGTGAGGAAACTTTGCAGGCTCGCTTTGGCGAGGTAACTGGACAGGGTTGCTCCGGTGAGGAGAGGCGAATTACCGGCACTCGCTTTGGGCGCAGACAAGGCTTGTTCCAGCCAGATGACATTGACACGCCGTGACTTTGCAAACTTTGCAGACGCTCCTGCGCCGAACGGCTGAAAGCCGGAGATTATAAACTACCGATTCAGCCGAGCGTTAATTGCCTCTAATCACCAAAGCCGAGGGACACGGGAAAACAGGGAATCAATGGTCCGGATCGTAACATAAAGAAGGTAAATTTAAAGGGACCCCGATCCGGACCATGACATGGACAGTTGATTGGCAAAAAGGATATCAGAGGATCATGGCACTGGTGGCCTAGGGAGAAAGAAATGGGAAGGGGGGGAAGCCCAGAGGGTGGGCAATAACGGATGGGGTACGAGAGGAAGGTGGGGCATTAATGGAAGTTAAAGGAGTCAATATTCATGTCATCAGGTTGGAGGCTACCCAGATGGAATATAAGGTGTTGTTCCTCCAACCTGAGTGTGGCTTCATCTTTACAGTAGAGGAGGCCGTGAATCTCCTTCCAATATATATTTTTCTTTTCCTCTCCCCTTACCCTTTCTTCTATTCCCCACTCTGGATTCTCACCTGCTCTCATCTGCCTATCACCTCCACCTGGTGCCCTGTTCTTCCCTTTCTCCCATGATCCATTCTCCTCTCCTATCAGATTCCTATTTCTCCAGGCCTTCACTTTCCAACTCACCTGGCTTCACCTGTAACCTTAAAACTTGTCCTTTTTCCCCCAACCTCCCACCTTTTCATTCTGGCGTCTGCCCTTTCTTTCCAGTCCTGATGAATGGTCATGGCCCAAAAATCGATTGTTTATTCATTTTCATATTTGCTGTCTGACCTGCTGAATTCCTCCAACATTTTGTGCATATTGCTCTGGATTTCCAGCATCTGCAAAATCTCTTGTGTTTATGAAGAAGACCCATTTATTCCATGTCTCTGGTTTCAATGAAGGAGCCAATTTTCCATCCATGCCAACACAATTCCTCTTATGTGGCAAGTTGTCAGATAGACTTTGGAAATCTAAATGCTGGTTATCCTTTCTGACAAATGCCCTCATTATTCCAGGAGAGATTGGAGAGGGGGATTTTCTTTGGGGAACATCAAAGGGAAGTTGAATAGAAAATGACAGGGCTCTGGGTATTGAATATTGGGCTGATGTTCTTTTTTTGGTGGAGGGGTCAAGGACAGAGGTCACAAATATAAAAGGGAACAGAGTTAGAGGTGACATGAGAAAAATCCTCTTCTGATGTGCCACTTCAATGGAATCAGCAATCCACAACTGGAGAAGGAAGCTGTGAGAACAGTTCCTGAATGGTTTCCTGGAGCAGTGCTTCATGGATCCAACCCAGGATCTTGGATCTGGTCATCACTAATGGGGCAAGGTGTGTACAAAGTGGAATTGGTTTGTTGTTGTCACGTGTACTAAGATACAGAGCAAAATTTATTTTTGCATACTGTTCATACAGATCAGATTCATCACACAGAGCATTGAGGTAGTTCAAGGCAAAACAATAACAGAATGCAGAGTGAAGTGAGGCAGCAACAGAAGCAGAGTGTCATGCAGTTAGACAATAAGGTGCAAGGTCAAACTGAGTTAGATCGTGAAGTCAGTAGTCCAACCTTTTGAACTAGGGGAGCATTTAATAGCTTCATAAATGTGGGGTAGAAACTACCCTTGAGCCTGGAGGCATGTGGGTTTAGGCTTTCTATCTTCAGGCTGATATGGAGGCAGGGAGAAGATAAAATGTCCAGGGTAGCTGGGCCTTTGAAAATTCTGGCTTTTTTCCAAAGGCAGCAATAAGTGGAGACAGAGTAAGTGGATGGAAATCGGTTTCTGTGAAGTGCTGAGCTGTGTCCACAACTCTTTGCAGTTTGTTTCAGTCATGGGCAGAGATATCAAGCCATGATGCTTGTGGATCGGATGCTTTCTGCAGTGTACTGATAAAATTGGTGAGCGTCGAGGGGGATGTACTAAATTTCTTTTACGTCCTGAGGAAGTCGAGGCTCTGGTGAACTTCTGTCCCTTTGATGTCTGCGTGGTTGGACCTTGACTGGCTTTTGAAGATGCTCACTCCTAGGAACTTGAAATTAGGAACCATAGAAACCATAGAAAAACTACAGCACAGAACAGGCCTTTTGGCCTTCCTTGGCTGTGCCGAACTATTTTCTGCCTCGTCCCATTGACCTGCACACGGACCATATCCCTCCGTACACCTTCTATCCATGTAGTGTTAAATGTTAAAAATGTTAAAATGTAAATGTTAAAAAAAGAACCTGCATTTACCATCTTGTCTGACAGCTCATTCCACACTCCCACCACTCTCTGTGTGAAGAAGCCCCCCACCCCATGTTCCCTTTAAACTTTTCCCCCCTCACCCTTAACCCATGTCTTCTGGTTTTTCTCTCCCCTTACCTCAGTGGAAAAAGCCTGTTTGCATTCACTCTATCTATACCCACCATAATTTTATATACCTCTATCAGATCTCCCCTCATTCTTCTACGCTGCAGGGAATAAAGTCCTAACCTACTCAACCCTTCTCTGTAACTGAGTTTTTCCAAGTCCCAGCAACATCTTTGTAAACCTTTTCTGCACTCTTTCAACCTTATTAATATCCTTCCTGTAATTTTGTGACCAAAACTGAACACAATACTCCAGATTCGGCCTCACCAATGCCTTATACAACTTCATCATAACATTCCAGCTCTTATACTCAGTACATTGATTAATAAAGGCCAATGTACCAAAAGCTCTCTTCAGGGCCCTATCTACCTGTTATCTACCCTCTGAACCTCAAAAACTTTCATGTAGTCAGGGACATATGCTCTGCACCCGTCTCTTCCCTGAACTCAATGATCTTCTGTTTGGTTGACACTGTAGTTCTGTTTAGTTGTCATGACACCATGTAATTAAGCTCTTTTAAAAAAGGAGGGAGAGAGAAACCGGGGAATTATAGACCGGTTAGCCTAACATCGGTGGTGGGGAAAATGCTAGAGTCAGTTATCAAAAATGTGATAACAGCACATTTGGAAAGCGGTGAAATCATCGGACAAAGTCAGCATGGATTTGTGAAAGGAAAATCATGTCTGACGAATCTCATAGAATTTTTTGAGGATGTAACTAGTAGAGTGGATAGGGGAGAACCAGCTGATGTGGTATATTTGGATTTTCAAAAGGCTTTTGACAAGGTCCCACACAGGAGATTAGTGTGCAAACTTAAAGCACATGGTATTGGGGGTAAGGTATTGATACGGATAGAGAAAGACAGGAAGCAAAGAGTGGGAATAAACGGGACCTTTTCAGAATGGCAGGCAGTAACTAGTGGGGTACCGCAAGGCTCAGTGCTGAGACCCCAGTTGTTTACAATATATATTAACGACTTAGATGAGGGAATTAAATGCAGCATCTCCAAGTTTGCGGATGACACGAAGCTGGGCGGCAGTGTTAGCTGTGAGGAGAATGCTAAGAGGATGCAGGGTGACTTGGATAGGTTAGGTGAGTGGGCAAATTCATGGCAGATGCAGTTTAATGTGGATAAATGAGAGGTTATCCACTTTGCTGGCAAAAACAGGAAAACAGATTATTATTTGAATGGTGACCGATTAGGAAAAGGGGAGGTGCAACGAGACCTGGGTGTCATTATACACCAGTCATTGAAAGTGGGTATGCAGGTACAGCAGGCGGTGAAAAAGGCAAATGGTATGCTGGCATTTATAGCAAGAGGATTCGAGTGCAGGAGCAGGGAGGTACTACTGCAGTTGTACAAAACCTTGGTGAGACCACACCTGGAGTATTGTGTGCAGTTTTGGTCCCCTAATCTGAGGAAAAACATCCTTGCCATAAAGGGTGTACACAGAAGGTTCACTAGATTGATTCCTGGGATGGCAGGACTTTCATATGATGAAAGCCTGGATCGACTAGGCTTATACTCGTTGGAATTTAGAAGATTGAGGGGGGATCTTATTGAAACGTATAAAATCCTAAAGGGATTGGACAGGCTAGATGCAGGAAGATTGTTCCTGATGTTGGGGAAGTCCAGAATGAGGGGTCACAGTTTGAGGATAAAGGGGAAGCCTTTTAGGACCGAGATTAGGAAAAACTTCTTCACACAGAGAGTGGTGAATCTGTGGAATTCTCTGCCACAGGAAACAGTTGAGGCCAGTTCATTGGCTAGATTTAAGAGGGATTTAGATATGGCCCTTGTGGCTAAAGGGATCGGGGGGTATGAAGGGAAGGCTGGTACAGGGTTCTGAGTTGGATGATCAGCCATGATCATACTGAATGGTGGTGCAGGCTCGAAGGGCTGAATGGCCTACTCCTGCACCTATTTTCTATGTTTCTATGTTTCTATATCTCCTTACCGTACTGCAATTCATTGTAATTTGTCTTCAAATTAAATGTTCCCATTGAGTATAATACTCAGAACCACAGTGACCTGGAACATGTACAGTTTCCCAAGTGCGTTAAGACCTTAAGGCATAGGAGCAGAATGAGGCCGTTCGGCCCATTGAGTCTCCACTGCTATTCCATCATGGCTGATTATGATCCTTCTCAAATCCATTCTTCTACTCTCTCCTGTAGGTTTTAACGCCCTGACTAATCAAGAACCCATCAATTACCACTTTAAGTATAATCCAATAACTTGGAATCCAAAGTTGTCTATGGCAATGAATTCCACAGGTTCTCCACCCTCCAGCTTAAGAAATTCCTGATCATCTGTTTTCTAAAGGTATGCTTCTCTACTCCACGGCTGTGCACTCTGATCCTAAGCTCCACATCCACTCTACATCCATTCCATATCCACACTATCTAACCCTTAAAATATTCAATGGGTCTCAATGAGACACCCCGCCTCATTCTTCTAACTTCCAGGGAAAACAGGCCCAGAGCTATGTACCTGATTTCCCAGCTCCTCATACATTAACCCTTTCATTCCCTGAACCATTCTCATGAATCTCCTCTGGATCCTCCCCAATGTCAGCAAAACTTCCAGATTAATATGGTTCTGGTGAAGTACAGCGCTGACTTGTTGGCAACATATACAACTATTTACTATTTTGTTAATCACATTTTTTGTTGAAAATGATCACTGTAATCAATAGCCTGTAATTATTCTGTCAGAATTAAGTTTTTGATATGCCTGTACAATTTGTCATTTTTGGTGTGAACTGAAGACTAGAAGCTGCAGGGTAGTTGCAGTGTGGCACGTACAGGCTCAACTGAGGCAGTGGAGCTCTCACCTCTCTTTTACTCTTCATATGTCTGAAAAAAAGCTTTTCCTGTCCTCTCTTATATTATTGGCTCACTTACCTTCCTATTTAATCCTTCCTCTCCATTTGGATTTTTAGTTGCCCTCTGTTCGTTTTTAACATCTTTCCAATTCTCTAACTTTCCACTCATTGTTGTATATTATGTAACCTTTCTTTTGCTTTGTTGCTGTCTTTGACATCCATTAGCAGTCATGGTTGCAACATCCTCCCTTTGGTTCATCATCTTTAGGATGTATCAATCTAGTGCCTTCCAAATTGTCCCAGGAACTCCAGTCATTGATGCTCTGCTATCATCCTTGCGAGTGTTCCCTTCCAATTGACTTTAGCCAGCAATTCTCTCATGTCTCTATAATTTAATTTCCTCCACTGCAATACTGATACATCTGACTTTATCTTCTCCCTCTCAAACTGCAGGATGAAATCTTGCATATTGTGATCACTGCGTCCTAAGTGTTCCTTTACCTTAAGCTCCCAAATCAAATCTGGTTTATTACACAACACCCAATCCAGAATTGCCTTTCCCCAGTTGGCTCAACCACAAGCTGCTCTAAAAATCATTTACAAATGCCATCTATTGGTATCCAGGATCAACTTGATTTCCCAATCAATCTGCATATTGAAATCCCACATGACTGTTGTAGAATTGCCCTTTATATATAACTTTACCTTCTTCTGTTATAATTTGTATCCACATTTCTGACTAAGACCCTTCAGAAGGTTAATTTATCTGCTGCACATCCCACTCTGCTCCACTGAACAGGACAACATGAAACACTCATGCTCCTGCCGTGACTCCAGAAAGATTAACTGTGCTCCTGTCCATCTGGAGATGATGTTGCACAGAAGGATTTTTGGAAGTCAAGAACAAGGCACCTATTACAATTCCTCATAAACTCATACTCTCTGGAAAGATTGAGGGGAGTAAACCTAGAGGAAGACCTCAGCTTATGTACATCAAAAGCATAGCCAGGTGGCTACACATTGAGGAAATGGAAGTCATCCAAAAAATGAAGGATAGATCTATATGGAAAATCATGGTCACAAAAGTCCGCATCGGATATAGTACCTAGATAGACAGACTTCACAATTCCAGCTGTTTCATTAAATGGAACACGACAGACAGGGTCAGTTACACTGACAAGAAAGGCAGAGGAGGAACAAATAGTGACCGGCTGTAACTAGGAAACGTAAGCACCTGGTTTCCTTTCACACCATCAGTCAGTCCAGGACAGTTTAGATAAGAAATATGTTCAGCATTGACTGATTGATTAATCTTTCAAATTTTCAGGGAAAGAAAAGACAGAAATATAGAACCAAATATAGTTCAAGTTACAAAAAGTTTATGACAACGGATGATTATACAAATATGTAAACAAGGGTAAAGAATGCTAAAACTACAAGGGAAAACACAATTAAAATAACAATCCAACAGTAGTGATTGGGGTTCTGAGACTGGGTCAGTTCCACACCCTGTAGAATGTCAGATGTGGCAATTACAAAGTCACTCTGAGATTACTGTAGATGTTTCTGATCATATTAACCAGAACATGAAGGGTGAGGATGCATTTTATCATCTACATCCATTCACCTGTCCATTGATTCAAAACCACAAATGTGGCATGCTTGTCTACCCCAGTAAACACAGACAATTTCTTAAACTGAGAGGAAGGATGAAGAGAGATATTAATGAAACTATCAACTCTGCTGCGTTCAGTTTCACGGGGCAGTGGAAGCAGTAATGGAGCTAATGTAGCAGTCACTAGTGGGACATCTGTTGGAGAGGAAATAATGAACACGAGGAGTGGGGGAGGAAGACAGAGGTGGGGTTGGTCTGTAGACTACAGACTGAGTCCTCTCCTTGATAAAGTATCAATGAAGAAAATATGAAAAGTGTGTTTGAAAGGACTGTAATTACCCTGGGAGATCTTAATCCACATATTGATTGGACAAACCAAACTGACCCCTCCCCCTTCCCCACTTTTTTATTCTGGCATCATCCCCCCTCACCTGATGAAGGGCCATGGCCCAAAACGTTGACTGTCTATTCATTTCCATAGATGCAGCCAGACCTGCTGATTTCCTCCAGAATTTTGTATGTGTTACATTAAATGAAAACTTTCCATCAGTCTTCACTTTGTAGGTCACAAAGTTTCCCACTGAAAATGCACACTAAATTGAAATAACAAGGAAGAACCTGTAAAAATCACAGGGCTAATGGAAGACAAGTAGTCAGGACCCAATGCCTTATGCCGAGTGTTTTCAGGAAGAGATGTCAGAGATAATGGACAGTGATACCTGGAGAGGGGATCCTGGAGGGGTCATCCAGTGAAACAAATATGTGGAATCGAGAAATACGAGATGGAGATCACTTTGCTGGCGTTGTACCATATGCTTGAATAGTATAGATACAAAATGTCAACAAATCAAACAGTGGGAATAGGGTTAGAGCTGTGGGGAATTTTAACCCTCCCACCATTTCCTGGGGTTGCCTTAGTGCAAAGGGCACAGTCTGTGAGGAATTAGTTAAATGTGCCCAAAAGAATTTTTGAAACAATACGGAGATTGTCTATTTGAGATGGGACGATACTCAACCTTATGTTTGGGAATGAAACTGGGCAGCTGGTAGAAATCGCAACAACAGGAATTCTGCAGATGCTGGAAATTTAATCAACACACCGTTCTGACGCCTGATGGCTGGAGCCATGGAAGCGGAAGCGCTCGCACGTTTCGGGCATGCACTCCACTGGCAGACTGCCGGGAGATGGTGATTCACTTTCTGCTCCTGCTTCAGTTCCTCAGCTGATTTTCGCTGACCATTGTCCTGTCCTGACGAAGGGTCTCGGCCTGAAACGTCGACTGTACCTCTTCCTAGAGATGCTGCCTGGCCTGCTGCGTTCACCAGCAACTTTGATGTGTGTAGCTGGTGGAAATGTCAGTGGGACAGCACTTTGGGAACAATTGTCATCTGTCTGTACATAGAAGAGCAATATTGGGACATTATGTTGTAACATTATAAACTACTGGCTATCCTGCTGTTGGAGGGCTCTATGCAGTTCTGGTCTCCATCCTGTAGCAAGGACCCAGTTCCACTGGACAGAGTGCAGAGGAGATTCACCAGGATGTTGCCTGCAGTGGAGCACTTTAGTTATGGCTGAGCTTATAGCTGGGTTTGTTTATCCTGGGGTGAAGGAGTCTGAGGGGTGACTTGATGGGCTGAATGGCCTAATTCTGCTCCTATGTCTTATGGTCTTATACAGGATTATAAGAAGGATAGGTCAGGCAAAAAGTCAATTTTGTTTCTGTTTACCATGAGGGATCTTAACAACAATGGTGTGTAACGCAAAGGGGGTTTAAAAGGGAACAAAGAAACAGCTTTTCTTTATACAAATAGTCACTGATATCTAGAAAATTACGCCAGAAGAGGTGTTGGAATCGCTTCATTTCAGAGGGATCTAGGTGGACACTTAAATGAGGCAATTCAGCAAGACAGAGATAGACATGGACCTATTGCTGAAGCTGGGATCAGTGTAGATGGTCATAAAATGACAGCATGGGTGTGCTGGATTGAAGGGCCCATGTTACAGCACCAGCAATCACTGATCCGGGTTCAATTCCCATCACTGCCTGTGAGAAATCTGTACGTTCTCCCCGTGAACACTTGGATTTCCTCCGGGTGCTGCGGTTTCCTCCCACGTTCCAAAGACAGACAGGTGAGTGAGTTGTGGGCAACACTTACCGGCTGCCCAGCATGTTCCTCGCGGATCTGATTGCATGCAAAATGATGATTTCACTGTATGTTTCAATGTACACGTAACGTGATAAATAAATTTATTATTTCAGAACAGTGACTTCATGGAGAGCAGACTGAGCAAATGATCAATGGTGGATGGAGAAAGGGGTTCCAGGTCTCACCGAGAACACAGCTGAGGAGCTGCAGCATTGACACATTCCGCTGGGAACAATGAGCTCTGTGTCATCCTGTCTGACATCCCCACTGAGAAAGCAGTGCTCACTCGTATCAGCAATGAGACTGGGCCTGCACGGTCGTCTAGTGGTTAGCACATCGCTTTACAGTACCAGTGAACTGGGTTCAATTCCCACCATTGCCTGTTACGAGTTTGTACGTTCTCCCCATGACTGTGTAGGTTTCCTCCGAGTGTTCTGGTTTCCTCCCGCAGTCTAAAGATGTAGATTTGTCGGTTAATTGTTTATTGTAAATTGTCCTGTTATTAAATCGGGGATTGCTGAGCAGTGTGACTGGAAGGGTTTAATCTGTGCTGTGTCTTAATGAATAAATAAATGAATAAATGGATAAATAAATAAATAGGGAAGATAATTAATTAATCTGAAAAAAGATGAACCACTGTTGCTCGAGCATTTCCACACCCCTGTTAGCTGTGGGAAGTGATGAGGGCCCAGACTGGTCTAACTGACCATCTCCATACACACTGTCTCCCCATCAATGTCACAGCCTTACTCAAATCAGCTACCGGATGGACAACAAAAGGACACCCAGAACAAATGAGATTGTCAGAGAGATTCGGTACACTTGGTGAAAGGCAGGATGGGGAAAGACATGACTAGTGGAAGACAAGAGAGAGTAATGAACAGAAGGGATGACAGTGTAAGGCATTAGGGAGTGGTCATGGAGTTGAGGGAAACAAAGAGTGGGTGGCCTCTCTGCTTGTTGTCTGGAATAAATGGGGTACTGTCATGATCTGAAGTTATTGAACTTGTTCAATGCAGAAATTGCCTCATCAAAAACCGTGTATTCTTGAACCATTAAATAATTTGGGGAGTCACGATGTTGTCGCGTTTCGTGTGACAATATTACAGTTCAGGGTGTTGGAGTTCAGAGTTCAATCCTGGCATCACCTATAAGGAGTCTCTGTGCATCTTCCCCGTGGAATGTGTCGGTTTTGTCTGCATCCTCCAGTTTCCTCCCACAGTCTAATGACGTACCGGATGTCATTGCAACAGACGGCTGTACAGCTCAAGTCACTGAGTATGTTTAAGGTGGAGGTTGATAGAGTTTTGAGTCTGAGGGGTGATCTGATGGACCGAATTGCTTAATTCTGCTCCTATGATGTATGTTCTTATTGGTGTATTAATTGGACATTGTACATTGTCGCGTGATTAGGTTAGAGGTAAATCGCGGTAGATTGGGTGTTGCTCGGCCTTGTGGTTTGAAGGTCTGGAAGAACCGAGTCTGTGCTGTATCTCTAAATAAATAAAAATACAATTTTGTTTTCTGAAGACAGTCCCAACTTAGAGTTAACCATGGATATGAACAATACCCGGTTATTTCCACATAAGAAAGGACATTTAAGATGTTTACCAATTTCAGCTATAATTCATAACATGAAGGGTTAATTTTATTGGCAATGTGGAACAAATTTCAGATTTCCTGTTACAACACACACACTCAGGGGGATTTCCAGCTTCTCTGCTCGACATTGCAGTGATGTATGGGATATTTTTGCATGATAAATGTACCATTATTGATTCTAGTACTACATAGTGGTTGATAAGGTCGTTATAGCTGGGAGTCGTAGTGTGGATAAGCTCCCACTACCTATTAAATGTTGTTAACGGGGTGCGTCTCAAATAGCCTCTGACAACCAAGTCCAGCTCCTGGACTTCACTAGTGGCTTTGCTACTAAGATCAACGTTAATTTATTCACCATATGCATCCCTAAGATTCAGTTTGTTGTGGGCATTCTCGGTAAGTTCAATAAGCATGAAATAATCAATGAAATACCACACCCAACAGAGTGGACAGCCAGTGTATTGTGACACACACTCAACCGTGCCAGCTTCTGGGGTTTAGACGCTCTAACTCTCCGGAGTATGGAGAGTTGGCACAGCTCCTTTAAATATTCCGACCACCCCGCTGACTGGTGGCCATGTTTTGGTGCAAGGATTTGATATTCAAGGAACACTTGAACTGAGGTTTGGAGCTCAATAATCAGCTCATCTACCGCCCAGCTGAAAACCCTGTCTTCATTTCAGTCTCGTATCATGTCTCGATCCTAGTCTCAGATACTCCAGCACTCGGGTCCTAACCATCCTCCCATTGGTCTCTTGTCACAGTGTGTAAACAACAACAATCTGTGCCAATACAAAAGAAATAAAGCAATAATAATAATAATAATAATAGATAAATAAGCAACAAATGTCAAGAACATGTGATGAAAAGTCTTTGAAAGTGAGTCCATAGATTGTGGAACACACACAAAATGCTGGACGAACTTAGCAGGCCAGGCAGCATCTATGGACGAGAGTTTAGTTGACAGTTCCGGCTGAGAACCTTGTGTTTGTAGCTTTGATTTCCAGCACCTGCAGATTTTCCCTTGTTTGCAATAGACTGTGGGAACAGTTCAGCCATGGGGCAAGTGAAGTTGTTCCACTCGTTCACGAGCCTGATGGTTGAGTGGTAATGACTGTTGCTGATCCTGGTGCTGTGAGTCCTGAGGTTCCTGTATCTTCTTCTGGATGGCAACAGTGAGAAGCGAACATCACCTGGGAGGTGGGGTGTCCTGATGGTGGATCCTGTTTTCCTGCGGCAATCCTCCATGTAGATGCACTCAATGGTGGGGAGGGCTTTACCGGTGAAGGATTGGGCTGTAGACGCTTACTTTTGTAGAAATTTCCTTTGCCAGCCAATATACTCTCCAGTACACATTGATACAAGTTTGTCATTGTTTTAGATGTCATGCCAAATCTTTGCAAACTTCTAAAGAAGCAGAAGTACTGTTGTACCTTTTTTATACTTGCACTTATGTGTTGGACCTAGAGGAAGTCCCCTGGGTTGATAACATCAAGGAATTTAAAGTTGCTGACACTCTCCACGTCTGATTCCCCTGATGAAGTCTGTCTGGTGAATTTCTGGTTTCCTTCTCCTGCAGTCAGTAACCAGGTACGTGGTTCTTGCTGCCATTGAGAGGTTGTTGTTGTAGCACCACTCGGACAGATTTTCAATCACTCTCCTATATGCTGACTCGTCACCACCTTCGATTCGTCTAATGACGCTGGTGTCATCAGCCAGCTAGTCTAGTACTGTAACCTCTATGGCTACAGTAACCAAGATAACTAATGCATGGAAACATTTATCTAGGTAACTGTAGCCATAGTACATCTACCTACATCTACTTCTTTGACTCCATTCTCCCTGCTAGGGCAGGCTCCTTATTCCATCTGCATTTTCTCATCTCAGAAAGAGACCTCTGGGGCAAACTCTTCACACAGTATGTATATGGAACAAGCTGCCCGATATTATTCTATGGGCTGCCAAGAAGCATTTTAAACATAGATTACCCTGCAGGACACCATGCTGATAACATCTGTACCATTGACATGTACTCTTACGATGCCACCCCTCTCCTACACCTCCCACAGCCACTCACACACCTTCCTCTCCGCTGGAATGCTACTCTTAGTCCACTGAGTTATAAACTGAAGTAGGGAGGGTACAGAGAAGATTCATGAGAATGATTCCGGGATTGAGAGGGTTAACATATGAGGAACTTTTGTCTGCGCTTGGACTGTATTCCTTGGAGTTTAGAAGAATGAGGGGAGACCTCATAGAAACATTTCGAATGTTGAAAGGCATGGACAGGGTGGATGTGGCAAAGTTGTTTCCCATGATGGGGGAGTCGAGTACGAGAGGGCATGACTTAAGGATTGAAGGGTGCTCATTCAGAACAGAAATGTGAAGAAATTTTTTTGGTCAGAGGGTGGTGAATCTATGGAATTTGTTGCCACGGGCAGCAGTGGAGGCCAAGTCATTGGGTGCATTTAACATAGAAACATAGAAAATAGGTGCAGGAGTAGGCCATTCGGCCCTTTGAGCCTGCACCGCCATTCAGTATGATCATGGCTGATCATCCAACTCAGAACCCTGCACCAGCCTTCCCTCCATACCCCCTGATCCCTTTAGCTACAAGGGCCATATCTAACTCCCTCTTAAATATAGCCAATGAACTGGCCTCAACTGTTTCCTGTGGCAGAGAATTCCACAGATGCACCACTCTCTGTGTGAAGAAGTTTTTCCTAATCTCGGTCCTAAAAGGCTTCCCCTTTATCCTCAAACTGTGACCCCTCGTTCTGGACTTCCCCAACATCGGGAACAATCTTCCTGCATCTAGCCTGTCCAATCCCTTTAGGATTTTATACGTTTCAATCAGATCCCCCCTCAATCTTCTAAATTCCAATGAGTATAAGCCTAGTTCATCCAGTCTTTCATCATATGAAAGTCCTGCCATCCCAGGAATCAATCTGGTGAACTTTCTTTGCACCTCCTCTATGGCAAGGATGTCTTTCCTCAGATTAGGGGACCAAAACTGCACACAATACTCCAGGTGTGGTCTCACCAAGGCCTTGTACAACTGCAGTAGTACCTCCCTGCTCCTGTACTCGAATCCTCTTGCTATAAATGCCAGCATACCATTCGCCTTTTTCACCGCCTGCTGTACCTGCATGCCCACTTTCAATGACTGGTGTATAATGACACCCAGGTCTCGTTGCACCTCCCTTTTTCTTAATCAGCCACGATTCAGATAATAATCTGTTTTCCTGCTTTTGCCACCAAAGTGGATAACTTCACATTTATCCACACTAAATTGCATCTGCCATGAATTTGCCCACTCACCTAACCTATCCAAGTCACCCTGCATCCTCTTAGCATCCTCCTCACAGCTAACACTGCCGCCCAGCTTCGTGTCATCCGCAAACTTGGAGATGCTGCATTTAATTCCCTCATCCAAGTCATTAATATATATTGTAAACAACTGGGGTCCCAGCACTGAGCCTTGCGGTACCCCACTAGTCACCGCCTGCCATTCTACAAAGGTCCCGTTTATTCCCACTCTTTGCTTCCTGTCTGCCAACCAATTCTCTATCCACATCAATACCTTACCCCCAATACCATGTGATTTAAGTTTGCACACCAATGTCCTGTGTGGGACCTTGTCAAAAGCCTTTTGAAAATCCAAATATACCACATCCACTGGTTCTCCCCTATCCACTCTACTAGTTACATCCTCAAAAAATACCAGAGTCTTCAGCCAGTTAATACTCTGTTGTTGAGTCAAATCCCACCTGTCCAAAATGGAAATAAAAACGCTTGAGAAAACCGACCATAACCTTATCACAAATGCACTGGGGTGCTCTCCTTTTCACGGTCTTCACTTATGTAGAGCAGGGGTCCCCAACCTTTTTCGCACCGTGGACCAGTTTAATATTGACAATATTCTTGCGGACCAGCTGACCTGGGGCGGGGGGGGGGAGCAGTGTTGCCAACGGACAAAAGTAGCAGTCAAATACATTGTGTTTACACTGATAAAGACTACAATGACCATGAAGCCTTGCGCGGGCACCAGTGCGCATGTGTGGCCTGCGCATGCGCTTGCCGATTTTTTGCCCTGCAAATCGTTTTTGGCAATTCTGTTTCGGGGGGGGGCGGGGGGTGATGTTAATCACGACCGGAATATAGGTGATAAGTGGGTAATACACTCAATTTTGTTTCTAAAAGGGTTTATCTAATGAATTTAATATTAAACACAGCATATATTTTCCTCGCATGAATATAGTGATAAGTCAATTATCAGGGGAGCCTGAAGTAAGTGTTGAACGAACTTCCAGAAAGAAGTGGTAGAGGCAGGTTCAATATTATCATTTAAAGAAAAATTGGATGGGTATATGGACAGGAAAGGAATGGAGGGTTATGGGCTGAGTGCAGGTCGGTGGGACTAGGTGAGAGTAGCGTTCGGCACAGACTAGAAGGGCTGAGATGGCCTGTTTCCGTGCTGTAATTGTTATATGGTTATATAAGTAAGGCAATAGCGTCATAACATTTTAAGTAATGTTTGGATATTAAACACACAGCACATATTTTTCCCGTATGAACATATAAAATCATTGCAACACACCAATATCGCTGATTCAGTGAGAGCCCTGGGTTTGTTTCCCTGCAACAAGACGGTCCAGTCGAGGGGTGATGGGAGACAGCGATACTCAAAGAGGTTCCTTATGTCCAGTCTACTCCGCAGTTTAGTTTTCGTTGCATTCATTGCAGAAAACTTCGCTTCGCAGAAATATGTTGTAAGCAACGTTTTCAGTGCTTTTGTGACTATCTCAGGATATTTAGCCTTGACTTTGATCCGGAATGCCGGCAGAGATGTTATTTCAAACATACTTTTCAGCCCACCGTCATTTGCAAGCTCGAGGAGTTGATCTTCTTCCCGCGCTGACATGGATGACGCGTGCATAATGACCTCGTGTGCGTAATGGCTCAACAGTGCGTGACAGGAATGAGGAAAGGTGCAGCTGACTCATATCGCCAAATCATATCGTTTCCTCACGGCCCGGTAGCACATGCTTTGTGGCCCGGTACCGGTCTGCGGCCTGGTGGTTGGAGACCACTGATGTAGAACCTCTGCTGGGTTGTGCCTGTTTGTCAGGCGGGGCTGAGTGAAACACTGGTTAGACACCGAAGGGTTAACTTCCACTCCTTTGCTCCAACTAAACCGTGAAATATCTTGTGCTGCTAAGTGAGCTGAAAAAGTTCTCGAGGATCGTCTCCCAGCCTGCACTTTGATATATTCAGAGCTATAGCACTCAACTGGGTGACATCAAAAAGGGTCGTGTCACATCTGGTTCCTCTGGCTCTAGTACCCAGACCTCTGACGTGAATGCTAACATTGCATTTGCCTTCCTTACCACTGACTCTACCTGCAAGTTAACCTTTAGGGTGCTCTGCACAAGGACTCCCAAGTCCCTTTGCATCTCAGATTTTGGATTTTTCTCCCCATTTAGAATATATTCTGCACATTTATTTCTACTACCAACGTGCGTGACCATACAATCTCCAACACTGTATTTCATTTTCCACTCTCTGCCCATTCTCCTAATCTAAGTCCTTCTGCATTGGTGGAGGGGCGGGCAGTGTTTCTTCAACACTACCTGCACCTCCACCAATCTTTGTATCATCTGCAAGCTTGGCAGCAAAGTAATCTATTCCATCATCTAAATCATTGATATACAGCATAAAAGGAAGTGGTCTCCACACCAACCCCTGTGGAATACCACTAGTCACTGGCAGCCATCCAGAGAAGGATCCTTTTATTCCCACTCGCTGCCTCCTAATGACCCCAGCAGTGTTATCATCACCAGTCTTTACCTCAAGTGTACGTAACACTTCCCTTTGAGCTGAGTTTGAACTCTGCAGCTTTACGATCTGTTTTAAACACTTGGTGTGATCGGCGCTGCCTTTCATCTCCCCTGGCAATTTCTGGGCGACACTCATAGCAGTCTATAAATCCTGACACAGACTTTTCCATTCCCCTGCTTCCATATTTTCCTTTTACACTCATCTTTCCTTTTCTCCTGTCACACATTCACTCAGTCTGAATCTGACTGGTGTATCAAATTTACCTGACCCTGATCGCCCAGCTTTCCATGGTTTTTCTTCTCTCTCTCCTGCTCTTTTTTTCCTCACTCTTACACAATTCCTCAGACTATTTCTGGGTTTCTATTTTTATTTCAATTATACCTTCCAGCATACATCCCATTGTAACAGTTCGTTAATCCATTGTAATTTCTTTCCACTACCTTCAGATCACAGACACAGACTGCCCTCTTCATAAATGTTCTATCTTACCAGAGAATGTCTCACAAACAACTTCTTTAGAAATAAGACCATGAGATTCAAAGGCTCAAAGGGCAATTCTTATCAAGGTAGGTGTGCAGTTTACAACTCTGACATTAATTCTCTGAAAAACAAAGAAACTAGTTAATGAAAACCTCAAACCCCCAAAAGAACAAGTTGTGCAAAAGACAAGGAAAATGAGTGAAAAACACGGAATATAGATCATCAAACCACAAAGTCATCAAAACAGTCGAGGAAAACAGTTTCAGCACAGTTCAGTCTGGTGTTGTTGCTCCAGGAGCAGTGAGCGAGAGTGAGAGAGAGAGAGAGAGAGAGAGTGAGAGAGACCAATCAAATGCAGGCACCTTCCCCTGGCTGCAGTGAGAGAGACTGGTCAAATGCAGGCAGACAGCACTGAACACCCACTCACCTTCCACTCTCATCCTTGCTGGTTTCAATATTCCTCGGTGCTCTAATCGATGAGCTTGGTGATAAATGGAGTCGATTATGGGCTCGAACCCCATCTCTAGGCTTCTTATCCTCCAGCCTGCACACTTTGGTCCAAACCTCACCAAACCGTCTTGCAGTTGTCAAAGTGCCAGATCAATCAATCAGCCCAAAAACATAACATCAAAATGGAGATCACAGGCTTCAACAACAGCAGAATCATATTTAAAACCATAAGACCCAGGAGTAGAATTAGGCCATTTGATTGATCGAGGCCGCTGCATTGAGTCAGCTGATCTATTTTCTATCTCAATCCCATTTTCCTGCCTTTTCCCCATAATTTTTCACACCCTGACTAATCAAGAACCTATCAATCCCCACCTTAAATACACCCAATGACCTTGCCTCCGCAGCTGCCAGTGGCAATGAGTTCCATAGATTTACCACTTTCTGGCTGAAGAAATTATGTTGATATTCTAGTTCTCTTGAAATGATTACGAATACATTTCCCTTCCTCGCCACTGACTCAACCTGCAAGTTAATCTTCAGGGAATCCTCGACAAGGATTCCCAGTCATTTGCACCTCAGGTTTCTGGATTTTCTCCATGGTTATGAAATAGTCCGTGCATTAATTCCTTCTACCATAATGCATGACTATACACTTTCCGACACTATATTCATTCTGCCACTTCTTTGCACCTTTCTCCTAATCTAAGTCCTTCTGCAGCTTCAATGCTTCTTCAGAACAACCTGTCCCTACACCTACCCTTGTGTTGCCTCCAAACTAGGCTACAAAGCCATGAATCCATCATCTTCATCATGACGTACAAGTTGTTCCAACACTGACCCCTGATTAGCCAACCAGAAAAGGCTTCCTTTATCCCCATTCTTTGCCTCCTATTAATCAGACAATCCTCCATCCATGCTACCATCTTTCTTGTAATACCATAGGCACGTCGCCAAGTGGTTAAAGTGTTGGTCTAGTGATCTGAAGGTCGCTAGCTCGAGCCTCAGCTGAGGCAGCGTGTTATGTCCTTGAGCAAAGCACTTAACCACAGACTGCTCTGTGATGACACTGGTGCCAAGCTGTATCAGCCCTAGTGCCCCTCCCTTGGACAACATCGGTGGCGTGGAGAGGGGAGACTTGCAGCATGGGCAGCTGCCGGTCTTCCATACATCCTTGCTCAGGACTGCACCCTGGAAACCTTCCAAGGCGCAAATCCATGGTCTCATGAGACTAACAGATGTCTATATATATAAATATATCTTGCTAAATAACTCACGTGTGGCACCTTGCCACATCCTTCAGAAACTCCAAGTACACAACATCCACCGATGTGGTCTATCCTAATTGGTATTTCTTCAATCCTGCTTGTTATTCAAAGAATTCCAAAAGACTTATCCATGTTGAAATCTTTACTGTATTACCATGGACAGCCTCATGTGTGGCACCTTGTCAAAGGCCTTCTGAAAATCCAAGTACCCAACAACAACTGATTCTCTTTTGTCTATCCTGCTTGACGTTTCTTCAAAGATTTCCAACAGATGCGTCAGGGAAGATCTTTCTGTGAGTAAACCACGCTTATTTTGCCCTATTTTATCATGAGACTCCAAGTACCCTGAGATCTCATCCTTAATAATGAACCCTAACATTTTCCCAAACACTGAGATTGGGCTAACTGGCATATAATTTCCTTTCTTCTGCCTCCCTTTTGGAAGAATGGAGTGACAATTGCAATTTTCCAGTTCTTACACACCATGCCAGAATTTAGTGATTTTTGAAAGATCATTACTAGTGCCCCAACAATCTCTTCAGCTGCTTATTGCAGAGCCCTGGTGTGTAGTCCATCTGGTCCAGATGACTTATCTACCTTCCGGCCTTTGAGTTTTCAAAGCACCTTCTCCCTAGTAATCACAACTGCACTCACTTCTGCTCCATGACACTCGCGAATTTCCAGCATACTGTTAGTGTATCCCACAGTGATTACTACTATGCAAAATACTTATTCAGTTTCTCTACCATTTCCTTGTCCCACATTACCACCTCACCAGCATATTTTTCCAGGGGCCTGATATCTACTTTCACCTTTCATTGACTTTTTAGATATATCTGAAAAATCTTTTGGGATCTTGTTTGATATTATTGGCCCATTTACCTTCATATTTAATCTTTTCCCACCTTATTGCTTTTTAGTTGTCTTTTGTTGGCTTTTAAATATGTCCCAGTCCACTATCTTCCCACTGATATTTCAGTGAACTGACTTCAGTTTCTCCCTCATAAATTGCAGGGAGAATTCTATAATTTTCGAATCACGACTCATAAGCGTTCCTTTACCTTAATCTCCCTAATTAAATCTGGTTCATTACATGACACCTTTCCCCTAGTGTTCTCCCCCTTGGGATCCAGACACAACCTGATTTTCCCAATCTACCTGCATATGAAAAAACACAATTATGATCGTAACATTGCTCGCTTGACTTGCCTTTTCTATCTCTCATTGTAATTTGAAATCCACATCATGGCTTTGTTTGGAGGCCTTTATATAACTCTCAGCAGGGTCTTTTTACTTTTACAGTTTCTTGACTTCACACATGAGGATCCTGCATCTTCTGATCCCTTGTCACCCGGTTCTAAGAATTTGGTTTCAGTTTCTACCAACAGGAGCTCACTACACCGTCTACCTACCTGCTTGTCATTTTGATACAATGTGTGTTCTTGGATGTTAAGCTCTCAACTATGATATTTTTTCAGCCATGACTTAATGCCAACAATGACTTACCTAACAATCTCTAACTACACTACATGATCAGCTACCTAATGGATCTTGATCTTGAACTCCATTTCATCTGATCAACAGGAGGAGCCTCACCTTGTCTACTTTTAAGTGCTTTGATCCATCTACTCCTGAGAAAAAGCTTCTCACAAAATGGTTCACAAAATGGAGGTTGGAGAACCATCTCACAAAATGGCCACCTCCATTCCTTTCAATACAAAGCAAAAACAAAATCATTTGAGTTGTTTATTTCCACAGTCCTCACTCACGTCTTACTTGAAGCGACTCCTTCATTTCCTGAAGCCGTTCCCAGGCTAGGTGCAAATGACCCTGGGAAACCATTGCTTCCATTGGGATTGAGTGATATGGGTAACTATGACAATATCAGCTGATCAAGGAGCAAAGATGAAGCCGATGTGTTGGACGAGGGAGGGGCCGCGAGGAGACCGAGCACCCACTTTTCCCAAACCCACAGGGAGAGTGAAGGAACAGGAATTCACCCGGTGGTACTGTAGGGGCAGCAGGTCAGCAACATTCCCTCGTAGGACAATGCGACAGAATTTTCCTGATGGAATGTCCCGTCATGTTTCCTGATCGTGGGTGATAGTATTGTAAACAGAAAGGACTATTTTTGTGAGTTAACATGTCTGCCCTGAGTGGTGTCACTGGATCCGGACCAATAGCAAAAGTGGACTCAATGCGATGTCACAGTAAAATTCTTTATTGGTTCCTGTCTCACTTTGATCATCCTGCCCAAGTTTGCACATCAACCAGTCGCAAAGTGAAAGTACAAGCAATAAATAGACTTGGATTCTCACGGGCTAAAGTGCAGTCAACACACCAGCGTCGATCACTGGGTTTACACCTAGACAAATATGGGAAGTGGAGAGTTTTATCCTCAATCCGTTACTGAAACTCTCCCCCCCATAGAACAAAGACTTTCTTTGATAAAAACAAAAAAACATACTTTCACGTTGCATTTCAGATTTTCCAAAGGACGACTGTTTTTCAAAGTATCCAACCATGGACGAGCGGTAGTTTCCCATAATCAGGGTGTGTCATCCGAATTGGATAGAGGTCAATGTGATGATTTCGTTAACCCGTTTTACCCAGACAGCTAATGCTTTGTCTCCCTGGTCTCTGGCAGGAATCCGGGCACTTTGAGGAACTATTTTTGTAATTACAACCATCCTGAGGGCTGTGTAGGCGGGATAAGCATTCTGCTCTTTGGTATTGCGAGGTCTGGGAAATCATCCATCATCAATACATTCCTCTCGGCTCTGGATCCACAAGGAATGACCATAACCTGCGTCCTGACAGGGACAAATCCCACACCTCTCACACCAGAGGTACATACACTGCTGTCAATTTAATATAAGCACACAGACTGCACACATTGCTCTGTTCACTGTCTGTTATTCTCTGTCTCCCTGATATACCGGAGGGTCCACATCAGAGACAGTGAACGGTCCAATAATCCCACTTCAATCTATTGTATGGAAAACACCCCGGGAGGTCCTGAGGCTGGGAAAGGTGCCATTTAGGTACAAGTCCCTGATATCAGTAAACAATAGGCTGGAAACTTAAGGGAGGGGGTGGCGGATGGAGGAGTTGTAAATGACAACATTATCGACCAATTCGACTGAGTTCAGTGGTTGGGAGGATGTTAGAGTCCATTAATAAGGATGAAGTTTTGATGTATGGGAATCACGTGATAAAATAAGCCACAGTCAGACTGGTTTACTTTAGGGGGAATTTGCCTGGCAAATCTGTTGTCATTATTTGAGGAAGTAACAGGCAGGAAAGACAAAGCAGAGTCAATGGATGCTGCTCACTTGGATTTTCAGAAGGCTTTTGACAAGAAGCCACACATGAAACTGCTAAATAAGGTAAGAGCCCATGGTATTACAGAAAAGTTACTGGCATGGACAGAAGATTGGCTGACTGGCAGGAGTAGGAATAGATAGGGCTTTTCCCAGTGACTAGAGGTAATCACAGAGATCGATATTGGGACTGCTTTCTTTCATGTTATATGGCAATGATTTGGAAGATGATTTATGTCCAAGTTTGTGGATGATACAAAGATAGGTGGAGGGGCAGGTAGTGTTGAGGAAGCAGGGTGTATTCAGAAGAACTGAGACAGATTGGGAGAATGGGTGTATGGTGTGACATTTGCAAATTTCTGGTCCTCTAGAACCATTCTAGAATATAGTGTTTCTTGAACAATCACGACTAATTCTTTCAGGTACCCTTTTCGGAACCCTGGGGTTCAGTTCATCTGGTCTAGGTGATGTCTACCTTCAGACCTTTCCACTTCCCAAGCTCTTCTTCTTACTAACAGCAACTACACTCACTCCTAATCCCCAGTATTCTTGAATCTCTGGTATACTGCTGATGTCCTCCACAGTGAAGATCGATGCAAAATACTTTGTGAGCTCGTCTGCCGTTGAGATGTTCCCCATTACTACCTCTCCAGTATTATTGTCCAGTGCTCTGATGTCCACTCTTGTCTCTGTTTGACTTTTATATCTGAAAAATCTTTTGGTATCCTTTTTATATTATTGGGTAGGTTATCATATTTATTCGTTTCTATCCTTATGGCTTTTAAATTTGCCTCCTGTTGATTTTTAAAATCTCCTCAATCATCTAATTTCCCACTAATTTTTTGCTACTTTATACGCCCTGTCTTTTGCTTTTCTGCTGTCTTTGACCTTTCCTTGTTAGTCATTGTTACCTCATTATACCCCAACCTTTAGAATGCTTCTACTTTGGGATGAATCTGTCCTTCGCCTTTTGAATTTTCTGTCAGTACCTTCAGTTGAACCTTGTCGCTTTGTGTGTTTTCCCCCGAGCCGTCAGTCTGTGGTTTTGTATTGCCGTGTGCTCTTGTTTGTTTTCATTTTCCATGTGCTCCTGTCCCTGCCCCTGTTCTACTCCGGCCGCTGTATTACTGAGTACTCCGCCTCTCACCTGTTTCTAGTTATTACCTGTTTTGCGCCACTTCTGTCTCATTGTGCTCTACCTATCATCTGCCTCTCTGTTTATTGCTCAGTGTATATTTACAGGTTTGTTGCCAGATTGTGCCAATGAGTTTTCCTGAGCCTTTCCAGCATTCATATCTGAACTCTGTCCATCCGAATATCGGCTCTGCCTGTTTGCCGATTCTGTTTTTAGGATTTCTCTGGAATTTTTGATCTCCACCTGAACTTTGATGCCAACTTCGTTGCCCCTCTGGGTCTGCTACTCAGTGAATATCACAGTGCACATGGTCTGTGATTGGGTCCCTGCTTCAGCACCCTGACATGCTCCCAGAAACTCCAGATATTGCTGTTCTGCTGTCATCCCTGCTGCTGTCCCTTCTAATGAACTTTGACTAGCACCCCTCCCAGATAAATCGTCTTTTAGTTTCTACCTCTCAAACCTTCAGGGGAACTTGGTCATATTATGAACCCAGACTCATAAGTGTTCCTTTACCTTAAGCTCACTAATCAAATTCAATTTATTTCACAACACCTAGTTAGAATGTCATTCTACAAATTCCTTCCCTTGAGAACGTTCCCCATTTCTTTCTTCATGGATGCTGCCTGATCTCTTGAGTATTTGTACATCAGTTTCTCGAACATCCGGTAATTCCCCCCTCCTCTTTCCCATTTTCCTCTCTAACCTCATCTCCTTACCTGCCCACCACCTCCTTCTGGTGCTCCTCCCACTGCCCTTTCTTCCGCAGCCTTCTGTCTTCTCCTGTCAGATTCCTGCCTTCTCCAGCCCTTTAACTTTTTCACAAATCAACTTCCCAGCTCTATATCTCACCCCTTCCAGCCTTGGAGTTTCACCTATCACCTGCTACATTGTACTTTCCCCTACCCTCTTCCCACTTCCTGACTTTGACTTCTCATCTTTATTTTTCTCCAGTCCTAGTGAAGTGTCTCAGCCTGAAATGTCAACTGTTTACTCCTTTCCACAGATGCTGCCTGGCCTGCTGAACTCCCCCAGCATTCTGTGTGTGCTGCTTGGACTTCCAGCAAATGCAGATTTTCTCTTGTTTGTAATATTCCACATTCCAGGTTTCTCTCATCCCAAGACTGTCTGTATTCATTTGTTTTTCTCAGTGAGCTGGAGAGTTTCAGATTGAAAGGTGAATCCAGAGATTGAATCACAGCAATCTAGAGGAATGTTGCTGTAGTCAGAGTGTCTCAGGGTCTGTAGGCCAAGGATTCATCTGCCCTCTGGGAGGGTGTAAACGTTCCCATGGCAGCAAGGGAAGCAGAGTTTCCTTGTGTCCTGGGACGTCCTGTCACTGACGGAAGATTAGGGAGTTCTCCCGTGTCCTGGTGCACATTTTTAGCCGTCAACTGACACCACAAAACAGATTTTCTGCTGCTCACTGTTCTGTAGTTTATGGAATCTTGCTGTATAAACACTGTCTGCCCTGTGTTCTACATTACACAGAACTTCACTCTCATGAAAGGTGCCATACAAATGCACAATGTTTTGAAAATTTACAGCTCAGGTCCTACAGAGCAGGGAGTTTAAAGTTTTAGGATTCAGCTGGATGGAATGCTCTGGAGAACACTGATCGGTCAAAGAGAGGGTTACAGGTGATCCTGGAAGGAAGAGTTCCCAAGGGAATAAACGTGAGTTTCCTCTGTGTTTCACATTTCTGATACAGACCACTGGAGTTTCATTAAACAATGAACAAATTTAGAGAGAAAGGAGAAATGGCTCCAAGAAAAAATTTCTACAAAACAACCACGGTTCAGAAGACTGGGGTTCATGTTACAATGGGGATGAAGCAACAAGCAGAGCTGAGGGAGGGTTGCACTCTGTAAAAGAAGTTATATGGAAATTCCAGGATAACAGCGACAAATGAGTATCACAAGAGGATACAGTGACAGAGATTAGTCCTGGTGTAATACACAGGGAGATGGTGACAATGATTAGTCCCAGAGTAACACATGGGGACAGTGGCAGAGATTAGTCCCAGAGTAACACATGGGAACAGAGTGACAGGGATTGACTGGGGAGTTACACACTGCTCTTCCCGGCGTCTCTCTGTCAGCCCTCCCCACCTCATCTGCCCTCTACACATTGTTGTGACACGTTAAGCTCCTGTCTATGTGAGGGAGGACTGAGTGGTGTGCTGACATCCTCCACATGGTACACGTCAGGAGACGGAGCAGTAATGGGGAAATGGATCAATCCCAGCAACACATGACCCCAGCATCCGCTCCAATGCTAGTGAAGGTCACAGGGTCACCTGCCCCGATGATGGTCCGACCCCTGCTCCAACTCACCTGGAGCAGCTCCTCCTTGCCTCCCATGTTGCCTTCTGCTGGCGTCCATTATGGACCAACCTCTCCACCATGTGGGGTTTGATGTTGGAATTCTGTGTGTGGCCAAGAGATCATATCTGACTTCCAAACTGATGTGAGAACAGACACTCGGGAGTCAATGGCTATAGGCCATCAGAAGAAGGGTGCTGAGGTGCAGACTAGATCAGTTCTGCTTACTGAATTGGAGGAGATGGCTGGGGTTAGTGGATGGACAGGTCGGGTATGGTGTGTTTATCCCTTTAGGATATTGTGAGTAAGACATTCGAGGTTCATTTTATGTGTTAAACAAAATCTGAAGTCCTTTACTTCCGTTAGAGAAAAACCACAAGCAGTCACCTTAAACCGATGTCATTATATCAGACACCATTTCTTAAAGTGAACACAACAAAGCAATGATGGTGTTTGTGAATCATGTAGGACAGTTTCTGTGAAGAACAATATGTGCCGTCTGTCACCCATTACATTCCCCAACACACGGTTCCCATTCCTGTTCTTATCTCTCTTCATTCGTCAAAGCCACCATCCCCGGATCAGCCTGGTCAGCCATTGCTGCAATCCTTCCTTGGGTAAGGAATCCTGAACTGTGCACAAGCCTCACCAGGACCCGATAGAATTGGAGCGAGTCGTCTGTACTACTGTGAGACACAGTGATGGAGCAGTCAGTAGTGCTGCCTCACAGATCCAGTGATTCCGATTCCATCCCAGCCTCTGGAGCTGTCTGTGTGGTGTTTGCACGTTCTTCCTGTGATAATGTGGGTTTCCCCCCTGATGAACCTGGTTTCTGCACCCACATCCCAATGACGTGTAGGTCATTGGGACAGTCTGCTGCTGTCATTTCCAGTGGGTTGTCAGAATGGTGGGGAGATGATGGGGAGATGAGACAAGTGTGAACTCATGGAGAACTAGCATAGACTAGACAGGCTGAATGGCCTCAGGAAACAAACATGAACAAAAGCTGCTGAATTCACCATTGACCTTCCTATCACTCACTATCCTGGATACAATATACACGATTGTCTCTCCCACATTACTGATGGAGACCGAACAGCTCACAATCCTCAGGATTAAATTTCCCATCAGTTTACACACTGACCAACCATCTGTATCATCCTGCAGTGTGAAGGACCAAGCAGTTTCTGGATCATTTGAAAACTTTGTTATCATGCCCTGACATTAGATAAAAATGTTGATACATTAGACGGAGGAAGAGTCTGAGTTTTGAAGAGCTCAGATCAAATTCTGAAACAGCTCGTGGGGACAGAGTGGACCCACAGTGAAAGGAACTGAAGAGTAACAGTGAACTGGACAGAGCAACATTCCCAGCTGGAGATTAACAGGGTTAGAGAGATCCCGCTGATCCCTGAAGCAAGAATAAGGCGGGGCCCATCTGGATCTCAGTAGATTAGTGACCGTGACCACTGGACATTGTCTGATGGGACTGGTCCCTCCAGTCAGTGTTCACCTCAGTGCTGAGTGATTGTGATCATCAGTGTTCTTGCTGCTTCCTCTGTAACCAGTTCTTCATTGTCTCACTTAGTTACACAGTTTCAATCCTGACTCAGATGTTGCTAACTATCCAGTTATGCCAGAAAATGTAATTCATGGAGTTGCATTCATTTTTGACGTGAACACTATAGACAGCATCACTAAGGAACAAATGAACCTGTTTAAGGAGTTACAGATGATTGTGGCACAGAAATGTAAGTGCTTTCTTTTGGTCTGTGTAACCATTGTCACCATGATGTGGTAGATTGACAATGATATCTTGATTACCTTTATCTTCCAGATATTTACAGGGTTGTGATTGGGACCAAGTTTGAACTACTAGGGATAAAAGAGAAAGGCCATAATCAAATTCATGAATACAAGCCACTGCAGGACAAGGTAATGATCTCACCGATGTCTTGTGCACCTGTAATGTGACGTCCCAACTCCTATACTCAGTGCCCTGACTGATGAAGTAAGTGAGGCAAACACCACCTTCACCGGCCTCTCTATCTGTGTCACCACTTTCAGTGAATCATGATCTTCTACCCCTCGATCTCTCTGTTCTTCAGTCAGTGGTGTGTTTTCCATGTTGTGGTGTGGGAAACACAGCACCCAAACTGTGCACAGCAAGATTCCACTGATAAATGACAAGGAACTGTTCCTCCACTTATTAATCCAGAATTTGATGCATAACTTGTCATCACCCTGAGGAGTTTATAAGTACATTAATACCCCTGTCCTTCTTCACTCTCAGTTTAAGATGTTGTCAGACTTGACTGGGATGGACAAGCGTTCCATGTTTGTGGTTTCGAATCAATGGAGAGGTGATCAGATTGAGATGATCAAATGCATCCTTGCCCTGTACACTCTGGAGAATATGATCAGAAACATCGACAAGTTTCTCAAAGTGATGAAGTAATGGCTACACCTGACCTTGTACAGAACTGTTGACCTGTTCCTGTTTCAGAAGCACAATGTTTCAGCCTGCTTTAGAAGCTCACATCTGTAAACCTGCTGTGTGAAGGAGACTGAAAGCTGAGGATTTTTCAATTATATAGATAGAATGTTTCAAAATGTCACACAAATTCCCTGACTCCAAAATGAAGACAGTTTGAAATCAAGTTTACTGTCATTGATTAATATGACCTGAAATTTATTGTTTTGCAGTAGCAGTACAATGTAAAGACATGAAGTTATTATAAATTATAGAGTACTACAGCTCAGAAACAGGCCCTTCTGCCCATCTAGTTTGTGCTGAACTGCTATTTGCTGATCCAGTTTACCACATCATTCATGAAACTGTTAATATACTGTAGATGACAAAGAACAATGGACCCAACACTGATCCTCACAGTACACCATCAGTTACAGGCCTCCTGTTAGGAAGCAACCATCTACTACAAATCCCTGTCTCCTCCCGCTATATATAGGCATCCATTAGTCTCGTGAGACCATGGATTTGCACCTTGGATGGTTTCCAGGGCACAGGCCTGGGCAAGGTTGTATGGAAGACCAGCAGTTGCCTATGCTGCAAGTCTCTCCTCTCCACGCCACTGATGTTGTCCAAGGGAAGGGCATTAGGACCCATACAGCTTGGCACCGGTGTCATCGCAGAGCAATGTGTGGTTAAGTGTCTTGCTCAAGGACACAACACGCAGCCTCAATCAAGGCTCGAACTAGCGACCTTCAGATCACTTGACGAACGCCTTAACCGCTTGGCCACGCACTAAACCAATATTGAATCCAATTTACTACTGAATGCCAAGCAACTGAACCTTCTGGACCAGCCTCCCATGCAGGACTTTGTCAAAGGCCTTGCTAAGGTCCATGTGGACAGTCCATGTTCACTGCCTTTCCTTGTAACCTCCTTGCAAAACATTAAGATTTGTGAGACACGACTCACCCAACTAAGCCTTGTTAACTAACTCTAATCAGACTCTGTCTATCCAAATATTTAAATATCCTGTCTCTTAAAATAGATTCCAATAACTTACCTTAACTTCAAGCTTATTGGCCTATAATTCCCATCTTATTGTTAGATTTGATGATGAAAGTAGGGCAAGTGCGTAACAAAAGCAATGAGGTAGTGTTCATGGACATTCATAAATCTGATGGTAGAGTGAAAGAAGCTGTTTCTGAAGTTAAATATGTCGTGCAAAGAGAGAAACAAAGTAGTGAGGTGATGTCAGGGGTTCAACGTCTGTGCTTTGATGTGGACTCTTCTACATTGGTGAGACTTGTTGAAATTGGGAGACTGCTTCATCGAGAACCTCTGCAGCATCCACCAAAACTGGAACTTCCAGTGGCCAAACATTTAATTTTCCAATTCCCAATCCCATTCGAAATATACAGAGAGTGGTGAGTGTCTGGAATGTGCTGCTGGGGTGGAGGAGGCAGAATAGACAGAGACATTCATGAGCTTGTTAGACAGATACGTCAATGTGCATGGAATGGAGAGATATGGAGCATGTACAGGTAGAACAGGTTAGTTTAGTTAAGCATTTGTCAACTAGTTTAAATAGTTCAGCACAACAACTTTTTGATTGACACTTTCCTCGGCAGGTGATAATAAATGTGGAGAAATGGGAGTTCCATTGGATGGGAAACAGAATTGTGGTGTGGAGAGACGGAGTGATCTTGGTCCAAAGCTCACCTTCAGATCCACTGAGCAACGACGATGTTTTTTGTTGTTACTGTCAGAGGTTTGGAAGACTGGAACAGGAAAATAGAACAGCAGGAGGCTCACATTCCCTCGCACCTCCCTACCCTACTGAATGATCACCAACCTCAGCTCCACCTACTCAACCAGTCCTCAGGTTCTGGGTACTTATTCCACCGATCTTCCATCGGATATCCCCAATGACTGGGTAATGACACCTTCCCGGGGTAGAGATCTAACACTTCACAAATATCTCCTTATCTCAGTGCTCAGTGACTTTTGTCCTGAGACAGTGATTCCCATTCCCAACTAACCAATATGGGGAAGGAGAGTGGAAACTGGGAATCACTGGTTATTCTGCATCATTCCATCTCAGGAAAATGCTGGAATCCAGTGAGATAATGTGATCATGGAAAACTGTTTGGACAGACTTGATATCCAGGTCCAAAAGGAAAATAGTATTCGGTAAGCCCATTGTCTGAGTATTTCACCTCTAGGGCAGTACAAGAGGAACTGGAATGTAATTTAATCTTTAATACATGGACAGATGTGACAGTACCTGACAGTGTCCCTCTCTGCTGTAGAACTGAATGGTTTCCCTGGTCAGTTCACTGTACAGTGAAGAATTGACTCCTGTGGTGTGGAGATCAGACTAGTTCAGCAAAGTGAAAGGTATCGTCACAGTCTGTACATCACACACTGGCATTAACAAGTGCAAAACGTCTGCGTTGAAATATTTACTCACTCTGACACTTGCTGATGCTCCTTTTCACTTTGTCCATCGCCTCCTTGTTGCTGGCACTCTCCTGAATTTTAACAGATGAATTCCACCGCTGCTCCCAGAGAATCCACACAACAACAGTGTTGGCATCAAACATTCCCCAGTGAGCAAATTCCACTGGTTTATACACTTTATTCAAGCACTTATCCAGCAGGATCACAATACTGATGTCTTCTCTTTTCACCCCTTGTTTCTCTGTGGTGGCATTATACAGATTTCATTCACCAGGGTTTACCTGTCTCTGCGTCAACAACTATCACCCAGTGGTACTCACAGCTACTGTGATGAAGTGCTTTGTGAGGTTGGTTGTGGCCAGAATTAACTCCTGTCTAAGCAATAACATGGACCTGCTGCATTTGCCTGTTGCGACAATAGTCTACAGTGGATGCAACCTCACTGGCTCTCCACTTGGCCTTGGATCACCTGGACAACAGCAATGCCTGCATCAGGCTGCTGTTTATTGATCAGCTCAGTGTTCAACACCATCATACCCTCAGCACTAATCAGCAAGATTCAAAACCTGGACCTTTGTGCCTCCCTCGTCGGAAGATGACAGTCAGTGTGGAATGATAATAACATCTCCTTCTCACTGACAATCAACACAGGTGCACCTCAAGGATGTGTGCCCAGCCCACTGCTCTACTCTCCCTAAACCCATGATTGTGTAGTTAAGTACAGCTCAAACACCACCTATAATTTTGTTGATGATACTCAGATGATAACGAGGCAATGTACAGGCGTGAGAGAGATCAGCTAGTTGACTGGTATCATAGTAATAACTTTGCACTCTATGACAGTAAGACCAAGGAATTGATTGTGGACTTCAGGAAAGGGAAATCAGAGGAACACACACTAGTCCTCATCAAGGGCTCAGCTGTGTATAGGGTGAGTGGTTTCCAGTTCCTCTCTGTCAGCATTTCATAAGGTTTATCCTGGCACAATATTTTGATACAGTTATGAAGCAGCCACACCAGTGGCTAGATTTCACTCGGGGTTTGAGGAGACTTGATATGTCACCAAAGACTGTCGCAATTTCCTGCAGATGTACTGTGAAGAGTATCTGACTGGCTGTCCGGTCATAATGTTAAGATGGCTCGACCAAAGTTGTGCAACAGTTCAGATTGCGAGAAGTACAGCTAAAAACATTACAAATAGCACCTTTTGTCTCTGAGTTTTGCGGTATTTTTACCCTGCTAATATGATGAACTGAGGTGTCTAATATGAGTAGGCTTGGGCCTACTCCGACTGTTCTGAGGAGCAGATCTAAGGACTCATTTTGGTTCAGAATACTGTTGTTTATAGGATGTGTGTTTTTTTCTCGTTTATGTTTTTATTTTAAATTGGTTTCTTCAGGTTTCTTGCTTTGTGACTTTGTAAGCACACAAATCTCAAGGTGTATAATTTATACATTCTTTGATAATAAATGTCCTTGAAACTTGAATGACCATCTGGTATGGAGGAGCCAAAGAACAGGAATGGGAAAAGCAGCAGAAAGTTGCAAACTCAGCCAGCTCCATCATGGGTTCTAGCCTCCCCAACACCGAAAATATTTTCAAAAGTGATGGCTCAAAAAGGTGACATTCATGATTAAAGACATCCCTGACCCAGGACATGCCCTCTTCTCATTGCTAATATACCTAATTCAGAACTCAATGGGTCAGGCAGTGTCTATGCAGACAGAGGGATGGCGACATTTCACAATTCTAAAGCAGGATTCTCCTCCACGGATGCCGCCTGGCCCATTGAGTTCTCCCACAGTTTGTTTTATGTTCCACAATTATTGAAGGATAGGAGAGAAGAGGCAAAATTCAGCACAGCTTCCAATGAGAAAATGTCATCAAGTCGGAGAGAGACAGAACGAGAGTATCGACCTGTGACCCACTGGAGCTTGGATATGGATGCCAACCATCATGGGTCAATAGACTGTGTCTGAGGAACCACAGAACCCGAGGGATGCGAACATATCAGGTTCATTGTGGTTTTACCACAGGAAACATCCCTGTGATGCTTCGATGGGGAGTCTAAGGGAAGGTATTGAACAGTGAATGTTCTAGTGAGTGGAGGGACCGATGCCTATGGAACTGGGAGTAGATCCACTTCTCCCACTCACTCCACCCACCTGCTCCCAGTCCTATAAACCTCTCCCACTCCTCATTCTTGGACAGAAACAGGGAGGGGTGTTGTAGCCAGAAGGGTCACATAGAAGAGAAGAGGTCATTCCTCGCCTCTCCCACCCTACCTTCCACTCTCTCCTTCTCAACCTATCCTTCCCCTCCATCACTCCTTATCTCATCCCATTTCACCGCCCCAGGACCCACCTTTCCATCAATTCTCCACCTTTCACTGAACTGCTCTTGTTCTTTCCATGTTCTCCGAACCTTTGGGGGATGGTCCCACCGATCCGGGCTGCAATACCATTGGCTCCAGCGGGAGCCACTCAGCACACTGCCCGATTGTGAGTGGGCAGGAAGAATAAGTTTACCCCTCATTCTTCTGATGTCCAATTGTAAGGGCAAATCAGATAACATTTGGAATCAAATATTGATATTGTGGGGGAATTCAAGATAACACTTGGACCCAGATATTCGATTGTCTTTTATTTCTTTGGTCACATGAAAGTCGACTCTCAGAAGGCAGTGATTCTGAATTATACAGTCCATAATGCTCCCTCTTATTAAACATATGCCATGTCCAATCAGGAACCTATCAAGCCCTGCCTTAAATACACCAAATGACCTGAACTGCACAGCTGCCCGTGGTAACTAATTCACCACCCTCTGGCTGAAGAAACTTCTCTGCATCTCTGTTTTAATTGCACGCCCTCTATCCTGAGGCTGTGGCGTCTTGCCCAAGACTCTTCACCATGGGAAACACCCTTTCCACATCTCTCCTTCTAAATTCCAGCGAGTAGACCCAGAGCTATCAAACATTCCTCTTATGATAACCCTTTAATTCCCAAATCATCTTGTGAACCTCCTCTGAACCCTCTCCAATGCCAGCACATCTTTTCTCAGATGAGGAGCCCAAAACTGTCCACAATAGTCAAGGTGAGGCTTCACCAGTATCTTATAAAGTCTCAGCAGAGTACAGCACATTCACAACATTCCCGTGCAAGTCCAACAAAGAGCTTTTAAAAACCCAGTCTCTGTAAGACAGAAGTACCACTTTGCAGAGAGGTCATCATGGGAGCGGTCGTCAGAGTAGACTTGAGTCAGAATGGTAAGGCTTTGCCTCAACAGGGCTTTGGCAAGAACAGGCAGAGGCTAGGTAAGTTCATTCCTTATATCTTATTTAACCCTAGAGAAAATAGGGGTTATGTCTACAGAGCCAGTGTTCTGTTGTGGGTTTCAGATGTGGGAATTCCAGGAGACTCCCAGACGGCGCAATCGCCACATCTGCACCACGTACATCGAGATGCAGCTCCTTAGAAACCGTATTAGAGAACTGGAGATGAAGCTCAATGATCTTTGGCTTGTTAGGGAAAGTGACACAGTGATAGACAGGAGCTACAGGGAGGTAGTCACTCCAAGGCTACAGAAGACAGGTAAGCGTGTGACTGTCAGGGGAAGGAAGGGAGAACGTCAGATAGTGGAGAGCACCTGTGACCATCTCCCTCAACAATAAGTACTCTATTCTGAGCACTGTTGGGCAGGGTGGGGCGGGGGTGGAATCCTACCTGGGGGAAGCAACAGCAGTTATGCCTCTGGCACTGAGTCTAGACCTGTGGCTTAGAAGTGTAGGGAACTGAAGAGGCTGGTGGCAGTAATAAGGGACTATAGAGTCAGGGGGACAGATAGGTGATTCTGTAGGTGTGAAAAGGTAACACAAGTGGTAGTTTGCCTCCCAGGTGCCAGGGTCCGCGATGTTTCTGGATACCCTGAAAAGGGAGGCTGGGCAGCCAGAAGGCGTGGTACATATTGGTACAAATGCGATAGGAAGAAAAAGAGAGGAGGTTCTGAAAAACGAATGCAGGAGTTAGGAAGGAAGCTGAGTAGCCAGACCTCAACGGTAGTAATCTTGGTAGTAATCTTACTAAAAAGGCAATACGGGGAGAAGAGATGAGATACGAAGGCAAGCTAGCCAAGATTAAGGAAAGGTGTAAAATCAACAGGGTTGTTATCATGGGGAACTTCAATTTCCCTAATGTAAACTGAGACCTTCTTAGTGTAAGAGGTTTAGATGGGGCAGAATTGGTTAGTTACATCCAGAAGGGTTTCTTAAGTCAACATGTAGATAGTCCAACAAGAGGAGAGGCTGAATTGGACCTTGTGTTGGGCAATGAGACCGGCCAGGTGACCAACCAGTGACCAGATCCCTTTAGTTTGAAAGTAGCTACAGATAAAGATACGAATGGACCTTGTGGGAGAAGGATAAATTGGAGCAGGTCAAATTACCAGAGCATGAGGCAGGAACTAGTGAGAGTTAATTGGGAACAGCTGTTTTTGGGCAAATCCACGTCTGACACATGGAGGATGTTTAAAGACCAACAGCACAGTACTGGACAGGTATGTTCCACTCTGAAGGAAAGACAACGATGACAAGGCGAGTGAAACTTAGACATTGGGAGAAGGGATGAATTTAGTCAAGAAGGTGAGGGAAAAAGTCAGAATCAGAATCAGGTTTACTATCAGCGGCATGTGTCGTGAAATTTGTTAACTTAGCAGTAGCAGTTCATGCAATACATATTATAGAAGAAGAAGGAAAACATAATAATAATAAATAAGTAAATCACTTTACAGTATACCTATATTGAATAGATTGAAATCATGCAAAAAGCAGAAATCATTGCATATTTAAAAAGTGAGGCAGTGTTCAGGGGTTCAATGTGCATTTAGGAAATGGACTGCAGAGGGAAGAAACTGTTCCTGAATCGCTGAGTGTGTGCCTTCAGGCTTCTGTACCTCCAACCTGATGGTAACAGTGAGAAAACGGCATGCCCTGGGTGCTGGAGTCCTTTAATAATGGTTGCTGCCTTTCTGAGATACCACTCCTTGAAGATGTCCTGGGTACTTTGTAGGCCAGTACCCAAGATGGAGCCCACTAAATTTACAACCCTCTGCAGCTTCCTTGGGAGCAGTGCAGTAGCTCCCCATACCAGACAGTGATGCAGCCTGTCAGAATGCTCTCCACAGTACATCCATAGAAGTTTTTGAGTGTATTTGTTGACATACCAAATCTCTTCAAACTCCTAATGAAGTATAGTCGCTGTCTTGCCTTCTTTATAACTGCATCGATATGTTGGGACCAGGATAGGTCCTCAGAGATCTTGACTCCCAGGAACTTGAAGCAGCTCACTCTCTCCACTTCTGATCACTCTATTATGAGGATTAGTGTGTGGTCCTTTGTCTTACCCTTCCTGAAGTCCACAATCTGCACTTTCGTCTTACTGACATTGAGTGCAAGGTTGTTGCTGTGACACGACTCCACTAGTTGGCATATCTCGCTCCTGTACGCACTTCCATCTCCTTCTGAGACTCTACCAACAATGGTTGTATCATCAGCAAATTTATAGATGGTATTTGAGTTATACCTAGCAATGGGTATATAAAGAGTAGAACAGTTGGCTAAGCACACAGCCCTGAGATGCACCAGTGTTGATCGTCAGCGAAGAAGATATGTTATTACAAACCAGCACAGATTGTGATCTTCCGTTAGGAAGTCAAGAATCCAATTGCAGAGGGAGGTACAGAGGCACAGGTTCTGTAACTTCTCAATCAGAATTATGGAAATGATGATGTCAAATGCTGAGCTATAGTCGATGAATGGCATCCTGACATAGGTGTTTGTATTGTCCTGGTGGTCTAAGGCTGTGTGAAGAGTCATTGAGATTGCATCTGCCATTCACCTATTGTGGCGATAGGCAAA
Source organism: Mobula birostris (assembly GCF_030028105.1). Classification (NCBI taxonomy): domain Eukaryota; kingdom Metazoa; phylum Chordata; class Chondrichthyes; order Myliobatiformes; family Myliobatidae; genus Mobula; species Mobula birostris. The sequence continues at coordinate 119,539,659 of NC_092377.1, forward strand.
TTGCAATGGGTCCAGGTCCTTGCTGAGGCAGGAGTTCAGTCTAGTCACGACCAACCTCCCAAAGCATTTCATCACTGTAGATGTGAATGCTACAGGGTGATAGTCATCAAGGCAGCTCACATTATTCTTATTAGACGTTGTTATATTTGTTGCTTTTTTGAAGCAACTGGGAACTTCCACGCGTAGCAGCAAGATGTTGACAATGTCCTTGAATACTCCAGCCGGTTTGTCGGCACAAGTACCAGGTACTTGATTGGGACCTTCCAGCTTGCGAGGGTTCACCCCTTTTAAAGAAAGCCTAACATCGGCCTCTGAGACAGAAAACACAGAGTCACCGGGTGCAGCAGGGATCTTCACTGCTGTAGTTACATTCTCCCTTTCAAAGCGAGCATAGAAGGCGTTGAGTTCATCTGTAGTGATGCATCGCTGTCATTCATGTTATTGGGTTTCGCTTTGTAGGAAGTAATGTCTTGCAAACCCTGCCAGAGTAGTTGTACATCCAATGTTGCCCCCAAACTCATTCGAAATTGTCTCTTCGCCCTTGAAAAGGCCGTCCACACATCATAACTGATTTTCTGGTACAGACCTGGGTCGCCAGACTTAAATGCCACAGATCTTGCTTTCAGCAGATGACGTAACTCTTGGTTCATGCACGGCTTTTGGTTTGGGAATGTACAGTAAAACTTTTAGGCACACACTCATCTATACAGGTTTTAATGAAGTCAGTAACAACTGCAGCATACTCATCCAGATTCAAAGATGAATCGCTGAAATCAGTCCAGTCCACCGATTCAAAGCAGTCCTGTAGGTGCCCCTGTGCTTCCCTTGTCCATACATCCTTGGTCCTGACTGCTGGTGCTGCAGTCTTCAGATTCTGCCTATACTCAGGGAGTAGAAGTACAGCCAGGTGATCAGACTTCCCACAAAATGAGGGTGTGGAATAGCATGGTGGGCAGTCTTGGTGGTGTAACAGTGGTCCCGTGTGTTGTTTCCTCTGATATTGCAAGTGATCTGTAATTGTTTAGTAGTTTTTTCAGACTGGCCTGGTTAAAATTCCCCAAAATGGTGGTGAAAGTGTTAGGGTACGTTGTTTTGTGCACATTGATCCCATTGCTCAGATCATCTAAAGTCTGATTGACATTGGCCTGAGGTGGAATGTATACCATCACCAAAATGATCCTGGAAATCTCTTGTTAAAAAGGATGGTACTTAAATGCTAAATATTCCAGGTCTGGTGAGCAGAACTGGGACAGCACTGATATATTTGTGCACCAAGCAGAGTTGATCATGAGACATACTCCTTCACCTCTGCTTTTGAGAGCCTCTATAGATCTATCCTGACGATGTATGGCAAACTCATTGATCTGACCTGCTGCATCCAGTATAGAAGGGATTAATCAGGATTCCGTGAAACAAAGGACTCACGTGGTCCTAATGATTCAGCACCCTAGCTTAGGGATCATCGATTTCATTCACCAGACACTGTACGTTTATATAAAGCTGAGGAAGGTAGAATCAAACAGAGCATCTGAAGCCAGAAAAGAACTGACGAAGAGAATTAGGAAAGCCAGGAGGGGCTGTGAAATGTCCTGGATAGTAGGATTAAAGAGAATTCCAAGGCATTCGATACACAGATCAAGAGCAAGAGAATAACTAGGGAGAGGTTTGGACCCTTCAAGGAGAAGGGCAGTGGACATTTGCTTGGATGTGGAGGACGTGGGTGAGGTCCTCCATGAGTATTTTCATCAATATTTATCAAGAAGGAGAATTTGGAGGATTGGGAGATCAATGCTGCGTATTAGTATGCAAGGGTATTTTGAGGTAGAGGAGGTAATATTGGGTCTCTTAAAGGCACCAAGGTGAGGCACCAGGGCTTGATATGATATTCCCCAGTTTATTGAGAGAGGAAAGAGATGAGATTTCTGTGTCATTACCAATATCCTCATGTGCTCTTGTCATAGGTTGGGTCGTGGAGGACTGGCAGGTAAACACTTTGTCCCCTCTAGCTCTAGGCGAGGTTCTGCAGCACTGACCAGTAGTTAAATTTGTTCCATTATTCAGGACAGAAACTGGGGATTTTTTTGGAAGCTATAGATTAGTGAGTCTTATATCGGAGATAGTAAAAAAGGATCAACCATGAATGAATGGTGGAGCAGACTCAATCAGCCAAATAGTCTAATTCTGCTCCTCCATCTTATGGTCTTATGGTCTTATATCAGTGGTGGGAAGTTCCTGGACAGAATTCTTCATTTAGGGAAACCATGGCCAAATTAGGGAGAGCCCCCATGGCTTTGAGCACAACAAGTCGTGTGTTACTAACTTGATTACATTTCTTAACAGGGTGATGAGGGTGGTAGATGAATATAGAACAGTGGTTGTTGTCTGCATGTTGTTTGACAAGGTCTCTCATGGGAGGCTCATCCAGAAAATGGAGATGCATGAGATTCATGGTTAATTGGTGGTTGGATTCAAAACCAGCTTGCCTACAAAAGACAGAGAGTAGTGGTTGGAGGAACTTATTCTAGCTGGAGGTCTGTAATTTGTGGTGTTCCACAGGGACCTATTGTGGCACCTCTGCTGGTTGTGATGTATGTAAATGACTTGTACAAAAATGTAGATAGGTGGGTTAGTAATTTCAAAGGCTCACTTATCATCAAAGTTTCCAACTCTGAAATTCTTCTTCTCCAGATAGCCATGAAACCAAGAAAGAAAAGAGAGGCAGCACAGTCATCAACACCCAAATCCCCCCTCCACGTACAAAAAAAATGAACAAAAACATAACAGGCACGTCAGCCCTCAAATCCCTCTCCACCTATGCCCCCACCCATCCCCTGCACACATGAATTTTAAGAAAGATTGGGTAAGAAACACAGAATACAAAAAAAACCCATGAGACTGAAAAAAATCCACATTTCTAGTCCACGTCCAAAAACACAGAAAACCTGGGCAATGTTCTCTCTCTCCTTCACAGAGCAATCTCACCAGTGACTAAAAGGCAGTCTCCCTCTCTATGCAGAGCAATCTCACCAGCGATAAAACGGCAGGCAGGCAGTATTGCAATCTTCCTCGTCACTTTATTCGGTGAAGTGGAGTCAAACATCAGCTCACAGCCTTCTGTCCACAAGGTTCCCACATGCTGCCTCTGTCTCCCAGAGACTACACAGCACTGAAACACACAAACAATCTCCAACAGTTCCAGAATCACATTCAAGATCTAAAAACAAACGTAAGAAGCATAAAAGAAGTGAAATATATGGCTTCATGATATATGCAGAAGATGTTGACCGTAGTAGTATTGTATAGAGACACTATCTTGAATTAGAAGGTGTATGAGGATAAGAATATTGGTGGGATTGGGGATACACAGAAGACTGGCAAAGAATTCTGGATGTATATCAGTTGCAGATATGGGTGGAGAAAGGGCAGATTGAGTTTCAAGGTGATCGGTCCCTCATTGACCAAAGTGAACACCATTATGTGGAGTTGCAGAGAATGGGCAGGTTCCACGATGGGTAATCCCCTCTGTTTTCACTGAGCAGAAAGACATGAAGACTCTAAAAGTCACCTTCTCACTAAGCCTCATTGCTGTATGCCAACTCATCATTATTTGAGATACATATTGTTTTGAACTTCCATTTCAGGTTCTTCACAAGAAGACTCTGGTGACAGTGCAACATCAAAGCACAGGTAGGCTGTGTCGGCCCAGTGTTGACAATGGTGCACACTCAGCTAACCCAATGTTCTGTGTTGACATATATCGTCCAAGCCCCACCTCTTCAGTCATCGTCACAGACTCAAACAGCATGGAAACAGGCCTTTCTGCAAATCTAGTCCACACTGACCAAGATGCCCCAACCACGCTTGCCCCTTTTGCCTCCATTTGGCCCATATCCCTCTAAGCCTTTCCCATCCATGTACCTGAGAAACTGTTGTTTAAGTTCTTCTGACAGCTCATACCATATACATGTCACCCTTTGTGTAAAAAAAAAGTTGTCTTTCAAATTCCTATCAGATCTTTCCTCTCTTGTCTCAAATTTATGGCCTCCAGTTCTTGTTTCTCCAACTCTGGGGTGGAAGCATTGAGTGTATTCAGCATTTTATAGCCCCTCATGGTTTTCTGTACCTCTGTAAAATCACCCCTCAGTCACCTATGTTCTAAGGAACAAAGTTCTAGCCTGTCCAATTTCTCCCCAAACTCAGTCCCTCAGTCTTGGCAGCGTCCTCCGAAATCTTTCCATCTGCCCTATAGCAGGACAGTCAAGTCCAAGCACAACCCTCAAGTTGTGACCTCACCCGTGATCTGTACAACTTGTACAACCATGACCTGTCAACGTGTATACTCAGTTCCTGAGGCTTTATAAGGCTTTGGTCATACCACACTTGGTATATTGTGAATAGTGTTGTGTACCTTATCAATAAACGATTGTGCTGGCATTCGAGAAGCTCCAGAAGAGTTTCACGAGTATGACCCCAGGAATGAAAGAGTTAATGTATAATGAGTGTTTGATTGCTCTGGGCCTGTACCCCCTGGTGTTTAGAATATTAAAGGATGATCTCATTGAAACCTGTTGAATTTTCAAATGCCTTAATAGAGTGGATGTGGAGAGGATATTTCCAGTAGCTGGGGACTGTTGGACCAGAGGGCACAGCAATGGAATAGGAGATGAGGAGGAATTTCTTGAGTCAGAGGGTGGTGAATCTGTGAAACTCATTGCCACTGACATCTGTCCAGTCCAAGCCATTGGGAATATTTAAAGCGGAGGTTGATAGGTCTTGATTAATGAAGCATCCAAGGTTCTGAGGAGGTCAGAAGGATGGGGTTGAGAGTGATAGTAAATCAGCCATAGTGGAATTGATGGGCCAAATTGCCTAATTCTGCTCCCATGACTTATTGCCTGACTGATGAAGGCCAGCATACTGAAAGCTGTCTTCATCACCCTGTCTATCTGTAACTAAACTTTCATTGAGCTATATCTATATATTCCAATGTCCCTCTGTTCTACCATACATCTCTGTACCCAACTGTTCACTCTGGAACTGCTACCTGGATTTGACTTTCCAAAACACAAAACCTCACACTTCTCCATATTAAACTCCATCTGCTATTCCTCAGCCCATTTACTCAGCTGATTAAGATCTTCTGTTACTTATCATAACCATGTTCACTGTCCACTATAACATCTATTTTAGTAACATCTGCATACCTACTAATTATACCTTGTATATTCTGCTCCATATCAATGATATGTATGACAAATAGCACTGGGACCAACTGGAGAACACCACTACTTATAGTCTTCAGTCCAAGAAACAACCTTCCATCATCACCCTTAGATTCCTACCACCAAGTAAATTGCATATCCAATCATCGACATCTCAAATAGGAGGGAGGAGAAGATGGCGGTGCGATGCAGCTTGCAGCGACCTCTCCGGTGAATGATATTTGTTATCTATCAAGTAGGGTGCTGTGCACAATCCTGATTTGATGGAAGCAGACGTGAGAGCACGGAGGAGCAGCTGGTGAAACTGCTGAAATGCCTGTTTCACTGCCGCTGCCACTGTGTGATCCAGGATCTCCGGAGGGGAAGGCCCCGAGTCCTCGGCTTTGCTTGTTGCTCGGCGGCTGGGGCGGGTTCGAAGCGCTTGGCAGAGCTGGCGCTCGGTGCTCGGTGTCAGAGGGCTGGTTGGAGGCTCGAAGTTTTCGGACAGACTCAGAGTCGGTTGCGGTCAGGTGCTTCAAAATCATCGGCAAGATTACGGCACTTCCGTCTGCGTGAGATGAAGGAGCTATCGGGACTTGAGACTGTTTTTATTGTGCACATGGTCTGCTCTTTATCAAATTACGATATTGTTTTGCACTGTTGTAACTATATGTTATATTGATGTGGTTTTGTCAGTTTTTAGTCTTGGTTTTCCTGTGTTTCTGTGATATCTTTATGGAGGAATATTGCATTGTTCTTAATGCATGCATTTCTAAATGACAATAAACGAGGACTGAGTGTCTTCATAATCTAATCTAATAATCTAATCCATAGATACCATGTGATGTAACTTTCCAGAGCAGCCAGCCATGTGGAACCTTATGAAGGGCCTTACTGAAGTCCATATAATCCACTGCCTACCCTCATTAACTTTATGATCACCACATCGAAAATCTTTTTGCTTTGTAAAATTTTTAATATATTATCTCCTGTGCACAAAGCCTCACTGAGTACCCCCAATCAACCTCTGTCTTTCCAGAAAACGTTCCAGTAACTTACCTACACAGATCTAAGGCTCACTGGTCTTAATTTCTGAGGTTTTCCCCTGCCGCCTGTCTTAAATAAGGCACAACATTGCCCACTCTCTAGTCTTCTGGCACTTCAAACCTGGCTACAGTATATGATACAGAAACCATAGCCAAAGCTCCCATAGTTTATTTTCTAGCTTACATCAGAGTTCTTGGAGATAAGTGGTCAGACTCTGGAGATTTGCCACCTTGATCCCTAAACAAATCCAGCAAGTATTCTCACTCAAGTTACTCTTTTGCTTGTCATCTACTTATAAATTAACTTCAAGAAAATTGTAAAGTTACCTTGTGTGCCCCTTTTGCCCACCTGATTTCCCTGTGGAGTACACTCCTGCATCCCCTCTTCCACCTGAGGGATTCATTTGATCCAGCTGCTCCATGCCTCCTTTTTCCTGCCCAGCCTCAATGTCCCTCATCATCCAGGGCGTCCTTCTCTTACCAGCCTGGCAATTCTCTCTAACAGGGACATTCAGACCTCAAGCTCCCTCACCTTTTAAAATCATTGACTTGCTTGTGGTTTCTTTGCTTGCAATCAACTCACTCCAATCAATCTTTCCAATACCATCTCATACCATCATGCCATCAAAATTCCGAGGATTGTGTGCATGCTATGTTGGTGCCAGAATGTGTGGCAGCTCTTGCGGGCTGCCCCCAGTACATCCTTGGGTTTGTTGGTTATTAACGGAAGTGACACATTTAACTGTATGTATCCATGTATATATGATAAATAAATCTATATTTGAAATTCACCTCATGCCAATTTCAAAAGGAGCCTGTGGACCTGATCTGTTCCTGTCTGTAACTATGTTAAGTGTGGATTGGGATAAAATGCTTTCTGGCAAAGGTGTACTTGATAAGTGGGATGCCTTCAAAAGTGAAATTTTGAGAGTACAAAGTTTGTATGTTTGTCAAAATAAAAGGTTTAGGGACCCTTGGTTTTGAAGAAATATTGAGGCTCTGGCTGAGAGGAAAAGGAGGCACATAGCAGGTATAGGCAAAAAGGTGCAAATGAGGTATTAGAGGAACATAAGAAATGCAAGAGAACATATGGGAAAGAAATCAGGAGGACTAAAAGAAAGCATAAGGTTGCTCTTTGAGACAAGGTGTATGAGAGATGTTACCAGGATGAAGGCAAGGCAGTAGATGTTGTCTACATGACATTAGCAAGGAATTTGACAAGGTCTTACATGGGAGGTTCATCTGGAAAGTTCAGTTGCTTGGCACTCAAGCTGAGGTAGTAAATTAGATTAGACATTGACTTTGTGGGAGAAGATAGAGAGTGGTAATGGACGGCTGCCTTGCTGTCTAAAGGCCTATGAGTAGCAGTGTGCCGCAAGGATCGGCACTGAGTCCATTGTTGTTTGTCATCTATGTCAACGATCGGCAAATCTGGGATGACACCAAGCTTGGGTGTGTAGTGGACAGTGAGGTATACTATCAGAGGTTGCAATGTGATCTGATAAGCTGGAAAAATGGCAGATGGAATTTAATGCAGACATGTGTGAGGGTAGATCTTACACAGTGAATAGTAGGGCACTGAGGAGTGTGATAAAACAAAGGTTCTGGGAATACAGGTCCATAATTCATTGAAAGTGGTTTTACAGGTAGATAGGGTTGTAAAAAAAATACTTTTGGCACATTGGCCTTCCTAGATCAAATTACTGAACACAGGAGTTGGGATGTCATGTTGAAGTTGTATAAGACGTTGCTGAGGCCTGATTTGGAGTATTGTGTGCATTTTTAATCATATACCTACAGCAAGGATGTAAATAATATTGAAAGAGTATTTCACAAGGATGTTGCTTGCACTGGAGGATCTGAGTTATAAGGAAAGATTGAACAGGTTAAACTTTATTCCTTGGAACGTAGACGACTGAAGGGAGGTTTGATAAAGGTATACAAAATTATGAGGTGTATGCATAGGGTAAATGCAAGCAGACATTTGCACTGAGGTTATATGAGACTGCAACCAGAGGTCATGAGTTAAGGGTGAAAGGTGAAATGTTTAAGGGGAACGTGAGGGGGGAACTTCTTCACTCAGAGTGGTGAGAGTGTGAAATAAGCTGCCAGCACAAGTGGTGGATACGTTTTCTGTGACTCTTTCATGAATACACACAACAAATTTCACCCCATCTCCCCATCTAAGCCCTTAACGGCACAGCAGTCCCAGTCCATGTTAGGGAAGATAAAATCCCCAACTGTGACAACCACATTATTCATACAACTCTCCATAATCTCCCTGCATGTTTGTTTTCCTCATTCCAGTCCACCATTTGGAAAACCTATAGTACAATCCTGACAATATAAATTATCCCTTTCTTATTCCTCAGCCCCACCCAGAAATCTTCACTCGATGATCCTTCAGGAAAATCATCTCTGACTGTTGCCTCGATATCCTCAATCGAAATTTTTTTTTCATTTTTTTTCCCTGTTATTTGAAGAGAGGGGGAAGTATGAGTGTGAGGCAGCTTGTTGTTCTCGGTGCCGGATGTGGGAGGTCGTGGAGTCTCCCAGCCTCACGGATATCTACATCTGGGTCAAGTGTGTCAAGATGCAGCTCCTAAGAGGCAGTATTAGGGAACTGGAGCTGCAGCTCGATGACCTTCGTCTTGTCAGGGACAGTGAGGAGTTGGTAGAGAGGAGTTACAGGCAGGTGGTCACACCAGGGCCACAGGAGGCAGACAAGGGGGTCACGGCTAGGAGGGGGAAGAGGAAGAGCCAGGTAATAGAGAGTACCCCTGTGGCTGTACCCCTTGACAATAAGTACTCCTGTTTGAGTACTGTTGGGGGGGGACAGCATACCTGGGGGAAGCGACAGTGGCCATGCCTCCGGCACAGAGTCCAGCCCTGTAGCTAAGAAGGATAGGGAAATGAAGAGGAGGGCAGTAGTAATAGGGGACTCAATAGTTAGGGGGTCAGATAGATGATTCTGTGGATGAAGTCCGGAGACCCGGATGGTAACTTGCCTCCCTGGTGCCAGGTTCCAGGATGTTTCTGATCGCATCGAAGAGATCCTGAAGTGGGAGGGAAAGGAGCCTGAGGTCGTGGCAGCCCTCCGGTGAAAATGATATCGTATCCGTTAAATAAGGGCCATGGACAATTCTGATTTGATGGAGACAGACGTGCAAGCACAAAGGAACATCTGGAGAAATTTCTGAAACGCCAGTTCGCTGCTGTCATTAATGCACGATCGAGAATCTTCTGGATGGAAGGCCTCAAAATCCCTGGCTTTGCCTGCTGTTGGCATCTGAGATTGAGGTCGAATCGCTTGGATAGAGACGGTGCTCGGTACTCAGTGTCGGAGAGCTGATCGGAGGCTCGAAGTTTTCAGACGACTCAGAGTCGGACTGTAATCGGGAATGGTAGGGAGAATTTTTCTTCGTTCTCCCGTCTGCGTGAGATGTGGGACATTTGAGAGACTTTGAACTTTTACTGTGCTCATGGACTGTTCTTCATCAAGTTATGGTATTGTTGCACTGTTGTAACTATATGTTATAATTATGTGATTTTGTTAGTTTTTTCAGTCTTGGTCTGTCCTGTGTTTTGTGATATCACACTGGAGGAAATATTGTATCATTTCTTAATGCATGCATTACTAAATGACAATAAAAGAGGACTGCGTGTCTTCATAACATATAGGTACCAATGACATAGGTTGGAAAAGGGGAGAGGTCCTCTCGGGATTACTTCCTGTGCTATGTGATAGTGGGAGTAGGAATGCAATGAGATGTAGGATAAATGCGTGGCTGAAGGATTAGAGCAGGGGGCAGGGATTCGTGTTTTTGGATCATTGGGACCAGTATTGGCGCAGGGGTGACCTAGAAACATAGAAACACAGAAAATAGGTGCAGGAGTAGGCCATTCGGCCCTTCGAGCCTGCACTGCCATTCAGTATGATCATGGCTGATCATCCAACTCAGAACCCTGTACCTGCCTTCTCTCCATACCCCCTGAACCCTTTAGCCACAAGGGCCATATCTAACTCCCTCTTAAATATAGCCAATGAACTGGCCTCAACTGCTTCCTGTGGCAGAGAATTCCACAGATTCACCACTCTCTGTGTGAAGAAGTTTTTCCTGATCTCGGTCCTAAAAGGCTTCCCCTTTATCCTCAAACTGTGACCCCTCGTTCTGGACTTCCCCAACATCGGGAACAATCTTCCTGCATCTAGCCTGTCCAATCCCTTTAGGATTTTATATGTTTCAATAAGATCCCCCCTCAATCTTCTAAATTCCAACTAGTATAAGCCTAGTTGATCCAGTCTTTCCTCATATGAAAGTCCTGCCATCCCAGGAATCAATCTGGTGAACCTTCTTTGTACTCCTTCTATGGCAAGGATGTCTTTCCTCAGATTAGGGGACCAAAGCTGCACACAATACTCCAGGTGTGGTCTCACCAAGGCCTTGTACAACTGCAGTAGTACCTCCCTGATCCTGTACTCGAATCCTCTTGTTATAAATGCCAGCATATCATTCGTCTTTTTCACTGCCTGCTGTACCTGCATGCCCACTTTCAATGACTGGTGTATAATGACACCCAGGTCTTGTTGCACCTCCCCTTTTCCTAATCGGCCACCATTCAGATAATAAGCAACACACATAAAAGTTGCTGGTGAACGTAGCAGGCCAGGTAGCATCTCTAGGAAGAGGTGCAGTTGATGTTTCAGGCCGAGACCCTTCGTCAGGACTAACTGAAGGAAGAGTGAGTAAGGGATTTGAAAGTTGGAGGGGGAGGGGGAGATCCAAAATGATAGGAGAAGACAGGAGGGGGAGGGATAGAGCCAAGAGCTGAACAGGTGATAGGCAAAAGGGATACGAGAGAATCATGGGACAGGAGGTCCGGGAAGAAAGATGGGGGGGGGGACCCAGAGGATGGGCAAGGGGTATATTCAGAGGGACAGAGGGAGAAAAAGGAGAGTGAGAGAAAGAATGTGTGTATAAAAATAAGTAACAGATGGGGTACGAGGAGGAGGTGGGGCCTTAGCGGAAGTTAGAGAAGTTGATGTTCATGCCATCAGATTGGAGGCTACCCAGACGGAATATAAGGTGTTGTTCCTCCAACCTGAGTGTGGCTTCATCTTTACAGTAGAGGAGGCCGTGGATAGACATGTCAGAATGGGAATGGGATGTGGAATTAAAATGTGTGGCCACTGGGAGATCCTGCTTTCTCTGACAGAGCGTAGATGTTCAGCAAAGCGGTCTCCCAGTCTATGTCGGGCCTCGCCAATATATAAAAGGCCACATCGGGAGCACCGGACGCAGTATATCACCCCAGTCGACTCACAGGTGAAGTGTTGCCTCACCTAGAAGGACTGTTTGGGGCCCTGAATGGTGGTAAGGGAGGAAGTGTAAGGGTATGTGTAGCACTTGTTCCGCTTACACGGATAAGTGTCAGGAGGGAGATCAGTGGGGAGGGATGGGGGGCCGAATGGACAAGGGAGTTGCGTAGGGACCAATCCCTGCAGAATGCGGGGGGGGGAGGGAAAGATGTGCTTAGTGGTGAGATCCTGTTGGAGGTGGCGGAAGTTACGGAGAACCTTTTGCCTATCACCTGTCCAGCTCTTGGCTCTATCCCTCCCCCTCCTGTCTTCTCCTATCATTTTGGATCTCCCCCTCCCCCTCCAACTTTCAAATCCCTTACTCACTCTTCCTTCAGTTAGTCCTGACGAAGGGTCTCGGCCTGAAACGTCAACTGCACCTCTTCCTAGAGATGCTGCCTGGCCTGCTACGTTCACCAGCAACTTTGATGTGTGTTGCTTGAATTTCCAGCATCTGCAGAATTCCTGTTGTTTGCGTTTAAATTCAGATAATAATCTGTTTTCCTGTTTTTGCCACCAAAGTGGATAACCTCACATTTATCCACATTAAATTGCATCTGCCATGAATTTGCCCACTCACCTAACCTATCGAAGTCACCCTGCATCCTTTTAGCATCCTCCTCACAGGTAACACTGCCACCCAGCTTCGTGTCATCCGCAAACTTGGAGATGCTGCATTTAATTCCCTCATCCAAGTCATTAATATATATTGTAAACAACGGGAGACCCAGCACTGAGCCTTGCGGTACCCCACTAGTCACTGCCTGCCATTCTGAAAAGGTCCTGTTTATTCCCACTCTTTGCTTCCTGTCTGCCAACCAATTCTCTATCCACATCAATACCTTACCCCCAACACTGTGTGCTTTAAGTTTGCACACTAATCTCCTGTGTGGGACCTTGTCAAAAGCCTTTTGAAAATTCAAATATACCACATCCACTGGTTCTCCCCTATCCACTCCACTAGTTACATCCTCAAAAATTTCTATGAGATTCGTCAGACATGATTTTCCTTTCAAAATCCATGCTGACTTTGTCCAATGATTTCACCCCTTTCCAAATGTGCTGTTATCACATCTTAGATAACTGACTCTAGCATTTTCCCCACCACCGATGTTAGGCTAACCGGTCTATAATTCTCCAGTTTCTCTCTCCCTCCTTTTTTAAAAAGTGGGGTTACATTAGCCATCCTCTAATCCTCAGGAACTAGTCCAGAATCTAAATAGTTTTGAAAAATTATCATGAATGCATCCACTATTTCTTGGGCTACTTCCTTAAGCACTCTGGGATGCAGACCATCTGGCCTTGGGGATTTATCTGCCTTTAATCCCTTCAATTTACCTAACACCACTTCCCTACTAACATCTATTTCCCTCGGTTCCTCCATCTCACTGGACCCTCTGTCCCCTACTATTTCCGGAAGATTATTTATGTCTTCCTTAGTGAAGACAGAACCTAAGTAATTATTCAATTGGTCTACCATGTCCTTGCTCCCCATAATCAATCCACCTGTTTCTGTCTGTAGGGGACCTACATTTGTCCTAACCAATCTTTTTTTTTTCTTTTCACATATCTATAAAAGCTTTTACAGTCAGTTTTTATGTTCCCTGCCAGTTTTTTCTCATAATCTTTTTTCCCTTTCCTAATTAAGCCTTTTGTCCTCCTCTGCTGGACTCTGAATTTCTCCCAGTCCTCAGATGAGCCACTTTTTCTGGCTAATTTGTATGCTTCTTCTTTGGAATTGATAGTATCCCTAATTTCCCTTGTTAGCCACGGGTGCACTACCTTCCCTGATTTATTCTTTTGCCAAACTGGGATGAACAATTGTTGTAGTTCATCCATGCGATCTTTAAATGCTTGCCACTGCATATCCACCATCAACCCTTTAAGTGTCATTTGCCAGTCTATCTTAGCTAATTCACGTCTCATACCTTCAAAGTTACCCTTCTTTAAGTTCAGAAACTTTGGTTCTAAATTAACTATGTCACTCTCCATCTTAGTGAAGAATTCCACTATATTATGTTCACTCTTACCCAAGGGGCCTCTCACGACAAGATTGCTAATTAATCCTTCCTCATTGCTCATTACCCAGTCTAGAATAGCCTGCTCTCTAGTTGGTTCCTCGACATGTTGGTTCAAAAAAGCATCCCGCATACATTCCAAGAAATCCTCTTCCTCAGCACCCTTACCAATTTGGGTCACCCAATCTACATGTAGATTGAAGTCACCCATTATAATTGCTGTTCCTTTATTGCACGCATTTCTAATTTCCTATTTAGTACTATCCCCAACCTCATTACTACTGTTAGGTGGCCTGTACACAATTCCCACCAGCGTTTTCTGCCCCTTAGTGTTATGCAACTCTACCCATATCGATTCCACATCCTCCTGGCTAGTGTCCTTCCTTTCTATTGCGTTAATCTTCTCTCTAACCAGTAATGCTACCCCACCTCCTTTTCTTTCATGTCTATCCCTGTATAAAGGGGATGGGTTGTACTTGAATCGTAAGGGGACGAATATCCTGGCAGAGACACTTGCGAGGGCTACTGAGGTGACTTTAAACTAAAATGGTTGGGGGGAGGGAATCAAGCTAAGGAGACTAAGAGAGGGGAGGTTGATGTAGGGGAAAATGAAGAAAAAGATAACAAAGTTTGCTCCATTAAGGATAAACAGAGAGTGGGAGGTGGAGAGTTTCTTAAATGCATCTATTTTAATGCTAGGAGCATTGTAAGAAAGGTGGATGAGCTTAGAGCACGGATTGATACCTGGAAATATGATGTTGTAGCTATTAGTGAAACGTGGTTGCAGGAGGAGTGTGATTGGCAACTAAATATTCCAGGATTTTGTTGCTTCAGGTGTGATAGAATAGGAGGGGCAAGAGGGGGTGGTATTGCATTGCTTGTCAGAGAATATATAACAGCAGTGCTCTGGCAGGATAGATTAATGGACTCATCTGGGAGGCTATTTGGGTGGAATTGAGGAATAGGAAAGGTGTTGTGACCCTTATAGGAGTATATTATAGACCACCTAATGGGGACAGAGAACTGGAGGAGCAAATTTGTAAGGAGATAGCAGATATTTGTAGTAAGCACAAGGTTGTGATTGTGGGAGATTTTAATTTTCCACACATAGACTGGGAAGCCTATTCTGTAAAAGGGCTGGATGGTTTGGAGTTTGTCAAATGCATGCAAGTTGGCTTTTTGGAGCAATACAGAGGTACCAATTAGAGAAGGGGCAGTGTTGGATCTCCTGTTAGGGAATGAGACAGGGCAGGGCAGGGGAGGTATGTGCTGGGGAGCACTTCGGGTCAAGTGATCACAATACCATTAGTTTCAGTGTAATTATGGAGAAGGATAGAACTGGACCAAGAATTGAAATTTTTGATTGGAGAAAGGCTAACTTTGAGGAGATGTGAAAGGATTTAGAAGGAGTGGATTGGGATAATTTGTTTTATGGGAAGGATAGAATAGAGAAATGGAGGTCATTTAAAGGTGAAATTTTGAGGGTTCAGAATCTGTATGCTCCTGTTAGGTTGAAAGGAAAGGTTAAAAGTTTGAGGGAGCCATGGTTTTCAAGGGATATTGGAAACTTGGTTCAGAAAAAGAGAGGGATCTTCAGTAAATATAGGCAGCTTGGAGTTAATAAGGTACCTGAGGAATATAAAGAATATAAAAAGAATCTTAAGAAAGAAATTAGAAAAGCTAAAAGAAGATATGAGGCTGTTTTGGCAAGTAAGATGAAAATACATCCAAAGAGTTTCTACAGTTATGTTAGTGGCAAAAGGATAGTGAGGGATAAAATTGGTCCCTTGGAGAATCAGAGTGGACGGCTATGTGCGGAGCCAAAAGAGATGGGGGAGATTTTGAACAATTTCTTTTCTTCGGTATTCACTAAGGCGAAGGACATTGAATTGTGTAAGGTAAAGGAAACAAGAAGGGTAGTTATGGAAAGTATGACAATTAAAGAAGAGGAAGTACTGGCGCTTTTAAGGAATATAAAAGTGGATAAGTCTCCGGGTCCGGACAGATATTCCCTAGGACCTTGAGGGAAGTTAGTGTAGAAATAGCAGGGGCTCTGACAAAAATATTTCAAATGTCGTTAGAAATGGGGATGGTGCTGGAGGATTGGCATATTGCTCATGTGGTTCCATTGTTTAAAAAGGGTTCTAAGAGTAAACCTGGCAATTATCGGCCTGTGAATTTGACATCAGTGATGGGTAAGTTGATGGAAAGTATTCTTAGAGATGGTATATATAATTATCTGGATAGACAGAGTCTGATTAGGAATAGTCAAAATGGATTTGTGCGTGGAAGGTCATGTTTGACAAATCTTATTGAATTTTTTGATGAGGTTACTAAGAAAGTTAATGAGTGTAAAGCTGTGAATGTTGTTTATATGGACTTCAGTAAGGCCTTCGACAAAGTTCCACACGAAAGTATAGTTAGGAAGGTTCAATCGTTAGGCTTTAGTATGGAAGTAGTGAAATGGATTCAGCAGTGGCTAGATGGAAGACGCCAGAGAGTAGTGGTGGATAACTGTGTGTCAGGTTGGAGTATGGTGTGTAGCGGTGTGCCTCAGGGATCTGTACTGGGTCCAATGTTGTTTGTCATATATATTAATGATCTGGATGATGGGGTGGTGAATTGGATTAGTAAGTATGCAGATGATACTAAGATAGGTGGTGTTGTGGATGATGAGGTAGGTTTTCAAAGCTTGCAGAGAGATTTAGGCCAGTTAGAAGAGTGGGCTGAAAGATGGCAGATGGAGTTTAATGTTGAAAAATGTGAGGTGCTACATTTTGGTAGGACTAATCAAAATAGGACATACATGGTAAATGGTAGGGCATTGAAGAATGCTGTAGAACAGAGGGATCTAGGAATAATGGTGCACAGTTCCCTGAAGGTGGAATCTCATGTGGGTAAGGTGGTGAAGAAAGCTTTTGGTATGCTGGCCTTTATTAATCAAAGCATTGAGTATAGGAGTTGGGATGTACTGTTGAAATTGTATAAGGCATTGGTGAGGCCAAATTTGGAGTATTGTGTACAGTTCTGGTCACCGAATTATAGGAACGATGTCAATAAAATTGAGAGAGTACAGAGGAGGTTTACTAAAACGTTGCCTGGGTTTCATCTCCTAAGTTACAGAGAAAGGTTGAACAAGTTAGGTCTTTATTCTTTGGAGCATAGAAGGTTGAGGGGGGACTTCATAGAGGTGTTTGAAATTATGAAGCGGATTGATAGAGTTGACGTGGATAGGCTTTTTCCATTGAGATTGCGGAAGTTTCAAACAAGAGGACATGAGTTGAGAGTTAAAGGGCAAAAGTTTAGGGGTAACATGAGGGGGAACTTCTTTACACAGAGAGTGGTAGTTGTGTGGAACGAGCTTCCAGCAGAAGTGGTTGAGGCAGGTTCACTGTTGTTATTTAAAGTTAAATTGGATAGATATATGGACAGGAAAGGAATGGAGGGTTATGGGCTGAGAGCAGGTCAGTGGGACTAGGTGAGAGTAAGAGATCGGCACGGACTAGAAGGGCCAAGATGGCCTGTTTCCGTGCTGTAATTGTTATATGGTTATATGGTTAATAGAACTCCCTCTCAGAAATTCTTGGCTCTGAGATGAGAATAGAGCTGCCGTGTGTTTATATCTTCAAGCTGTCATTGAGACCTTGGTCTTGAAATGCAAAAAGATTAATGACTCTTTTTAACCTTCCATTTCAGAATTTTCAAAGGACAGCTGCTTTCACTAGCCAATGATGGATGAGAGGTAGGCTCCCTTAATTGTGGTTTGTGACCCCAACTGGACAGAGTGAAATGTGATGATTTCTTTAACCCGTTTCACTGAGGCAGCTGATGCTCTCCCTCCCTGGTCTTTGGCAGGAACATGGAGACTCTGAGGAACTACCTGGTGAACTACAACCCTCCCAAGAGCGATGTGGACAGAATACACATCCTGTTGTTCAGCATGCTGGGGTCTGAGGAATCATCTGTTATCAATGTTTTCTTCTCGGCTCTGGATGCAGATTCATCAACCAGCACTCGTGTCCCAATGGGAGACAATCCCAATTTTCCCAAACAGGTATCCACACTATTGTTCATTTAATATAAACTCACAAACTTTATATATTGCTGGCCAGGCTGTGTTCACTGTCTATTCCTCGTCTCCCTGATGTACCCGAACAGTACCATAACCTGTCACTCCAATCTATTGGCTGGAAAGCATCTCGGGACGTCCTGAGGCTGGGAAAGTTGACAGTTAAGTGCAAGTCCCTGATATCAGTGAATAATTATCTGGGACACATGGGGTCTGACTGGATGAGGACAGCAGGTTTCACTCACAAATGGACAGAACTGGACGGTTTGGATATTTGCACTAAACAACAGCCTCACACTCACTCTCTCCGAGTCCAGATAGAACAAGGAACATAGAACAGTACTGCACAGGAACAGGCCCTTCGGCCCACATTGTTGTACTGAACCAATTAAATTAGTCATCAAATGGCCAACAACTAATCTCTTGTGCCTGGAGGGTTTTAAAATGACGACGCAGTGAAAAGTCTGTTTTGCTGAGCTCAGCACCGCAACACTGATAATTTCACATATAAACCTATCCACTTTTTTTCTAATTCTCAAGTGTTGGATTTAATGACATGAACATTGATGGGTATTTTTTTCTGAGCTGCTTCAACACCATGCCATCAAAAGGCCGCCAAGATGAGCTGCCAGAGCATTCGCCCAGGGCTGAGGAGCTATGCTAACACGTTGGACCCTGTTTTTTGACAAGTAATTCAGGAAGTTACAGAGAACATATCCAAAATGGTGGACGAGAAGCTGGCTCCACTCTCTCTAACACTCCAGAACACACACTGGAGCTTAAAAATCTTGATACAAGAACGACTGAAGCCGAGGGTCGATCTGCACGGTAGAAACTGTAACTGATCAGGCCCAAAGCCGTATCCGGGTGCTAGAAAAGCAAGCTCAAAGCCTGTCTGACTATATCAATGATCTTAGGAGAAAGAATATACGAATCATCGGTCTACCTGAAGGTACAGAAGTTTTTTGAGGGCTGACTGCCTAATTTCCTTGATTTGGAAACCAAGTCTGGATGATTTAAAGTGGAAAGAGCTCACCGTACGCTGGCTCCAAAACCAGGCCCAGGCCAATGCCCTCAATCCGTCTTCGTGCAGTTCCATAATTTCGGTGATAAGCAAAGAGTGCTGGAGGCTTCGAGGCGTCATGGGACTGATGCTCAGGCTTTAATATGTGAGGGATCCAGGCTTATGTTTTCTTAAGATTTTTCAGCAGCGGTTATTCGGAAGCGCAGGTAAAGAAGCAGCTGAGAGAATCCAGAATCCAGTACCTTATGCTATACCCAGCAGCGATGAAAATCACCTACCACGGGACCACCAAGATATTTGATTCTCCTGGCAAAGCTAAAACTTTTGTGGACATGTTGGGCTGAAGAATGTATACAGTATATGGTGTAGACCTGGTTATGGATGATAACATGCTTGATGGTTGCTTTATTTTACCTTTTCATTACTCGACAGCAAGCTATCTTATAGGATGGTAACGTGTTTGTTTTAATTAATACAGTTTCATTATTGGTTTAAATTAACAGTGCTGCTCAAGCCTGAAGGAGTTTAAAAATGATAGTAACAAATGGGTGGATTGATAAATTATGTCCTATTTTCATTTTGACTATGTTAAATACCGTATTGGCAGTGGGGCAGAATATGGGGTGCTAGAAGGTTCAGATATTCCCTTTAAGTGTGGGGTAAGTCCTCTTGTTCAGCGCTGTTGGCGCTTGGTTTTTTTATTTACTTAATGCTGCTCAGCTGATCTTAAGTCGGGTTTCTTCTCCTCCGGAGTCACATGATTGTTGTAAAGGGTTATGACCACTAATATATTAAAATGGTCCACTTGGAATATTAAGGGGAATCATTCACCAATCAAGAGAATGAAAATCTTATGTTATGTACTGCTGGGGTCATTTTTGCTGTGGACTGTCATTTTAAGGCACAAGAAAGAACTGAGACAAATTTTTGGATTTCTGCTGAGAGAGAGAGAGGGGCAAAGTCTGCCCTTCAGCTCGTGTTTACACTTTTACAAGGACACTAACTACTGCTGTCAGCTTTTGGGTTGCCATGGAAAAGGATAGAGTTGTTCAACATGAACACCTTGTTAAAAAGAAAGAGAGAGAGAGGTGAAGACTGCTCACAGTTTGGTGATACTTTCTGCAAGGATACTGGCAGCTTCCCAGTTCTTACAGAGAGAGAAGGGAGGAGCTGCTTGATGGACAGCTGGTGTTCAGCACGGTGAGATAAATAGAAGGGCAGCTGTTAGACCTACAGACACATGGTTTTGGACACTGAATGAGCTTTGTTGTGCCCACAGAAAAGGTGGGTTTTGGAGGATCGATCAGGCAGATCGATCAGTGTCTCTCGCAGTGTGAAAAGGGTGTGAGCGGTGGGGTGTTATGCGTGTGTCCAACCCTCGCCTAGGTTGATAATTCCACCACAGAAGAATGGTCCTCTTTGGTGTGGTCACAGTCGGTGACTTCTAAAGGATGTTGGAGGACAACCGGAAGATCGACGGTGTCAACTCACCTGAAGACTCAAATCTCTCCCTCTCTCTGTCTCTCCATCCCTACTCAACTCAATAGCACAAACTGAACTGAACTTTACTCATCATCGTAAGACTATCTATTTACCCCTAGGTGTGAAGAAGCTTGGTTTTCATATATTTCCACACTTATACATATCTGATCATTGCTAACCTGTTTTATATATCTGATTTTATATTACTGTATTGCGTAGTTACTAATAAATACCATTAATTAATAGCAATACTGGACTCCAAAGTGTTTTCCATTTTTGCTGGTTCTTTAACCCACCACGGGGTACATTACGCCTACTAAACCTGAAAAAGGAAAGGGTGGATATAGTCTTATTGCAGGAGACACATTTAAATGATAAAGCACATCTAAAACAGCAACAGAGTGGATTTGATCAAGTCTATTTTTTATCTTTTAATACCAGGAGTATGGGGGGGGCGGTTGCCATTTTAATTAGGAAGAACTTACCTTTTAAGTTATTAGACTGCATTAAGGATAGGTATGGGAGATTTGTGATTGTTAAGGCTTCAATACTAGGACTTGTGGATGTCTGGAGGTTGTTATATCCCTCAGACAAAGACTTCACATTTTTTTCTAATCAACACAAGTGTTACACCGAAATGGACTTTTTCCAACCCCCAGAATGTTCCTAGATTTAGTTGTATCCTGCACAATTGGAAATATTGCTATTTCTGACCATGCAGCAGTATATTTAAATATTAAGCCCAAAGATAATTCAGCACGATCTAGACATTGGAGGCTGAATTCTTTTATTCTGAAAGATAATACATTTATAGACTACTTTACATCCGAATTCAAAACTTTCCTATCTATTAATTCCAAATCAGCTAGTAGTCCATCGCTGCTCTGGGAAACCGCTAAGACCTATGCAAGGGGATTAATTATCTCCTACTCTGCTAGTAAGATGCGACAAGCTGTGGAACATCAGTACTTAGTGGAAGCAAGGCTTGCGGCAGCTGAAAAGCTTATATTAATAAACCTTCTGCAGCCAAGTTACAGAATATCACAGCCCTGCACTGTACACTAAACTCTTTACTTACACAAGCAGCCAAAAGAAAATTGGACATTTGCTAAACAACAATTGTTTGAACATGGTGAGAAACCAGGTAGGTATTTGGCTTACTTAGCTAGAAAGAAAAATGCCTGTCAAAGGTGCTACCCCTCCCTAGACACCCCCTGCACCTTTACTGACTGGAATTCAGATAATGAGGGGGGGATCTCATTGAAACCTATCAATTGTTCAAAGGTCAAGATTGAGTAGATATGGAGAGGATATTTCCTATGGTGATGGAAGTTAGGACCAGAGGTCATAGCCACAGACAGAGGGACGTCCATTTAGAATGGAGATGAGGAGGAATTTCTTCAGCCAGAAGGTGGTGAATCTATGGAACTCATTGCCACAGACAGCTGTGGAGGCAAGGTCATTGGGTGCATTTAAGGTGGAGGTTGATAGGTTCTTGATTAGTCAGGGTGTGAAAAATTACGGGGAGAAAGCAGAAAAATGGATCGGCCATGATAAAATAGTGCAGTAGACTCGATGGATCAAATGGTCTAATTCTACTCATTAAGTATGGTCTTAAATATGATTCGGATGTTGTTGGAGCCTCTGATCTCCATTTTGATGTTATATTTTTGGGCTGATCAATTGATCCGGCATTTTAACAACTCCAAGACAACTTGGTGAGATTTCGAGCCAAGTGTTCAGCCTGGAGGATCAGAAGCCTAGAGATGGGGTTCGACCCCATGAGTAATTCCATTTATTACCAAACTCATTGATTAAAGCACTGAGGAATATTGAAATCAACAAGGATGAGAATGGAAGGTGAGTGGGTATTCAGTGTTGTCTGCCTGCATTTGACCAATCTCTCACACTGCTGCCAGAGGAAGGTGCCTGCATTCGATCGGTCTCTCTTTCACTCTCGCTCACTGCGCCTGGAGGAACAACACAGATTGAACTGAACTGAGCTGAAACTGTTTTCCTGGACGGTTTTGATAACTTTGTGGTTTGATGTTCTATATCCTATGTTTCACTCAATTTTTCTTTTCCATTTGTGCAATTTGTTCTTTTTATTTCTTCTTGTGTTTTGATGTCTTTCTCTGAACGAGTTACATGGTTTTCTTTGTTTCATGGCTGTCTGTGGGAGGACAAATCTCAGAATTGTATACTGCACATATACTTCTATATAATTGTACTTGGAATCTTTGAATCTTATGGCCTTATTTCTAAAGAAGAACTTGACCTCCAGTAAGATAGGACATTTATGAAGAGGGCAGTCTGTGTCTGTGATCTGAAGTTATTGAAAATAAATTACAATGGATTAAAAAGCTGTTACAATGGGATGTATGCTGGAAGGTATAATTGAAATTAAAATAGAAACTCAGAAACTGCCTGAGGAATTGTGCAAGGGAGAAAAAAAGAGCTGGAGAGAGAGAGGAACAAAAATGGAATGCTGAGTGATCAGGGTTGGGTGAATTTGATACACGAGTCAGATTCAGACTGAGTGAATGTGTGTCAAGTGAAAAGGAAAGAAGAATGTAAAAGGCAAATATGGAAACAGAGGAATGGAAAAGTCAGTGTCAGGATTTACAATTGCTGTGAATGTCATTCTGAAATTGGCAGCAGAGAAGAAAGGCAGCCCTGATCACACTGAGTGTTTAAAACAGATCGAAAGCTGCAGAGTTCACTCTCAGCTCAGAGCAAAGTGCTACATGCATTTGAGGTGAGGACTGACAATGATGGTGCTATCGATTGGGGTGACAGTGTATGAGGTGACACGCAATAATAGTGAGGATGATCCTCCTTGCTCTGGATCTTTGCAGGAGAGAGTGGGACCTACAGCACCCACTGCCCCAATGGTGCCCATGGTAATGGAGAGAGTTCAGGAGATACGAGAGCCAGAGGGACTAGATGTGACATGATTCCTTTTAATGTGGCCCAGTTAAATGCTATAACTGAATATACCAAACTGCGGGTTGGGAAACAATCCTTGAGAATGTGCCTAGGTCACTCAGCAGCACGAGGTAATTCACTGTTTAGATAGCACAAAGGAGTGGAAGTTAACCCCTTCTGAGTCTAACTTCAGTGTTACACTCAGCCCTGCCGTAGGAACAGGCACAATGCCAAGGGACACTGTGTGATTTACTAGACGCTCTATTAAAAGCTGCCAGGAACTAATCAAAGTAACCCAGTGGAGGCTCTGCATAAGTGAAGACCGTGAAAAGGAGAGCACCCACTGCACTTGTGGAGGGAAGGAGAGTGAGGAGGGAGGGGAAGGGGGAGAGGTGGAAGAGGGGAAAGGATGACAGGGGAAGGAAAGGAGGGAGAAAGGGGAGGCCAAAGATGAGGGAGGTGGAAGGGGAAGAGGATGGGGTGAGGGGCTTATTTCAAGAAACAGGCACAAGGGCAAGGACCACTGTGAGATTTACAGGAGATGAGATTTGACTCAACAACAGAGTATTAACTGGCTTAAGACTCTGGTATCGCACAGTACTGAGGAGAGCAGAAGAGTGTGTGAAATGTTTGATCCCACAGGTCCCACACACACTGAAACATGGTTTCTCAGAAGGATGAAACAAGAATAGGAGAGGTAAGGGAGAAAGGTACGATGGAGGATAAGGGGAAAACAGATTCTAAAATGTCCCCTTAAGAGAACAAGGTGTGTAGTGACAGAATGAAGGGAGATGAGGTGACTAACAAGGTATACCACCATCACGCTCAACAGCACCACCTACTGGAAGGGATTGCCCACAACCCAGACAGGTTGGGAAAGATCAGGATGTAACAGAGGCTTCATTGACTGTGGAAGGTCAACCACGTTGCCAGCAATATAATGTCCAGAGTGCCGATGGAAGTCCACCCGGAGTTACCTATGGGGATCCCAAGTACACAATGACGGTGTCAGGTTACGTTGTGCACGACGGCATGAGGTGGTCCGGGTAGACCCACCAAGCAGGTTCGAGTTTTGAGCTGATTAACTGTGTGATTTAGTAGTTTAAAGCTGATAGAGGGCAGGTCCCTGTAGATATTCCAGGAGGATGATATGAGGGCAAAATTGTTTTGTTTCGTAATTCTTAAACATTAAACTAATTCAAGGGAAGATGGGTCTAAATTCAAGTTTACTTCAGGCGAGGTGTGCACATATCACGTGGTAACGTGGTGACGTTTGTTATTCATGTAGTTATACATATAAACCATAATGGATAATTATGGATTATTTAAACAAACATGAATGCCTAATCAACATATACATATGTTTGAGTAATCTTGTGTATATATACTGTATATATATGCACAAGATTACTCAAATATAACTGAAATATTAAATATATATTTCTCTCTGCTTAGCTATAAACTCCAACTCAACGAAGAATGCATCTTGACGATATACACAGTATACTATATAATGCAACTTCTACATTCAGATAGCCACAGCATTGTAAATTTTAAATTGCCCCATTCAGGCCTAAATACTTCACAGCTCTGGAAGATACAGTATCTTGCTCTTGTGAGATAATGCCTTTCCTGACAAGGGGGATCACTCTGCCTGGCAGCTGAGACTTGTGGAAGTGAAACAATCTCAGGCTCTGGGTCTTCCTCTGTGGTGGTTTTGGGAGTTGATTCTGAGACTGCAGAAAGTGGTTCTGACTGTGGTAGCCACATCGCTTCCTCCTTTTTCTTCTTCGAGATTGTGCATCTTGATCTTGGGAAGGTGCATTCAGTTGACTGGAGTATTCTCTTCTTAATATTTCTGTTGCTCTCTTTATGATCTGACCTCTCCTCTTGGCTCCCCCCTAACATCATCATCTGACAAATCCTCTGTTTTCATATACAACAGGAATTCTGCAGGATGCTGGAAATTCAAGCAACACACACAAAAGTTGCTGGTGAATGCAGCAGGCCAGGCAGCATCTCTAGGAAGAGGTGCAGTCGACGTTTCAGGCCGAGACCCTTCGTCAGGACCCTTCGAAGGGTCTCGGCCTGAAACGTCGACTGCACCTCTTCCTAGAGATGCTGCTTGGCCTGCTGCGTTCACCAGCAACTTTTATGTGTGTTGCTCTGTTTTCATATGTCCAGTGACTCCTTTCTTTTTGGCCTACTATACAAAGCTTGCCTTTGTTCTTTGCTTCTACATTTACAAACAGCTTTTTGTCTCTCTTCCAACTTCAGACTAAACCACATTGACAAAGAACTGCCTAATTAACATATCAGAACCTTTCTCAGATACGTTGCTTTCAAAAACTGTTGTAGTTGGACCCCTACCTTTGTCATTTTCACAATCCCTCTGAGCAGCATGGTTCTTCCTTGATCCAATATGATTTCCAGCCCGCGTATATGAGTCTGCACCACAATGACAACACAATTTGTTTTACCATGAAGGCCTCCATCTCGATGCTGCAATGTTGACCAAGTTTACTTTCATTCCTGACCACAACCCAACAGCATCTCTGTCTGCAATTTCCACTGAAACAGCAATTTCAACTTCTCTTTCAAATGTAAGTTGTGCTTCAGTTCTGAGCCAGTTTTGAATGCTTCCCTGTAAGATTCAATGAGCTAAATGATCTCTCAGTGCATCATGAAGACCATCACTGAACTGACAATGCTCAGACAATTACTTCAATTCGGCCATATACGCTGAAATGGACTCCACTTCCTTTAGAATCCTCTTATGACACCTAAAACATTCTGCAATCAGCGATTATAGAAACATAGAAAACATACAGCACAAAACTGTGCGGCACATGTCCCTACCTAAGAACTACCTAGGCTTTACCCATAGCCATCTATTTTTCTAAGCTCCATGTAACCATCCAGGAGTCCCTTAAAAGACCCTATCGTTTCTGTCTCCACCACCGCCGCTGGCAGCCCATTACTCACCACTCTGCGTAAAAAACTTACCCCTGACATCTCCTCCGTACCTACTTCCAAGTACCTTAAAACTATGCCCTCTCGTGCTAGCCATTTCAGCCCTGGGGAAAAGCCTCTGAATATCTATATGATCAATGCCTCTCCTTATCTTGTACGCTTCTATCAGGTCACCTCTCATCCTTCATCACTCCAAGGAGAAAACGCCAAATTCACTCAACCTATTCTCATAAGGCATGCTCCCCAAGCCTGGCAACATCCTTGTAAATCTCCTCTGCACCCTTTCTATGGTTTCCACATCCTTCCAGTAGAGAGGCGACCAGAACTGAGCACAGTACTCCAAGTGGGGTCTGACTAGGGTTCTATATAGCTGCAACATTACCTCTCGGCTCTAAATCTCAATCCAGCAGTTGATGAAGGCCAATGTACCGTATGTCTTCTTAACCACATGGTCAACCTCCATCACAGCATGAGTGTCCGATGAACTCGGACCCCAAGATCCCTCTGATCTTCCACACTGCCAAGAGTCTTACCATTAATGCTATATTCTGCCAACATATTTAACGTACCAAAATTAACCACATCACACTTATCGAGGTTGAATTCCATCTGCCACTTCACAGCCCAGCTTTGCATCCTATCAATGTACCATTGTAACCTCTGACAGCCCTCCACACTATCTACAACACCCCCAACCTTTGTGTCATCAGAAAATTTATTAACCCGTCCCTCCACTTTCTCATCCAGGTCATTTTTAAAAATCACAAAGAGTTGGGGGGTCCCTGAACAGATTCCTGAGGCACACCAATGGTCACCATCCTCCATGTAGAATGTGACCCATCTACAAAAACTCTTTGCCTTCTGTGGGCAAGCCAGTTCTGGATCCACAAAGCCAAGACCTTTTGGATCCCATGCCTCCTTACTTTCTTAATAAGCCTTGCATGGGGTGTCTTATCAAATGCTTTGTTAAAATCCATATACGCTACACCTATGGCTCTACCTTCATCAATGTGTTTAGTCTCATCCTCAAAATATTCTATCAGGCTTGTAAGGCATGACCTGCCTTTGACAAAGCCATACTGACTTTTCCTCATCATAGTACGCCTCTCTAAATGTTCATCAATACTGCCTCTCAGGATCTTCTCCATCAACTTATCAACCAGTGAATTAAGACTCGCTGGTCTATAATTTCCTGGGCTATGCCTATTCCCTTTCTTGAACAAGGGAACAACATCCGCAATCCTCTAATCTTCTGGAACCTCTCCCATCCTCATTGATGATGCAAATATCATTGCCAGAGGCTCAGCAAACTCCTCCCTCGCTTCCCAGAGTAGCCTGGGGTACATCTAGTCCAGTCCTGGTGACTTATCCAACTTGATGCTTTCCAAAAGCTCCAGCACATCCGCTTCCTTAATATCTACACTCTCAAGCTTTTCAGTCCACTGCAAGTCATCCCTACAATCGCCAAGATCCTTTCTGTAATGAATACTGAAGCAAAGTATTCATTAAGTACCTCCGCTAGTCAATCAGATAGCACAGTACAAGATGTACTTAACCATAGACCTAAAATCCACTTACCATCAGCTCCCCGTCCACCGGGAGAACTGCCCTTACACTGCCTTCGAGGCGGACGGCAGGCTTTATCACCTCCTGCGTGTCCCCTTCGGTGTCACGAATGGTGTATCTGTCTTCCAGAGGGCAATGGACCGGATGGTGGGCCAGTGCCAACTGAAGGCCATGTTCCCATATCTGGATAACATCACCATCTGCGGTCACGACCTGCAGGATCATGACCACAACCTCCAAAAATTTCTCCAAGTGGCCAAAGCCTTCAATCTCATCTATAACAAGGACAAGTGTGTGTTCAGAACCACTCGACTTGCTATCCTTGGGTGTGTCGTGGAGAATGGAGTCATTGGCCCTGACCCCGACCGTATGCACCCCCTGTTGGAACTCCCTCTTGCCAACACCCTCAGAGCCCTCAAAAGGTGCCTGGGCTTCTTTTCATATTACGCCCAACGGGTCTCTAACTACACAGACAAGGCCTGACCCCTGGTCAAGTCCACCACATTCCTCCTCTCAGCCGAGGCCCGCGCAGCCTTCAGCCGCATAAAAGGGGACATTGCCAAAGCAGCAATGCATGCGGTGGATGAGGCCATTCCCTTCCAAGTAGAGAGTGACGCCTCCGACTTTGCGCTGGCTGCTACCCTCAACCAGGCGGGAAGACCAGTGGCGTTCTTCTCCCGTACCCTTCAAGGCCTTGAAATTCGGCACTCCGCGGTGGAGAAAGAGGCCCAGGTCATAGTGGAAGCTATTAGGCACTGGAGGCACTATCTCGCCAACAAAGAGTTCACCCTGCTAACTGACCAGCGCTCAGTCGCATTCATGTTTAGTAACCAACAGCGGGGCAAAATCAAAAATGATAAAATTCTGAGGTGGAGAATCGATCTTTTCACCTTCAACTATGACATCATGTACAGGCCTGGGAAGTTCAATGAGCCCTCCGATGCCCTATCCCGGGGAACATGCGCCAGCGCGCAGATCGACCGGCTATACGCCCTACATGTAGATCTTTGCCACACGAGGGTCACCCGGCTTTTCCACTTCATGAAAGCTCAGAACCTGCCTTACTCCCTTGAGGAGATCAGGACGATGACCAGGGACTGCCAAGTCTGTGCAGAGTGCAAACCGCACTTCTACCGACCCGAAAAGGCACAACTCATCAAGGCCACCCGCCCCTTTGAGCGACTGAGTGTCGACTTTAAGGGCCCCCTTCCCTCTACCGACCGCAATGTGTACTTTCTTAACGTTATCGACGAGTACTCGCGGTTCCCCTTCGCCATCCCCTGCCCCGACACCACTACCACGTCAGTTATAAAAGCCCTGCGCAAGCTCTTCACTCTGTTCGGATACCCATGCTATATCTACAGTGACAGAGGGTCCTCGTTTATGAGTGATGAGCTGTGCCAATACCTGCTGGCTAGGGGAATTGCAACCAGTAGGACCACGAGCTATAATCCCCGGGGGAATGGACAGGTAGAGAAGGAGAATGGCACAGTGTGGAAAGCCACACTCTTAGCCCTCAGGTCAAAGGGACTGCCGGTCTCCCGCTGGCAGGAGGTCCTTCCCGAGGCACTCCACTCCATCCGCTCCCTGTTAAGCACGGTCACCAATGCCACCCCTCATGAGCGGCTCTTTTCTTTTCCCAGAAAATCGACCACTGGGACCACCCTACCATCTTGGCTGACGTCCCCGGGGCCAGTGCTGCTCCGGAAACATGTGAGGAGCAATAAATACTCCCCGATGGTCGAGAGGGTTCACTTACTTCATGCAAACCCCCAGTATGCCTATGTGGTTTTATCTGATGGGCGGGAGGACACAGTCTCCATCCGCGACCTGGCGTCTGCAGGAGCACCGGGCCCCTACCCTGAACACTCCATGGTGACTATAGACCCCGTACCCACCGATATATGTACCCACCAGACACCGCGCACTCCAAGCCCTACACAGACACCACACGACACTCCCATACCGGGCACGACACACACACACACGACGGATTACCGACACTTAACATGCTGACACCTCAAGTCAGGCCGGAGCCAGCACAACCACCACCACCGGTGCTACGTAGATCACAGCGACGGACTCGACCGCCTGATAGACTTGACCTGTAAATATACTTGTTTTAAATATTGTCAGTCACTTCACCCCACGGGACTCTTTTTAAAAAATGGAGGGGTGAATGTGGTAAACCATGTATATATGTTGTAACTGGGTTATCTGTCTGGACACGTCCCTCTGCTGACTGCCCCTGTGGCTCCTCCCACAGACCCCTGAATAAAGGTGATCTCGCCATTGCTCCTCCTCCTCAGTCCAGGCACAGACACTCAGCATACTCTGGTGAACTAACTGCACCTTCCCAAGATCAAGATGAACAAACTAGAAGAAGAAAAAGGAAGAAGAAGAAAGATGGCTACCACTGTCAGAACCACTTCCTGAAGTCTCAGACACAACTCCCACAACAACGTAGGAGGCCCCAGAACCTGAGATTGTTTCACAGCCACAAGCCTCACCAGCCAAGCAGAGTGACCCTCCTTGTCAGGAAAAACATTACCCCAGAAGAGTATAAATCCTCCACAGTGATTAAATCTTTAGGCCCAAATGGGACAATTTAAAATTTACTACACAGTGGATGTGTGAGTGTGGTCGTTGTTTATTTATTTATTGAGATACGGCACAGAATGGAACATTTCAGCCCTTCAAGCTGCACCACCCCGAAACCCTGATTTAACCCTTGCCTGATCACAGAGCAACTTACAATAAACAATTAACCTCCCATTGGTACATATTATATAGTATACTGTGTATACAGTTCAGACACATTCTCTCTTGAGTTTGAGTTTAGTAATATTTGAGTAAATCTTGTGTGTGCATATATATAGACAAAGTGTTCTTGTCCGTTTACATAACTCATTATGAGTTATATGTATAAATATGTTAATTTCATAGTTCACCACATTACCATGTGATATATGCACGCCTCACTCAAACCAAAACATGAAGTTAGACCCACATTCCCAGACTCCCATGTCTCCCTTTGAATTAGTTGAATGTTTTGAAATTACAAACCATAACAGTTTGAACGTCTCATTGAAGTTCAGCAGGTCGGCAGTCCTCTCACATTTGTTTCAAAAATACCTCGTCGCCACGTTATGTTTTGTAACTTCAAGATCTTCAACTAAATCAAAGAAAGATAGAGGAGTCTGAAATGTGCGTCTAAGTTTGTGTTGATTTTGAGCAAGGCACACACGTATCACCTGGCAGTGTGATGATGTATGTCATTCATGTATTTATACATAAAACCCGTCATGGATTATTTAAATGAACAAGAATGCTTAATCAACCAATATATATATAAGATTACTCAAATATATTGAATTGCATTGAGTATGACTGAAATATTAAATACAGATATGTACCGTTGAGGAAATGTGAATGAAGGCAGAAGATATAACAGAACACTCTCATGACAGGCATTTTTTTTAGATTAGACAATAGGACACAGAAGCAGAATGAGTTCATTCAGCCCATCGAGTCTGCTCTGCCGTTCCATCAGCCCCACCTTCTCCACATAACCTTTGACACCCTACTAATCAAGAATCTGTCAAGCTCCACTTTAAATGAACCCAATGACTTGGTTTCCACACCATCTGTAGCAAAGAATTCCACAGATTTACCATCTTCTGGCTCAACAAATTCCTCCTCATCCCTGTTCTGTTATGAGACTGTGTGCTCTGATCCTGGACTCAATCACAATAGGAAACATCCTTTCCACATCCATCTGGGCCTTTCAATAGTCAATGGGTTAAGATGAGATCCACCCTTGTTCGTCTAAACTCCACTGGGTACAGTCCCAAAGCCATCAAACACTCTTTGACCATTAACACTTTCATTCCTGGAACCATTCTCATGAACCTCCTCTTGACCCTCTCTAATGCCAGCACATCCATTCTTAGATCCGGGGCATAAAACTGCTCACAATTCTCCAGTGCGGTTTGACCAGTGCTTTATAAAGCATCAGCACTACATCCTTGTTTTTATGTTCTAGTCCTCTCAAAACAAATACTAACATTGCATTTGCCTTCCTCACCACCAACCCAACCAGCAAGCTAACCTTTAGAGAATTCAGCACAATGACTCCCAAAGCCCTTTGCGCCTTTGATTTCTGAATTTGCTCCCTCTTTAGAAGGTAATTGATGCCTTTATTCCTCCTGCCAAAATGCATTACCATACACTTCCCTGCACTGTATTACATCAGTCACTTCTAAATCTTTCTGCACAGTCCCTGCTTCCTCAACACCTCCTGACCCTTCAACTACCCTCGTATTGGCTCCAAACTTGGCCACAAAGCCACCAATTCCATCATCCAAATGTCTAACATGTAACTTGTAAAAAAAACAGACCCAATTCTGACACTGCGAGACGCCACTAGTCACTAGCAGCCAGTCAGATAAGGCCCCATTGATTCACTCTCTGCCTCTTGCCAGCTGGCCAAACTTCTATCCATGTTAGTATCTTTCCTATAATACCGTCAAATCTTATCTTTTAGCAGCATCATTTATGGTACTTTGCCAAGCCTCCTGAAATTACAAGTAAACAACCTCCACTGACTCCCCTTTATCGATCTCGCTTATTATCTCCTCTAAGAATTCCAACAGATTTGTCATAGAAACATAGAAACATAGAAAACCTTCATCGCAATACAGACCCTTCGGCCCACAATGCTGTGCCGAACATGTACTTACTTCACTAATTACCTCGGGTTACCCATAGCCCTCTATTTTTCGAAGCTCCATGTAACTATCCAGGAGACCCTTAAAAGATCCTATCGTATCTTCCTCCACCACAGTCGCCGGCAGCCCATTCTATGCACTCACTACCCTCTGCATAAAAACTTACCCCTGATATCTCAATAGACAATAGGTGCCAGAGTAGGCCATTCGGCCCTTTGAGCCAGCACCGCCATTCACTGTGATCATGGCTGATCATCCACAATCAGTATCCAGTTCCTGCCTTATCCCCATAACCTTTGATTCTGCTATCTTTAAGAGCTCTATCCATCTCTTTCTTGAAAACATCCAGAGACTTGGCCTTCACTGCCTTCGGGGGCAGAGCATTCCATATATCCACTACTCTCTGGGTGAAAAAGTTTTTCCTCAACTCCGTTCTAAATGGCCTACCCCTTATTCTTAAACTGTAGCCTCTGGTTCTGGACTCACCCATCAGCGGGAACATGCTTCCTGCCTCTAGCGTGTCCAATCCCTTAATAATCTTACATGTTTCAATCAGATCCCCTCTAATCTTTCTAATTTCCAGTGTATACAAGCCCAGTCGCTCCAATCTGTCAACATATGACAGTCCCACCATCCCGGGTATTAACCTTGTAAACCTACGCTGCACTCCCTCAATAGCAAGAATGTCATTCCTCAAATTTGGAGACCAAAACTGCACACAGTACTCCAGGTGTGGTCTCACCAGGGCCCTGTACAGCTACAGAAGGACCTCTTTGCTCCTATGCTCAATACCCCTTGTTATGAAGGCCAGCATGCCATTAGCTTTCTTCACTGCCTGCTGTACTTGCATGCTTACTTTCAGTGACTGATGTACAAGAACACTTAGATCTCGTTGTACTTCCCCTTTTCCTAACTTGACTCCATTTAGATAATAATCTGCCTTCCTGTTCTTACCACCAAAGTGGATAACCTCACATTTATCCACATTAAACTACATCTACCATGCATCTGCCCACTCACCCAGCCTGTCCAAGTCACCCTGCATTCTCATAACATCCTCCTCACATTTCACACTGCCACCCAGCTTTGTGTCATCTGTAACTTTGCTAATGTTACTTTTAATCCCTTCATCTAAATCATTAATATATATTGTAAACAGCTGCGGTCCCAGCACTGAACCCTGCGGTACCCCACTGGCACCGCCTGCCATTCCGAAAGGGACCCGTTAATCGCTGCTCTTTGTTTCCTGTCAGCCAGCTAATTTTCAATCCATGTCAGTACTCTACCCTCAATACCATGTGCCCTAATTTTGCCAACTAATCTCCTATGTGGGACTTTATCAAAGGCTTTCTGAAAGTCCAGGTGCATTATATCCATTGGCCCTCTCGTATCCATTTTCATAGTTACATCCTCAAAAAATTCCAGAAGATTAGTCAAGCACGATTTCCCCTTCGTAAGTCCATGCTGACTCGGACCTATCCTGTTACTGCCACCCAAATGTGTCGTAATTTCATCTTTTATAATTGACTCCAGTATCTTTCCCACCACCGACGTCAGGCTAACCGGTCTATAATTCCCTGTTTTCTCTCTTCCTCCTTTCTTGAAAAGTGGGATAACATTAGCCACCCCGCAATCCACAAGAACTGATCCTGAATCTATAGAACATTGGAAAATGATTACCAATGCGTCCACAATTTCTAAAGCCTCCTCCTTAGTACGCTGGGATGCAGGCCATCAGTTCCCGGGGACTTATCAGCCTTCAGACCCAACAGTCTATCCAACACCATTTCCTGCCTAATATAAATTTCCTTCAGTTCATCCATTACCCCTGGTCCTTTGGCCACTATTACATCTGGCAGATTGTTTGTGTCTTCCCTAGTGAAGACAGATCCAAAGTACCTGTTCAACTCGTCTGCCACTTCCTTGTTCCCCATAATAAATTCACCCATTTCTGTCTTCAAGGGCACAATTTTGGTCTTAACTATTTTTTTCCTTTTCACATACCTAAAGAAGCTTTCACTATCATCCTTTATATTCTTGGCTAGTTTACCTTCGTACCTGATTTTTTCTCCGTGTATTGCTTTTTTAGTTACCTTCTGTTACTCTTTAAAAGTTTCCCAATCCTCCAGCTTCCCACTCATCTTTGCTATGTTATACTTCTTCTCTTTTATTTTTATACTGTCCTTTACTTCCCTTGTCAGCCATGGCCTCCGCTTACTCCCCTTAGGATCTTTCTTCCTCTTTGGAATAAACTGATCCTGCACCTTCTGCATTATTCCCAGAAACACTTGCCATTGTTGTTCCACTGTCATCCCTGCTAGGGTATTGTTCCATTGAACTTTGGTCAGCTCCTCCGTCATAGCTCCATAGTTCCCTTTGTTCAACCATAATACTGACACTTCCGATTTTCCCTTCTCCTTCTCAATTTGTAGATTAAAACTTATCATATTATGGTCACTACCTCCTAATGGCTCCTTTACCTCAAGGTCCCTGATCAAATCCGGTTCATTGCATAACACTAAATCTAGAATTACCTTCTCTCTGGCTCCAGTGCAAGCTGTTCCAAGAATCCATCTCGGAGGGACTCCTCAAACTCCCTTTCTTGGGGTCCAGTATCAACCTGATTCTTCCTGTCTACCTGCATGTTGAAGTCCCCCATAACAACTGTAGCATTACCTTTGCGACATACCAATTTTAACTCTTGATTCAACTTACACCCTACATCCAGACCTCTGTTTGGGGACCTGTAGATAACTCCTATTAGGGTCTTTCTACCCTTAGAATTTCTCAGTTCTATCCATACTGACTCTACATCTCCTGATTCCATGTCCCCTCTCGTAAGGGAAAGAATATCATTCCTCACCAACAGAGCCAGCCTACCCCCTCTGCCCATCAGTCTGTCCTTTCTACAGGACATATACCCTTAAATATTCATTTCCCAGGCCCTGTCCACTTGAAGCCATGTCTCTGTTATTCCCACAACATCATAGTTGTCAATTTTCAACTGTTCCTCAAGCTCATTTACTTCATTTCTTATACTCCGTGCATTCATATACAATACTTTTAATCCATTACTCCCCTCACCTTTCACATCAATTCCTATTACACTTGGCCATACTCTCCGATCCCTTCTTGAGTTTTTTACTCCATTGATTCTGTTGATTTCTTAACTTTCCTTATTCTCACTTTCCCCTTAACTCCATCCTTATATTTCCAGTTCATCCCCTGACTTCTCACTACCTAGTTTAAACACACCCCCTGTTGCAGTGGCAATCCTGCATACCAGAATCCAGTATCTCCTCTGTACATACTTCCAAGCACCTTAAAACTGTGCCCTCTCATGTTAGCCATTTCAGCTCTGGGAAAAAGCCTCTGACTATCCACATGATCAATGCCTCTCATCATCTTATACACCTCTATCAGGTAACCTCTCATCCTCCGTCGCCCCAAGGAGAAAAGACTGAGTTCACTCAACCTATTCTCATAAGGCATGCTCCTCATTCCAGGCAACATCCTTGTAAATCTCCTCTGTACCCTTTTCTATAGTTTCCACATCCTTCCTGTAGTGAAGTGACCAGAACTATGCTCAGTATT
Organism: Mobula birostris; assembly: GCF_030028105.1. Lineage (NCBI taxonomy): Eukaryota > Metazoa > Chordata > Chondrichthyes > Myliobatiformes > Myliobatidae > Mobula > Mobula birostris. Next base: position 119,575,649 of record NC_092377.1, read on the forward strand.
CCAAGTGGCACTGAGCAGTGTCCTATATAGCTGTAACATTACCTCTCGGCTCTTAAACTCAATCCCACGGTTGATGAAGGCCAATGCATCATATGCCTTCTTAACCACACAGTCAACCTGCACAGCAGCTTCGTGTCCCCTATGGACTCAGACTCCAAGATCCCTCTGATCCTCCACACTGCCAAGAGTCTTACCATTAATACTATATTCTACCATCATATTTGACCTACCAAAATGATCCACCTCACACTTATCTGGGTTGAACTCCATCTGCCACTTCTCTGTCCAGTTTTGCATCCTATCTAAGTCCCTCCATAACATCTTACAGACTTCCACACTATCTGCAACATCCCCAACCTTTGTGGCATCAGCAAACTTACCAACCCATCCCTCCACTTCCTCATACAGGTCATTAATAATAATCACGAAGAGAAGGGGTGCCAGAACAGATCCCTGAGGCACACCACTGGTCATCGAACTCCATGCAGAATATAACCGGTTGACAACCATTTTTTGCCTTCTTGGGCAAGCCAATTCTGGATCCACAAAGCAATGTCCCCTTAGATCCCATGCCTCTTTACTTTCTCAATAAGTCTTGCAGGGGGTACCTTATCAAATGCCTTGCTGAAATCCATATACACTACATCTACTGCTCAACCTTCATCAATGTGTTTAGTCACATCCTCAAAAAATTCAATCAGGCTCATAAAGGCATGACCTGTGTTTCACAAAGCCATGTTGACTATTCCTAATCACATTATGCCTCTCCAAATGTTCATAAATCCTGCCTCTCAGGATCTTCTCCATCAACTACTGAAGTAAGACTCACAGGTCTATAATTTCCTGGGCTATCTCTTCTACCTTTCTTGAATAAGGGAACAACATCTGCAACCCTCTAATCCTCTGGAATCTCTACCGTCCACATTGATGATGCAAACATCATTGCCAGAGGCTCAGCAATCTCCTCCCTCACCTCCCACAGTATCCTGGGGTATATCTCATCCTGTTCCGGTGACTTATCCAACTTGATTCTTTCTGAAAGCTCCAGCACATCTTCTTTCTTATCATCTATATGCTCAAGCTTTCCAGTCCACTGGAGGTCATCCCTACAATTGCCAAGGTCATTTTCCGTAGTGAATACTAAAGCAAGATATTCAATAAATACCTCTACTATGTCCTCCAGTAACATGCACACTTTTTCTCTGTCACACTTGATTGGTCCTATTCTCTCACGTCTTATCCTCTTACCCTTCACATACTTGCAGAATGGCTTGAGGTTTTATTTAATCCTGCTTGCCAAGGCCCCTTCTGGCTCTCCTAATTTCATTCTTAAGCTCCTTCCTTCTAGCCTTATGATTTTCTGGATCTTTATCATTACCTAGTTTTTTGAACCTTTTGTAAGCTTTTCTTTACTTCTTGACTAGATTTTCAACAGCCTTTGTACACCATGGTTCCTATACCCTACCATCCTTTCCCTATCTCATTGGAAATTACCTATGCAGAACGCCACGCAAATATCCCCTGAACATTGCCACATTTCTGCCGTACATTTCCCTGCAAACATCTGTTCCCAATTTATGCTTCTAAGTTCCTGCCTGATAGCCTCATATTTCCCCTTACTCCAATTAAACACTTTCCTAACTTGCCTGTTCCTATCTCTCTCCAATGCTATGGTAAAGGAGATAGAATTCTGATCACTGTCTCCAAGATGCTCTCCCACTGACAGACCTGACACCTGACCAGGTTTATTTTCAATACCAGATCAAGTACAGCCTCTCCTCTTGTAGGCTTATTTACATATTGTGTCAAGAACCCTTCCTGAACACACCATCAAACTTCACGATACCTAAACCCCTTGGTCGAGAGAGATGCCAATTAATATTTGGGAAATTAAAATCTCCCAGCACAGCAACCTTGTTGTTATTACACCTTTCCAGAATCTGTCTCCCTTTCTGCTCCTCGATGTCCCTGTTACTAGTGGGTGGTCTATAAAAAACACCCAGTAGAGTTATTGACCCCCATCCAGTATTTAACTTCCACCCCTCAGGGACTCCATTGACAATCCCTCCATCGCTTCTCGGCCTTTTGGCTAAGATCAAGTGTAGACAATCCCTCCATGAATTCCTCCATTTTTGCAACCATGACACTATCTCTGATCAGCAGTCACACACCCCCACCTGTTTTTGCCTCCCCCTTTGTCCTTTCTGAAACTTCTAAAGCTTGACACTCTAAGTAACCATCCTGCCCCTGAGCCATCGAAGCCTCTGTAATGGCCACAACATCATAGCTCCAATTACTGATCCACGATCTAAGCTCATCTGCTTTGTTCATGATGTTTCTTGCATTAAAATAGATGCATCTCAAACCATCAGTCTGAGCGCGTCCCTTCTCTATCACCTGCCTATCCTCCCTCTCGCACTGTCTACAAGCTTGCTCGACTTGTGAACCAACCATCCCTTCCTTCATCTCTTCAGTTCGGTTCCCACCTTCCAGCAGTTCTAGTTTAAACTCTCTCCAAAAGCCTTACAAACCTCCCTGCCAGTATTTTGGTCCCCCTCAGATTCATGTGCAACCCATCCTTTTTGTACAGGTCATGCCTGCTCCAGTAGAGGTCCCAATGATCCAGAAATCTAAATCCCTGCCCCCTGCTCCAATCCCTCAGCCATACATTTATCCTCCACCTCATTCTATTCCAATACTCACTGTCACTTGGCACAGGCAGTAATCCGAGATTACTACCTTTGAGGTCCTGCTTCTCAACTTTCTTCTTAAATCCCTGTAGTCTGTTTTCAGGACCTCCTCACTTTTCCTATTTATTTCTTTGGTACCAATATGTACCACGACCTCTGTCTGTTCACCTTCACACTTCAGGATATCGTGGACATGAGCAGAAACATCACGGACCCTGGCACCTGGGAGGCAAACTACCATCTGTGTTTCTTTCCTGTTCTAACTGTGACCACTCTAACTGTGAATACTTTCACAAACCACACTGTGCGTCCGACAGAGTGATCATTAGCACTGGGGCTCCACAGGGGACTGTCTTGCTTCCCTTTCTCTTCTCCATTTACACCTCAGACTTCAACTACTGCACAGAGTCTTGTCATCTTCAGAAGTTTTCTGTTGACTCTGCCATAGTTCGAAGCATCAGCAAGGGAGATGAGGCTGAGTACAGGGCTACGGTAGGAAACTTTGTCACATGGTGTGAGCAGAATTATCTGCGGCTTAATGTGAAAAAGACTAAGGAGCTGGTGGTAGACCTGAGGAGAGCTAAGGCACCGGTGACCCCTGTTTCCATCAAGGGGGTCAGTGTGGACATGGTGGAGGATTACAAATACCTGGGGATACGAATTGACAATAAACGGGACTGGTCAAAGAACACTGAGGCTGTCTACAAGAAAGGTCAGAGCCATCTCTATTTCCTAAGGAGACTGAGGTCCTTTAACATCTGCCGGACGATGCTGAGGATGTTCTATGAGTCTGTGGTGGCCAGTGCGATCATGTTTGCTGTTGTGTGCTGGGGCAGCAGGCTGAGGGTAGCAGACACCAACAAAATCAACAAACTCATTCGTAAGACCAGTGATATTGTGGGGATGGAACTGGACTCTCTGACAGTGGTGCCTGAAAAGAGGGTGCTGTCCAAGTTGCATGCCATCTTGGACAATGTCTCCCATCCACCACATAATGTACTGGTTTGGCACAGGAGTACATTCAGCCAGAGACTCATTCCACCGAGATGCAACACAAAGCGTCATAGGAAGTCATTCCTGCCTGTGGCCATCAAACTTTACAACTCCTCTCTTGGAGGGTCAGACACCCTGAGCCAATAGGCTGGTCCTGGACTTAATTCCTGGCATAACCTACTTATTACTATTTAATTATTTATGGTTTTATTACTATTTAATTATTTATGGTGCAACTGTAATGAAAATCAATTTCCCCCAGTATCAATAAAGTATGACTTTGACTATGACCACTATGAATGGCTCTAAGTGTGACCGGCTCCAACTGTGACCAGCTCTAACTATAACGGGATCTAACTGTGACCATCTCTAACCATTACCGCTCGAACTGTCACGGGCTTTAACTGTGACCAACTCTAGCTATGACCTCCTCTAAACGTTACCACATTAACTGTTACCGGCTCTAACTGTGATCACCCTAACTGTGATCGGCTCTTACTCTGACTGGCTTTAACTGCTACCGGCTATAACTGTGACTGGCTCTTACTGTGACCACTCTATCTATGACCTGCTCCAGCTGTGACCTGTTCTAACCGTTACCACTTTAACTGTGACCAGCTCTAACTGTGACCAACTCTAACTGTGACTGGCTCTAAATGTGACCAGCTCTAACTGTGACCAGCTCTAACTGTGACCGGCTCTGACTGTGACCACTCTAACTGTGACAGGCTCTAACTGTGACTGGCTCTAATTCCGACCATTCTAACCCTTACCACTCTTACTGTGACCAGCTCCAACTGTGACCAGCTCTAACTGTGACCGGCTCTAACCATTACCACTCTAACTGTGACGGGCTTTATCTGTGACCAGTGCTAACTATGACTTGCTCTAAACATTACCACTCTAACTGTGACAGGCTCTATCTGTGACCAGCTCTAAACATTACCACTCTAACTGTGACTGGATCTAACTGTGACCAGCTCGAACTGTGACCAGCTGTAACAGTGATCACTCTAACTGTGATCAGCTCTTACTCTGACTGGCTTTAACTGCGACCGTCTATAACTGTGACTGGCCCTAACTGTAAACGACTCTATGGGTGACCATTCTAACTGTGACGGGCTTTAACTGTGACCAGCGTTATCTATGACCTGCTCTAAACGTTACAACTCTAACTGTGACTGGCTCTAGCTGTGACCAGCTCTAACTGTGACCGGATCGAACTGTGACCAGCTCTAACTGTGACCAGCTTTAACTGTGACCAGCTCTAACTGTGTATGGATTTAACTGTGACCAGCTCTAACTTTGACCAGCTCTAACTGTGACTACTCTAACTGTGACCGACTCTAAGTGTGACAATCTAACTGTGACCGGCTTTAACTGTGACCACCTCTGACTGTGATCGTCTCTAACTGTGACTGGCTTTAACTGTGACAGGCTCTAACTGTGACCACCATAACTGTGACCGACTAAAACTGTGAATGGCTTTAACTGTGACTGGCTCTAATGTGACCGGCTCTAACTTTGACTGGCTCTAACAGTTTTCACTCTAACTTTGACAGGCTTTAACGGTGACAAGCTATAACTATGACCTGCTCTAAACATTACCACTCTAATTGTGACTGCCTCTGTCTGTGACAAGCTCAAACTGTGAACGGGTCTGACTGTGACCGGCTCTAACAGTAACTGGCTTTAACTGTGACAGGCTCTAACTGTGACCAACTAAAACTTTGACTGGCTTTAACTGTGGCTGGCTCAAATTATGAATGGCTCTAACTGTGACTGGCTCGAACTGTGACCAGCTCTAACTGTGACCACTCTAACTGTGATTGGCTCTAAGTGAGACCGGCTCCAACTGTGACCAGCTCTAACCGTTACCACTCTAACTGAGACTGCCTCTATCTGTGACCGGCTCGAACTATTAATGGCTCTAACTGTGATCACTCTACCTATGACCACTCTAACTGTGACTGGCTCAAACTGTGATTACACTAACTGTGACTGGCTCCAATTGTGACTGGCTCTTACTCTCACTGGCTTTAACTGTGACCGACTCTAACTGTGACCATCTCTAACCGTTACCACTGTAATTGTGATGGGCTCTAACTGTGACCAGCTCTAACTATGACCTGCTCTAAACGTTACAACTCTGTAACTGGCTCTAATTGTGACCGGCTCGGAGAGTGACCACTCTAACTGTGACCGAATCTAAATGTGACCACTCTAACTGTGATCGGCCCTAACTGTGAACACTCTAACTGTGATTAGCTCTAACTTTGACCGGCTCTAACTGTGACCGGCTCTGACTGTGACCGGCTCTGACTGTGACCGTCTCTAACTGTGACAGGCTATAACTGTGACCACTCTAACTGTGACCGACTAAAACTGTGACTTGCTTTAACTGTGACTGGCTCTAATTGTGAATGGCTCTAACTGTGAAAGTCTCCAACTGTGACCAACTAACTGTGATTGGCTCAAACTGTGACCGGCTCGAACTGTGACCAGCTCTAACTGTGACCAGCTCTAAATGTGACCGTCTCTAAACGTTACCACTCTAACTGTGATGGTCTCTAGCTGTGACTGGCTATAACTTAAACATTCGAGAGTCATTTTATGTGCTGAGCAAAATCCACAGTCTTTTACTCCCATTACAGAAAAACTAAAGCAGTCACCTTAAACTGATGTCATTATATCAGACATCATTTCTTAAAGTCAACACAACTCAATGATGGTGTTTGTGAATTATGTAGAACAGTTTCTATTATGAACAATATGTTCCATCTGTCACCCACTACATTCCCCTTCCTGTGACAATGTGGGTTTCCCCCCGATGCTCCTGGTTTCTGGCTCCCACATCCCAATGACGTGTGGGTCATTGGGTCAGTCTGCTGCTGTCATTTACAGTGGTTGTCAGAATAGTGGGGAGTTGATGGGGAGATGAGAGAAGTGTGAACTGACAGAGAGCTAGCATAGACTAGACTGGTTGAATGGCCAAAGGAAAATAACATGAACAAAAGCTGCTGAACTCACCATTGACCTTCTTATCACCCACTAACCTGGATACAAAACACACGATTGTCTCTGCCACATTACTGATGGAGACCGAACAGCTCACACTCCTCGGGATAAAATTTCCCATCAGTTTACACACTGACCAACCATCTGTATCATCCTGCAGTGTGAACATAAGAACATCAGAAATAGGAGCAGGAGTAGGCCATCTGACCCATCGAGCCTGTCCCGCCATTCAATAAGATAATGGTTAATCTGTCTGTAAATTCAGCTCTATCTACCTGCCTTTTCCCCATAACTCTTCATTCCCATACTATGTAAAAATCTATCTAACTGTATCGTAAATATATTTAGTGAAGAAGCCTCAACTGCTTCTCTGGAGAGAGAATTCCACAGATTCACCACTCTCTGGGAAAAAGTTTCTCCTCATCTCCATCCTAAATCTTCTCCCCTGAATCTTGAGGCAATGTCCCCTAGTTCTAGTCTCACCTACCAATGAAAATAGCTTTCCTACTTCTATCTTATCTATCCCTTTCAAAATTTTGTATGTTTCTATAAGATCCCCTCTCATCTGATTCCAGACAGTATAGTCCCAGGCGACTAAATCTTTCCTCATAGATTAACCCCTTCATCTCTGGAATCAACCTGGTGAACCTCCTCTGCACTGCCTCCAAAGCCAGTATATCCTTCCTCAAGTATGGAGACCAGAACTGCACACAGTACTCCAGGTGCGGCCACACCAGTACCCTGTATAGTTGCAGCATGACCTCCCTGCTCTTGAATTCAATCCCTCTAGCAATGAGGGCCAACATTCTGTTTGCCATCTTAATAACCTGTTGTACCTGCAAACCAACTTTTTGCAATTCATGAACAAGTACTTCCAAGTCCTTCTGCGCAACAGCATGCTGCAATCTTTCACTACTTAAATAATAATCTGCAGTTCTATTATTCCTTCCAAAGTAGATGATCTCGCATTTACCAACATTGTATTCCATCTGCTAGACCTTAGCCCACTCACTTACCCTATCTATATCCCTCTGCAGACTTTCCGCATCCTCTGTACAACACACACAAAAAATGTTGGTGAACGCAGCAGGCCAAGCAGCATCTATAGGAAGAGGTACAGTCGACATTTTGGGCCAAGACCCTTTGTCTGGACAGTACAATTTGCTTTTCCACTCAATTTAATGTCATCAGCAAATTTTGCTACGCTACACTCAGTCCCCTCTTCCAAATCATCAAATTAAATGGTAAACAGCTGCAGGTCCAGCACCGACCCCTGCGGCACCCCACTCCAAGTATATCCAAGGAAATCCAAGTATACAACATCCACCTGTTCCCCTCTATCCACTGCACTCATTATGTCCTCAAAGAACTCCAGTAAGTTTGTCAAACAGGACCTGCTCTTTCTGAATCCATGCTGCGTCTGTCAAATGGAACCACTCCTTTCTAAATGTTTTGCTATTTCTTCCTTAATGACAGCTTCAAGCATTTTCCCGACTACAGATGTTAAGCTAACTGGCCTATAGTTGCCTGGCTTTTGCCTACATCTTTTTAAAAAAGTGGTATGACATTTGCTGTCTTCCAATCCGCTGGGACCTGCCCAAAGTGTAGAGAGTTTTGGTAAATGATTACCAACAGGTCTACTATAACCTCCGCCAATTCCCTCTGCACCCTCAGCATCCCATCAGGACCAGGGGACTTATCTACCTTCAGACCCTCTAGTTTGCTCATCACTATCTCTTTAGTGACAGTGATTTTATCGAGGTCCTCACCTTCCATTTCATCCATAACATCATTCTTTGGCATATTAGACGTGTCCTCCACAGTGAAGACCGACACAAAATAGTTGTTCAATGCCTCAGCCATTTCCTTATCACCCAATATCAATTTCATCTTCTCGTCTTCCAAAGGACCTACGTTGACTTTAGCCACCCTCTTCCTCTTTATATATTTATAAAAATTCCGCTATCTGTTTTTATATTTTGTGCTAATTTGCTTTCATACTTTATCTACCCTTTTCTTATTTCTTGTTTGATTGTACTCTGTTCCTTTTTAAAGTTTTCCTAATTCTCCAATCTCCTTCTACCTTTGTGATTTTGTACACATGAGCTTTTAATTTGATACGGTCTTTTATTTCCTTAGTTATCCAAGGCTGGTTCTCCCCACACTTACTGTCCTTACTATAGACTGGAATATACTTTTGTTGAGCACTGTGAAAAATCTCTTAAGTATTCCACTGTTCCTCAACTTTCCTACAAAATAGTTTGTGCTCCCAATCCACATTAGCCAACTCCTCCCTCATCCCATTGTAGTCTCCCTTGTTCAAGCATAATACATTGAAGGATGAAACAGTTTCTGAATCATTTGAAAACTTTGTTATTACGGCCTGACATTTAGGTAAAAATGATGATTCATTAAACAGAGCAAGGGACTGAGTATTGAAGAGCTCAGAGCAAATTCTAAACAGCTCGTGGAGACAGAGTGGACCCATGATGAAAGGAACTGGAAAGTAACAGTGAACTGGACAGAGCAACATTGACCAGGACAGACAGACCACACTGAGTGAGACTGGGGCCCATCTGGATCTCAGTAGATCAGTGACTCTGATCTCTGGACTTTGTCTGATGGGACTGGTCACCTCAGTGCGGAGTGATTGTGATCATCAGTGTTCTTGCTGATTCCTCTGTAACCAGTTCTTCATTGTCTCACTTAGTTACACAGTTTCAATTCTGACTTGGATGTTTCCAACTATCCTGTTATTCCGGAAAATGTAATTCACGGAGTTGCGTTCATATTTAACATCGACATCATAGGTTGCATCAGTGACGATAAAATGAAAGAGTTTCAGGAGTTACAGATGGTCATGACACAGAAATGTAAGTGCTTTCTTTTGGTCTGTGTAACCATTGTCACCTCAGCATTGCAGCTTTATATTGATATCTGGATCATCTCTCTTTTCCAGATATTCACAGGGTTGTGATTGGGACCAAGTTTGAATTATTAGGGATACCAGAGAAACACAATGCACGGATTTATGAATATGAGCCACTGCAGAAGAAGGTAATAATCTGTAGAATCGGAGAAGTGATATCAGTATGGTATTTTTACAGTGTAACGGTCCCACTTTGTGAGTGTGCAGACACATCCACCATTTATTGTCCATCCTTGATCAGACTCGGACAGGTAACAGTGAACCATCATTTCCATGCCATTGTATTGATAACCACAGGAGAAACCTCAGTTCAAAGTAAATTATGATCAGGGAATATAAATGTCACCATATACAACCCTGAGATTCATTTTCCTGAGGGAATATTCAATAATCCATAGAATATTAACCATAACAGGATCAGTGATTGACAGCACCAACCTGGGTGATCAACCAGTGTGTAAAAGACAACAAACTGCAAACACAAAAAGGAAGAAATAATAATAAAATAAATAACTAAACAATAAATATCAAGAAAATAAGACCGTAAGACCATTAGATGTAGGAAAAGAATTAGGCCATTCAGCTCATTGCGTCTGCCCCGCTATTCTATCACGGCTGATCCCGGATCCCACTCAACCCCATACATCTGCCTTCTTGCCAGAACCTTTGATGCTCTGAACAATCAGGAAACCATCAATTTTTGCCTTCAATACACCCATGCACTTGGCCTCCACATCTCTCTGTCCACAGATTCACTACTCTCTGGCTAAAAATAAATATCCTCCTTACCTCCATTTTAACGTGAGATTAAGAGTCCCTAAAAGTGAGTCCAGTGGGTGTGGGAACATCTCAATGAAGGGGGCAAGTGAAGTTGAGTGATGTTATCCACTTTGATTCAAGACCCTGATGATTGAGGGGTATGAACTTCCTGAACCCAGCGGAGTGAATCTTAGGGCTCCTGTACCTTCTTCCTGATGGCAGCAGCAAGAAGAGAGCATGTCCTGGGAGGTGTTTGTCCCTGATAGTGGATGCTGCTTTCTAGTGAAATCCCCCGGTTTCCTCGGCTACGTAAGTCTAGGGAAGACACACTCTGGTACTGCAAACCCGTGAGATTGAGACGGCTCCTCTACCCAGACCCCGGTTTGTGTGGATGCTGTGTAATTTGCTGCCCTGTTACAACTCAGTGCCAAAAAATAACAGACAGCACACTGTGTACGATTAAATGAATTATATTGATGAATCTTCACTTACCTAAAGGGTTAGGAATGAAAAGAAAGAAAGAAACAAAAAGGGACCATTATAATTAAACAGTCAAATGTGCACGAGTTGGAGCTCAACTCTTCCCAAAATTCATATTCACTGATCCTCAGTCGATCTCGGCACCTTGCTCCATCGAATCACCACCTGGTCAAATCGTATCACTGGTTCTCTTCAGCATCTTCTCCCTTCACCTCCCGCTGAATAAAGGACCCAGATCACACCGATGTCAGGTACACAACTCAAAACCCACTCCCCTCACTGGATGGCTCACATTCCAAAGCACCCGTTATCTCTAACCATAACCCAAACACGGCTTCTACATTACGACCATTACGTTAGCAGTGAAACCTTTCCCAGGGTGTTGCACTCTCTCTCCAATATAATTAGTCATGTCCTCATCGTGTCACCTCGTGATACAAAGCACAGCCGTCACCTCGGTTCCGGTATGGCCCAAGTGCAGATTGCGAGACACTGAAGCAGGTTGATAGTTCACAGACTTTAATGTGAACGGTGTTAAAGGGAAAAATAAAACAATAAATGTGAGGCCAAACAGGGCCGTTAACTAAAACCCTCAAAGGAAAGCGAAGCCTACGCTGCGGCTGAAAAAATATCTGAACCTTAAACGAATACAACAAGTCTTCAGAGTCAGTGGATTTGAAAGTCCAATATCGCAGTGAAGGCCGAATACAAAACAGCAGCGAAGCATTGCTATGCTCTGTCCGAATCTCAGCAAGCACTACGATGACAAGAATGGAGTTAAGTACTATCACGATTAAATAATAATTACCTGACACGTGCAAATTCACAAGTGCAATTGCCGTATCTACTGCGCTGCTGAGTCCGTGGTTGTGACATGGCCCCGCCCCCCAGGCACAGCCCCTGAGGCGCCACAGACCTGTGTCCACTGGAAGTCCCGGATCAGCGACTTGTCAAAGATGTCCTTCGCTGGGATCCAAGTATGTTCTTCTGGACCATACCCTTCCCAGTCCACAAGGTACTGGACCTTACCACGTACCCGGCAAGATGCTAGAAGGCGCCACACCATATAGACAAGGGAACCATCCACTAGGAGGGGGAGGTGGGGTGACTGGGGCCAGGGGAGAGGTGGTAACTGGTTTGAGCTGGGAAGCATGGAATACTGGGTGGATCTTCAGTGATGCCAGTAGACCCAATCTGTAGGATACCTTGTTGACAGCCTTTTCCACTACAAACGGTCCCACGTAGCATGGTGCCAATTTCTAGTTTTTAACTTTCAGGGGAAGATTCCTTGATGCGAACTGGACCTCCTCTCCTGGCTGGAATGGCCTTACCTGTCAACGGAGCAGATCAGCCTGCCGGGAATGCTGTTTCTGAGGCAGCAGAGAAGCCCTGGCTCGTCTCCAAGCGGGCTTGTAGCGCTGGATCAGCTGTTCAGTAGCAGGAACTCCTGCGTCGATCTCCTGATCTCCCTTTTTCTGGCATTCAAAGGGAGACATACCAGTGGAGGACAACTGGAGATTATTGTGGGCAATCTCTGCCCAAACCAGTTGGGAGCACCAGAACATGGGGTCAGAAGAGGCAAGACAGTGCATGGTTGTCTCCAACTCCTGGTTCACTCTCCTTGTCTGGCCATTAGATTGGGGTGGAAGCCAGACGAGAGACTGTCCGTGGCTCCTACTAGAGAGCAGAAAGCTTTCGAAAAGCAGGAAGTGAACTGTGGTCCACAATCAGACACTATGTTGTGAGGAAAGCCATGAAGCCTGAACACATGTTGAACCATGAAATGGGAGCTTGGGGAGGGCAATGAAGTGAGCAGCCTTGGAAAATCGACGCACAACGACCAAAATGGTGGTGTTTCCATTAGACAGGGGCAGACCAGTGATGAAATCTACTGAGAGATGGGACCGGGGGGGTGGGGCACAGGCAGTGGATATAACAGACCTGCAGGATGCTGGCGTGATGTCTTGTTCTGAGCGCAGGTGAGACAGGCAGATACAAAGTCGTGGATATCCTGGGACATAGATGGCCAACAAAATTGTCTCTTTATAAACTCCAGAGTCTGTTGAATTCTTGGATATCCAGCCAGACGGGAGGAGTGACCACATTCCAACACTTTGGAACACACTGCAGCAGGGACCAACAGCCAGTTGGGAGATCCCCCGTCCGGGCCTGGATCTGATTGTTGGGTGGCCCTCAAATCTGCCTCTATTCCCTGATGAGCAGTGATACACGAGCGAGGAAGAATGGGCTCTGGATCGGCATTGTCCTCAGATCTGTCGAACTGCTGGGAGAGAGAGTCGGCCTTTGTATTCTTGTTGCCGGGGCGATAAGTGAGGATGAGGTTGAACCATGTGAAGAAGAGAGCCCACCGAGCCTGATGAGAGTCGAGTCTCCTAGCATCCTGAATATAAGGGAGGTTCTTGTGATCTGTCCAGACCAAGAATGGATGCTCTGCCCCCTCCAGCCAGTGTTGCCATTCCTCCAGGGCGTCCTTGACAGCCAGAAGCTCCCGGTTCCCAACATCATAATTCCTCTCGGCCGGGGTCAAGCAACGGGAAAGAAAGGCACAATTGTGCAGCCGTCTATTCGTGGAAGAGCGCTGAGAGAGGACATCTCCAATACCTATATCGGATGCATCCACCTCGACAAAAAATGGCTGAGATGGGTCTGGGTGTTGCAGCAGCAGGGCAGTGGCGAAACGTCGCTTTAGCTCTGAAAATGCTTTGTCGGCATCATCCGTCCAATGGAATCCTGCCAAGGTCTTCTTGGTGAGTGCGTTAATTGGAGCCGCGATAGAGCCGAAGTCCTGGACGAAGCAGCGATAAAAGTTCACAAACCCTATGAAGCGCCATATCTGTCTGACTGCAGACAGTTCAGGCCACTCTGCAACTGCCTGAACTTGACTAGGGTCCATTTGAACATTGGATGGGGTAAGTATGTAGCCCAAAAACAACACCTGTTCTTTATGGAATTCACATTTTTCAGGCTTGGCGTACAGGTTATTTTCAAGAGGGCATCTGAGTACTCTCCAGACATGTTGGACATGCTCCTGATGAGAACGGGAATAGATGCGGATGCCATCTAAATACAGAAATACAGATTGATTTAACATGGCCCTGAGTACATCGTTAGCCAAGGCCTGGAAGACAGACCAAAAGGCATCACCAGGAATTCATGGTGGCCATTAGAGGTGCTGAAAGCCATTTTCCACTCCTCCCCTTCTCTTATGCGAACCAGACTGTAAGCTTTGCGCAGATCAATTTTGGAGAATATGGTTGGAGATGTTCAAATGCAGATGCCAGCAAGGGAAGAGGGTAGCAGTTCTTCACAGTGATGTTGTTCAGGGCCCGATAATCGATGCAGGGATGGAAATTGCCATCTACTTTGCTCACAAAAATAAGCCCACTGCTGCCGGTGAGGCTGAAGGATGGATAAACCCTATGCTCAATGCCTCCTTAATGTATTCCTCCATGACCACAGTTTCAGGACAAGAGAGGGAAAAGAGCCGTCCCCGGGGAGGACTAGTGCCAGGTAGGAGGTCTATGGCACAGTCGTATGGCCGGTGTGGGGGCAGGGTGGTGGCCTTTCTTTTACTGAAAACCTCAAGGAGATCCGCATATTCAGCCGGAATCCCAGAAAGGTCCACATCCTCAGCTGACACAGGAGGGGATTCATGGGATGGAGTTTGAGATGGACCCAGACAGGTAGACAGGCATGTTGGTCCCCACTCTTGGAGTACCTTCAGAGATCATATGATCCATGGGTTATGTCGGGATAACCAGGGGAGACCAAGTACCAGTGGCAGTTCAGGTGAATTAACCAGATAGAAAGACATTTCTTCATGATGGTTGCCTTCGAGCACCAGTTGGAGGGATTGGGTGGAAAGGTGGATCTGGCCAGTTCCCAGAGGTCGACAATCCAGCACCCTGACATTGATCTTTTCTCTTAATTCCCGAGTTGGAACTCCCCATCTTTGAGCAAGAGAGATGTCCATAAGATTCCTGACTGCACCGGAGTCGATAAACTCCTTATGTTCATGGGTCTGAGAGCTCCAAGACAAGGAAGCTGTGAGCATTACAGAATTAGGAGAAGCTGACTGAAGAGAGAACCGACCCATCAGGATTCCCCTCCCTGCTGATGGGCATTCTCTTTTACTGGACGCTTGGAAGTGTCCTGGATCACCACAGTAAAGGCAGGAACCTGTTCTCGAGCACCGCTCTCATGCCTCTTGAGACAGGCTCATGCACCCAACTTGCATAGGCTCCTCCATGGGCTGGGTGCTGGGTAGTGAGGGAGGGGGTGAGGGTGAGGAAAGACGGTGATCAGGTGAGGGAGGGGGAGAGGGCATGGAAAGACAGTGATCTGGCAGTGCGTAGGAAGTTTGAAACATTCTTTCCCTGCGCCACTCAGTCACCCGGTCGTCAATAGCCAGATTAATCAGGTCATCCAGACTATCCTGCTCATCCCGAACAGCAATCTCATGCCGGACTCCTGCATTCAGTTCACGCTGGAAGGCAGTGATGAGGGATTTCTCATTCCAACCCGTCTCTGCTGCGAGAGTGTGGAATTTGCCTGCATAGACTCTCACTGTTCCTCTGCCTTGGCGCAGGTCCAAGAGCCGGTGGGCAGCCTCCTGACCCCGTATTAGAAGGTCAAAAACCCTCCTTAACGCCGCCACAAAATGTCAGAGCGACTGGGCTGCGGGGTATCCTCGCTCCCGTAAAGCATTGAACAGGCTGAGTGGAGGTCCATCAAGAAGATTGAATATTTATGCCAATTTTCACGCATCATCACCAAAATGACCAGGCTGGACTTGGAATGTCAGCTCGCATTGGGTAATAAAATTCCTGCAACCATCGGGATCACCAGAATATCTGCCTGGTGGTGGAATACTCAGTTCCTGTACGGTTGTGGGAGTCGGCTCTAGTCCGGGCGAGGGAGCGTGAGCATTAGTAGCAGAGATTGTCGGGACAGCAGAAAAGGAGGACCTGTGAGATGCTGGGAGTGGGACTGAGGCGGCCTGAAGCTACTGAATTGAGCTGGCGAGAATGTTAATGGTTGTCAGCTGATACTGGCTGTTCACAGTAAGTTTGTGGACGGTGGCCGTGAGTGTGGAAATCACAGACACCTGAGTCCAATTGTCTGTGGTGAGCTGTTGAACAGCTGCAGTTGGGGACAATACCTGTTCCTTCAAGTGAGACTGGGTTTGTTGGTAACAGGTTATCGGCCTCATTGCCTCTGTAACGTCACTGAGAACAGATCCCATTGCCTGTAGCTCATCTCCTACCTGACCAAGGAATCTCACGGCCAAGTTCAGCTGCTGTTTCTCTACTGGGTCCATCTTTCTGGTTGAGACTTGCTGTCACCTCGGTTCGGGTATGGTACAAGTGCAGAGTGAGAGACACTGAAGCAGGGACAATGGAGCGGCCCTCATGGGCAGTGTCTTCCTCTGTATACATCGAATGCACGACCTGCGGTACTCTTCGACCTCCAGCTTCATTCGGGGTCAATAGTGCTGATCTCTGAGCAATCCATAGGTTTTGTCAACCCCCAAATGGCCGGAATCATCATGAAGTGACTTCAACACAATCCTCTGATATTTCTCAGGCAGAACCAGCTGGGAACGCCGAGGCTGGTCCAGAGGTGATGTGACCTGGGATGGGATCTGGTTCATCAACTCCAATCTGGGCCATTCTCTCAGTAGTAGAGACACTGCAGAGTGTTTCATCTTGTCCTCTTGTGCCATGTCCCCCTCCACAACTGCTGACCAAACGGTGCCGATGTCCGCGTCATTTCCCTGAGCGGCTGCCACTTCCCAGGGACTCAATTCTGGCAACTGCTTTGTCTTCGGAGCAGTCAGGTTGCAGTGAGCTTGTGGAACAGCAGCATGAGAAGCTCCCAAATGACCTGCCGCTCGATTCTGCCCTTGCCTTTCCTCTGCCTTACTGTGATAGAAAATGGGCTCATGGCTGTCACTCCAGGGGCAGGAACACTCTCCCACTCTCTGTCCCTGTCCAGCCCTTCATGTACACACTGGGACAACGCATCAGCATCAATGTCCCTACTTCCCACCTGGTACTTCATGCTAAAATCATAGGCAGACAATGTCTAACATAGCTAACAGACGTCTTGCAGAACTGGCACTTGTCCAGGTAAAGTTTTAACCCTTCAGTTTTCAGGCAACCCAGCACCTTCAGTAGCCTCACTTCATGTTCTTGCAAGGTGAACCCAAACACTCTGAGATCATCCAGGTGCAGCAACACCTCAAGCAAGTTCGTATCCCCCATTGTTTCCTCTATGACACGCTGGAAAGTCGCCAGGGCTCTCGATATCCCCTGGGGCACACTTTCAAACTGGAAGAATCCCAGTGGACATATAAATGCTGCCTTCTCTTTGTCAGCCTCACTCATGGGGATTTGATAATGCCCGCTCCTCAAGTCTAGCACACTGAACCACTTTGCACCACTCAGGCAGGCCAGCATGTCCTCAGTTCTTGGGATGGTACTTCTGTTCAGTGTCCTATAGTCCACACACATCTGTACCTTCCCATTCTTCTTCCTGGCCACCACTATTGGAGACTCATCGGGGCTTATGGACTCAGTGATGATCCCAGCTTCCTTCACCTTCCACAGATGCTACTAAATGTCTTCCACTTCTACAGGCACCAGTTGCCGTGACCTTTCTCTGAACAGGGTGTTCTCTTTCATCTAGATGGTGTGGCGAGTGCTGTTGGAACAACCCACATTTAACACATCAGTAGAAAAGACATCTTCCAGCTTCAACATCTTTATCAACATTGTCTTGCAACCTCCAGGTACCGGGGAGTCGCCATATTTGAATGACTCATTTGTCAACTTTCCCTTTTTCGGAGAGAATTTCTCTCCGGCTCATCTCACAGTGATACTAGACATTACTGTCACTGGAGAGAGTTGAGCCATTGACATTCCCCGCCTGAGAGTGACCTCCCTCTCCGAGGTGTTCCTGACAATCACTGTCATCCTGTTCACCTGCACAACCGAGAGCTTCTGCATTTCGCGCCTCACCAGAACCCCAGCAGGTAAGCAGGACTCCTCTTCATGGTCTTCCAGAGCATCCACCAAGTGGGCTTCAGCCTCAGGTATTCCGGGAAATTTAGCGTTTCCCATCACTTCAGCTACTTCTCCAGGCCGTCACACGACTGGTTTTGACTGGGTGAACCACACAGTCTCTCGTTTATGCTGGACATCCAGCCCAGTGTGGCCACACACTTCTTTCTCCCTGCAGACTCCCACTAGCCTCCTCACAATAGGAGTATTTGCCCCCACAAGAATTGAAGTATATTCATCCGTACTAAGACCCCAGATCTCTAGCGCACTGAGTGACGTCAATGGCAAATGTGTCAAATACCAGGTGTAAAATGAACGGTACGGCAAAGTAACCTGAGAGCTTGTGTCATGTATGACTCCAGCATAAATAGCCTCAGCCTGTCGCGGTCTACTGGAGCTTGCCCACGAAGCCTTCAGAAATGGGGTTTTTCTTTGCTTTAGGGTATCCCTAGATATATTGCTGGGAACGTGCTCCCCCCCCCCCCCCGCAAGATGCCAGGTCATTTCCTCATTGGGTCTCTTCTAGGTTTCCTGATGTCTCCTT
The DNA here is from genome assembly GCF_030028105.1 of Mobula birostris. Classification (NCBI taxonomy): domain Eukaryota; kingdom Metazoa; phylum Chordata; class Chondrichthyes; order Myliobatiformes; family Myliobatidae; genus Mobula; species Mobula birostris. The sequence goes on from NC_092377.1 coordinate 119,594,147, forward strand.
GTCTCCCTCTCCTTAGGTACCCGGGGGCTCATTCTCCGAAGGCTTTCCCAATGTTCCACTTCCGCCTGAAGTATCCCTCTTCCCCACAGTTATAGCAGACACTACCGGTCACCCCCCTCTCGCGGGAGCCCGTTCATTAGCAGCCCTCGGTATAGTCTGTCCCCTCAGGGGTCCGACTCCTCGTCGACTTTGTCATGTGGGGTGGCCGTACCCACCGATAACGACTGGGACATGTTGGTTCTACACTCTGCTACCAGCTCCTTTACCACCCCTGGGGTGGCTACCAGTGGTCGCTGCAGCCAAGGGGGCTATTACCGAGGACTGTACCCTGCTGACAGAGAGCTCCCACATCTCCGTCACACCCTCCTCCTCTCTTACTTCTCTGATCAGCTTAACAAACGAGGAAGGGGGACACGTCTTACGAGACATTCAGAGACCCCAAGAGATCATGTCCTGTGACTGTGTGTCTTTCGCCACTTGGTCCATTTTAACTGATTCACCCCAACGTTGCAAGCAACTCAAAGTGCCCCTCTAGCTGAGAAATGTAAGTGGAAAGTTTCTCCCCATCTCCGTTGTCCAAAATCCACTCATAAGCTCCACGGGGTTTCCCGTTGTGCCAAAAGCATTTTCTAGCCCTTGCATGTATCCCGCAGAAGTAGCAAAGGGGTTCTTTAAGGATCTCTTACGTCATCAGCCGGCCCCCTCAGGCTCTCTACTAGTTTCTGTTTTTTGACGTCATCAGAGCTCTGGCACTCATCCAGCATCTGAGAGATCTGCTCTGCCCAAGTCTGATACTCCCCTTCCCCGACGGCTGGGCGTTATTCCCGAGAACATCCTCCGCCTACGATAACTGGCACTTTGCACCTGGGCACTTTCCCATTTATTTGCCAGGAAGGTAAGGGCCGATACCAACTCAGAATGCTCAGCCCTCGCTGGAGGACTCATTAATACTTCCACGTCAGACCACTCCTTCCCCTCGCTCCGCAGAAACGAGAGCAACTTGTCTTTAAAGTCTCCGCCCCCAGCTCCGGGAAACTGAGTTTCCGATTCGGCACCCTCGTCTACACTTCCCTCCTCCCGGAAAGTATGGATGGCCCATGGCCCCCTCCCTCTTCCTGGGCCCCGATAGAACCGGGCAGATCCACTGCCGTTACCTCAGCGAGTGTCTGAACTGAAACAAAGTCTTTGCCTGCCATTTTGTCAAACCACCTCTCCATGATCGTAACTGTTCCTAATGTTTTACCGGTACACAGAGTCGTAATTAACAACTCATTGGCGCTACAAATGTCTATCCCACTCATTGCACAAGCACTCGCTACCGGTAAACCCATGGATTTGTATCTACCGCTCAACCCCTACAGCATTCATAACCATGTAATGAATGCTCATAATCACTTTACCGGCCAATAGGTTAGCACGGCTTAAACACACAACCCACTGAATCAGTGCTCAGGCAATCACAGAGCATCCAAAGAAATCGATCCCGCATAATACCTGCACAATGAAACCCCGTGGTTTCCTTGGCTGTGGAAGTCGAGGGAAGACACTCTCCGATCCCGGCAAACTCGCGAGACTGAGACGGCTTTCCTGCACGAAGCCCTGGTTTGTGTGGATGCTGTGTACTGTAATTTCTTACCCTGTTACAAATTAGTGCCACGAAATAACAAACAGTACACCGAATATGATTCAAGGAATTGTATTTATGAATCTTAACTAAATGGTGAGTAAAGAAAAACAAAAAGAGGTTAAGTGAAATTATCCACTTTGATTCAAGAGTCTGATGATTGAGGGGTAACAACTTCCTGAACCTGGTGGTGTGAGTCTTGGGGCTCCTGTACTTCTTTCTGATGGCAGCAGCAGAAAGAGAGCATGTCCCGGGTGGTGCGTATCCCAGATGATGGATCCTGCTCTCCAGCGACATTCCATACAGGTGTGCTCAATGGTGGAGAGGGCTTTACCCGTGATGGACTGGGCTGTCTTTGCTGGTTTTGTAGGACTTTCCATTCAAGGGCATTGGTGTCTCCACACCAGGCTGTGATGCAGCCAGTCGGTATACTTCCCACTACACAACCATAGAAGTTTGTCGAAGTTTTAGATGTCATACCAAATCTTCACAAACTTCTAAGCAAGTAGAGGTGCTGCTGTGCTCTGTTTGTAAACACATTTAATTTTTGGGTCCAGAACAGGGCCTCTGAAATAGTAACACTGAGGAATTTAAAGTTGCTGAAGCTCTCCACCTCTGAACCCCAAAGAGGACTGGCTCATGGACCTCTGGTTTCGTCCTTTTGAAGTTAATACTCAGTTCCTTGTTGTTGCTGACATTGGTGTGGGAAACATAGCACCCATCTGTGCATGGCATGATCCCACTGACAACAGAGAGGTAAACACAGGAGGTAAACACGAAAGGTAGGAGGAGGTCACTGGGTCACTCTATCCCGCCAAATTCACTATGATTCAGCTGATCTGTCTGGGACCTCATCTCCTTCTGTCCCAGTTCCCTGCACTCTTGAACCTTCAACCTTCCAAACACTTATCCAGTGGGTAGGTGACCAAAACTGCAGACAATACTCGAAGTTATGCTTCGAGTCAGAGAGTCGTAGAGAAACACAGCACAGAAACAGACCCTTCAGCCCGTCTGATCTATGCTGAACCATTTAAACTGCCTACTCCCATCGACCTGCACCTGGACCATGGCCCTCCATACCCCTACCATCCATGTACCGATCCAAACTTCTCTTCAATGTTGAAATCAAGCTTGCAGGCACCACTTGTGCTGCCAGCTCGTCACATATTCTCACGACCCTCTGAGTGAAGACGTTTCCCCTCATGTTCCCTTTAAACTTTTCACCTTTCACCCTGAACCTGTGAGACTGCTCCGGCTGCTTCGCATTTCGTGTCTGCGAGCTTCACGGTGATTTGTCCTGCTCTATGACAAACTGAGACCGAGGCTGTGGGCCGACTCCGGGTTATCCGGGATTTGGGTCTATGGACTCAATTTGGTTCGGAATGCTGTCGCTTATTTTTATTGTTTGCATATTTGTGTGTTTTTCTCCTCTTTCTCTGCACATTGGGAGTTGGTCTTTTTTAAATTGTTTTTGCAGGTTTTTTGCTTTGTGGCTGCAAACAGATGAATCTCAGGGTTGTATAATTTATGCATACTTTGATAATAAATGTACTTTGACTGCCCTAAGCTCATCCGCCCTTCCTACAATACTTCATGCGTTGAAGTATACAAAACTCAGAACATTAGTCCCACCATGATAAACCTTTTGATTTCTGACCTTGTGTGTAGGCTCAGCAACATCTTTCCCCACAACCACTCCACTTCCTGTTCAGGCGTTCTGGATCCCATCCTGTGTAGTTCCAGTTTAAACACCATCCCCACCCAGTTGCAGCACGAGCAAACCTTCCTGCTCGGATATTCGTTCCCCTCCAGTTCAGGTGCAAACCATCCCATCTGTACAGGTCCCACCTTCCCTGGAAGAGAGCCCAATGATCCAATCATCTGAAGCCCTCCTCCTCCTGCACCATCTCCTTAGCCACGTGCTAAACTCTATTACTCAGGCTTTACTTTGTGCTGCCTCATTTTACTGATATTTTCTGCCCCTCCTGCCACACTTTGTTTGTCAAATCCCCCCTCGCTCCTCTGTGCCACCGGTCTCTCACTTCCTCTTCAGTTACTGAGCATTCTGCCCTTGGAACCCTCCCCTTTCTGTCTCGTCTGAAGCCTGGTCTACTCAGTATTCACGTGATTCCCCAGGACATTGGCCACTACACAGTTCAGCTGAAGCCCATCCCAATGGAACAGCTCTCTCTGTCTCCATTACTGCTACCATTGCCCGTGAATCTAAAGCTTGTGGAGTTTATAATTCCATTAATACCCTCTCTCTCCTTCCTTTCCCTCAGTTTGAGATGTTGGCAGAATGTACTGGGATGGACATGCGTTCCATGTTTGTGGTTTCGAATCAGTGGAGAGGTGGTCAGATCGAGAGGATAAAATGCATCCTGGCCCTGTATGTTCTGGATAATATGGTCAGAAACATTGACCGATTTCTCAAAGCAGTACAATGATCACAGCCGAACTTGTCCAGCGCCGTGAATCGGTTCCAGTTTCAGGAACACAGACACTGCCGTGGGATTGATGTTTTCATTGTATTCCCTGTAGTTAAGTATTAACATTTTTTTTCCTTTGCAGGGCTTTCCTATTTTAGGGCCGTGTGTTTTTCTTTGTTACTGGGGGGAGACATTAAGGAAAGATTTTAAAATCATCATTATAAAATGATCAGCTCGTGGAGTCTCTCTTCTTTTTTACTTCTATGAGGACGCGTTTTAGTTTTCTTTATTGTATTTTTTTCCCATTATGGAGTTCCGGAGCATGTGTGTTTTCTACATGTTTATACTTATCACTGCCAGTTTTGATTAGCCCGCGTTGGTATGCGTGTATTTATGTGCTAAATAAAATAATTATTTTTATGGTACCTAAACAGATAAACGTTATGAGTTGGAATGTACGTGGTTGGAATCATCCTATTAAGCGAAAGAAGACTTGTTAAATCATAAATTGATTCCAACTTGATATATTTTTTGTTCAAGAAACGCATATCAAAACGGGTGATCAAAATAAATTTTTTAAAATGTGGAAGGGCCTTCAATTTCACGCTACTTGTCAAAATAAAACAAAGTGAGTATCTATTTTTATTAAATCCAATATTTTATTTATCCAAGAAGACATTGTGCCAGATATTAATGGTAGATTTATAATTACTAAAGGAACAATCTGTAGTAGAAAAACTGTCCTCGTTAATTCATATGGACCTAATGTCGATGATCCTTTTTTTAAAAAATGTATTTGCTCTATTGCCGGAATTAAATTAATATATGTTGTTAATGGGTGGTGATTTCAACTGTTGTTTAAATCCTTTGATTGACAGGAGTTCAACCAATCAGCGGCTTCCGAGGTGTTCTGCATCACTTATTAACTCTTTTTTAATTGATTATGGCCTGGTTGAAGTTTGGAGACATTTATATCCTAATGACAGGGAATATTTTTTTTCACATGTACTCAAAAAATATTCAAGGATCGATTATTTTATAGCCAATCTCCGACTTCTGTCCAAAGTCTAGAAATGTGAATATAATGCTATCATTTTCTCAGATCATGCGCCTTTAAGCTTAGCTTTTGAGTTGAATGATGTCGTTATTGCAAATTTGCCTTGGCGTTTTCCAGAAAATTTATTACAAAGTTTGGACTTCGTCAAATTTATTGAGCATCAGATAAAAGATTTTTTTCTTTCTAATAATACGGGAGATGTGTCAAAATTGATTATATGGGATACATTTAAAGCATATTTGCGTGGTCAGATAATCTCCTATTTAGCTAAGCCTAAGAAATAGACAAAAACAGAGTTAGATAAGATTTCAAAACAAATTAAAAACGGATAATATTTATGCAATCTCTCCTAATGTTGATTTATTTAAACAAAGGGTTGAACTTCAATCACAATATAATTTACTATTAACTTACCCTATTGAAAGAAATTTGCTTAATAAGCTATTAGAATCTCAATTAAAAGCAGCTTGAGCCAAAAGACAAATTTTAAAAATTCATTAGGGAGACGGTAGTTTAGCATGTAATTATGAAGACATTAATAAAACTTTTCAAGACTTTTACATTGAACTTCATAAATCTCAGTTTCCAGTTGATTCTTCTAAAATGAATGCCTTTTTACAAAAGATTTTTCTCGAATTTCTGTTGAAGATCAACAATCTCTTGATGCTCCTATTACTGAAAACGAAATTCAGAAAGCTATTTTTTCAACGCGATCTGGTAAAGCTCCTGGACTAGATGGTTATTCTGTAGGATTTCATAAAAAATTTGAAAGATTGCTTTCTCCATATATGTTGGAAATGCTTAAAGATTCTTTCTGATAGGAGAGTTACCTCCCACATTTTATGAAGCTTCTATTTTTTTAATTCTTAAGAAAGATAAAGACCCTACTGACTGTGCTTCATATAGACCTATTCGATTATTAAATGTGGATGCCAAAATTCTTTCAAAAATAATGGCTAATCGGCTGGAGAATATTCCAGCTAAAATTATCTCTCAGGACCAAACAGGTTTTGTAAAGGGCAGTTATTCCTTCTCTAATGTTCGGAGACTGTTAAGTGTTATGTATGCATCCTTTTCTAAGACTCCCCAATGTGCTGTCTCTCTCGATGCAGAAAAGGCATTTGACAGAGTTGAATGGAAATCATTATTTAACGTTTTAGGGAAATTTGGCTTTGGTACTAATTTTAATAAGTGGATCAGAATAATATATAAAAGCCCTATTGCCACCATTATTACCAATAATTGCAGATCTCTGTTTATTCAGCTTTTGTGGGGTACGAGACAAGGATGTTCGTTAAGTCCCTTGTTATTTAATTTGGTGCTGAAACATAGAACATACAACATAGAATAGTACAGCACAGTACAGGCCCTTCGGCCCACAATGTTGTGTCGACCCTCAAACCCTGCCTCCCATATAAGCCCCCACCTTAAATTCCTCCATATACCTGTCTAGTAGTCTCTTAAACTTCACTAGTGTATCTGCCTCCACCACCGACTCAGGCAGTACATTCCACGCACCAACCACTCCATGAGTAAAAAACCTTCCTCTAATATCCCCCTTGAACTTCCCACCCATTACCTTAAAGCCATGTCCTCTTGTATTGAGCAGTGGTGCCCTGGGGAAGAGGCGCTGGCTATCCACTCTATCTATTCCTCTTATTATCTTGTACACCTCTATCATGTCTCCTCTCATCCTCTTTCTCTCCAAAGAGTAAAGCCCTAGCTTCCTTAATCTCTGATCATAATGCATACTTTCTAAACCAGGCAGCATCCTGGTAAATCTCCTCTGTACCCTTTCCAATGCTTCCACATCCTTCCTATAGTGAGGTGACCAGAACTAAACACAGTACTCCAAATGTGGCCTAACCAGAGTTTTATAGAGCTGCATCATTACATCGCGACTCTTAAATTCTATCCCTCGACTTATGAAAGCTAACACCCCATAAGCTTTCTTAACTACCCTATCCACCTGTGAGGCAACTTTCAGGGATCCGTGGACATGTACCACGAGATCCCTCTGCTCCTCCACACTACCAAGTATCCTGCCATTTACTTTGTACTCTGCCTTGGAGTTTGTCCTTCCAAAGTGTACCACCTCACACTTCTCCGGGTTGAACTCCATCTGCCACTTCTCAGCCCACTTCTGCATCCTATCAATGTCTCTCTTCAATCTTTGACAATCCTCTACACTATCTACAACACCACCAACCTTTGTGTCGTCTGCAAACTTGCCAACCCACCCTTCTACCCCCACATCCAGGTCGTTAATAAAAATCACGAAAAGTAGAGGTCCCAGAACAGATCCTTGTGGGACACCACTAGTCACAATCCTCCAACCTGAGTGTACTCCCTCCACCACCACCCTCTGCCTTCTGCAGGCAAGCCAATTCTGAATCCACCTGGCCAAACTTCCCTGGATCCCATGCCTTCTAACTTTCTGAATAAGCCTACCGTGTGGAACCTTGTCAAGTGCCTTACTAAAATCCATATAGATTACATCCACTGCACTTCCCTCATCTATATGCCTGGTCACCTCCTCAAAGAACTCTATCAGGCTTGTTAGACACAATCTGCCCTTCACAAAACCATGCTGACTGTCCCTGATCAGACCATGATTCTCTAAATGCCTATAGATCCTATCCTTAAGAATCTTTTCCAACAGCTTTCCCACTACAGACGTAAGGCTTGCTGGTCTATAATTACCTGGACAATCCCTACTACCTTTTTTGAACAAGAGAACAATATTCGCCTCCTTCCAATCCTCCGGTACCATTCCTGTGGACAACGAGGACATAAAGATCCTAGCCAGAGGTTCAGCAATCTCTTCTCTCGCCTCGTGGAGCAGCCTGGGGAATATTCCGTCAGGCCCCGGGGATTTATCTGTCCTAATGTACTTTAACAACTCCAACACCTCCTCTCCCTCAATATCAACATGCTCCAGAACATCAACCTCACTCATATTGTCCTCACCATCATCAAGTTCCCTCTCATTGGTGAATACTGAAGAGAAGTATTCATTGAGGACCTCAGTCATTTCCACAGCCTCCAGGCACATCTTCCCAGCTTTATCTCTAATCGGTCCTACCTTCACTCCTGTCATCCTTTTTTTCTTCACATAATTGAAGAATGCCTTGGGGTTTTCCTTTACCCTACTCGCTAAGGCATTCTCATGCCCCCTTCTTGCTCTTCTTAGCCCCTTGTTAAGCTCCTTTCTTGCTTCCCTATATTCCTCAATAGACCCATCTGATCCTTGCTTCCTAAACCTCATGTATGCTGCCTTCTTCCACTTGACTAGATTTTCCACCTCACTTGTCACCCATGGTTCCTTCACCCTACCATACTTTATCTTCCTCACCGGGACAAATTTATCCCTAACATCCCGCAAGAGATCTCTAAACATCGACCACATATCCATAGTACATTTCCCTGCAAAAACATCATCCCAATTCACACCCGAAAGTTCCAGCCTTATAGCCTCATAATTTGCCTTTCCCCAATTAAAAATTTTCCTGTCCTCTCTGATTCTATCCTTTTCCATGATAATACTAAAGGCCAGGGAGTGGTGGTCACTGTCCCCCAGATGGTCATCCACTGAGAGATCTGTGACTTGACCCGGTTCATTACCTAGTACCAGATCTAGTATGGCATCCCCCCTGGTCGGCCTGTCCACATACTGTGACAGGAATCCATCCTGGACAAACTTAACAAACTCTGCCCCATCTAAACCCTTGGAACTAATCAGGTGCCAATCAATATTAGGGAAGTTAAAGTCACCCACGATAACGACCTTTTTTGCACCTTTCCAAAATCTGCCTCCCAATCTGGTCCTCTGTATCTCTGCTGCTCCCAGGGGGCCTATAGAATACCCCCAGTAGAGTAACTGCTCCCTTCCTGTTCCTGACTTCCACCCATATTGACTCAAAAGAGGATCCTGCTACATTACCCACTCTTTCTGTAGCTGTAATAGTATCCCTGACCAGTAATACCACCCCTCCTCCCCTTTTTCTGCCCTCTCTATCCCTTTTAGAGCCCTGAAATCCAGGAATATTGGGAATCCATTCCTGCCCTGGTGCCAGCCAAGTCTCTGTAATGGCCACTACATCATAATTCCATGTATGTATCCAAGATCTCAGTTCATCACCTTTGTTCCTGATGCTTCTTGCATTGAGGTACACACATTTCAGCCCTTCTACCTTCCTGTCTTTACACCATTTATTCTGCTTCTCTTTCCTCAAAGCCTCTCTGTATGTTAAATCTGGCTTTACTCCATGCACTTCTTTCACTGCTCTATCGCTCTGGATCCCATCCCCCTTGCAAATTAGTTTAAACCCTCCCGAACCATGCTAGCAAACCTACCTGCAAGGATATTGCTCCCCCTCGAGTTCAGGTGCAACCCGTCCAATCTGTACAGGTCCCACCTTCCTCAGAAGAGATCCCAATGATCCAAAAATCTAAAACCCTGCTCCCTGCACCAACTCCTCAGCCACGCATTCATCTCCTCCAATTCTTACCATCACTGTCACGTAGCACTGGCAGCAATCCTGAGAACGACACCCTTGAGGTCCTGTTCTTCAGCCTTCTGCCTAGTTCTCGAAACTCACACTTCAGGACCTCATCCCTCTTCCTGCCTATGTCGTTGGTCCCAACATGTATCATGACTTCTGGTTGCTTTCCCTCTCGTACCAGGATGTCGTGCACCCGGTCAGAGACATCCCGGACCCTGGCACCCGGGAGGCAACAAACCATGCGGGTGTCCTTCTCACGTCCACAAAATCTCCTGTCTGCTCCCCTCACTATAGAGTCTCCAATGACGACAGCTCTCCTCTTCTCCGTCCCACCCTTCTGCACCACAGGGTCAGACTCAGTGCCGGAGGCCCTGCCACCGTGGCTCACACCTGGTCGGTCGTCCCTGCCAACAGTATCCAGGATGGTAAACTTATTATTCAGGGGAATGGCTACAGGGGTGCTCTGCATTACCTGTCTGCTCACCTTCGCTTTCCCCCCTCTGACTGTCACCCAACGACCTGCTTCTGACAGCCTAGGTGTGACTACCTCCCTGTAGCTCTCATCTATGACTGCCTCATTCTCCCTTATGAGTCGAAGGTCATCCAGCTGCTGCTCCAGATTCCTTACACAGTCTTCCAGATCGCCCAGCCGTATGCACTTCTGGCAGATGTGACTCTGCGGGAGAGGGGAATTCCCCCAAGACTGCCACATCTCACATGAGAGGCACATCACCGTCTCAGGAGGAATTGTAAAAACTAACTGCGAGCAAGCTTGTCCTCCGCCTCTTCTCGTTGAAGCCTCTCGGGTCAAAGCCTCAAAGCTCCACTCCTTCACTGGCCCACTCACTCACTGGCCGCTTTCCACTGGCTGTTGCACTTCGTGAAGCTAAAGATATCCATGGGATTTTCATAAATGGGACTATTCATAAGATCTCACTTTATGCTGATGATCTCTTAGTTTATATTTCGAATCCTGAAGAATCCATTCCTAGTTTTTTGGAACTATTACACGAATTCGGAAAGTTTTCAGGATATAAATTAAACCTTCATAAAAGTGAATTGTCTCCCCAAAATGATTCTGATTCTATATATGATGACATTCCTTTTAGAGTTAGGGACTCTTTTAAATATTTAGGTATTATTATTACTAAAAATCATAAAGACCTTTATAAAGCTGATTTGGTTCCTTTAGTGGATTTTATGAAGCAATTATTTTGTAGATGGAATCCACTTATACTTTCGTTAGCCAGCAGAATTTATGCAGTTAAAATGATTTTACCAGAATTTTTATATGTATTTCAAAATATCCCCATTTTTTTTAACTAAGAAGTTTTTTGATCAGGTTGACTCTTATTTCATCTTTTGTTTGGAATAATAAAATACCAAGAATTGGTAAATATCATTTACAAAAATTAAGAAAAAGGATGGAGGTCTTGCTGTGCCTCATTTAGTAATGTATTATTGGGCTGTTAATATATCTTATATGTGTTTTTGGTTATATGGAGCTGATAAAAATGAACGGCCACCTTGGGCTGATTTGCAATTGAAAGCTGTGAAAAAGATTCACTTAACCTCATTATTAGGAGCTTCTCTACCGGTACAACTGGCCAAAATTGCTAATTTAAATTTATATCCTGCAATTAAGCAGTCATTACAAATTTGGTTCCAGTTTCGTAATTTTTTTTAATCTTAAAAAAATTTAACTTTTTAGATTAATTTATTAAAATTATTTATTTAAACCTTCATTAAGTGATCTTACCTTTTTTCTTTTTTGGAGGAATAAAGGAGCTTATTGCTTTGTGGATCTGTTCCAAGATGGCCGATTGATGTCTTTTGAGAAATTAGTAACTAAATACTCTCTCTCGTATTCACATTTCCTGCAATATCTTCAGGTCAGACACTTCTTACAAGAATATTTAAGTAATTTTCCATATATACAGGATTCTGACCTGTTAGATAATATTTTAAAAATGAATCCTGTAGTGAAAGGTTTTATTGGGAAAATTTATAATTTATTGTTACAACAGCACAATTACCCTTCTCTTAAGATTAAGCAAGATTGGGAGAGAGAGCTTAACATGAGCTTGATAACAGAGGATTGGTTGCGGATTTTGAAGTTGGTTAATTCTTCTTTGATCTGTCCCAGTCACTCTTTAATTCAAATTAAAATTGTACATTGCTATTATTTGACAAAGGAGGGTTCTTTTGCCCGCTATCATCATCTGATTTAAGTTAATTAATATGGTTTCGTCCCGATTTTTGTTTAAATGGATTTGAGTTGGCAGATTGATGTTTTTTATGGAGGCTTGTATGGCATATAGCTCCGGGGTTGTGCTCCCAATGGGTTATTTTTCGGTTTTTGTTTTAGTTAGCAGGGTTTTTTTCTCTTAGTAGGGGTTCTTTTTTTCTCTCTTTTTTTCTTTAAAAAATATTCTTAACACCTTATTTTTATTATTATTATTGATATATTGCTTAGCTTTGTTAATCAGTTATTTGCTAATTTAATTCTTTGTAGTACATATTGACATATTGACTTGATTATCTTAATGAATTTTTGTTGATCTTTAATAATAATTAATAAAAAAGATTTTAAAAATGAAAATGTTTTCCCTGTAGTTTTAGCATTCTTTATGTTTATATATTTATGCAATCACCTGTTTGTCTGTAGACTTTTAGTAACTTGTTGTATAATTGATCCTTTCTTCTGTAGTTTCTTTCCCTGCAAAGCTGAAGGGGGAATCAGTTAGTATCTGCCAAAATGGTTTCTCAAATAAAGTGGCCCACACCCCTTGGCAAAATAAAAGTAAACCATGTACACATGGTCCTTTGTTACAACCAGTCACTGTTAGAGTTGGTCAGAGTTACAGACAGTCATAGTTACAGCCGGTTACTGCTGCAGCCAGTCACAGTTACAGCCCATGTCAGTTACAGTTGGTCACTGTTATGGATGATCACAGTTACAGTGGTCACAATTACAGCCAGTCACAGTAACAGCTGGTCACAGTTACAGTCACAGGTATAGTAGTCAGAGTTACAGCCATTCATTGTTAAAGCTTGTCACATTTACAGTCAGTCAGTGTTATGGATGGTTACTGTTTCAGTCGGTCACTGTTACAGCCAGTCACTGGTACAGCCAATTACTCTGACAGTCAGTCATAACTACAGTTGATCAGTTACAGCCTGTCACTCGTACTGCTGGTCATTGCTCAGCCAATCACAGTTACAGCCAATCACAGATACAGTGGTCACGGTTACAATCAGTCCTGCTACAGCAAGTCAATGTTATAGCAATCACAGTTACAGTCAGTAACTTTTACAGCCATTCACAGTTAGAACTGGTCACATTTACAGCTGTCACTGCAACAGCCAGTCATTGTTCAACCAGTCGGAGTTACAGTTAGTCCCTGCTACAGCAGGTCACAGTTATAGCAGTCACATTTAAAAAGAGTAAATTTTACAGCCGGTCGCAGATAGAGTGGAAACGTTTAGAGCAGGTCATATTTAGAGCTCGTCACAGTTCGAGCCGATCACAGTTAGAGCCTGTCATAGTTAGAGTGGTCGCATTTAGAGCCTGTCACAGGTGGAGCCTGTCACAGTTGGAGCCAGTCACAGTTATAGCCGGTCGCAGTTAAAGCCAGTCAGAGTAAGAACTGATCACAGTTAGAGTGATCACAGTTACAGCCAGTCACAGTTAGAGCTGGTCATAGCTAGAATCAGTCACAGTTAGAGTGGTAACGTTTAGAGCAGGTCATAGTTAGAGCTGGTCACAGTTAAAGCCCGTCACAGTTAGAGTGGTAATGGTTAGAGACGGTCACAGTTTGAGCTGGTCACAGTTGGAGCCGGTCTTAGTTAGAGCCAGTCACAGATGGAGTGGTCACAGTTAGAGCTGGTCACAGTTCGAACCGGTCTTAGTTAGAGCTTGTCATAGTTAGAATGGTCACAGTTAGAGACAGTCATATTTAGAGACGGTAACAGTGAGAGCCGTTCACAGTTAGAGCCAGTCACAGTTAAAGCCATTCACAGTTTTAGTTGGTCACAGTTTGAGTGGTCACAGTTAGAGCCTGTCACAGTTAAATCCAGTCACAGTTAGATTGTCACACTTAGAGTCAGTGACAGTTGGAGCCAGTCACAGTTAGAGACGGTCAAAGTTAGAGCTGGTTACAGTTAAAGCCAGACACAGTTAGAGCTGGTCACAGTTGGAGTCAGTCACAGTTGGAGTCAGTCACAGTTAGAGCTGATCACAGTTAGATCCGGTCACAGTTAGATCCTGTCACAGTTAGATCTGGTCACAGTTAGAGCTGGTCACAGTTAGATCCGGTCACAGTTAAAGCCCGTCACAGTTAGAGTGAACGGCTAGAGACGGTCACAGTTTGAGCTGGTCACAGTTGGAGCCAGTCACAGTTAGAGCCTCTCATAGTTAGAATGGTCACAGTTAGAGACAGTCATGTTTAGAGACGGTAACAGTCAGAACTGTTCACAACTAGAGCCAGTCACAGTTAAAGCCATTCACAGTTTTAGTCGGTCACAGTTAGAGTGGTCACAGTTAGAGCCTGTCACAGTTAAATCCAGTCACAGTTAGATTGTCACACTTAGAGTCGGTGACAGTTAGAGCCAATCAAAGTTAGATCCGGTCACAGTTAAAGCCCGTCACAGTTAGAGTGGTAACGGTTAGAGTCAGTCACAGTTAGAGCTGGTCACAGTTAGATCTGGTCACAGTTAGATCTGGTCACAGTTAGATCTGGTCACAGTTAGATCTGGTCACAGTTAGAGCTGGTCACAGTTAGATCCGGTCACAGTTAAAGCCCGTCACAGTTAGAGTGAACGGTTAGAGACGGTCACAGTTTGAGCTGGTCACAGTTGGAGCCAGTCACAGTTAGAGCTGGTCACAGTTGGAGTCAGTCACAGTTGGAGTCAGTCACAGTTGGAGTCAGTCACAGTTAGATCCGGTCACAGTTAGATCCGGTCACAGTTAGATCTGGTCACAGTTAGATCTGGTCACAGTTAGAGCTGGTCACAGTTAGATCCGGTCACAGTTAAAGCCCGTCACAGTTAGAGTGAACGGTTAGAGACGGTCACAGTTTGAGCTGGTCACAGTTGGAGCCAGTCACAGTTAGAGCCTCTCATAGTTAGAGTGGTCACAGTTAGAGACAGTCATGTTTAGAGACGGTAACAGTCAGAACCGTTCACAACTAGAGCCAGTCACAGTTAAAGCCATTCACAGTTTTAGTCGGTCACAGTTAGAGTGGTCACAGTTAGAGCCTGTCACAGTTAAATTCAGTCACAGTTAGAGCCTGTCACAGTTAAATCCAGTCACAGTTAGATTGTCACACTTAGAGTCGGTGACAGTTAGAGCCAGTCACAGATGGAGTGGTCACAGTTAGAGCTGGTCACAGTTCGAACCGGTCTTAGTTAGAACTTGTCATAGTTAGAATGGTCACAGTTAGAGACAGTCATATTTAGAGACGGTAACAGTGAGAGCCGTTCACAGTTAGAGCCAGTCACAGTTAAAGCCATTCACAGTTTTAGTTGGTCACAGTTTGAGTGGTCACAGTTAGAGCCTGTCACAGTTAAATCCAGTCACAGTTAGATTGTCACACTTAGAGTCAGTGACAGTTGGAGCCAGTCACAGTTAGAGTCAGTCACAGTTAGAGCTGGTCACAGTTAGATCTGGTCACAGTTAGAGCTGGTCACAGTTAGATCCGGTCACAGTTAAAGCCCGTCACAGTTAGAGTGAACGGTTAGAGACGGTCACAGTTTGAGCTGGTCACAGTTGGAGCCAGTCACAGTTAGAGCTGGTCACAGTTGGAGTCAGTCACAGTTGGAGTCAGTCACAGTTAGATCCGGTCACAGTTAGATCTGGTCACAGTTAGATCTGGTCACAGTTAGATCTGGTCACAGTTAGAGCTGGTCACAGTTAGATCCGGTCACAGTTAAAGCCCGTCACAGTTAGAGTGAACGGTTAGAGACGGTCACAGTTTGAGCTGGTCACAGTTGGAGCCAGTCACAGTTAGAGCCTCTCATAGTTAGAATGGTCACAGTTAGAGACAGTCATGTTTAGAGACGGTAACAGTCAGAACCGTTCACAACTAGAGCCAGTCACAGTTAAAGCCATTCACAGTTTTAGTCGGTCACAGTTAGAGTGGTCACAGTTAGAGCCTGTCACAGTTAAATTCAGTCACAGTTAGAGCCTGTCACAGTTAAATCCAGTCACAGTTAGATTGTCACACTTAGAGTCGGTGACAGTTAGAGCCAGTCACAGTTATAGCTGGTCTTAGTTAGAGCCAGTCACAGATGGAGTGGTCACAGTTAGAGCTGGTCACAGTTCGAACCGGTCTTAGTTAGAGCTTGTCATAGTTAGAATGGTCACAGTTAGAGACAGTCATATTTAGAGACGGTAACAGTTAGAGCCGTTCACAATTAGAGCCAGTCACAGTTAAAGCCATTCACAGTTTTAGTCGGTTACAGTTAGAGTGGTCACAGTTAGAGCCTGTCACAGTTAAATCCAGTCACAGTTAGATTGTCACACTTAGAGTCGGTGACAGTTAGAGCCAGTCACAGTTATAGCCGGTCTTAGTTAGAGCCAGTCACAGATGGAGTGGTCACAGTTAGAGCTGGTCACAGTTCGAACCGGTCTTAGTTAGAGCTTGTCATAGTTAGAATGGTCACAGTTAGAGACAGTCATATTTAGAGACGGTAACAGTTAGAGCCGTTCACAATTAGAGCCAGTCACAGTTAAAGCCATTCACAGTTTTAGTCGGTTACAGTTAGAGTGGTCACAGTTAGAGCCTGTCACAGTTAAATCCAGTCACAGTTAGATTGTCACGCTTAGAGTCGGTGACAGTTAGAGCCAGTCACAGTTAGAGACGGTCAAAGTTAGAGCTGGTTACAGTTAAAGCCAGATACAGTTAGAGCTGGTCACAGTTAGAGTGGTACCGGTTAGAATGGTCGGAATTGGAGTCGGTCACAGTTAGAGTGATCACAGTTAGAGCCGTTAATAGTTCGAGCCGGTCACAGATAGAGCCAATCACAGTTAGAGTGGTCACAGTTAGAGCTGGTCACAGTTAGAGCCGGTCACAGTTAGAGCCTGTCATAGTTAGAGTGGTCTCAGTTAGAGGCAGTCACAGTTCGAGCCGGTCACAGTTAGAGCCAGTCATAGATAGAGTGGTCACCGTTATAGACAGTCATAGTTAGAGCCATTCACAATTTGAGCCAGTCACAGTTAAAGCCAGTCAAAGTTTTAGTTGGTCGCAGTTAGAGTGGTCACAGTTAGAGCCTGTCACAATTATAGCCAGTTACTGTTAGAGCCGGTCTCAGTTAAAGCCGGTCACAGTTAGATTGTCACACTTAGAGTCTGCCACAGTTAGAGCTTGTCACAGCAAGACCCAGTTACAGTTAGAATGGTCGCAGTTAGAGTGGTCACATTTATAGTGATCACAGTTAGAGCCGTTCACAGTTCGAGCCGGTCACAGTTAGAGGCAGTCACAGTTAGAGTGGTAATGTTTAGAGCAGGTCATGTTTAGAGCAGGTCATAATTACAGCTTGTCACAGTTAAAGCCTGTCACAGTTAGAGTGGAAACTGTTAGAGCCAGTTACAGTTAGAATAGTGAGACTTAGAGTCGGTCACATTTACTGCCAGTCACAGTTAGAGCTGGTCAAAGTTATAGCCGGTCGCAGTTAAAGCCAGTTAGAATAAGAGCCAGGAACAGATAGAGTGATCACAGTTTGAGCCGGTCATAGTTAGAGTAGTCTCAGTTAGAGCCAGTCACAGTTAAAGCCAGTCACAGTTTTAGTCAGTCACAGTTAGAGTCGGTCACAGTTAGAGCCTGTCACAGTTAAAGCCAGTCACAGTTTTAGTCAGTCACAGTCAGAGCCAGTCACAGTTAAAGCCGGTCACACTTAGAGTCGGTTACAGTTAGTGCCAGTCACAGTCAGAGCCGGTCAGAGTTAGATTGTCACACTTAGAGCCGGTCCCAGTTAGAACTGGTCACAGTTAGAGTGGTAATGTTTAGAGCAGGTCATAGTTAGAGCTGGTCACAGTTAAAGCCTGTCACAGTTAGAGTGGTAACGGTTAGAGACGGTCACAGTTTGAGCTGGTCACAGTTGGAGCCGGTCTTAGTTAGAGCCAGTCACAGTTGGAGTGGTCACACTTAGAGCTGGTCACAGTTCGAGCCGGTCACAGTTAGAGCATCTCATAGTTAGAATGGTCACAGTTAGAGACAGTCATATTTAGAGACGGTAACAGTTAGAGCCGTTCACAATTAGAGCCAGTCACAGTTAAAGCCATTCACAGTTTTAGTCGGTCACAGTTAGAGTGGTCATAGTTAGAGCCTGTCACAGTTAAATCCAGTCACACTTAGATTGTCACACTTAGAGTCGGTGACAGTTAGAGCCGGTCAAAGTTAGAGCTGGTTACAGTTAGAGCTGGTCACAGTTCGAGCTGGTCACAGTTGGAATCAGTCACAGTTAGAGCTGGTCACAGTTAGATCCGGTCACAGTTAGAGTGGTAACGTTTAGAGCAGGTCATAGATAGCGCTGGTCATAGTTAAAGCCCGTCACAGTTAGAATGGTCACACATAGAGTCGGTTACAGTTAGAGCCAGTCACAGTTGTAGCCGGTTGCAGTTAAAGCCAGTCAGAGTAAGTGCTGATCACAGTTAGAGTGATCACAGTTACTGCCTGTCACAGTTCAAGCCGGTCACAGTTAGAGTGGTAACGTTTAGAGCTGGTCACAGTTAGCACTGGTCACAGTTAAAGCCCGTCACAGTTAGCGTGGTAATGGTTAGAGCCGGTCACAGTTAGAGCTGGTCACAGTTGGAGCTGGTCACAGTTAGAGTGGTACCGGTTAGAATGGTCGGAATTAGAGTCGGTCACAGTTAGAGCCATTAATAGTTTGAGCCGGTCACAGATAGAGGCAGTCACAGTTAGAGTGGTAACGGTTAGAGCTGGTCACAGTCGGAGCCGGTCTTAGTTAGAGCCAGTCACAGTTAGTGTGATCACAGTTTGAGCCAGTAACAGTTAGAGTGGTCAAAGGTAGAGTGACCACAGTTAGAGCCGTTCACAGTTTGAGCTGGTCACAGTTAGCGCCAGTCAAAGTTTTAGTTGGTCACAGTTAGAGTGGTCACAGTTAGAGCCTGTCACAGTTAAAGCCAGTTACTGTTAGAGCCGTTCACAGTCAGAGCCGGTCACAGTTAACGCCGGTCACAGTTAGATTGTCACACTTAGAGTCGGTCACAGTTAGAGGCAGTCAAAGTTATAGCCAGTCACAGCTAGAGACGGTCACAGTTCGAGCCAGTTACAGTTAGTTGGTCACAGTTAGAGACTTTCACAGTTAGAGCCATTCACAATTAGAGCCAGTCACAGTTAAAGCAAGTCACAGTTTTAGTCGGTCACAGTTAGAGTGGTCACAGTTACAGCCTGTCACAATTAGAGACGGTCACAGTCAGAGCTGGTCACAGTTAAAGCCACTCACACTTAGAGTCAGTCATAGTTAGAGCCAGTCACAGTTAGAGCCGGTCAAAGTTATAGTCGGTCGCAGTTAAAGCCAGTCACAGCTAGAGCCAGTCACAGTTAGAGCTAGTCACAGTTAGAATGTTCACAGTTAGGGCCGATCACAGTTAGAGTGGTCACGTTTAGATTCGGTCACGGTTAGAGTGGTCACTCTCTGAGCCGGTCACAATTAGAGCCAGTTACAGAGTTGAAACGTTTAGAGCAGGTCATAGTTAGAGCTGGTCACAGTTAGAGCCGGTCACAGATAGAGTTGTACAGGTTTGGAGCAGGTCATAGTTAGAGCTGGTCACAGTTAGAGCCGGTCACAGATAGATTTGTACAGGTTTGGAGCAGGTCATAGTTAGAGCTGGTCACAGTTAGAGCCGGTCACAGTTAGAGCCGGTCACAGATAGAGTTGTACAGGTTTGGAGCAGGCCATAGTTAGAGCTGGTCACAGTTAAAGCCTGTCACAGTTACAGTGGTAATGGTTAGAGACGGTCACAGTTAGAGCCGGTCACAGTAAGATCCTGTCATAGTTAGAATGGTCACAGTTAGAGACAGTCACATTTAGAGACGGTCACAGTTAGAGCCGTTCACAATTAGAGCCAGTCACAGTTAAAGCCAGTCACAGTTTTAGTCGGTCAAAGTTATGGTGGTCACAGTTAGAGCCTGTCACAGTTAAAGCCAGTCACAGTTAGAGACGATCACAGTCAGAGGCGGTCACAGTTAAAGCCAGTCACAGTTAGATTGTCACACTTAGAGTCGGTCACAGTTAGAGTGGTAATGGTTATAGCAGGCCATACACAGTTAGAGCTGGTCACTGTTAAAGTGGTCACAGTTGCAGACAGTCACAGTTAGAGTGGTAATGGTTAGAGCCGGTCACAGTTGGAGCTGGTCACAGTTAGAGTGATAACGGTTAGAATGGTCGGAATTAGAGTCAGTCACAGTTAGAGTGTTTACAATTAGAGCCAGTCACAGTTAAAGCCAGTCACAGTAAGAGCCGGTCACAGTTAGAGCGGTAATGGTTAGAGACGGTCACAGTATGAGCTGATCACAGTTACAATAGTCACACATAGAGTCGATTACAGTTAGAGCCAGTCACAGTTAAAGCTAGTCAGAGTAAGAGCCGATCACAGTTAGAACAGTCAGACCTAGAGTCGGTCACAGTTAGATCCAGTCACAGTTAGAGTGGTAACGTTTAGAACAGGTCATAGTTAGAGCTGGTCACAGTTAGAGCCTGTCACAGTTAGAGTGGTAACAGTTAGAGATGGTCACAGTTCGAGCTGGTCACAGATAGGGCCAGTCACGGTTAGAGTCGTTCCCATAGCTAGAGCTGGTCATAGTTATAATGGTCACAGTTACAGACAGTCACAGTTAGAGCCAATCACATTTAGAGTGGTAATGGTTAGAGACGGTCACAGTTAGAGCCGATCACAGTTCGAGTCGGTCACAGTTAGAGCCTGTCATAGTTAGAGTGGTCACAGTTAGAGCCTGTCACAGTTAAAGCCAATCACAGTTAGAGATGGTCACAGTCAGAGCCGGTCACAGTAAAAGCCAGTCACAGCTGGAGCTGGTCACAGCTATAGCCGGTCGCAACTAGAGCTGGTCACAGTTAGAGCCAATCACAGTTAGAGCTGGTAACAGTTAGCGTGGTAACGTTTATAGCAGGTCATAGTTAGAGCTGGTCACAGTTAAAGCCCGTGACAGTTAGAGTGGTAACGGTTAGAGACGGTCACATTTAGAGCCGGTCACAGTTAGAGCCGGTCAAAGTCAGAGTGGTCACAGTTAGAGCTATTCACAATTAGAGTGTTCACAGTTAGAGCGTTCACAATTAGAACCAGTCACAGTTAGAGCCAGCCACAGTTAAATCCAGTCACAGTTAAAATAGTCACAGATAGAGTCGGTTACAGTTAGAGCCAGTCACAGTAAGAGCCAGTCACAGTTATAGCCGGTCGCAGTTAAAGCCAATCAGAGTAAGGGCCGATCACAGTTAGAGTGATCACAGTTCGGGCCAGTCACAGTTAGATCCGGTCACCGTTGGAGGGTAATGTTTAGAGCAGGTCATAGTTAAAGATGGTCACATTTAGAGATGGTCACAGTCAGAGCCGGTCACAGTAAAAGCCAGTCACAGCTGGAAATGGACACACTAAGAGCCGGTCACAGCTGGAAATGGTCACACTAAGAGCCGTTCACAGCTATAGCCAATCACAGCTAGAACTGGTCACAGTTAGAATGGCCACAGTTAGAGCCAATCACAGTTAGAGCCGGTAACAGTTAGCGTGATAACGTTTATAGCAGGTCATAGTTAGAACTGGTCACAGTTAGAGCCTGTCACTGTTAGAGTGGTAACTGTTAGAGACGGTAACAGTTCGAGCTGGTCACAGTTAGGGCCAGTCACGGTTAGAGTCGTTCCCATAGCTAGAGCCGGTCATAGTTGGAGTGGTCACAGTTAGAGCCAGTCACAGTTAGAGTGGTCACAGTTCGAGCCAGTCACAGTCAGAGCCAGTCACAGTTAGAGCCAATCACATTTAGAGTGGTAACGGTTAGAGACGGTCACAGTTAGAGCCGATCACAGTTTGAGTCGGTCACAGTTAGAGCCTGTCATAGTTAGAGCCGGTCACAGTAAAAGCCAGTCACAGCTGGAGCTGGTCACAGTAAGAGCTGGTCACAGCTATAGCCGGTCGCAGCTAGAGCTGGTCACAGTTAGAGCCAATCACATTTAGAGTGGTAACAGTTAGAGAGGTAATGGTTAGAGACGGTCACAGTTAGAGCCGATCACAGTTAGAGCCTGTCATAGTTAGAGTGGTCACAGTTAGAGACTGTCACAGGTAGAGCCGGTCACAGTTTGCGTCGGCCACATTTAGTGCCAGTCACATTTAGAGCCAGTCAAATTTATAGCCGGTTTCAGTTAAAGCCAGTCAGAATAAGAGCCAGGAACACTTAGAGCCAGTCAT
This sequence comes from Mobula birostris, assembly GCF_030028105.1. NCBI lineage: Eukaryota > Metazoa > Chordata > Chondrichthyes > Myliobatiformes > Myliobatidae > Mobula > Mobula birostris. The sequence goes on from NC_092377.1 coordinate 119,616,201, forward strand.
AGTTAGAACTGATCACAGTTAGAGCCAGTCATTGTTAGAGTGGTCACAGTTAGAGACAGTCACAATTAGAGCTGGTCACATTCAGAGCCAGTCACAGTTAGAGCTGGCCTCAGTTAGAGCAGGACACAGTTAGAGTGGTAACGTTTAGAATTGGTCACAGCTGGAACAGGTCATAGATAGAGTAGTCACCGTTAGAGCTAGTCACAGTTATCGCTGGTTGCAGTTAAAGCCAATCAGAGTAAGAGCTGATCACAGTTAGAGTCACCACAGTTACAGCCGGTAACAGTTAGCGTGGTAACGTTTATAGCAGGTCATAGTTAGAGCTGGTCACAGTTAAAGCCCATGACAGTTTGAGTGGTAACGGTTAGACACGGTCACAGTTAGAGCTGGTCACAGTTAGAGCTATTCACAATTAGAGTGTTCACAGTTAGAGCCATTCACAATTACAACCAGTCACAGTTAGAGCCAGTCACAGTTAAATCCGGTAACACTTAGCACTGGTCACAGTTAGAGTGGTCACAGTTAGAGCCAGTCACAGTTAGAATGGTCACATTTAGAGTGGTAATGATTAGAGCCGGTCACAGTTAGAGCCGGTCACAGTTTGAGTTGGTCACAGTTAGAGTGGTCACAGTTAGAGTGATCACAGTTAAAGCCGTTCATAGTTCGAGTGGTAACGGTGAGTGGTAACGGTGAGAGCCGAACACAGTTAGAGTTTGAGTCGGTCACAGTTAGAGTGGTCACAGTTAGAGTGATCACAGTTAAAGCCGTTCATAGTTCGAGTGGTAACGGTGAGAGCCGAACACGGTTAGAGCCAGTCACAGTTAGAATAGTCAGACTTAAAGTCGGTCACAGTTAGTGCCAGTCACAGCTAGAGCCGGTAAAATTTATAGCTGGTCTCAGTTGAAGCCAGTCAGAATAAGTGCCAGGAACAGTTAGAGTGATCACAGTTAGAGCTGATCACAGTTAGAGCCTGTCATTGTTAGAGTGGTCACAGTCAGAGCCAGTCACAGTTAGAGTGGTCACATTTAGAGTGGTAATGTTTAGAGTGGTAATGGTTAGAGACGGTTACAGTTAGAGCCGATCACAGTTAGAGCCTGTCATAGTTAGAGTGGTCACAGTTAGAGACTGTCAAAGGTAGAGCTGGTCACAGTTTGAGTCGGTCACAGTTAGTGCCAGTCACATTTAGAGCCAGTCAAATTGATAGCCGCTCTCAGCTAAAGCCAGTCAGCATAAGAGCCAGGAACAGTAAGAGCCAGTCATAGTTAGAGCCGATCATAGTTAGAGCCAGTCATTGTTAGAATGGTCACAGTTAGAGACAGTCACAGTTAGAGCTGGTCACATTTATAGCCAGTCACAGTTAGAGCTGGCCTCAGTTAGAGTAGGACACAGTTAGAGTGGTAACGGTTAGAATTGGTCACAGCTGGAGCAGGTCATAGATAGAGTAGTCACCGTTAGAGCTAGTCACAGTTATCGCCGGTTGCAGTTAAAGCCAATCAGAGTAAGAGCCGATCACAGTTAGAGTCATCACAGTTACAGTCGGTAACAGTTAGCGTGGTAACGTTTATAGCAGGTCATAGTTAGAGCTGGTCACAGTTAAAGCCCGTGACAGTTCGAGTGGTAACGGTTAGAGCCGGTCACAGTTAGAGCCGGTCACAGTTAGAGCTGGTCAAAGTTAGAGTGGTCACAGTTAGAGTGGTAATGGTTAGAGACGGTCACAGTTAGAGCTGACCACAGTTACAGCCGATCACAGTTAGAGCCTGTCATATTTAGAGTGGTCACAGTTAGAGCCAGTCACAGTTAAAGCCGTTCACAGTTAGAATAGTCACAAATAAAGACGGTCACAGTTAGAGCCTGTCATAGTTAGAGTGGTCACAGTTAGAGACTGTCACAGGTAGAGCCGGTCACAGTTTGCGTCGGCCACATTTATTGCCAGTCATATTTAGAGCCAGTCAAATTTATAGCCGCTCTCAGTTAAAGCCAGTCAGAATAAGAGACAGGAACACTTAAAGCCAGTCATAGTTAGAACTGATCACAGAGCCAGTCATTGTTAGAGTGGTCACAGTTAGAGACAGTCACAATTAGAGCTGGTCACATTTATAGCCAGTCACAGTTAGAGCTGGCCTCAGTTAGAGCAGGACACAGTTAGAGTGGTAACGGTTAGAATTGGTCACAGCTGGAGCAGGTCATAGATAGAGTAGTCACCTTTAGAGCTAGTCACAGTTATCGCTGGTTGCAGTTAAAGCCAATCAGAGTAAGAGCTGATCACAGTTAGAGTGATCACAGTTAGAGCCGGTAACAGTTAGCATGGTAATGTTTAGAGCAGGTCATAGCTAGAGCTGGTCACAGTTAAAGCCCATGACAGTTCGCGTGGTAACGGTTAAAGATGGTCACAGTTAGAGCCGGCCACAGTTAGATCCTGTTATAGTTAGAGCTGGTCTCAGTTGGAGCCAGTCACAGTTAGAGCCATTCATAGTAGTCATAGTCACAGTCATAATTTATTGATACTGGAGGAAATTGATTTTTGTTACAGTTGCACCATAAATAATTAAATAGTAATAAAACCATAAATAATTAAATAGTAATATGTAAATTATGCCAGGAATTAAGTCCAGGACCAGCCTATTGGCTCAGGGTGTCTGACCCTCCAAGGGAGGAGTTGTAAAGTTTGATGGCCACAGGCAGGAATGACTTCCTATGACACTCTGTGCTGCATCTCGGAGGAATGAGTCTCTGGCTGAATGTACTCCTGTGCCCAACCAGTACATTATGTAGTGGATGGGAGACATTGTCCAAGATGGCATGCAACTTGGACACATTGCTCTTTTGAGACACCATCGTCAGAGAGTCCAGTTCCATCCCCACAACATCACTGGCCTTACGAATGAGTTTGTTGATTCTGCTGGTGTCTGCTACCCTCAGCCTGCTGCCCCAGCACACAACAGCAAACACGATCGCACTGGCCACCACAGACTCGTAGAATATCCTCAGCATCGTCCGACAGATGTTAAAGGACCTCAGTCTCCTCAGGAAATAGAAATGGCTCCGACCCTTCTTGTAGACAGCCTCAGTGTTCTTTGACCAGTCCAGTTTATTGTCAATTCGTATCCCCAGGTATTTGTAATCCTCTACCATGTCCACACTGACCCCCTGGATGGAAACAGGGGTCACCAGTACCTCAGCTCTCCTCAGGTCTACCACCAGCTCCTTAGACTTTTTCTACAGTTAGAGCCGTTCACAATTAGAACCAGTCACAGTTAGAGCCAGTCACAGTTAAATCCCGTCACAGTTACAATAGTCACAGATAGAGTCGGTTACAGTTACAGCCAGTCACAGTTATAGCCGGTCGCAGTTAAAGCTAGTCAGAGTAAGAGCCGATCACAGTTAGAGTGATCACAGTTTGAGCCAGTCACAGTTAGATCCGGTCACAATTAGAGTGGTAACATTTAGAGCAGATCATAGTTAAAGCTGGTCACAGTTAGAGCCGGTCAAAGTTAGAGTGGTCACAGTTAGAGCTATTCACAATTAGAGTGTTCACAGTTAGAGCCGTTCACAATTACAACCGGTCACAGTAAAATCCGGTCACAGTTAGAATAGTCACAGATAGAGTCGGTTACAGTTAGAGCCAGTCACAGTAAGAGCCAGTCACAGTTATAGCCGGTCACAGTTAAAGCCAGTCATAGTTAGAGCTGGTCACAGTTAGAGTGGTCACAGTTAGAGCCAGTCACAGTTAGAATGGTCACATTTAGAGTGGTAATGGTTAGAGACGATCACAGTTAGAGCCGATCACAATTAGAGCCTGTCATAGTTAGGGTGGTCACAGTTAGAGATAGTCACAGTTAAAGCCGGTCGCAGTTTGAGTCGGTCACAGTTAGAGTGGTCACAGTCAGAGTGATCACAGTTAAAGCCATTCATAGTTCGAGCCGACCACAGATAGAGGCAGTCACAGTTAGAGTGGTAATGTTTAGAGCAGGTCATAGTTATATCTTGTCACAGTTAAAACCCGCCACAGTTAGAGTGGTAACGGTTAGAGCCGAACACAGTTAGAGCCAGTCACAGTTAGAATAGTCAGACTTAGAGTCGGTCACAGTTAGAGCCGGTCAGAATAAGAGCCAGGAACAGTTAGAGTGATCACAGTTAGAGCTGATCACAGTTAGAGCCTGTCATTGTTAGAGTGGTCACATTTAGAGTGGTAATGGTTAGAGACAGTCACAGTTAGAGCCGATCACAGTTAGAGCCTGTCATAGTTAGAGTGGTCACAGTTAGAGACTGTCACAGGTAGAGCTGGTCACAGTTTGAGTCGGTCACAGTTAGTGCCAGTCACATTTAGAGCCAGTCAAATTTATAGCCGCTCTCAGTTAAAGCCAGTCAGAATAAGAGCCAGGAACAGTTAGAGCCAGTCATAGTTAGAGCCGATCAGAGTTAGAGCCAGTCGTTGTTAGAGTGGTCACAGTTAGATACAGTCACAGTTAGAGCTGGTCATATTTATAGCCAGTCACAGTTAGAGCTGGCCTCAGTTAGAGTAGGACACAGTTAGAGTGGTAACGGTTAGAATTGGTCACAGCTGGAGCAGGTCATAGATAGAGTAGTCACCGTTAGAGCTAGTCACAGTTATCGCCGGTTGCAGTTGAAGCCAATCAGAGTAAGAGCCAATCACAGTTAGAGTCATCACAGTTACAGCCGGTAACAGTTAGCATGGTAACGTTTATAGCAGGTCATAGTTAGAGCTGGTCACAGTTAAAGCCCGTGACAGTTTGAGTGGTAACGGTTAGAGCCGGTCACAGTTAGAGCCGGTCACAGTTAGAGCTGGTCAAAGTTAGAGTGGTCACAGTTAGAGTGGTAATAGTTAGAGACGGTCACAGTTAGAGCTGACCACAGTCACAGCCGATCACAGTTAGAGCCTGTCATATTTAGAGTGGTCACAGTTAGAGCCAGTCACAGTTAAAGCCGTTCACAGTTTGAGCTGGTCACAGATAGAGGCAGTCGCAGTTAGAGTGATAATGCTTAGAGCGGGTCATAATTATAGCTTGTCACAGTTAAAGCCTGTCACAGTTAGAGTGGTAACAGTTAGAGACGGTCACACTCAGAACCGGTCAGAGTTAGAACCACCTACTGTTAGAATATTTAGACTTAGAGTCGGTCACACTTAGAGTGGTCACAGTTAGAGTAGTCACAGTTAGAGTCAGTCACAGTTAGAGACGGTCAGAGTTAGAACCTGTCATAGTTAGAGTGGTCACAGTTAGAGACAGACACAGTTTTAGTCGGTCAAAGAGTGATCCCAGTTAAAGCCTGTCACAGTTAAAGCCAATCACAGTTAGAGATGGTCACAGTCAGAGCCGGTCACTGTAAAAGCCAGTCACAGCTGGAGCTGGTCACAGTAAGAGCAGGTCACAGCTAGAGCCGGTGACAGCTAGAGCTGGTCACAGTTAGAACGGTCACAGTTAGAGCCGATCACAGTTAGAGTCAGTAACAGTTAGTGTGGTAACGTTTATAGCAGGTCATAGTTAGAGCTGGTCACAGTTAAAGCCCGTGACAGTTTGAATGGTAACGGTTAGAGACGGTCACAGTTAGAGCTGGTCAAAGTTAGAGCTATTCACAATTAGAGTGTTCACAGTTAGAGCCGTTCACAATTAGATCCAGTCACAGTTAGAGCCAGTCACAGTTAAATCTGGTCACAGTTAGCGCTGGTCACAGTTAGAGCCAGTCACAGTTAGAGTGGTCACAGATGGAGCCGGTCACAGTTAGAGTGATAATGGTTAGAGCCGGTCACAGTTAGAGTGGTAATGGTTAGAGACAGTCACGGTTAGAGCTGATCACAGTTAGAGCTGATCACAGTTAGAGCCGATCACAGTTAGAGCCTGTCATAGTTTGAGTGGTCGCAGTTAGAGGCAGTCACAGTTAGAGATGGACAGAGTTAGAGTCGTTCACAATTAGAACCAGTCACAGTTAGAGCCAATCACAGTTCTAGTCAGTTAGAGTTACAGCCCGTCATAGTTAGAGTGGTCATAGTTAGAGACAGTCACAGTTTTAGTCGGTCACAGAGTGGTCACAGTTAGAGCCTGTCACAGTTAAAGCCAATCACAGTTAGAGATAGTCACAGTCAGAGCCGGTCACAGTAAGAGCCAGTCACACTTACAGCTGGTCGCAGTTAAAGCCAGTCAGAGTAAGAGCCAGTCACAGTTAGAGTGATCACAGTTAGAGCTACTTACAGTTAGATCCGGTCACAGTTAGAGTGGTAACGTTTAGAGCAGGTCATAGATATTAGCTGGTCACAGTTAGAGCCTTTCACAGTTAGAGTGATCGCAGTTCAAGCCGGTCACAGTCAGAGCCTGTTATATTTCGAGAGGTCGTAGTTAGAGATGCTCACAGTTAGAGACGGTCACAGTTAGAGCCTTTCACAATTAGAGCTGGTCACAGTTAGAGCTAGTCACAGTTAGAGCCTGGTCATAGTTAGATTTGGCAGAGTTTGAGTGGTCACAGTTAGAGTGATCACTCTTAGAGCCAGTCACAGTTAGAGTAGTTATAGTTAAAGCCAGTGTCAGCTTTAGCTGGTCACAGTTAGAGACTGTTCATAGTTAGATTTGGCAGAGTTTGAGTGGTCACAGTTAGAGTGATCACTCTTAGAGCCAGTCACAGTTAGAGTAGTCATAGTTAAAGCCAGTGTCAGCTTTAGCTGGTCACAGTTAGAGACTGTCATAGTTAGAATGTCACAGTTAAAGCCAGTCACAGTTAGAGTGGTAACAGTTAGAACCGGTCACAGCTGGAGCAAGTCATAGATAGAGTGGTCACAGTAAGAGACAGTCACAGTTAAAGCCAGTCACAGTTAGAGCAAGTCACAGTTAGAGTGGTCACAGTTAGAGCAGGTCACAGTTAGTGTGATAACATTTAGAGCAGGTCATATTTAGAGCTAGTCACAGTTAAAGCCCGCCACAGTTAGAGTGGTAATGGTTAGAGCCGGTCACAGTTAGAACCGGTCACAGTTAGTGCAGGTCAAATGCATAGCCGGTTGCAGTTAAAGCCAGTCAGAGTAAGAGCCAGGAACAGATAGAGTGATGACAGTTAGATCCGGTCACAATGACATACAGTCATTGTTAGAGTGGTCACAGTTAGAGTAGTCACAGTTAGAGACAGTCACAGTTAGAGCCTGTCACACTTAGAACTGGTCACAGTTAGATCCGGTCACATTTAGAGCCAGTCACAGTTAGAGTGATCACAGTTAGAGCCAGTCACAGTTAGACTGGTCCCAGTTAGAGCTGGTCACAGTTAAAACCAGTGAGAGTAAGAGCCAGTCATATTTAGAGTGATCACAGTTTGAGCTGGTCACAGTTAGAGTGGTAACGTTTAGAGATGGTCACAGTTAGATCCAGTCACAGTTAAAGCCCGTCACATTTAGAGTGGTAGCGGTTAGAGTCGGTCACAGTTAGAGCCGGTCACAGTTAGCATGGTCACACTTAGAGTCGGTCACAGTTAGAGGCAGTCACAGTTAGAGCCGGTCAAAGTTATAGCTGGTCACAATTCGAGCTGGTCACAGTTAGAGACAGTCACAGTTCGAGCCAGTCACAGTTAGAGCCGCACAAAGTTAGAGTCGTTCATAGTTAGAGCCGGTCATAGTTAGAGTGGTCACAGTTAGAGATAGTAACAGTTAGAGCCGGTCACAGTTAGAACCAGTCACAGTTAGAGCCAGTCACAGTTAGATTGTCACATTTAGAGTCAGTCACAGTTTGAGCCAGTCACAGTTAGAGTGGCAATGTTTAGAGCAGGTCATAGTTGGAGCTGGTCACAGTTAATGCCCATCACAGTTAGAGTGGTAATGGTGAGAGACGGTCACAGTTAGAGCGAATCACAGTTAGAGTGGTAACGGTTAGAGACATTCACAGTTAGACCCGGTCACACATAGAGTGGTAACGTTTAGAGCAGGTCATAGTTAAAGACCGTGAGGGTAAGAGCCAGTTACAGTTTGTGCCGGTCACAGTTAGAGGAGGTCACAGTTAAAGCCTGTAATAGTTAGAGTGGTCGCAGTTAGAAACAGTCACAGTTAGAGACGGTCACAGTTAGAGCTGTTCACAATTAAAGCCAGTCACAGTTAGAGCCGTTGAAAGTTATAGCCAGTCACAGTTAAAGCCAGTCACAGCTGGAGCCGGTCACAGTTAGAGTGGTAATGGTTAGAAACAGTCACAGTTAGAGCTGATCACAGTTAGAATAGTCACACATAGGGTCGGTTAAAATTAGAGCCAGTCACAGTAAGAGCCAGTCACAGTTATAGCCGGTCGCAGTTAAAGCCAGTCAGAGTAAGAACCGATCACAGTTAGAGTGATCACAGTTCGAGCCAGTCACAGTTAGAGTGGTAATGTTTAGAGATGCTCACAGTTAGATCTGGTCACAGTTAGAGCTGGTCATAGTTAGAGCCGGTCAGTTAGAGCCAGTCACCGTCAGGGTGTTCACAGTTAGAGCCTGTCACAGTTACAGTGGTAACGTTTAGAGCAGGTCATAGTTAAAGCTGGTCACAGTTAAAGTCTGACACATTTAGGGTGGTAACAGTTAGAGCCAGTCACAGTTAGAGCCAGTCACAGTTAGCACGGTCACACTTAGAGTCGGTCACAGTTAGAGCCAGTCACAGTTAGAGCCGGTCAGAGTTAGAGCCGCTCAAAGTTAGAGTCATTCATAGTTAGAGCCGGTCATAGTTAGAGTGGTCACAGTTAGAGCCAGTCACAGTTAGAGTGGTCACAGTTAGAGACGGTCACAGTTAAATCCGATCACAGTTAGTGTGGTAACGTTTGGAGCAGGTCATAGTTAGAGCTGGTCACAGTTAGAGCCTGTCACAGTTAGAGTGGTCATAGAGTAGTCACAGTTAGAGTCAGTCACAGTTAGAGATGGTCACAGTTAGAGCCTGTCATAGTTAGAGTGGTCACAGTTAGAGACAGACACCGTTTTAGTCGGTCAAAGAGTGATCCCAGTTAGAGCCTGTCACAGTTAAAGCCAATCACAGTTAGAGATGGTCACAGTCAGAGCCGGTCACAGTAAAAGCCAGTCACAGCTGGAGCTGGTCACAGTAAGAGCAGGTCACAGCTAGAGCTGGTGACAGCTAGAGCTGGTCACAGTTAGCACGGTCACACTTAGAGTCGGTCACAGTTAGAGCCAGTCACAGTTAGAGCCGGTCAGAGTTAGAGCCGCTCAAAGTTAGAGTCATTCATAGTTAGAGCCGGTCATAGTTAGAGTGGTCACAGTTAGAGACAGACACCGTTTTAGTCGGTCAAAGAGTGATCCCAGTTAGAGCCTGTCACAGTTAAAGCCAATCACAGTTAGAGATGGTCACAGTCAGAGCCGGTCACAGTAAAAGCCAGTCACAGCTGGAGCTGGTCACAGTAAGAGCAGGTCACAGCTAGAGACGGTGACAGCTAGAGCTGGTCACAGTTAGAACGGTCACAGTTAGAGCCGATCACAGTTAGAGTCAGTAACAGTTAGTGTGGTAACGTTTATAGCAGGTCATAGTTAGAGCTGGTCACAGTTAAAGCCCGTGACAGTTTGAGTGGTAACGGTTAGAGACGGTCACAGTTAGAGCCGGTCACAGTTAGAGTGGCAATGTTTAGAGCAGGTCATAGTTGGAGCTGGTCACAGTTAATGCCCATCACAGTTAGAGTGGTAATGGTGAGAGACGGTCACAGTTAGAGCGAATCACAGTTAGAGTGGTAACGGTTAGAGACATTCACAGTTAGACCCGGTCACACATAGAGTGGTAACGTTTAGAGCAGGTCATAGTTAAAGACCGTGAGGGTAAGAGCCAGTTACAGTTTGTGCCGGTCACAGTTAGAGGAGGTCACAGTTAAAGCCTGTAATAGTTAGAGTGGTCGCAGTTAGAAACAGTCACAGTTAGAGACGGTCACAGTTAGAGCTGTTCACAATTAAAGCCAGTCACAGTTAGAGCCGTTGAAAGTTATAGCCAGTCACAGTTAAAGCCAGTCACAGCTGGAGCCGGTCACAGTTAGAGTGGTAATGGTTAGAAACAGTCACAGTTAGAGCTGATCACAGTTAGAATAGTCACACATAGGGTCGGTTAAAATTAGAGCCAGTCACAGTAAGAGCCAGTCACAGTTATAGCCGGTCGCAGTTAAAGCCAGTCAGAGTAAGAACCGATCACAGTTAGAGTGATCACAGTTCGAGCCAGTCACAGTTAGAGTGGTAATGTTTAGAGATGCTCACAGTTAGATCTGGTCACAGTTAGAGCTGGTCATAGTTAGAGCCGGTCAGTTAGAGCCAGTCACCGTCAGGGTGTTCACAGTTAGAGCCTGTCACAGTTACAGTGGTAACGTTTAGAGCAGGTCATAGTTAAAGCTGGTCACAGTTAAAGTCTGACACATTTAGGGTGGTAACAGTTAGAGCCAGTCACAGTTAGAGCCAGTCACAGTTAGCACGGTCACACTTAGAGTCGGTCACAGTTAGAGCCAGTCACAGTTAGAGCCGGTCAGAGTTAGAGCCGCTCAAAGTTAGAGTCATTCATAGTTAGAGCCGGTCATAGTTAGAGTGGTCACAGTTAGAGCCAGTCACAGTTAGAGTGGTCACAGTTCGAGTCGGTCACAGTTAAATCCGATCACAGTTAGTGTGGTAACGTTTAGAGCAGGTCATAGTTAGAGCTGGTCACATTTAGAGCCTGTCACAGTTAGAGTGGTCATAGAGTAGTCACAGTTAGAGTCAGTCACAGTTAGAGATGGTCACAGTTAGAATAGTCACACATAGGGTCGGTTAAAATTAGAGCCAGTCACAGTAAGAGCCAGTCACAGTTATAGCCGGTCGCAGTTAAAGCCAGTCAGAGTAAGAGCCGATCACAGTTAGAGTGATCACAGTTCGAGCCAGTCACAGTTAGAGTGGTAACGTTTAGAGATGCTCACAGTTAGATCTGGTCACAGTTAGAGCTGGTCATAGTTAGAGCCGGTCAGTTAGAGCCAGTCACCGTCAGGGTGTTCACAGTTAGAGCCTGTCACAGTTACAGTGGTAATGTTTAGAGCAGGTCATAGTTAAAGCTGGTCACAGTTAAAGTCTGACACATTTAGGGTGGTAACGGTTAGAGCCAGTCACAGTTAGAGCCAGTCACAGTTAGCACGGTCACACTTAGAGTCGGTCACAGTTAGAGCCAGTCACAGTTAGAGCCGGTCAGAGTTAGAGCCGCTCAAAGTTAGAGTCATTCATAGTTAGAGCCGGTCATAGTTAGAGTGGTCACAGTTAGAGCCAGTCACAGTTAGAGTGGTCACAGTTCGAGTCGGTCACAGTTAAATCCGATCACAGTTAGTGTGGTAACGTTTAGAGTAGGTCATAGTTAGAGCTGGTCACAGTTAGAGCCTGTCACAGTTAGAGTGGTCATAGAGTAGTCACAGTTAGAGTCAGTCACAGTTAGAGATGGTCACAGTTAGAGCCTGTCATAGTTAGAGTGGTCACAGTTAGAGACAGACACCGTTTTAGTCGGTCAAAGAGTGATCCCAGTTAGAGCCTGTCACAGTTAAAGCCAATCACAGTTAGAGATGGTCACAGTCAGAGCCGGTCACTGTAAAAGCCAGTCACAGCTGGAGCTGGTCACAGTAAGAGCAGGTCACAGCTAGAGCCGGTGACAGCTAGAGCTGGTCACAGTTAGCACGGTCACACTTAGAGTCGGTCACAGTTAGAGATAGTAACAGTTAGAGCCGGTCACAGTTAGAACCAGTCACAGTTAGAGCCAGTCACAGTTAGATTGTCACATTTAGAGTCAGTCACAGTTTGAGCCAGTCACAGTTAGAGTGGCAATGTTTAGAGCAGGTCATAGTTGGAGCTGGTCACAGTTAATGCCCATCACAGTTAGAGTGGTAATGGTGAGAGACGGTCACAGTTAGAGCGAATCACAGTTAGAGTGGTAACGTTTAGAGCAGGTCATAGTTAAAGACCGTGAGGGTAAGAGCCAGTTACAGTTTGTGCCGGTCACAGTTAGAGGAGGTCACAGTTAAAGCCTGTAATAGTTAGAGTGGTTGCAGTTAGAAACAGTCACAGTTAGAGACGGTCACAGTTAGAGCTGTTCACAATTAAAGCCAGTCACAGTTAGAGCCGTTGAAAGTTATAGCCAGTCACAGTTAAAGCCAGTCACAGCTGGAGCCGGTCACAGTTAGAGTGGTAATGGTTAGAAACAGTCACAGTTAGAGCTGATCACAGTTAGAATAGTCACACATAGGGTCGGTTAAAATTAGAGCCAGTCACAGTAAGAGCCAGTCACAGTTATAGCCGGTCGCAGTTAAAGCCAGTCAGAGTAAGAACCGATCACAGTTAGAGTGATCACAGTTCGAGCCAGTCACAGTTAGAGTGGTAATGTTTAGAGATGCTCACAGTTAGATCTGGTCACAGTTAGAGCTGGTCATAGTTAGAGCCGGTCAGTTAGAGCCGGTCAGTTAGAGCCAGTCACCGTCAGGGTGTTCACAGTTAGAGCCTGTCACAGTTACAGTGGTAACGTTTAGAGCAGGTCATAGTTAAAGCTGGTCACAGTTAAAGTCTGACACATTTAGGGTGGTAACGGTTAGAGCCAGTCACAGTTAGAGCCAGTCACAGTTAGCACGGTCACACTTAGAGTCGGTCACAGTTAGAGCCAGTCACAGTTAGAGCCGGTCAGAGTTGGAGCCGCTCAAAGTTAGAGTCATTCATAGTTTGAGCCGGTCATAGTTAGAGTGGTCACAGTTAGAGCCAGTCACAGTTAGAGTGGTCACAGTTCGAGTCGGTCACAGTTAAATTCGATCACAGTTAGTGTGGTAACGTTTAGAGCAGGTCATAGTTAGAGCTGGTCACAGTTAGAGCCTGTCACAGTTAGAGTGGTCATAGAGTAGTCACAGTTAGAGTCAGTCACAGTTAGAGATGGTCACAGTTAGAGCCTGTCATAGTTAGAGTGGTCACAGTTAGAGACGGTCACAGTTAAATCCGATCACAGTTAGTGTGGTAACGTTTGGAGCAGGTCATAGTTAGAGCTGGTCACAGTTAGAGCCTGTCACAGTTAGAGTGGTCATAGAGTAGTCACAGTTAGAGTCAGTCACAGTTAGAGATGGTCACAGTTAGAGCCTGTCATAGTTAGAGTGGTCACAGTTAGAGACAGACACCGTTTTAGTCGGTCAAAGAGTGATCCCAGTTAGAGCCTGTCACAGTTAAAGCCAATCACAGTTAGAGATGGTCACAGTCAGAGCCGGTCACAGTAAAAGCCAGTCACAGCTGGAGCTGGTCACAGTAAGAGCAGGTCACAGCTAGAGCCATTGACAGCTAGAGCTGGTCACAGTTAGAACGGTCACAGTTAAAGCCAATCACAGTTAGAGATTGTCACAGTCAGAGCCGGTCACAGTAAAAGCCAGTCACAGCTGGAGCTGGTCACAGTAAGAGCAGGTCACAGCTAGAGCCATTGACAGCTAGAGCTGGTCACAGTTAGAACGGTCACAGTTAGAGCCAATCACAGTTAGAGCCAGTAACAGTTAGTGTGGTAACGTTTATAGCAGGTCATAGTTGGAGCAGGTCACAGTTAAAGCCCGTGACAGTTAGAGTAGTAATGGTTAGAGACGGTCACAGTTAGAGCCAGTCACAGTTAGAATAGTCAGACTTAGAGTCGGTCACAGTTAGTGCCAGTTACAATTAGAGCTGTTCAAATTTATCGCTGGTCGCAGTTAAAGCCAGTCAGAATAAGAGCCAGGAACAGTTAGAGTGATCACAGTTAGAGCCAGTCATAGTTCGAGTCGGTCACATTAGATCCGGTCACAGTTAAAACTGGTCACTGTTAGAGCCGGTCACAGTTAGAGCTGGTTACAGTTAGAGTGGTCACAGTTAGAGTGGTCACAGTCAGAGCCTGTTACAGTTAGAGCTGGTCACAGTCAGAGAGTCTCACAGTTAGAGCTGATCACATTAGGAGCTGGTCATAGTTAGAGTGGTCACAGTCAGGGCCAGTCACAGGTAGAGCCGGTCACAGTTAGAGCTGGTCATAGTTAGAGTGGTCACAGTTAGAGACAGTCACAGTTAGAGTGGTCACGGTTAGAGCTTGTCATAGATAGAGTGGTCACAGTAAGAGCCAGTCCTAGTTAGAGCCGATCACAGTTAGAGTGATCACAGTTCACAGTTGGAGTGGTAACGTTTAGAGCAGGTCATAGTTACAGCTGGTCACAGTTAAAGCCCGTGACAGTTAGAGTGGTAATGGTTAGGGATGATCACAGTTAGAGCTGGTCACAGTGAGAGCCAGTCACAGTTAGATCCTGTTATAGTTAGAGCTGCTCACAGTTAGAACTGTTCACAGCTAGAGCCAGTCACAGTTAAAGTGGTAACATTTAGAGCAGGTCATAGTTAGATCTGGTCACAGTTAAAGCCCCTCACAGTTAGAGTGGTAATGGTTAGAAGCAGTCACAGTTAGAGCTTGTCACAGTTGGAGCTGGTCTCAGTTCGACCCGGTCACAGTTAGAGCCAGTCATCGTTAGAGCCGATCACAGTTAGAGCCAGTCATTGTTAGAGTGGTCACATTTATAGCCAGTCACAGTTAGAGCTGGCCTCAGTTAGAGTAGGACACAGTTAGAGTGGTAACGGTTAGAATTGATCACAGCTGGAGCAGGTCATAGATAGAGTAGTCACCGTTAGAGCTAGTCACAGTTATCGCCGGTTGCAGTTGAAGCCAATCAGAGTAAGAGCCGATCACAGTTAGAGTCATCACAGTTACAGCCGGTAACAGTTAGCATGGTAACGTTTATAGCAGGTCATAGTTAGAGCTGGTCACAGTTAAAGCCCGTGACAGTTCGAGTGGTAACGGTTAGAGCCGGTCACAGTTAGAGCTGGTCAAAGTTAGAGTGGTCACAGTTAGAGTGGTAATAGTTAGAGACGGTCACAGTTAGAGCTGACCACAGTTACAGCCGATCACAGTTAGAGCCTGTCATATTTAGAGTGTTCACAGTTAGAGCCAGTCACAGTTAAAGCTGTTCACAGTTTGAGCTGGTCACAGATAGAGGCAGTCGCAGTTAGAGTGATAATGCTTAGAGCGGGTCATAGTTATAGCTTGTCACAGTTAAAGCCTGTCACAGTTAGAGTGGTAACAGTTAGAGACGGTCACACTCAGAACCGGTCAGAGTTAGAACCATCTACTGTAAGAATAGTTAGACTTAGAGTCGGTCACACTTAGAGTGGTCACAGTTAGAGTAGTCACAGTTAGAGTCAGTCACAGTTAGAGACGGTCAGAGTTAGAGCCTGTCATAGTTAGAGTGGTCACAGTTAGAGACAGATACAGTTTTAGTCGGTCAAAGAGTGATCCCAGTTAGAGCCTGTCACAGTTAAAGCCAATCACAGTTAGAGATGGTCACAGTCAGAGCTGGTCACAGTAAAAGCCAGTCACAGCTGGAGCTGGTCACAGTAAGAGCAGGTCACAGCTAGAGCCGGTGACAGCTAGAGCTGGTCACAGTTAGAACGGTCACAGTTAGAGCCGATCACAGTTAGAGTGATCACAGTTAGAGCCAGTAACAGTTAGTGTGGTAACGTTTATAGCAGGTCATAGTTAGAGCTGGTCACAGTTAAAGCCCGTGACAGTTTGAGTGGTAACGGTTAGAGACGGTCACAGTTAGAGCCGGTCACAGTTAGAGCTGGTCAAAGTTAGAGCTATTCACAATTAGAGTGTTCACAGTTAGAGCCGTTCACAATTAGATCCAGTCACAGTTAGAGCCAGTCACAGTTAGAGCCAGTCACAGTTAAATCCGGTCACAGTTAGCGCTGGTCACAGTTAGAGTGGTCACAGTTAGAGCCAGTCACGGTTAGAATGGTCACATTTAGAGTGGTAATGGTTAGAGAGGTAATGGTTAGAGACGGTCACAGTTAGAGCCGGTCGCAGTTTGAGTCTTTCACATTTAGAGCCTGTCACAGTTAGCGTGGTTACAGTTAGAGCCAGTCAGAGTAAGAGTCAGTCACAGTTAGAGTGATCACAGTTAGAGCCGGTAACAGTTAGTGTGGTAACATTTAGAGCAGGTCGTAGTTAGAGTTGGTCACAGTTAAAGCCCGCGACGGTTAGAGTGGTAACGGTTACAGACGGTCACAGTTAGATCCGGTCACAGTTCGAGCTGGTCACAGTTAGAGCCAGTCAGTTAGAGCCTGTCACGGATAGAGTGGTTGCAGAAAGGTCACAGTTAGATTTGTCACATTTAGAGTGAACACAGTTAGGGCCAGTCACAGTTAGATTCGTTCACAGTTAGTGGCAGTCACAGTTAGAGCCAGTCATAGTTAGATTGGTCACAGTTAGAGGCAGTCACAGTTAGAGCCGGTCAAAGTTATAGCTGGTCACAGTTTGAGCTGGTCACAGTTAGAGACAGTCACAGTTCGAGCCAGTCACAGTTAGAGCCGCTCAAAGTTAGAGTCGTTCATAGTTAGAGCCGGTCATAGTTAGAATGGTCACAGTTAGAGACAGTCACAGTTAGAGACGGTCACAGTTAGAGCCGTTCACAGTTAGAGCCAGTCGCAGTTAGAGTGGTCACAGTTAGAGCTGGTCACATTTAGAGCCTGTCACAGTTAGGGTGGTCACAGTTAGAGACAGTCACAGTTATAGAGGGATGCAGTTAAAGCCAGTCAGAGTGAGAGTCAGTCACAGTTAGAATGATCACAGTTCGAGCCGGTAACAGTTAGTGTGGTAACGTTTAGAGCAGGTCGTAGTTAGAGTTGGCCACAGTTAAAGCCTGTCACACTTAGAGTGGTAACTGTTAGAGACAATCACATTTAGAGCTGGGTACAGTTAGAGCCGGTCAGTTGGAGCCTGTCACGGATAGAGTGGTCGCAGTTAGAGCCTGTCACAGTTAGATTGGTCACAGTTAGAGTGGTCACAGTTAGAACCATTCACAGTTAGTGGTCTCAGTTAGAGCTGGTCACAGTTAAAACCAGTGAGAGTAAGAGCCAGTCACACTTAGAGTGATCACAGTTTGAGCTGGTCAAGTTAGAGTGGTAACGTTTAGAGATGGTCACAGTTAGAGCCGGTCACAGTTGGAGCTGGTCATAGTTAGAGCTGGTCAGTTAGAGCCAGTCACTGTTAGAGTGTTCACAGTTGGAGCCTGTCTCAGTTACAGTGGTAACATTTAGAGCAGGTCATAGTTAAAGCTGGTCACAGTTAAAGTCTGACACATTTAGAGTGGTAATGGTTAGAGCCAGCCACAGTTCGAGCCGGTCACAGTTAGCACGGTCACACTTAGAGTTGGTCACAGTTAGAGGCAGTCACAGTTAGAGCCGGTCAAAGTTATAGCTGGTCACAGTTTGAGCTGGTCACAGTTAGAGACAGTCACAGTTCAAGCCGGTCACAGTTAGAGCCGCTCAAAGTTAGAGTCGTTTATAGTTAGAGCCGGTCACAGTTGGAGCCGATCACAGTTAGAATGGTCACACTTAGAGTCGGTCACAGTTACAGCCGGTCAAAGGTATAGCCGGTTGCTGTTAAAGCCAGTCAGAGTAAGAGTGGTCAAAGTTAGAGCTGGTCGTAGTTAGGGCAGGTCACAGTTCCAGTGGTAACGGTTACAACCAGTCACAGCTGGAACAGGTCATAGATAGAGTAGTCACATTTAGAGCCAGTCAGTTATAGCTGGTCGCAGTTAAAGCCAGTCAGAGTGAGAGTCAGTCACAGTTAGAGTGATCACAGTTAGAGCCGGTAACAGTTAGCGTGGTAACGTTTATAGCAGGTCATAGTTAGAGCTGGTCACTGTTAAAGCCCGTGACAGTTAGAGTGGTAACGGTTAGAGACGGTCATAGTTAGAGCCTGTCGCAGTTAGACTGGTAACTGTTAGAGATGGTCACAGTTACATTCGGTCACAGTTAGAGCCGAACACAATGAAAGCTGGTCGCAGTTCAAGTGGTCACAGTTGCATCCGCTCACAGTTACAGTGGTCACAGTTAAAGCCTGTGTTAGCTTGAGCTGGTCACAGTTAGAGACTGTCATAGTTAGATTGTCACAGTTAAAGCCGGTCACAGTTAGAGTGGTAACGGTTAGAATCGGTCACAGCTGGAGCAGGTCATAGATAGAGTGGTCACAGTAAGAGACAGTCACTGTTAAAGCCGGTCACAGTTAGAGCCGGTCTCAGTTAGAGACTGTCACAGTTAGAGCCAGTCTCAGTTAGAGTGGTCACAGTTAGAGCAGGTCACAGTTAGTGTGGTAATGTTTAGAGCAGGTCATAGTTAGAGCTGGTCACAGTTAAAGCCTGTGACAGTTAGAGTGGTAACGGTTAGAGACGGTCACAGTTAGAGCCAGTCACAGTTAGAACCAATCACGGTTAGAGCCGGTCACAGTTAGAGCCAGTCAATGTTAGAGCCTGTCACAGTTACATCCGGTCATAGTTAGAGTGGTCACGGTTAAAGTCGTTCACAGTTAGATTGGACACATTTATAGCCAGTCACAGTCAGAGCCAGTCACAGTTAGAATGGTGACAGTTAGAGCTGGTCTCAGTTAGTGCTGATCACAGTTGAGGTCCATCAAAGTTAGAGTCAGTCACAGTTAGATCCAGTCATAGTTAGAGTGTTCGCATTCGAGTAGTCACAGTTAGAGTGGTCACAGTGAGAGCCTGTCACAGTTAGAGTCACTCACAGTTAGGGTTGTCACAGTTAACGTTTGTGTAAGCACCTCCTTCAGCGACTGAATGGCCTCTTCACATTTTGAATCCCATCTCACTCCAGAAAGCTCCGAAGGGCCAAGATAGTCTTCACCTTTCTCTCCTTTTGTTCTCCTTCCTGTCTTCCCCAGAAGCTAATTTAAGGGGTGACTCACTTTAGAGTAATCTTTCATGAACCTCCAGTAATACCCACAGAAACCAAGAAACAGGCGCAAGGTGCTCACGGTCTGGGACTTTGGCCATGTTGGCACCACTTCTATCTTAAACAGATCTGTAGTTATTCCATACCCTGAGACTATATGCCCAACATAGCTGACTGATGTCTTACAGAACTGGGCCTTGTCCAGGGAAAGTTTTAACCCTTCAGCTTTCAGGTGGCCCAGCACCTTCATTAGCCTTGCTTTATGTTTTTACATTGTGGACCTGAACACTATGAGATCATCCAGATACACCAATACCTCAAGCAATTTCACATCCCCCACCATTTTCTCTATGACATTCTGGAAATTCGCAGGGGCTCCCGATTAGACATGGGACATTCTTTTGAACTGGAAGAATGACAGTGGACATAGAAATGCCGTCTTCTCTTTGTCAACCTCACTCATGGGGATTTGGTAATACCCACCCCTCGAGTACAGCACACTGAACCACTTTGCACCTTTCAGACAGGGCAGCACGTCTTCAATTGACAAATGCTGCCAAACATCTTCCACCTCTGTAGGGGCCAATCGCCACAACCTTTCTCTGAACGGGGTGTCCTCAGTCGCCCATACAGTGTGCTGAGTGCACTTGGAACAACCCACATCAAACTTGTCGGTAGAAAAGACACCTTCCAGCTTCAATATTTTCTCTATCAACCTCCTCTTCCAACCTCCCCGTACCAGGGAATCCCCAAAGTTGAATGACTCAGCAGTCAACTCTCCCTTTTCGACGAGAGTTTCTCCCCGGCTTGTCTCACAGGGACACTAGACATTACTGTCACTGGGAAGAGATGCACCAGGGGCAAACCTCATTTGAAGGTGTCCTCCCTCGTATTGTTCCAGTCAGGAATAATTTGTACTGGACGTGAGATCTGACACCTGGGCAGCAAGATATCATTTGCAAGTCTCTTTTGTGTCTGCCGAATCTTCTGTCTGTTTCCTTCACTGATGAATTGCCCCATCGCTATCGCTCTCTTCTTGAAAAAGGTGCCTTACAAGGTAACCAATGGCAGATACTCCAGAGAGCAGCTACTGAAGAAGACCCGAGTCAGTGATTCAGAAAAGGATCTTGACGCTTCGATTCCTGGCCGGGTTCATCAAGAGTGTCAATACAGATCGTGGATTACGAGACCAAACTAACGAGTTACACAACGAAAACACTTGTGAAACTAAAGGGTTAATCAGAATTGGGTTTATTATTAGTGACATATGTTGTGAAATTTGTTGTTTTGTGACAGCAGTACAGTGCAAGACACAAACATTACAGTAAATCACACTAAATAAATACATCATGCAAAAAAGGAATAGGGGGGCAGTGTTCATGGGTTCATGGACCATTCAGAGTTCTGATGACAGAGGAGAAGCTGTTACTGAACGGCTGAGTGTGGGTCTTCAAGTTCCTGTACCTTCTCCCTGATGGCAGTACCGAGCAGAGAGAGTGAGGGTCCTTAATGACGGATGATTGAGACACCGCCTTTCGAGAGCATCCTCGAAGCTGGGGAAGCTTGTGTCCATGATGGAGCTTTGTGAATGAGTCTGTTTTGAAACTAGATAGAGAATATCTGAGTTGTTTAAAGAAATCTCGATTAACAAGGTATAGTTGTTAGGCAAAATAATTGTCTTTGGTGCTGCATTAATGTAAACAATAACAATTTCAGGTCACTAGTCACCTCCACCCAGTTTAAAAAAGACCCCCCCCCCACTCTATCCACCAAAAGCAGAACTTCCCTGTGCCAACCATTTTAATTTCCATCGTCAGTCCTGTTCCGACATGGTGGTCCACGGCCTCTGCTTCTGCCACAATGAGGCTACTCTCAGTCTGGAAGAGCAACGCCTCATATTCCATCTGGGTAACCTCCAATATGATGGAATGAACAATATCTCCTTCTAATATATATTTTTTTCTTTTCCTCTCCCCTTACCCCTTCTTCTATTCCCCACTCTGGATTCTCACCTGCTCTCATCTGCCTATAACCTCCACCTGGTGCCCCGTTCTTCCCTTTCTCCCATTGTCCATTCTCCTCTCCTATCAGATTCCTATTTCTCCAGCCCTTCACCTTTCCAAATCACCTGGCTTCACCTGTCACCTTAAAATTTGTCCTCCTCCCCCCCTCCCACCTTTTCATTCTGGCATCTTCCCTACCTTTCCAGTCCTGATGAATGGTCATGGCCCAAAAATTGATTGTTTATTCATTTTCATACGTGCTGCCTGACCTGCTGAGTTCCACCAACATTTTGTGCATATTGCTCTGGATTTCCAGCATCTGCAAAATCTCTTGTGTTTATGAAAAATGCCCATTTATTCCATCTCTGGTTTCCATGAAGGAGCCAATTTTCCATCCATGCCAACACAATTCCTCTTATGTGGTAAGTTGTCAGTTAGACTTTGGAAATCTAAATGCTGGTTATCCTATTTCAGAAACATCCTCATTATTCTATGAGAGATTGGAGAGGGGGATTTTCTTCAGGGATTATCAAAGGGAAGTTGAATAGAAAATGACAGGGCTCTGGGCACTGAATATTGGGCTGATGTTCTTTTTTGGTGGAGGGGTCAAGGACAGAGGTCACAAATATAAAAGGGAACAGAGTTAGAGGTGACATGAGAAAAATCCTCTTCTGATGTGCGACTTCAATGGAATCAGTAATCCACAATCGGCGAAGGGAGCTATGAGATCAGTTCCTGAATGGTTTCCTGGAGCAGTACTTCATGGATCCAACCCAGGATCTTGGATCTGGTCATCACTAATGGGGCAAGGTGTGTATAAATTGGAATTGGTTTGTTGTTGTCACGTGTACAAAGATACAGAGCAAAGCTTATTTTGCATACTGTTCATACAGATCAGATTCATTACACAGAGCATTGAGGTGGTTCAAGCCAAAACAATAACAGAATGCAGAGTGAAGTGTGACAGCAACAGAAGCACAGTGTCATGCAGTTAGACAATAAGGTGAAAGGTCAAACCGAGTTAGATCGTGAAGTCAGTAGTCCAACCTTTTGCACTAGGGGACCATTTAACAGCTTCATAAATGCGAGGTAGAAACTCCCCTTGGGCCTGAAGGCATGCGAGTTTAGGCTTTCTGTCTTCAGCCTGATATGGAGACAGGGAGAAGATAAAATGTCCAGGGTAGCTGGGCCTTTGAAAATGCTGGCTTTTGTCCAAAGGCAACAATACGGGGAGACAGAGTAAATGGATGGAAATCGGTTTCTGTGATGTGCTGAGCTGTGTCCACAACTCTTTGCAGTTTGTTTCAGTCATGGGCGGCGATACCAAGCCATGATGCTTGTGGATAGGATGCTTTCTGCAGTGTACTGATAAAATTGGTGAGCGTCGAGGGGGATGTACTAAATTTGTTCTACCTCCTGAGGAAGTAGAGGTGCTGGTGAACTTTAATCTCTGTGATGGCTGCATGGTCAGACCTTGAATGGCTTTTGAAGATGTTCACTCCTAGGAACTTGAAATTATCAACCCTCTGAACCTGAAAAACTTTCATGTAGGCAGCGACATATGCTCTGCACCCTTCCCTTTCCTGAACTCAATGATCTTCTGTTTGGTTGACACTGAGGAAAGGTAGCTGTCATGACATCATGTGATTAAAAAATTCCTGATCATCTCTCTTCTAAAGGGATGTCCTTCTATTCTGGGGCTGTGCACTCTGATCCTAAACTCCACATCCTCTCTACATCCATTCCATATCCACTCTATCTATCCCTTAATATATTCGATAGGTCTCAATGTGACATCCCGCCTCATTCTTCTAATTTCCAGGGAATATAGGCCCAGAGCTATGTACTTGATTTCCCAGCTCCTCATACATTAACCCTTTCATCCCTGAATCATTCTCATGAATCTCCTCCTGATCCTTTCCAATGCCAGTAAATCTTCCAGATTAATATGGTTCTGGTGAAGTACAGTGCTGACTTGTTGGCAACATATACAACTATTTACTATTTTATTAATCCCATTTTTTGCTGAAAATGATCACTGTAATCCATAGCCTGTAATTTCTCTGTCAGAGTTAAGTTTTTGATACATCATTTCTGGTGTGAACTGAAGACTAGAAGCTGCAGGGTAGTTGCAGTGTGGCATGTACAGGCTCAATTGAGGCAGTGGAGCTCTCACCTCTCTTTTACTCTTCATATGTCTGAAAAAAAAGCTTTTGCTGTCCTCTTTTATATTATTGGCTCACTTACCTTCCTATTTAATCTTTTCTCTCCATATGGATTTTTAGTTGCCTTCTGTTCGTTTTTAATGTCTTTCCAATCCTCTAACTTTCCACTCATTGTTGTACATTATATAACTTTTCTTTTGCTTTGTTGCTGTCTTTGACATCCATTAACAGTCATGCTTGCAACATCCTTCCTTAAGTTGTTCATCTTTAGGATTTATCAATCTTGTGCCTTCCAAATTGTCCCAGGAACTCCAGCCATTGCTGTCCTACGGTCGTCCTTGTGACTGTCCCTTTCAAGTAACTTTGGCCAGAAATTCTCTCATGCCTCTATAATTTCCTTTACTCCACTGCAATACTGATACATCTGACTTTATCTTCTCCCTCTCAAACTGCAGGATGAAATCTTGCATATTGTGATCACTGCATCCTAAGTGTTCCTTTACCTTAAGCTCCCAAATCAAATTTGATTTATTACACAATGCAGAATTGCCTTTCCCCCAGCTGGCTCAACCACAAGCTGCTCTAAAAAGATTTACAAATACCATCTATTGGGATCCAGGATCTACCTGATTTCGCATTATATCTGCATATTGAAATCCCACATGACTGTTGTAGAATTGCCCTTTTTACATGCCTTTACTTTCTTCTGTTGTAATTTGTATCCACATTTCTGACTAAGACCCTTTAGAAGGTTAATTTACCTGCTGCACATCTCACCCTGTCCCACTGAACCGGAAAACATGAAACACTCATGCTCCTGCCGTGACTCCAGAAAGATTAACTGTGCTCCTGTCCATCTGGAGATGATGTTGCACAGAAGGATTTTTGGAAGTCAAGAATAAGGCACCTATTACAATTCCTCATAAACTCATACTCTCTGGATAGATTGAGGGGAGTAAACCTAGAGGAAGACCTCAGCTTATGTACATCAAAAGCATAGCCAGGTGGCTACACATCAAGGAAATGGAAGTCATCCAAAAAATGAAGGATAGATCTATATGGAAAACCATGGTCACAAAAGTCCACATTGGATATAGTACCTAGATAGACAGACTTCACAATTCCAGCTGTTTCATTAAATGGAACACGACAGACAGGGTCAGTTACACTGACAAGCAAGGCAGAGGAGGAACAAATAGTGACCGGCTGTAACTAGGAAATGTAAGCATGTGGTTTCCTTTCATCCCATCAGCCATTCCAGGCTAGTTTAGATAAGGAATGTGTTCAGCACAGGCTGATCGATTGACCCTTCAACCTTGCGGGAAAGAAAAGACAGAAATATAGAACCAAATATAGTTCAAGTTACAAAAAATCTATTGACAACGGATGATTATACAAATATGTAAATAAATGTAAAGAATGTTAAAACTACAAGGAAAAACACAATTAAAATAATAATCCAACAGTAGTGATTGGGGTTCTGAGACTGGGTCAGTTCCACACCCTGTAGAATGTCAGATGTGGCAATTACAAAGTCACTCTGAGACTATTGTAGATGTTTCTGATCATATTAACCAGAACATGGAGGGTGAGGATGCATTTTATCATCTCCATCCATTCACCTTCCATTGATTCGATCATGGAGTGTTTGTCTATCCCAGTAAACACAGACAACTTAAACTGAGAGGAAGGACGAAGAGAGATATTAATGAAGCTATAATCTCTGCAGGCTTCACTTTTACGGGGCAGTGGCAGCAGTAATGGAGATAATGTAGCAGTCATAAGTGGGACATCTGTTGGAGAGGAAATAAGAAACACGGGGAGCGGGGGAGGAAGACAGAAGTGGGGCTGGTCTATAGACTACAGACTGAGTCCTCTCCTTGATAAAGTATCAATGAGGAAAATATGAAAAGTGTGTTTGAAAGGACTGTAATTACCCTGGGAGATCTTAATCCACATTGATTAGACAAACCAAACTGACATGGTATGGTAGAAGAACGTACGATACCCGTCAGGGCTCTTAAGCAGTAGTTACAGAACCTAATCAGAAACAGGCTGTTTTATATGAGGTGATGTATATTGAGGGAGATTTACACAGAAACATGTGGTAAAGGATCACGAGGAAGTAGTGACTGCTACATGGTAGAATTCTAGTTCCACATGAGGGAGAACTCAGGTGCAAGATGAAGGCAATGACAACAAATACAATGATAATGATGTGACAGTCTACTTGCAAAGGGGGACTGAGTAAATCAGCAGACAGGCAGATCAGTAGATGGACAGTGACAGATATTCAGACAGTTGCCCCATAATTCTCAACAGAATTGTATCCCAATCCCAGAGGGTGATTCCATCAGGAAGAGGTGCAATCCATGGGTAACAAGGAATGTCAAGGACATGTTATTTGGAAACAGGAAGTAGGAGGGGACCCGGGGGGAGTAGTAGGCCAGTGAGAGTGGGGAATAGATGAAGTCGGGGGGGGGGGGTTAAATTTGTTTACCAGCAGGAGAAATCAACATTCATGCCATCAAGTTAAAGGCTACCCAGAAGGTGTTGCTCCTCCACCCTCATCTTGGCACAAGGGAAGGCTATGCCCAACATGTCGGAACAGGATTGGGAAATGGAGTTAAAATATTGAGCCACTGGGAAGTCCCATTTGTGGAGGATGGTGCAGAGGTGCTTGATGAAGTGGTCCCCCAATTTACAACAAGTCTGTTACTTTATTTCCTGCCCTTTATTCCCCTCTCTGACCTTTTACTTCTTCTCACCTGCCTATTACTTCTCTTCTCCCTCCCTTTCCCCTATGGTCCACTCTCCTCTCCTATCAGATTGCTTCAACACCCACCTGTCTTCACCTTTCAGCTTCCAGCCATCCTCCCAACAGGCCCCCAACATTCCATTCTGGCATCTTCCCCTTTCCCTCTCCGTCCTGAAAAAGGGTCTTGGCCCAAAACATCAACTTTCTATTCATTTCCATAGATGCTGCCTGACCTGCCGAGTTCCTCCAGCACTTTGTGCATGTTACGTTAATGTCTACCAGTCTTCACTCTGTAGGACACAAAGTTTCCCACCAAAAACACACACTAAATTGAAAAATCATGGATGAACCTTTAAAAATCACAGGGCTAATAGAAGACAAGTGGTCAAGACCCAATGCTTTATTCCAAGTGCTTTAAGGAAGAGCCTTCAGAGGTAATGGACAGTGATACCTGGAGAGGGGTTCCTGGAGGGATCATCCAATGAAACAAATATGTAGAATCTAGAAATACAAGATGGAGATCACTTTGCTGGTGTTGGACCACAGGCTTGAAATCAAACAGAGGTGCAGTGGGAATAGGGTTACAGCTGTAGGGAATTTCAGTTCTCCCACCATTTCCTGGGGTTGCCTTACTGCAAAAGCCACAGTCTGGCTGGAAGTCGTTAGTGTGTCCAAGGGAATTTTTGAGACAATGTGCAGATTGTCTATTTGAGATGGGATGGTACTCAACCTTATGTTTGGGAATGAAACTGGGCAGCTGGTGAAAATGTCATTGGGACAGCACTTTGGGAACAATTGTCGTCGGACTGTACATAGAAGAGCAATATTGGGACATTATGTTGTAACATTATAAATTACTGTAGTCACCAACCTGTCGATCGCGATCGACCGGTCAATCTTTGAGACTTTCCCAGTAGATCCCAAAAAAAATCAAAAATAAATACACAAATACTGTTGCACTGTGAGCATTATAAAAATAAGTAATACTAATTAGGATAATGGTAATATAGCAATACTTCCGCTACAAAGCTGTTTGCAAAGAGATTGTTTCCGGGTTGCGGGGTTTTAATACTGTTCTTTCTGCCCAGTGCGCATGTGTGTAGCTCCCCCGCCATGCACCGCGCTTTCAGTTCAGTTTGTGCTGCATCAAAGTGACCAATTAGATTAGATAAGAGTACAGGTTGTTGCAAACATCAATATACGGCAGTGTCCCCAACCTTCGGGCCACGGACCAATGCCGGGCCGCGAAGAATGCAGTGGTGCAGCGGTAGTCGGAATGCACCCAGCACATCTTTAAGAAAAAAGCCGGAATAAACAAGCTAATTAATTAGGTGCTGCCCGGCACGTAAATGTTGGTCTAGATCAGAGGCGATGCAATCAGTACTTGCTCGTGATATCCTGATAGCATGGCAGAGGCTCCACGAAAGAAGGCGAAAATGTACAAATTCCATCCAGAATGGGAAGAGGAATTTCTATTTACCTTGGTGAAAGACAAGTGTGCATGTATGTTGTGCCACCAAACACAAGCACTGACTAAAAGAGGGATTCTGGAGCGGCAGAACAACACCAACCACCAGGGATTTAAAGACACCTACCCCCCAAAAAGTGCAATTCGTGCCTGGAAAGTTGAGCTGAAATCGGGGTTGAAGGCCCAGCAATCGTTTTTCACAAAACATGCTCCTCAAAATAAGGCTGCTATATAACCCTGATGAAGGGTTTCGGCCCGAAATGTCGACTGTACCTCTTCCTAGAGATGCTGCCTGGTGTGCTTTGCCTGCTATTGAAGCATCATTTTATGTACGTCACCTTTTGGCTAAACACAAGAAGCTTTTTACAGATGGCGATTTATTCAAGGAAGCAATGGCCATTACCGCAGAGACTGTTTTTAATGACTTTAAAAACAAAAATGACATCACAACCGCAATACATAATATACCGCTTGGCCCTGCAATAATGACAAGGAGGGTAGAGTCACTGTCAGAGGACATGGATATTTTTCATTACAGTTCGATGAAGCCCTGGATGTAATGCAAACAGCTCAGCTTGTTTTATTGGTCAGAATGGCTTTCCAGGATTTTACAACAAAAGAGGACTTCCTCACTGTTTTGCAATCAAAGGAGAGAACGAGAGGTGAGGATATTTACAATGAGTTTTAAAAATATGTCTGTGAAAATGACATCCCCATTCATAAACTGGTGGCAATTACTACTGATGGGGCCCCAGCAATGCACGTTGGTTTTATAGGACTAAAAGTCAGTGCCTACTTCAGGTCAACTTATCAATGTGAATTTGCATTTTCACAGATGAAAATTATTAAATCTAAGTACAGGAGCTGTCTTACCAACAGACACTTCACAGACTGTCTCAGACTGGCTGTCTGTAGTTATGAGCCAAATTTCAGGGAACTAGCAGAAAGTATCCAGCCCCAGTTGTCACACTGAGTGCAAAAGTCAATTTTTATTCATTTATTTTTCGTGTTGAAATAAAATTAAATAATGAAACTAGAATTAAAGGTGTGAAGTATTGTAATATTCTTAAAGACAGCTATGGCCTGTTTGATATGCTAGTTACAGTGTTTTCTTGTTTGAATTAATTTGAAAGTTTGACAAAGGTATTTTGTGTAATTCAAATACAATTAGCCCAAATAAAAGGCCTCAATTTGGAAGTACAATCTGAGCTGTTTTTTCTCTAAAGGATTTAGTTGGTAGATCTTGCCTTTCACTAAAGTCGATGTAGGGGATATTGGGCTTAAAAAGGTTGGTGACCACTAAACTACTGGCTACCCTGCTCTTGGAGGGCTCTGTGCAGTTCTGGTCACCATTCTGTAGCAAGGACCAGTTCCACTAGACAGAGTGCAGAGGGGAATCATCAGGATGTTGCCTGCAGTGGAGCACTTAAGACAGAGCTTATAACTGGGTTTGTGTCCCCGGGGTGAAGGAGTCTGAGGGGTGGCTCAATGGGCTGAATGGCCTAATTCTGCTCCTATGTCTTGTGGTCTTATACAGGATTATAAGAGGGATAGGTCGGGGAAAAAATCAGTCTTGTTTCTGTTTACCATGAGCAATCTCAACAACAACGGTGTGCAAGGCAAAGGGGGTTTGAAATCGAACAAAAACAAGTTTTCTTTATATAAATTGTTGTGCTTGTGCAACTACATGTCAATTAAATAAAAGCCCACACGCAGGAGATGGCTTTAACTGGTGTATCCACATTGCAGTGAGAGAGAGAGAGGGTAATACACTGCGTAGGCAACAGATCAATGTGCCTAGGTAAGTTATCAGTCCATACATGGTACTAAGGGGAGTCATTGCTCTAAAACAAGTAGATCCATACATTACACTTCCTCCCCCTTTAGATTCATGCAACATAAAACTGTATATGTACAAAACATTCAATTTCCCTTTCACAAACCATTTTCCAAATAAACACGCTATCACGCAATGGTCCATAACTAACTTCACTATGAGAAAGATTTAGTCTTCTGGTGGCAGTTTGTTTCTTTCAGGGGAGCCCCTCTGGACCTGTGGAGTGATATCAGGTTGGCAGGTGTCTTGTCCAAGACAACATTCCCATTTGCCGGTGTCACATTGCTGTCAGCGGCACGATCATTACTGAGAGATAAGTCTGATGATTGTAATGTATTCGTCTTGTTGCATGCAGTTGACTTAGGTGTGTTCTTCAGTTGAGCATCCAGTATCTGGTCCACATGATGTCTCCGTGTATGATCTCCAAAATCCACTGTGTACATCAGTGGTCCAGTTCTTGTAGCCACCCAACTAAGTGTCAACTTGTCTTCTCGGTAATCATGCGTTAGGACTTCCTGTCAAACCTTGAAGCTCCTTACTGATTCACTAGGCAACTGGCTGAGCTGTTTATTCTGTACTTCCCTCGGTAGATCTGGTTTCAGGGAGGTCTATACGAGATCTCAGATTCCTGCGCATGAACAGCAGTGCAGGTGTTTGATTTGTTGTAGCAACAGAGTTCCGATACACAGAAAAGGAAATTGTCCACCTTGTGTTGTAGAGAAATGTCCTCCATTTCTCAAATGTTTGGATAAACCTTTCAGATAACCCATTCATTGCTAGGTGGTGAGAAGCTGACTTGAAATGTCTGCTGCCATTTTAATTCATGAATATTCTGAACTCTTTTGACGTATATTGTGGTCTGTTGTCACTCACAATTTGTTTTGGTGAAGGTAGTTCTCAGAGTGGAAACAATCATTGCTGAGGTGGTTGACTTCATGGATATGACTTCAGGCAACTTCGAATGAGCCTTGACAGCAATCAGAAACGTGGAGTTCATGAATAGCCCAGCAAAGCCAATATGGTGACAACCGCCACTCCCATGGAGGTGTCTTTGGGGGGTACACTTTGAACTTTTTGGCATCCTGAACAGCTTTTGGTCAAGTCTTCAATCTGTTTATCTATTCCGGGCCACCACATATAGGACCAGGTGAGATTCCACATCTTGACTGTACCCAGGTGTTCTCCATGCAGATTCTCTGACACTCTGGTCTGCAGGTTAAAGGGACCACAGCACGAGATCCACATATCAACATACTTTGACATATCGACAGTTGTTCTTGTCTCTCTGAGAACTCTGGAAACATAGGGTTACCATGATCTGGCCATCCTTCCATGATGATTTCAGAGACATTTGACAATGTCGGGTCATTCCTTGTTTCTCTTTGTATTTCAGAATTTGTTACCGGCAACTGGTCCACCAGTGCTCTGTGAAACAATTCTGCTGGGTCACAGGATGATTTCAGTTACCAGCAGTGGAAGATGTGACAAACCATCGGTGTTGCTGTGTTGTTTGGTATCCTTGTGTCACATACCCCTTGACATGTTAAAGAACCACCAGAAATGAAAAACACTTCAGAGTCCAGTATTGCTATTAACTAATGGAATTTATTAGTACCTACGCAATACAGTAATATAAATGCAGATAAATCAAACAGGTTAGCAATGATTATATATAAGTAAGTGTGGAATATATAGGAAAACCAAGCAAGTCTATGGGTAAGTAGATAGTTTTACTACAATGAGTAAAGTTCAGTTCAGTTCATGGTATTGAGTTGAGTAGTGTTGGAGAGAGAGAGAGAGAGAGAGAGAGATAGATTTGAGTCTTCAGGTGAGTTGACACCGTCGATCTTCCCGATGTCCTCCGAAATCCTTTAAAAGTCACCGACTGTGACTTCATCAAAGGGGACCGGTTTTCTGTGGTGGAACTATCAACCCAGGCAAGGGTTGATAACATGGACAACTTCCCACCGGTCACTCCCGTTTCTCACTGCAGGAGCCACTGATCGATCCGCCTGATCAATCCACCTGATCGATCCTCCAAAAACCCACTTTTTCTGTGGGCACCACAAAGCTCATTCAGTGTCCAAAAACATGTGCCGCAGGTCTATCATCTGACCTCCCATTTATCTCACCGTACTGAGTACCAACTGTCATTCAAATAACTCCTCCCATCTCTGTCCGTGTAAGAGTGTACTAGCAAGCAAATGTCCTTGGAGAAAGTATAAACATCCTCCAGTGAAAACATAACCTCGATTGTCCATCAAATAACGCCACCCTCGGTCACTATAGTGACTTACAAGCTGCTCGGTGCCCTCTCTCTCCAAACTCAGCAGAAATCCAAAAGTTCTTTCTCGTTGCTTAAAGTGACAGTCCATGGGAAATATGAACCTTAGGGTTCATAACACATCTCAAAGCAGTCTTCATCTCTCTCTCTTTCTTTCTCTCTCTCTTAAAAACAAGCTGTCCGTGTTAAATAACTCTCTCCCTCTTTTCAAAAGCACAGTTCATGGGGGTAATCGAGCACAGTTCATGGGGTTAATCGAGCACAGTTCATGGGGTAATTCAGGACCCCGTGACAGATGAAGCAAAGGAACAGAAGTTAACCCTTCAGTATTGCACTCAGTCCTGCTGGACGAATAGGCAAACACGAGGAAATCTGCAGATGCTGGAATTTCAAGCAACACACATAAAGGGTTGACAAACGAAGGGTCTCGGCCCGAAACGTCGACCGTACCTCTTCCTATAGATGCTGCCTGGCCTGCTGCATTCACCAGCAACTTTGATGTGTGTTGGAGGAATAGGCATGTGTGATTTTCAGGAGGCTCTATTAAAAGCTGCAGAAACTCATCGAGGTAACCAGGTGGAGGTTCTGCATAAGTGCCGACAGTTGAAAGGAGACCACCCCACGGCATTTGTGATAAGGTTATTGTCAGTTTTCTCGAGTGTTTACATTCCCAATTTGGATAGGTAAGATTTGACTCAACAACTGCGTATTAACTGGCTTATGATTCTGGTATTGCACAGTACCAGGGAGAGCAAAAGAGTTTGTGAAATGTTTGATCCCACAGATCTCACACCCACTGAAACATGGTTTCTCAGAAGGATGAAACGAGAATGGGAGAAAGGAGGGAGAAAGGTACGATAGAGCATAAGGGGAAACAGGTTCTAAAATGTCCCCTAGAAGAGGAACAAGGTGTGTAGTGGCAGAATGAAGGGGGACGGCGTGTCTAACAGGGTAAGCCATCGTCACACTCAACAACACTTCCACAGCCTTCTGGGGCAGAGCATTCCATATGTCCACCACTCTCTGGGTGAAAAAGTTTTTCCTTAACCCCGTTCTAAATGGCCTACCCCTTATTCTTAAACTGTGGCCCCTGGTTCTGGACTCACCCATCAGCGGGAACATGCTTCCTGCCTCCAGCATGTCCAATCTCCCAATCTCTTAATAATCTTATGTTTCAATCAGATCCCCTCTCAGCCTTCTAAATTCCAGAGTATACAAGCCCAGTCGCTCCAATCTTTCAACATATGACAGTCCCGCCATCCCGGGAATTAACCTCGTGAACCTACGCTGCACTCCCTCAATAGCAAGAATGTCCTTCCTCAAATTTGGAGACCAAAACTGCACACAGTACTCCAGGTGTGGTCTCACCAGGGCCCTGTACAACTGCAGAAGGACCTCTTTGCTCTTATACTGAATTCCCCTTGTTATGAAGGCCAGCATGCCATTAGCTTTCTTCACTGCCTGTTGTACTTGCATGCTTGCTTTCAGTGACTGATGTACAAGAACACCTAGATCTCATTGTGCTTCCCCTTTTCCTAACTTGACTCCATTTAGATAATAATCTGCCTTCCCGTTCTTACCTCCAAAGTGGATAACCTCACATTTACCCACATTAAACTGCATCTGCCCACTCACCCAACCTGTACAAGTCACCCTGCATTCTCATAATATCTTCTTCACATTTCACACTGCCACCCAGCTTTGTGTCATCAGCAAATCTGCTAATGTTACTTTTAATTCCCTCATCTAAATCATTAATATATATTGTAAACAGCTGCGGTCCCAGCACTGAACCCTGCGGTACCCCACTGGCACCGCCTGCCATTCCGAAAGGGACCCGTTAATCGCTACTCTTTGTTTTCTGTCAGCCAGCCAATTTTCAATCCATGTCAGTACTCTGCCCCCAATACCATGTGCCCTAATTTTGCCCACTAATCTCCTATGTGGGACTTTATCAAAAGCTTTCTTCAAGTCCAGGTACACTACATCCACTGGCTCTCCCTTGACCATTGTCATAGTTACATCCTCAAAAAATTCCAGAAGATTTGTCAAGCACGATTTCCCCTTCGTAAATCCATGCTGACTTGGACTGATCCTGTTACTACTATCCAGATGTGTCGTAATTTCATCTTTTATAATTGACTCCAGCATCTTTCACACCACCGACGTCAGGCTAACCGGTCTATAATTCCCTGTTTTCTCTCTTCTTCCCTTCTTGAAGAGAGGGACAACATTAACCACCCTCCAATCCACAGGAACTGATCCTGAATCTATAGAACATTGGAAAATGATTACCAATGCATCCACGATTTCTAAAGCCACCTCCTTAAGTACTCTGGGATGCAGACCATCTGGTCCCGAGGACTTATCAGCCTTCAGACCCAACAGCCTATCCAACACCATTTCCTGCCTAATATAAATTTCCTTCAATACATCCATTATCCTAGGTCCTTTGGCCACTATTATATCTGGGAGATTGTTTGTGTCTTCCCTAGTGAAGACAGATCCAAAGTACCTGTTCAACTCGTCTGCCATTTCCTTGTTCCCCATAATAAATTCACCCGCTTCTGTCTTCAAGGGCCCAATTTTGGTCTTAAGTATTTTTTTCCTTTTCACATATCTAAAAAGGCTTTTACTATCCTTCTTTATATTCTTGGCTTGTTTACCTTCGTACCTCATTTTTTCTCTGCATATTGCCTTTTTAGTTACCTTCTGTTGCTCTTTAAAAGTTTCCCAATCCTCCGGCTTCCTGCTCATCTTTGCTATGTTATACTTCTTCTCTTTTATTTTTATACTGTCCATTACTTCCCTTGTCAGCCACGGCCTCCCCTTACTTCCCTTCGGATCTTTCTTGCTCTTTGGAATGAACTGATCCTGCACCTTACGCATTATTCCCAGAAACACTTGCCATCGCTGTTCCACTGTCATCCCTGCTAGGGTATTGTTCCATTGAACTTTGGCCAGCTCCTCCCCCATAGCACCATAGTTCCCTTTGTTCAACCATAATACTGACACTTCCAATTTTCCCTTCTCCCTCTCAAATTGTAGATTAAAACTTACCATATTATGGTCACTACCTCCTAATGGCTCCTTTACCTCGAGGTGCCTGATCAAATCCAGTTCATTGCGCAACACTAAATCTAGAATTCTGTTCTCTCTGGTAGGCTCCAGTATAAGCTGTTCTAAGAATTCACAAACTCCCTTTCTTGGGGTCCAGTACCAACCTGATTCCTCCAGTCTATCTGCATGTTGAAGTCCCCCATAACAACTGTAGCATTACCCTTGCGACATGCCAATTTTAACTCTTGATTCAACGTACACCCTACATCCAGACTACTGTTTGGGGGCCTGTAGATAACTCCTATTAGGGTCTTTCTACCCTTAGAATTTCTCAGTTCTATCCATACTGACTCTACATCTCCTGATTCTGTGTCCCCCCTCGCAAGGGACTGAATATCATTCCTCACCAACAGAGCCACCCCACCCCCTCTGCCCATCAGTCTGTCCTTTCAATAGGACGTATACCGTTGAATATTCATTTGCCAGGCCCTGTCCACTTGAAGCCATGTCTCTGTTATTCCCACAACATCATACTTACCAATTTCCAGCTGTGCCTCAAGGTCATCCACTTTATTTCTTATACTCCGTGCATTCATGTACAATACCTTTAATTCATTACTCCCCTCACCTCCCATATCAATTCCTATTTCACTTGGCCATACTGTACGATCCCTTCCTGAGTTTTCTGCTCTGTTGATTCTGCTGTCATTCTTAACTTTTCTTATTCTCACTTTCCCTTTATCTCCATCCTTATGTTTCCAGTTCGTCCCCTCCCCCCCCCCCCCCACTACTTAGTTTAAACACACCCGTGTTGCAGAGGCAAACCTGGCTGCCAGAATGCTGGTGCCCCGCTTATTAAGGTGCAACCCATCCCTTTTGTTCAATTCATTCTTACCCCGAAACATGCCCCAGTGGTCCAAGAATGTAAATCCTTGCTTCCTGCACCAGTTCCTCAGCCACACATTCAGATCCATTATCCCCCTGTTCTTGACCACTCCAGCACAGGGAACTGGAAGCAAACCGGAGATAACCACCCTGGAAGTCCTGCTTTTCAGCCTTCTTCCGAGTTCTCTGAAGTCACGCTGTAGAATGTCTTTCCTCTTCTTCCCCACGTCAATTGTGCCGACACGCACCACCACTTCCGGATGTTCACCTTCACTCTTGACAATAAAAATAAGAATATTAAATAAATAAGTAAATCAATTACGGTATATGTATATTGAATAGATTTTTTTAAAACGTGCAAGAAACAGAAATACTGTATATTAAAAAAAGTGAGGTAGTGTCCAAGGATTCAATGTCTATTTAGGAGTCGGATGGCAGAAGGGAAGAAGCTGTTCCTGAATCGCTGAGCACGTGCCTTCAGGCTTCTGTACCTCCTACCTGATGGTAACAGTGAGGGAAGGTCTTGCTCTGGGTGCTGGAGGTCCTTAATAATGGACACTGCCTTTCTGAGACACCGCTCCCTGAAGAT
This sequence comes from Mobula birostris, assembly GCF_030028105.1. Lineage (NCBI taxonomy): Eukaryota > Metazoa > Chordata > Chondrichthyes > Myliobatiformes > Myliobatidae > Mobula > Mobula birostris. Next base: position 119,651,970 of record NC_092377.1, read on the forward strand.
GTCTTGGGTACTTTTTAGGCCCTTACCAAGATGAAGCTGATTAGATTTACAACCTTCTGCAGCTTCTTTTGATCCTGTGCAGTAGCCCCCACCCCCCATACCAGACAGTGATGCAGCCTGTCAGAATGCTCTCCATGGTACATCTATAGAAGTTTTTGAGTGTATTTGTTGACATGCCAAATCTCTTCAAACTCCTAATAGCCGCTGTCTTGCCTTCTTTATAGCTATATCAATTGAAATGTTTTGTAATTTCAAAACATTAAACTAACTCAAATGAAGACATGAGTTTGAAAATGTGGATGTAACCATGTTTACTTTAAGCGAGGTGTGCTTGTATCAGGTGGTAGTGTGATGACATATGCAATTCATGTATTTATACATATACCCCATAATGGATTATTTAAAGGAACAACAATGTTTAATCAACCAATGTATACAAATAGACTCTTCTTGGGCTTCCAGCTGGGTACAGGTATCGACTTTAGCCAGCTTTTCAATGACAAGATCTGCCATCCTGGAGAGGTCCTGGAGAGTGAGTATAGAGAGCTTGGTGGGAAGTTAAAAAGCAGGACCTCGAGGGTGGTAATCTCAGGATTGCTACCTGTACTACATGCCAGTGAGGGTAGGAATAGGATGCTCTGGAGGATGAACAAGTGGCTGAGGAACTGTTGTAGGGAGCAGGGTTTCAGATTTCAGGATAATTGGGACCTCTTCTGGGGCAGGTGGGACCTTTACAAGAGAGACAGGTTACACTTGAACTACAGGAGGACCAATATCCTTTCAGGGAGGTTTGTTAATGCTATTGGGGAGGCTTTAAACTAGATTTGCAGGGGGATGGGAACCAGAGTGCCAGAGCTGACAGTGTGGCTGGGGTGAAAATAAATGATGTTAAAAGTTCCAGCAAATCTGCTAATAGAAAGGTTGTGAGTGGTGGTAAAAATCTTCTGAGGTGTATATATTTCAATGCTAGGAGTATTGCGGGGAAGGCGGATGAGTTGAGGGCGTGGATTGACACGTGGAATTATGACGTTATAGCAATTAGTGAAACTTGGCTACAGGACGGGCAGGACTGGCAGCTTAATATTCCAGGGTTCCGATGTTTCAGATGTGATCGAGACAGAGGAATGAAAGGTGGGGGAGTAGCATTGCTTGTTAGGGAAAATATTGCAGCAGTGCTCAGGCCGGACAAATTAGAGGGCTTGTCTACTGAGTCCTTATGGGTGGAGCTGAGAAACAGGAAAGGTATGGCCACATTAGTGGGATTGTATTACAGACCACCCAATAGTCAACGAGAATTGGAAGAGCAAATCTGCAGAGAGATAGCAGGCAACTGCAGGAAACATAAAGTTGTGGTGGTAGGGGATTTTAATTTTCCATATATTGATTGGGTCTCCCATACTGTTAGGGGTCTAGATGGTTTAGAGTTTGTAAAATGTGTTCAGGAAAGTTTTCTAAATCAATATATAGAGGGACCATCTAGAGGGGAAGCAATATTGTATCTCCTGTTAGGAAACAAGCTAGGACAAGTGACAGAAGTCTGTGTAGGGAAGCACTTTGGTTCCAGTGATCATAACACCATTAGTTTCAGTTTGATCATGGACAAGGATAGATCTGGTCCTAGGGTTGAGGTTCTTAACTGGAAGAAGGCCAAATTTGAAGAAATGAGAAAGGATCGAAGAAGCGTGGATTGGGACAGGTTGTTCCCTGGCAAGGATGTGATCGGTAGGTGGGAAGCCTTGAAAGGAGAAATTTTGAGAGTGCAGAGTTTGTATGTTCCTGTCAGGATTAAAGGCAAGGTGAATAGGAATAAGGAACCTTGGTTCTCAAGGGATATTGCAACTCTGATAAAGAAGAAGAGGGAGTTGTATGACATGTATAGGAAGCAGGGAGTAAATAAGGTGCTTGAGGATTATAAGAAGTGCAAGAAAATACTTAAGAATGAAATGAGGAGGGCTAAAAAAAGACATGAGGTTGCCTTGGCGGTCAAAGTGAAGGATAATCCAAAGAGCTTTTAAAGCTATATTAAGAGCAAAAGGATTGTAAGGGATAAAATTGGTTCTCTTGAAGATCAGAGTGGTCAGCTATGTGCGGAACCAAAGGAAATGGGGGAGATCTTAAATAGGTTTTTTGCATCTGTATTTACTAAGGAAACTGGCATGAAGTCTATGGAGTTAAGGGAAACAAGTAGTGAGATCATGGAAACTGTACAGATCGAAAAGGAGGAGGTCCTTGCTGTCTTGAGGAAAATTAAAGTGGATAAATCCCCGGGACCCAACAGGGTGTTCCCTCGGACCTTGAAGGAGACTAGTGTTGAAATTGCAGGGGCCCTGGCAGAAATATTTAAAATGTCTCTGGCTACAGGTGAGGTGCCGGAGGATTGGAGAGTGGCTCATGTTCCGTTGTTTAAAAAAGGATCGAAAAGCAATCCGGGAAATTATAGGCCAGTAAGTTATAGGAATACAGATACAAAATTCCCTAAAAGTGGCGTCACAGGTAGATAGGGTCGTAAAGAGAGCTTTTGGTACATTGGCCTTTATTAATCAAAGTATTGAGTATAAGAGCTGGAATGTTATAATGAGGTTGTATAAGGCGTTGGTGAGGCCGAATCTGGAGTATTGTGTTCAATTTTGGTCACCAAATTACAGGAAGGATATAAATAAGGTTGAAAGAGTGCAGAGAAGGTTTACAAGGATGTTGCCGGGACTTGAGAAACTCAGTTACAGACAAAGGTTGAATAGGTTGGGACTTTATTCCCTGGAGCGTAGAAGAATGAGGGGAGATTTGATAGAGGTATATAAAATTATGATGGGTATAGATAGAGTGAATGCAAGCAGGCTTCTTCCACTGAGGCAAGGGGAGAAAAAAAACAGAGGACATGGGTTAAGGGTGAGGGGGGAAAAGTTTAAAGGGAACATTAGGGGGGGCTTCTTCACACAGAGAGTGGTGGGAGTATGGAATGAGCTGCCAGACGAGGTGGTAAATGCGGGTTCTTTTTTAACATTTAAGAATAAATTGGACAGATACATGGATGGGAGGCGTATGGAGGGATATGGTCCGAGTGCAGGTCGGTGGGACTAGGCAGAAAATGGTTCGGCACAGCCAAGGAGGGCCAAAAGGCCTGTTTCTGTGCTGTAGTTTCTATGGTTTTCTATGGTTTCTATCTTCCTCAGGGATGATGCCTGGGCATGTCTAGTCCAGTGGTATATACACCCCTATCGTTCATCCCTCCTGATGGGTTAGTCCTCATCCAACCAGGTTTCTGCATTCTCAACTTGCTTTCAATTGAATTCTAGTTCCTACTTAGAGTGATACCTTAATCTTTGTTAAAATTCTTTTCCTTTAGTTTTATTTTAATGGCTTCCTTTACCAAGTGGTCCCAACACCTTTGTGGCACTGAAGTCAAGCCTATGGCCATTGTGAATACAATGTTCTGCTACCGCCGATTTCTCCGGGTAACCCAAAGGGATGTACCTCCTATGCTCCTTGATGTTGTGAGTTCCGTTTGGCTGATGTACACTGCTGTGCATTCACAGGGAATCCTGTAAACACAAGCTGCCCTGAGGCCCATATCATCTTTGATCCGCATAATCTGCGATTTGAGCTTCCTTGCAGGAAACCCAAGCACATGGACTTATACCTCAACAATAACAGCCACCATCACATCTCCCAAGGTAGAGTGGTTCGTTCTACTTTGATTGACTGTGCAAAAACTCAGAGAGCCTCCATGATGAAATAAGATGATTACACATGACATTTCTACAGAATGGCTACAGGGTGAAGGAAATCAATCAGGCCGTTGAAATGGCCAAAGGAAGGAGGAGGAAAACTAACAAAGAGATGAGTTATAATCTTAGTCAGCTCCATCATAGGCACTATCCTGTGAAGGATTCAGGACAACTTCAAGGAGTGATGCCTCAGAAAGGCGGCATCTATCATTAGGGACCTTCACCACCCTCTTCTCATAGCTACCCTGAGGAAGGAGGTACAGAAGCCTGAAGAGACAACGTTTAGTTTGCTGATGTATTCTCTTATTGATCATTTTGTTGCTCCCTTTATGATCCAGTCTCTCTACTTGGCTCCCTCCTAAACATCATCAGCTGATGAATCCCCTGTCTTCATATCTCCAATGACTCCGATGGATTGAAGAAGATCCAGAGAGACAAAAGGAGAAGAAAGGGTCCAGAGCTGTTTGATCCACTTCCTACAGTGAGCCCACTCTTCCGCCTTCTCCCCATGATCTTTGAACCCTTGACTAATCAACAACCTTTCAACCTCTGCATTAAATCTACTCAATGACTTGGCCTCCACAGCCATCAGTGGCAATGATACCCAGTACATCAGTGACTCTGGGAGGAAACAAGATGACCAAGAGAAAACCCAGACGTTCCATGGGGAGGATGTAGAGTGACTACGTACGTAGGATGCTGGAATTGAACTGCAAACTCTGACACTCTGAGCTGTAGCAGTGTCACACTGACTGCTGCACCACTGTGGCACCCCAATGATATAATGATTGAAGGAATACACACTTTCTGATGAGGCAAGTCAACCAGTTCAATAACTTCAGATCATAACACCACCCCAGTTATTCCAGACAACAAGCAGAGAGGCCACCCCTTCTTTGTTTCCCTCAACTGCATGACCACTCCCTAATGCCTTTTACTCTCATCGCCTTTGTTCATGACTCTCTCCCGCTTTCCACCTGGTCAAGTGTAATGTTCAATCAGGTTGTGGGTCTGGCAAGGGATGCAGAAAGCACTCTCTGTGAATAGGTATATTAATCATTTCCTTACAAACAGTAAAAATTCCACCAAATATTCATGTTCCCCAAGTTACAAACACTAAAAAGTTGAATATTCAACAAACATACTTAGTTAAAAGAGCGCACAGAGCATACCTTCTCAATGATCATGTCTGAAACAAAGGAGGAAGAGTGCAAACCCCCTCCATGTGCTATTTTATAAATGCAGGATATTTGAAACTGACACTAGGCAGTTCTCCAATGGGAAAAGCATCAGCAGCTTCTAAACTAACCAATCCCAATGGGAGAACTTTCGACAATCAGAATAAGGCATACCCCTACAGGACACTACCCCTTGAAAGTTGCAAACGTGGTGATCCAGGCCTCAGACTAGTATGATTCTCACAGACTCACAACTAAGTTACAGATAAAAGACAAGAGTACAATATCCAGTAATGTAAACCCAATAGGCACCTCCCAGTGTACTATAGTAGTCCACCAGCTTCCCTTTGTCCCAATAGGGCACCAGCCCCACCCTGGAGTGTAATAACCAATGAGCTGCTCCCCCACCTAATTTTATACACTGACTCTGAGATATGATCAACCATATGAAGAAATAGGATAAGAAACCCGATGAAGAAATCTGGAGCCCGGGTCCCTCGGGCAGTTTGTTGCTGTTTACAACTTCACTCCAGCAACCTCTGAGACGACGCTGGTGTGAAGCTGTATTGGTGCTTGCCCTTGGACTACATCAGCAATGTGGAGAGGAGAATCCGCTGCAGGGGCGACAGCCTGTTCTTCAAATTTTCCACCCTGGCTTGTGCCCTGGAGAAGACACAGTCCACCAGAGGGGCAATCCCATGATCCCCTGGGATCAACGGCTGCCTACTACTGCTAGGGGCAGGTATAGCACTTGTTCTGCTTGTAAGGTTAAGTGCTAGGAGGGAGATCATTGAGGAGGGATGAATAGACGAGGGAGTTGCACAAGGAGTGATTCCTGCAGAAAGCAGAAAGTGTGTGGGAGGAAGATGTGCTTGGTGGTTGGATCCCTTTGGAGATGGAAGGTCCAGAGAATTATGTGCTTGGTGTGGAGGCTGGCAGTTTTGTCGGTGAGGACAAGTGGAACACTATCCCTGGTGTGGTGGTGGGAGGGTGGGGAGTAGTGGGATAAATGCTACACCTGCCCCTACACCTCACAACAATTCAGGGCCTCAAACAGTCCTTCCAGGTGAAGTGAAACTTCACCTGTGAGCCTGTTGGGGTCATCTCCTGCATCTGGAGCTCCCAGTATAGCCTCCTGTATATCAGAGTGAGCTGATATAGATTGAGAGATGGTTTTGGCAAACACCTATGCTCTGTCTGCCAGAAAAAAGCGGGATCTCCCAGTGGCTATCCACTTCTAACTCCACTTTCCATTCCCAATCCTGATATGTCAATCCATGGCCTCAAATACTGCCACAATAAGGCCGCACAGGTTGGAGCAACAACACCTTATATTCTGTCTCCAACCTGATGGCATGAACATCGATTTCCCAAATTTCTGGTAATGCCTCCACCCCACCTCCACTTCACCATTTCCCATCCCCTTTTTCCTCTTTCTCCTTATCTCCTTACCTGTCCACCGTCTCCTTCTGGGGCTCCTCTCCTGTTTTCTTTCTTCCATGGCCTTTTGTCCTCTCCTATTTAATTTCCCCGTCTCCAGCCTTGTATCTCTTCCCATCTCTTTACTTCATCCCTCCCCCTCCAGGTTTCACCTGTCACCTGGTGTTCCTCCCTCCTCCACCACTCCACCTCCCCGCACCTTTTAAATCTACACCTCGACTTTTTTCCTTCAGTCCTGCTGAAGGGTCTCGGCCCGAAAAGTCGACTGTTCTCCTTTCCATGGATGCTGCCTGGCCTGACGAGTTCCTCCAGCATTTTGTGTGTGTTACCGGATTTCCAGCATCTGCAGATTTTCTCTTGTTTGTAATATACCGTGACAGACCTGTAACTTAGCAACAACAGTCCAATGCAATACATAATATAGAAGAAGAAAAAAGTAAAACTAACGAAATAAGTAAGTAAATCAATTAGAGTTGGAGTTGGAGGCCTGACCTCACTGACTGACGGGGCAGGTTTGAGGACCGAGTCTCCTCCCTCCCCAGTTCCGTCTGATTCCCCACAGCGGCACGACCAACATATATACACACATATAAATATATACATACACATATACATACACACATATGTATATACATACACATACATACATATACACATACATACACACACACACACATATATATACACACACATACATACTCACACACACACATATATATATATATCCCTCTCCCTCCCTCTCCCTCTCGTTTTCTCTTCTTAAGCCAATCATAGTCCGTGTTCCCGAAAAAAGCTGTCCCGCCCTCCTTCCAGTCCACTCAGAAACCGGTATTCTGATGAGTGGCTCCCGGCTCGTCCAATCGAGTAGGCAGCGAGGGTCTGGCCGGAATGTCCCGGTGAAGGCGGAAGTAGCTTTGTTTGGATCGGGACGACGACGGAGAAAGATGAAGCGTCGGTGTAACGGTGGGTCTCGGGGCCGGTCGGAGAAATGGAGATGGAGGAGAAGAGGGAGTTAGAGGTGGAGGAGGTGACACGTTCCGGAGGAGTGGGGTTTGGGGTGGAGGACGGAGGGATCGAATGCGGCATCAAACCTGCTCCTCTGGCCCCTACGCATTTCCCCATCCTGTAACTTGTTCAGTTTCTAAAATCGTCCATGTCTCTGCAACCCACGGCTAAACCCCATCTTACTCGCTGCACTTTTGTAGGCGTCCGTCCCTTCCACTGTCTGACTGATAGGAAACTGAGGTCAGACCAGGAGCAAGATCATGGCAGGAAACCCCTAGTGGGGTCTGGGAAACTGTTTTCTGACTGGTGTATGTGTTGTCCATTTGGGTCGGGTAAGGATCCACAGGGTGGTGAGACTTCGTCAAGGGCGAGCAAGGGATCAAATCCTTTGCACTTTATGATTTTGGGAACGAACAGCCCCAGGAGCTGGGAGAATGTTGAGTGACAGAATGGGATAGCAGCATGAACTCAATGGGCTGAACAGCCTTTACAGCGTCTCCTCCCCCCCCCCCCCCCCCCCAGATTCTGCCAGTGACAGGCTTCCAGAGTTCACAGTGGTTTCTCAGCAGTGTCCCATCTGTTTCCAGAGTCGGGGTTCTCACCATCACCCCCAGATCCATACCTCATCGTAAGGGGGTGTCTGTGGTCCCTCCACCTCTCCCTGTCTCTATGACGACTCCCCCACCTGCCTCTACACTTCCTCCCGTCTCTGTGGACTGCTCCACCCTCCTACACCCCTCCCCATCTCTATGACACCAACCCCTCCATTCTCTGCACCTCTTCCTGTCTCTGTAAACCCCTCTGGCCCTGGCAACCCTCCCCGTCTCTGTGACCGGATGCAGCCCCTAAACCCTTCCCCACCTCTGTGACCCCACCCTCGCTCAACACGGCTCCCCATCTCTGTGAATCACTCCAGCCCCTGCATCCCTCCAAGTCTCCATTACCCCTTCTGCCCCCAGCACTAGGGAAGGGGTTGTGCAATGTTTGTGTGTGCGGGAGGGGTGATAAGGAATATGAGGGGTGGGGTGAGGGATAGTGGGGGGAAAGGGTGTAGGTGTTGGTTTTAATGCCAGCTCTGGTGGTAGGGCAGGTTCCAGTGGAGGGTGAGTGGGTGATGGGGTGCAGTAGGCTCTGGCGACAGGGTCATAGGAGGGTAACGGAGTGTTGGGAGGATGTGAAGGTGAGTTTACTCCCTGCAATCCCATCGGCGTCCATCCCTCCACTGTCTTGACTGAACACTGTGTGATTCCTGTCCTCGCGCACTCCTGTGAAGCATTACGGAAAAGTTTCCTGAGGTAAAATCACAATTAACCTGTAGCATTCACATCCTTTAGGATCACCCGTTCCACTGACTGATCCATGCTGGTACAAAGCCTGTTCCCAGGACACATATACCAGTGGGTGTCCATCTCTGAGCTCAGACAGAGATTAAATCACCCCTCCCTTCCCATTACTGAGAATCACCCTGAGTGAAATGTGCTAGTGTGAGGCAGGCTGAGTGAGCACAGTTCTGTGTTTTGCAGTGCTGTGTTACGGTCAGGGAGACGTCCATAAGAAGATTGTGAAGAAGCTGAAAATCACCCAGTATGAAGAGCCAGATATTCCCTATGTTCTGTTTGTCTACAGTGTGTCTCGTGAAACTGAGGATCTTCGAAATGCCCTCCAGTGGGTCACAGGTAAATACTCTCATTCCCTGTCTCTCAGTGAGCTGGTGTTTTCTCTTTGAGCATTTCTGCTGCCTTTTCTCTCCTGCCGTTAAACGATTGTGAAGCATAAAACAACCTCCTGGAGGAACTCGGGTCAGGCAGCATCTGTGGAGGCAGAGAGATTGATCACGTTTTGTCTTGAAACCCTGTGTCAGGAGTGAATTATTGACCATCCCTCTGTCTGCACAGACCTCGTCTGACCCACACAGTTCCTCCAGTTATAAAGAAGGGAAAATCTGCAGTTGCTGGAAATCACACAAAATGCTGGAGGAACTCCGCAGGCCAGTCAGCATCTGTGGAAAAGATTAAACAGTGGACATTTCGGGCTGAGACCCTTCATCAGGACAATTCCTCCAGTTGCTTGTTTTCTGCTTCACATTCCGGTATCTACGGTCCCGTGTCTCCAAATACCTGTAAGCTGGAGACTCCCGTGCTCTGTCTGAAATGGTGTGTGTGGATCTTTCTGTGGACCTGAGTGGGGGACTAAGGGCTGAGCTGAAAGTCCCAGCAGAGAAACAGTGTCTCTGTCAATTCTGCATCTCCTGTGGTGAGGGTGGGGACTGCCTTGTACACAGGCAGCATCATCCCTGCTCCACCCAGACAGGCACGGGGGCAGGAGGTGGGCACAGCCCCAGGTGGAAGGTGCTGAGCCCAAGGCTGATGTACCCAGTGGGTTTCTGAATTTGGTGGGACGCTCACAGAACACTCTATTATGTTCATATTTGGAGTATTGTGGGCAGATCTGGTCACAAGCCTACAGGAAAGATTTCAATAAGATTGATAGAGTGCAGTGAAAATTTAAAAGGATATTGCTGAGACTTGAGGCTCTGAGTACAGGGAAAGTTTGATTCAGAATTTATTCTCTGGAGTGTTGGAGGATGAAAAGCGATTAGCGAGTGAGACACAAAATTATGGTGTAGAGAGGGTGAATGCAAGCTGGCTTTTTCCACTGAGGTTCAGTGAGACTGAAACTAGAGATCATGGGTGAAGGGTGAGAGGTGAAATGTTCAAGGTGAACCTGAGAGGGAACATCTTCACTTCGAGGGTGAGGCGGGGATGGATTGAGCTGCCAGTGGAACTGGGTACAATTGTAACATTTAAGAGATGTTTGGATAAGTACAGTACATGGTGGGAGGGGTATGTAGGACTATGGTCCAGATGGGATGAGCTAGAATAACAGTTCAGCATGACTTAGATGGGCTGAAGGGCCTATTTCTGCGCTGTAATGCTCTATGAATCTATGTTACTCTGTGATTCAGGAGGTGGGACAGCGTGGAAGGAAGACAGTGTTGTGAGTCTGTTGGTCAGCTCCTGACACACTGTGGTCAGAGAATACGATGGTGACTGAACCGGGCTTATTCCATGGGAGAAACAGAATCTGTGAGTACCAGGCTGCACCTCACACTTCACAGTAAACTGCCCCCATGGAATATCAGGGACGTGTACAATGTGTGTCTGGGATGGGAGTGTTGGGAGACTGACGGAACTGTACCCAGTCAGTCAGTGACTGTGCCAGGAGTACTGGCAGATCAAGTCCCCAGACTCACCTCTACCTCTCTCTGTGAGCTCTCCAGTTCTGACTCTCTCCTGGGGAGTTTGATCACAGGACTGGGTGGATGGGACAGTCTCCTACTGGGTCACTCAGAGATCCCTCCACTCAGCTGTGTTGTGTGGGACTAAACACATTAAACAGAGATGAGTACAACCTTGTGACTGAAATCTGTGTAATTCTATCACAGAGAAACAAGGGGAGAGACGAGAAGACATCTGTGCTGTGGTCCTGCTGGAAAAGTCTTTGGATAAGCAGAGTAAGCCGGAATATGTTGCTCACCAGGGAATGTTTGATGATAAAACTGTGGTTGTCCGAATTCTCTGGAAACAGGAGAAGAATTCAGCGAGTAAGATTCGGAAGGGTCCCAAGAGCAACTCAGAGGCAATGAAGAAAATCAAAGAGTCCATCAAGGAGTGTCAGAGTGAGTAACACTTTCAACCTAGACCTTTTTACACTTGTTAATCCCAGTGTGTGATGTGCAGATGGTGACGATACTCGTCCCCCTGCTGACCTGGTCTGGTCGGTAGGTTACTCCACACCACCAGGGGTCGATTCTTCACCGTGCTCTGGACTGACCAGGGAAATGGTTCAGTTCTGTAACAGAGGTGGAGACTGTCAGTGACTTCCCTCTGTCAGTGGATTAAAGATCAAGTTACAGGCCAGCTCCCCATTTTCTGTCCTGGTTTTGAAATGCTCGGAAAATGTGTTTACCGAACACTGTCCTGGATGTGTAACCTTGTGTTGACTGTTCATGGATTTTCTCGTGAGAATGCCCTCACAATAGAAACTCATGTTTTCCTGAGAACTGGAATGATGAATTAGCCAGTGATTCCCTGCTTCCACTCTCCTTCACTGTATTGATTAGTTGGGAATGGGGATCACTGTCCTGGGACAAAGAGCATTGAGCACTGAGATGAGGAGGTGTTTCTGAAGTGTTGTATCTCTACCTCGGGAAGGTGTTTACACCCAGTTGTTGGGGATATCTGATGCAAGGTCATTGGAATGGGTATCAAGGACCTGAAAACTGGATGGAAAGGAGGAGCATTCCATTCTCCACCTCTAACTCTCTCTTCTCCATCCTGTGCACTCAGAAACCGGTATGCTGATGAGTGGCTACCAGATCAGCCAATCGAGTAGGCAGCAAGGGTCTGGCCAGAATGTCCCGGTGAAGGCGGAAGTGGCTTTGTTTGGATCGGGACGGCGACGGAGAAAGATGAAGCGTCGATGCAACGGTGCGTCCCGGGGCAGGTCGGAGAAATGGAGATGGAGGAGAAGAGGGGGTTAGAGGTGGAGGAGAAATGGAGGAGGTGACATGTTCCGGAGGAGAGGGGTTTTGGGTGGAGGATGGAGGGATTGAATGAGGTATCAAACCTGCTCCTCTGGCCCCTACGCATTTCCCCATCCTGTAACTTGTTCAGTTTCTAAAATCGTCCGTGACTCTACAACCCACGGCTAAACCCCACCTTACTTGCTGCCCTTCTGTAGGCGTCCGTCCCTTCCACTGTCTGACTGATAGGAAGCTGACACAACTACTCCAGTCTGTCAGAGGTCAGACCAGGAGCAAGATCGTGGCAGGAAACCCCCCAGTGGGGTCTGGGAAACTGTTTTCTGACTGGTGTATGTGTTGTCCATTTGGGTCGGGTAAGGGTGAGACTTCGTCAAGGGCGAGCAAGGGATCAGATCCTTTGCACTTTAAGATTTTGGGACTGAACAGCCCCAGGAGCTGGTTGAATGTTGAGTGACAGAATGGGATAGCAGCATGAACTCAATGGGCTGAACAGCCTTTACAGTGTTTCCCCCCCCCCCCCCAGATTCTGCCAGTGACAGGCTTGCAGAGTTCACAGTGTCCCATCTGTTTCCAGAGTCAGGGTTCTCACCATCACCCCAGATCCATATCTCATCGTAAGGGGGTGTCTGTCCACCTCTCCCTGTCTCTATGACGACCCCCCCCACCTGTCTCTACACTTTCTCCCGTCTCTGTGGACTGCCTCACCTTCCTACACCCCTCCCCATCTCTATGACACCAACCCCTCCATTCTCTGCACCTCTTCCTGTCTCTGTAAACCCCTCTGGCCCTGGCAACCCTCCCCGTCTCTGTGACCAGATGCAGCCCCTAAACCCTTCCCCACCTCTGTGACCCCCCCCCAGCTCAACACCCCTCCCCATCTCTGTGAACCACTCCAGCCCCTGCATCCCTCCAAGTCTCCATGACCCTTCTGCCCCCAGCACTAGGGAAGGGGTTGTGCAATGTTTGTGTGTGCGGGAGGGGTGGTAAGGAATATGAGGGGTGGGGTGAGGGATAGTGGGGGGAAAGGGTGTAGGTGTTGGTTTTAATGCCAGCTCTGGTGGTAGGGCAGGTTCCAGTGGAGGGTGAGTGGGTGATGGGGTGCAGTAGGCTCTGGCAACAGGGTCATAGGAGGGTAACGGAGTGTTGGGAGGATGTGAAGGTGAGTTTACTCCCTGCAATCCCATCGGCGTCCATCCCTCCACTGTCTTGCCTGAACACTGTGTGATTCCTGTCCTCGCGCACTCCTGTGAAGCATTACGGAAAAGTTTCCTGAGGTAAAATCACAATTAACCTGTAGCATTCACATCCTTTGGGATCACCCGTTCCACTGACTGATCCATGCTGGTACAAAGCCTGTTCCCAGGACACATATACCAGTGGGTGTCCATCTCTGAGCTCAGACAGAGATTAAATCACCCCTCCCTTCCCATTACTGAGAATCACCCTGAGTGAAATGTGCTAGTGTGAGGCAGGCTGAGTGAGCACAGTTCTGTGTTTTGCAGTGCTGTGTTACGGTCAGGGAGACGTCCATAAGAAGATTGTGAAGAAGCTGAAAATCACCCAGTGTGAAGAGCCAGATATTCCCTATGTTCTGTTTGTCTACAGTGTGTCTCGTGAAACTGAGGATCTTCGAAATGCCCTCCAGTGGGTCACAGGTAAATACTCTCATTCCCTGTCTCTCAGTGAGCTGGTGTTTTCTTTGAGCATTTCTGCTGCCTTTTCTCTCCTGCTGTTAAACGATTGTGAAGCATAAAACAACCTCCTGGAGGAACTCGGGTCAGGCAGCATCTGTGGAGGCAGAGAGATTGATCACGTTTCGTCTTGAAACCCTGTGTCAGGAGTGAATTATTGACCATCCCTCTGTCAGCACAGACCTCGTCTGACCCACACAGTTCCTCCAGTTATAAAGAAGGGAAAATCTGCAGTTGCTGGAAATCACACAAAATGCTGGAGGAACTCCGCAGGCCAGTCAGCATCTGTGGAAAAGATTAAACAGTGGACATTTCGGGCTGAGACCCTTCATCAGGACAATTCCTCCAGTTGCTTGTTTTCTGCTTCACATTCCGGTATCTACGGTCCCGTGTCTCCAAATACCTGTAAGCTGGAGACTCCCGTGCTCTGTCTGAAATGGTGTGTGTGGATCTTTCTGTGGACCTGAGTGGGGGACTAAGGGCTGAGCTGAAAGTCCCAGCAGAGAAACAGTGTCTCTGTCAATTCTGCATCTCCTGTGGTGAGGGTGGGGACTGCCTTGTACACAGGCAGCATCATCCCTGCTCCACCCAGACAGGCACGGGGGCAGGAGGTGGGCACAGCCCCAGGTGGAAGGTGCTGAGCCCAAGGCTGATGTACCCAGTGGGTTTCTGAATTTGGTGGGACGCTCACAGAACACTCTATTATGTTCATATTTGGAGTATTGTGGGCAGATCTGGTCACCAGCCTACAGGAAAGATTTCAATAAGATTGATAGAGTGCAGTGAAAATTTACAAGGATATTGCCGAGACTTGAGGCTCTGAGTACAGGGAAAGTTTGATTCAGAATTTATTCTCTGGAGTGTCGGAGGATGAAAAGCGATTAGCGAGTGAGACACAAAATTATGGTGTAGAGAGGGTGAATGCAAGCTGGCTTTTTCCACTGAGGTTCAGTGAGACTGAAACTAGAGATCATGGGTGAAGGGTGAGAGGTGAAATGTTCAAGGTGAACCTGAGAGGGAACATCTTCACTTCGAGGGTGAGGCGGGGATGGATTGAGCTGCCAGTGGAACTGGGTACAATTGTAACATTTAAGAGATGTTTGGATAAGTACAGTACATGGTGGGAGGGGTATGTAGGACTATGGTCCAGATGGGATGAGCTAGAATAACAGTTCAGCATGACTTAGATGGGCTGAAGGGCCTATTTCTGCACTGTAATGCTCTATGAATCTATGTTACTCTGTGATTCAGGAGGTGGGACAGCGTGGAAGAAAGACATTAGTGTTGTGAGTCTGTTGGTCAGCTCCTGACACACTGTGGTCAGAGAATACAATGGTGACTGAACCGGGCTTATTCCATGGGAGAAACAGAATCTGAGTACCAGGCTGCACCTCACACTTCACAATAAACTGCCTCCATGGAATATCAGGGACGTGTCCGATGTGTGTCTGGGATGGGAGTGTTGGGAGACTGACGGAACTGTACCCAGTCAGTCAGTGACTGTGCCAGGAGTACTGGCAAATCAAGTCCCCAGACTCACCTCTACCTCTCTCTGTGAGCTCTCCAGTTCTGACTCTCTCCTGGGGAGTTTGATCACAGGAATGGGTGGATGGGACAGTCTCCTACTGGGTCACTCAGAGATCCCTCCACTCAGCTGTGTGTGGGAATAAACACATTAAACAGAGATGAGTACAACCTTGTGAATGAAATCTGTGTAATTCTATCACAGAGAAACGAGGGGAGAGACGAGAAGACATCTGTGCTGTGGTTCTGCTGGAAAAGTCTTTGGATAAGCAGAGTAAGCCGGAATATGTTGCTCACCCGGGGACGTTTGATGATAAAACTGTGGTTGTCCGAATTCTCTGGAAACAGGAGAAGAATTCAGCGAGTAAGATTCGGAAGGGTCCCAAGAGCAACTCAGAGGCAATGAAGAAAATCAAAGAGTCCATCAAGGAGTGTCAGAGTGAGTAACACTTTCAACCTAGACCTTTTTACACTTGTTAATCCCAGTGTGTGATGTGCAGATGGTGACGATACTCGTCCCCCTACTGACCTGGTCTGGTCGGTAGGTTACTCCACACCACCAGGGGTCGATTCTTCACCGTGCTCTGGCCTGACCAGGGAAACTGTTCAGTTCTGTAACAGAGGTGGAGACTGTCAGTGACTTCACCTCTGTCAGTGGATTAAAGATCAAGTTACAGGCCAGCTCCCCATTTTCTGTCCTGGTTTTGAAATGCTCGGAAAATGTGTTTACCGAACACTATCCTGGATGTGTAACCTTGTGTTGACTGTTCATGGATTTTCCTGGGAGAATGCCCTCACAATAGAAACTCGTGTTTTCCTGAGAACTGGAATGATGAATTAGCCAGTGATTCCCTGCTTCCACTCTCCTTCCCTGTATTGATTAGTTAGGAACGGGGATCACTGTCCTGGGACAAAGAGCTCCGAGCACTGAGATGAGGAGGTGTTTCTGAAGTGTTGTATCTCTACCTCGGGAAGGTGTGTTTACCCAGTTGTTGGGGATATCTGATGCAAGGTCATTGGAATGGGTATCAAGGACCTGAAAACTGGATGGAAAGGAGGAGCTGGGTTGGCGATCATCTGGGACCTCATTCGGAGGGGCAGGAAGGTACAAGAGTTAGTCGATCCACTTTGTTTCTGTTTTATTGACTCAGGTATTCCAAACCTGAGATAGTAAAGATAGACAAAACATTGTGTTTGCTCCACACACAAAATGCTGAAGGAACTCAGCAGGTCAGGCAGCATCTATGGGAATGAATAAACAGTCAGCATTTTGGTCCAAGACTCTTCTTCAGGGCTGGAAAGGAAGGGGAAGGACGCCAGAATAAAAAGATGGGTGGAGGGGTAAGAGGTACGTGAAGCCAGGTAGATAGTAAAAGTAAAAGGGCTTCAGAGAAAGGAACCTGATTGGAGAGAAGAGTGGATCATTGAAGAAAGAGGAGGGAACCCAGGGGAGGTGATAGGCAGGTAGGAAGAGGTAAGAGGCCAGAGTGGGGAGTAGAGGATGGGGAGAGAGGAACCTTTTCATCAGAAGGTGAAATCAATATTCATGCCATCAGGTTGACCACCCAAAAGGAATATTAGGAGTTGCTCCTCCACCCTGAGGACAGCCTCATCATGTCAGAATGGGAATGGAAATCGGAATGAAAATGTTTAGCCCCTGGGAAGTACCTCCTTTAGCGGAAGGCGTGGAGGTGCTTGACAAAGTGGTCCCCAATCTACAATTGGTTTCCCAAAGTAGGGGAGGCCGCATTGGGAGCACCAGACACGATAGAGAACCACAGCAGATTCACAGGTGAAGTGTTACCTCACCTGAGAGGTCTGTCTGGGGCCCTGACTGGAGGTGAGGGAGAATGTGCATGGACAGGTGTAGTAGCTCTTTGGTCATTTGCAGGGCTAAGTACCGGGAGGGAGATTAGTGAGGACAGATGAGTGGACAAGAGAATCATGGAGGGAGCAATCGCTGTGGACAGCAGAGAGAGCGTGGGGGAGGTGAAGATAAGCTTGGTGGTAGGTTATCCTTAGAGATGGTGGAAGTTGTGGATAATGACACTTTGGAAATGGAGGCTAATGGGTTAGTAGAAATGGACAAGAAGAACTATTATTGTGAAGGCGGTGGGAAGACTAAGTGAGCACGGATGTTTGGGAAATGGAGGAGATGCAGGTGAGGGCAGCAAAAACAGTGGAGGAAGAGAAACCCTTGTTCTTTGAAGGAAGAGGAAATCTCTGCTGCCCTGGAAAGGAAAACTGCATCCTGGGAACAGATGCAGCAGAGATGAAGGAACTGAGAAAAGGGAATAGCATTTTTACAGGAGACGGTGGGATGTGGTAGAGTCAAGATAACTGTGGGAATTGTTAGTTTAT
This sequence comes from Mobula birostris, assembly GCF_030028105.1. NCBI lineage: Eukaryota > Metazoa > Chordata > Chondrichthyes > Myliobatiformes > Myliobatidae > Mobula > Mobula birostris. The sequence goes on from NC_092377.1 coordinate 119,669,440, forward strand.
AAAAGATATTGGTCGACAGTTTGTCTCCAAAGATAGGCACAGAGTTCACAGAGGGGGAGGTGTTCAGAATGGACCAAGTGAATTTGAGGCAAGGTGGAAATTGACGGCAAAGTTGCTGAAATTGACAAGCTCAGTGTGGGTGCATGAAACAGCACCAATGCAGTTATCAATGGGGCATGGGAAGAGTTGGGGAGTATTTGGGAGAAGACTTGGAACATGGACTATTCTACGTTGCCAATGAAGACGCAGGCATAGCTGGGGCCCATGTGTGTGCCCGTGGCTACCCCTCTGATGTAGAGAAAGTGGAAGGAACTGAAAGAAAAATGGTTCTAGGTTCACACCAGTTCTGGAGACAGAGGAGGGCGGTGGAGGATGGGGAAATGCTTTGTTCTTTTATTGAGAAAGAAAATTTGTGTTTGTTTAGTGACTCTGAAGCTGCTCATTAGGCCTGAGCTCTGGGCCAAGATCATTCCGTCCCTCCCCACTACATTTCTGTTTCTCATCCCATCTGATGCACTTCCCATTTGTCCACATTTATCACCACCTGCCAAGGATCAGTACAACACTCTCCACTGTCCAGCATGGAACATGGAACCGTACAGCAGAGGGACAGGCCTTTCAGCCCACCGTGTTGTATTGAACTAATTAAACTGGTCATTAAATGTCCAATTAAACTTACCCCTTCTGCCAACACAGTGTCCAGATCCATCCATTCTCTGTATATTCATGTGTCTGTTGAAGAGCCTCATAAATACCCCCATCATATCTGCCTCCACCACCACCCCAGGCAGCACATTCCAGGCTCCCACCGCTCTTTATGCTGTTAAAAAGAAATAACTTTTCCCCATACATCTTTGTATTTACCACACCACCCACCTGAAATGCCTGCCCTTTTCTGTTAGACATGTTGACCCTCTATCCACGCTTCCTGTGGTCGTATAAACTCTATCTGCCTCCACCACTCCACAGAAAACAATTTGCTTGTTCAGTTTTTCCTCAAAGTACATGCTCACTGATCCAAGCATCATCCTGGTGAACCTCTTTTGCACCCTCTCCAAAGCCTCAACAACCGTCCTGTAATGGGAATGTGAATGACCTGAATAGCATGTGAAACATTATGTGTGGCTTCACAAGTTTGATAAATCTGAAACAAAACTTCCCAACTCTTCAACTCTCTGCATGAACCAATAAAGGCAAGCACGCCTTCTTTATCATACTATCAACCAACACAGCCACTTTCAGAGAACTCTGGACTTAGTTTCTGTAATATCAATACTGTTAATGGTCCTGTCATGAACTCTGTCCTGTCCCTTTATATTGGATCTCCCAAAGGTCATCACCTCACAACTGGAATGGATGAAAATCCATATACCATTACTCCTCCCATACCTGCAACTTGTTGTTATCCTGCTGTATCCTTTGGGAGTCTTTTACATAATCTAAAACACCACCAATCTTCACATTGTCTGCAAACTCACTGACCCACCCATCTGCATTTCCATCTGGGTCATATATATCACAGACAGCAGACGTCCCAGTCTAGATTCAGCAGATAAAATACAGACTGGGATCTCCTTAGTACAAGCTGTTTAGACAGGATAGAATTTGTTCGGTGCATCAGGAGGGTTTCTGAAATCAATGTGAAGATATTACAACGAGAGGACGGGCCATACTGGCCAGGTGACTGACCTTTCAATGGGAGAACAGTCAGGAAACAGCGATCGCAACTTCTTAACATTTAAAACAGCTATTCATAATGATAAGTATGGATTTCGTGGGACAGTTAATTGGGAACAGCTGATGTTGGGCAAGTCCACATTCACTTGTGGAGGGTGTTTAAAGACAAACTACACAGAACACAGGACAGGTATGTTCCAGTCAGAAGGAAAGACAAGGACAGCAAGGGAAGCTTTGATGTTGAGAGAGGTGGTGAATTTAATCAAGAGAAAGGAAATGTAAATAAGGAAATGTAATTGAGGATTAAAAAAATGCCAGAAAAGAACTCAAGAAATGAATTAAGAAAGCCAGGTGGGCCATGAAAAGTCTTTGCAAGTAGGAGTAAAGGGAATCCCAAGGCATTCTACACATACATCCAGAGCAATGAGAGGGCAGGACCACTCAAGAATGAAGGAGGGAACGTGTGCTTGGAGGGTGAGGATGTGGGCGAGGTCAAAAATGGGTAAAAAGGGATCGAGTGCTTTTCCGGTGTATATGCTTAAATACTTAATGACTATGCTGCCTCCCTTTGTTGGGGGCTGGGAGCGTCACATCACAAAATCAAATGACTTTGTTTAAATGATAACCAACATCCAGCTGGACCCAGAGCACATAGTGATCAGTTTCAACATGGTGTCCCTGTCCATGAGAGTTTCCATTAAGGTCAGCTTGGTCCTCTTGCAGTCAAAGTTTGATAAGGGCACCACTGACCTTTTTGAGCACACCCTTACATCGGTGTACTTCCTCTATAAGGGGAACGACTGAACAAACGGACGAAATGGCCAGGGATTGCCCTTGTCACTGGCTATTGCTGATTTCTGCACGAGTTCATCGCCCTTATGGCCCAAATGCTTCTTCAGATATGTCAATGACATCTTTGTAATGTGGCCTCATGGACTCCAGGCACCCCAACAGTTCCATGACCATCTGATGTCCATCCGAACATTCAATTTAGTGGACATGGAGAAGAATGGTTGCCTTCCATTCCTGGAGAATCTAATGCGACAGAAACGGGACGGTAACCTTGGGCATGGCATCTGTCGGAAACCCACTCACACAGATTTATACCTCAATATCAGCCACCGTCTTGCCTCCCAATGTAGAGCAGTTCTTTCCACTTCAATTAACCATGCGAAAACTATCCTGGACCCAGAGAGTCTCCGAGGAAGTAAGATGATTATGCATGTCATTCCTACAGAACAGCTACAAGATGAAGGAAATCAATCAGGACCTTAAAACCGCCAACAGAAAAACCAGGAAACCTAACAACATGTCACAATGGGGTGCTGGAAACAGGCCCAAATGCAGGACACAGACACTGAAGTACAAGGAACAGGACTTGACTAGAGTAGGGACGTGACAGGATTCAGGCAAGGAACAGGGACAAGAACGCAGAGTTGGGCTAGGGAAAGCAGGATCAAGACTAGGAACCAGGAGAACTAGGAGACAAGGCATGGACTCCGAGCACGAGACTGGACAAGGACCCAAAACCTGGGTCTTGCCTCAGGCTCGGACCCCAGAACCAGGCAAGGACATAACATGGCTTGAGGCTCGGGGCCTTGGGTCTTGAGCTTGGCCACGGGATCCTCGAGGCCTTGGAGCTCAGAGACAGACTGGGATCTAAACATCAACATAGAGCCAGGACTTATCCTTCAACAAGCTGGGACTCATCTTTAACACGACACTAACATGAGACAGGACAGAACATAGACATAGAGCCAGGACTTATCCAAAGACAAGCCAGACTCAACTTCTCCACACCAAGGTGGGACAGGTCATCTGTTGGGTGACAGCAGGACGGCCAGACTTACCCAACAGAGGCAAAGACAAGACAAGACATGTCCCCCCGCAGGGCAACAGCCAGACGGCCTGACTTACCCCACAGAGGTGAGGACAAGAGGAGACAAACATCAAAGAACAACAGACAGTTCTATCTCTGCTCCAGGGTAGCTCCAAGTCTCAGTTTAGCCAGCAACCTCAGCTGGCTACAGAAACAGCCAAATCCATACCTCAAAGACTACTTCTACAAGTGGCAACAAGGCTCCATGAAGCAGTGGTCCTCCAACTAGGCCTAGAGATCACAAATGGTTTCATTGACAGGTTGCTCTAAGGGGAACTGACAAGACAAACCAGCCACCCACACTCAATCCCAAGGCTACTTATATTGAAAGCCCAAAGATGGGAATCAGGTGCCTATAATTAATTCAAACAAGGGACAGCTGGAAGACCCGGAGTCCTGAGTCCACGGACCGGACTGTGAACTGGAATGCGGACATCATGGACCGGACCATGACACAACAAGGAGGAACTGTGAACCGGAATGCGGACATCATGGACCGGACCATGACACAACAAGGAGGAACGTTTTTGCCTGTCTTCCCTATGTTTCCACAGTGACAGGAAAGATCACTAGGGTCTTGAAGAAATACCATCCACAAACATGCAAGGAAGCTCGAATCATAGTTTATGTGAGTCAAGGATGACCTAGCACTCAGGTCAGTTGGCGATTACTGGATTCTCATGAGTGTGGAGCAGTGTTTATCGGCCTGGTGGAAACCCACACTGAGGAGGACAGTAGGTGTATCCATTTAGGTTACCCGGAGGAATCAGTGGTAGCAGAACATTGCATTCACAATGTACATAGGGTTGACTTCAATGGCACAAAATTACTGTGATGCGCCAATGGCTTTCAGGATCACCTGGTAAATAAAGGAAGCTATTGAAATAAACCTAGAGGAAAAGAATTCTAACAAAGTCGAAGGTCTCGCTCTCAGTAAGAACTGGAATTTGATTGTAAAGAAGCTGGGAGAACGAAAACCTTATTGGATGAGGACTAACCGATCAGGACAAACTGACTACAGAGGTATAAATACCACTGGGCTAGACACGTCCAGGCATCAACCCTGATGAAGATGGCAGAGTCTGTCATCAGGATGTCAGTTATAACAGATATCTGTACTCCGCTGGAAGCCCAAAAAGAGCTTATTCATTATAAATGAGTACTTTGCATCAGTATTTACCAAACAGGATAGGGAGATCTTTGTGCTGATTGGCTCTGGCACTTCAAGAGAAAGAGTGTTGGGTCTCTTGAAGAACAGTAAGGTGGAATAGTCTACAGAGCCTAATGGGATATTCCCCATGTTATTGGGAGAAGCAAGAGATGAGATTGCTGGGGCTCTGACCAATACCTTCATGTCATCTCCAGCCAGAAGCAAGGTCACAGAAGACTGGCAAGTAGCTATTGTTGTTCCATTATTCAACAAGAGAAGTAGGGATAATCCTAGAAACTATAAACTGGTGCGTCTCAAATCAGCAGTAGGAAAGTTTCTGGAATGGCTTCTGAGGGACAGGGTTTATGAGCATTTGCAAAACCATGGCCTGATTAAGAACAGGCAATATGGATTTGTGTGCCGCAAATGGTGTCTTACTAACGTGATCAAGTGTTTTTGAGAAGGTCACAAAGGTGATTTACGAGGGTACAGCAGTGGATGAGACTTATCCTGGTGGGAGGTTTGTGATGAGTGGTATTCCGCAGGGATCTGTATTAGGTCCTGTTACGTGTGATATACAATATTGGGTTAGTCAGTTAGCCGATGGTACAAAGATCCGTGGTGTTGTGGATAGGATAGACTGCCAAAAGATACAGCAGGATACAGATTGAATGCAAGTTCAAGTTTAATTGTCATTCACCACCCACGAGTACAGCCAAATGAAACAGCGTTATTCTGGGGCCAGGGTGCAAATCACAGTACCAACAGTCACACACAGCACAAGGCATATATACAATACCAAGTGCACACAAGATATGTAAAATACAGTCACAGAAAAAGATAAGGTCGAAGACTCTGAGTCCATGAATGCTGCAGAAAACTGCGGTCAAACACAATACAGCTTCTCTTCTGAGCGAACACTGGGGGGCAGCACTGACTCTCAGCTTGGACGCCACGCCACACTACCTCCACTTGAGTGCACCAACTCTGCCGTCCCTCATGGCGACACCATAGCTTGAGTACTAGTCCTCGTGATGACCGGGGTCATGCAGCTCCCCCACCATCCGCCAATAAACCAGTAAATTGGACTTGCAGCATTCCAACACAAGAAAAGTGACGAGGATGATCACTCGCTGTTAGACTGCACACTGCTGATGTGCTCCAACTTCTCTGATACAGGCAGCAGCACGATCTGCACCAAGTGCATATACTTCTGATGGTTAAAAAAAAATATATATATATATGTTTAAAAATGGACAATAACACCTTTGATCCCATAGAAGCTGCTGCAATCGAATGCACTGGCATCTTACCAGAAGCAATTGCTGATGTAGGGAGAGAAATGGCAGCTAGCACTTAGTCTGGGAACATGTGATGTGTTGCATTTTGGGGCAGTAAAAGAAAGGAAACAAGACTCTGTTAATGGCAGGATCCTTAACAGTGTTGATGAGCAGAGGGATCATAGAGCCCAAGTCCATAGCTCCCTGAAAATAGCTGCACACGTTGATAGGGTAGTAAAGAAGGAATATGGAATGTTTGCTGTTAATGGTCAACAAATTAAGTTCAAGAGTTAAGAAACTATGTTGCAGATTTATAAAAGACCAGATCGGCTGCATCTGGAGTATTGTGTTCATTTCTGGTTGCTTCATTACAGGAAGGATGTTGAACATTTGGAGGGGTTGTGGAAGAGGTTCACCAGGATGCTGCCTGGATTAGGGGGATGTGCTGTTACCAGAGGTTGGACAAACTTGTGTTGTTTCCTCTGGAGCGGCAGAGGTTGAGGAGACATCTGACAGAGGGTTATAAGATTACGAGAGCCATTGAAAGACAGCTACTTCTTCCCCCCAGGAGTGAAACGTTGAAATCCAGATGGCGGGCATTTAAGTTGAGAGAGAGAAACTCAAAGGAGATGTGCAGGGCAAGTATTTATTTTACACGGTGGTGGATTCCCAGATGCACTGCCTGGGTAGTCGTGTAAGGAAATATGATGAGTCAGTTGAATGTGAAGGAAATGGAAACATAAAAACATTGAAAATCTACAGCACAATACAAGCCCTTCATCCCAAAAAACTGTGCTGAACGCGTCCTCACCTGAGAAATTACCTGGGTTACCCACGGCCCTCTATTTTTCTGAGCTCCATATACCTGTCCAGGAGTTTCTCAAGAGACCCTATCGTATGGTTCGGGAGGGTTTAAACTAATTTGCAAGGGGGATGGGACCCAGAGCGATAGAGCAGTGAAAGAAGTGCATGGAGTAAAGCAAGATCTAACATACAGAGAGGCTTTGAGGAAAGAGAAGCAGAATAAACAGTGTAAAGTCAGTAAGGTAGAAGGGCTGAAATGTGTGTACCTCAATGCAAGAAGCATCAGGAACAAAGGTGATGAACTGAGAGCTTGGATACATACATGGAATTATGATGTAGTGGCCATTACAGAGACTTGGCTGGCACCAGGGCAGGAATGGATTCTCAATATTCCTGGATTTCAGTGCTTTAAAAGGGATAGAGAGGGCGGAAAAAGGGGAGGAGGGGTAGCATTACTGGTCAGGGACACTATTACAGCTATAGAAAGGGTGGGTAATGTAGCAGGATCCTCTTTGGGTCAATATGGGTGGAAGTCAGGAACAGGAAGGGAGCAGTTACTCTACTGGGGGTATTCTATAGGCTCCCTGGTAGCAGCAGAGATACAGAGGAGCAGATTGGGAGGCAGATTTTGGAAAGGCGCAAAAATAACCGGGTTGTTATCATGGGTGACTTTAACTTCCCTAATATTGATTGGCACCTGATTAGTTCCAAGGGTTTAGATGGAGCAGAATTTGTTAAGTGTGTCCAGGATGGATTCCTGTCACAGTATGTGGACAGGCCGACCAGGGGGAATGCCATACTAGATCTAGTACTAGGTAATGAACCGGGTCAGGTCACAGATCTCTCAGTGGGTGAGCATCTGGGGGCAGTGACCACTGCTCCCCGGCCTTTATAATTATCATGGAAAAGGATAGAATCAAAGAGGACAGGAAAATTTTTAATTGGGGAAAGACAAATTATGAGGCTAGAAGGCTAGAACTTGCGGGTGTGAATTGGGATGATGTTTTTGCAGGGAAATGTACTATGGACATGTGGTCGATGTTTAGAGATCTCTTGCAGGATGTAAGGGATAAATTAGTCCCGGTGAGGAAGATAAAGAATGGTAGGGTGAAGGAACCATAGGTGACAAGTGAGGTGGAAAATCTAGTCAGGTGGAAGAAGGCAGCATACATGAGGTTTAGGAAGCAAGGATCAGATGGGTCTATTGAGGAATATAGGGAGGCAAGAAAGGAGCTTAAGAAGGGGCTGAGAAGAGCAAGAAGGGGCATGAGAATGCCTTGGCGAGTAGGGTAAAGGAAAACCCCAAGGCATTCTTCAATTATGTGAAGAAAAAAAAGATGACAGGAGTGAAGGTAGGACCAATTAATTGCCAATTAGTGGGACAGTCCTGAACCCTTAAAGGGACTGTGCCAGCTATCCAAAACTCTGGAGAGTTAGAGCATCTAAACCCTGGACACTGGCACATCTCGTAAAAGTCAGCACGTGCTATTCCCCTTTCACCCCATCCCATACCCTTTTATTCTGGCTTCTGCCCTCTTCCTTTCCAGCCCTAATGAACAGTCTTGACCCCAGATGATGAATGTTCATCCATTCCCTTCCATGGATGCTGGCTGACGTGCTGAGTTTCACCAGTATTGTGTGTGCTGCTCAAGATTTCCAGCAGAATCTCTTCTGTGTGGCACATATGAAGCATGGGAGCAGCCCTGTGCAGATATGGCAGACAGACTACATTGGCCCACTTCCTCCACAGCAGAGATACATACTTGATACCTATTCAGGTGTTTTGGTAGCCACCCCTGCCAGTAAGGTGAACCAGGACCACAGCCTCTGTGGCGTTTAACAGTTAGTTGGGATCAACAGCATTACAGAGATCCCACTGGAATACAGTCTGATAATAGCTCTCAGTTTTCAGGGCAAGGTACAAAATAGGCATCTGACAACGGTGAACAATGGCTATTGCATTTTCCCAAATGATCCCCAAGAATCATGTCTCATTGGGTGGAGGAACGGTCTGCTGAAACAACAGACTGAGGCTCTTTCCTCAAGGACTGGTTGCCTGCTTTGCCAGCCCCTGTACAATCTGAATAGTCACCGCATCCTGCACGGATCTCCAAAGATCGTCACCTTGTTGTGGTGGAGAGTGAGTTCCTGAGAGTGATGCCTTCTGGAGATCAGCTCCTGGGAGCATCACCCATGGTGGGAAGGCCAAGGGCGAGGCTCCAGACAAAGATCGATCCAACCAAGACCTCGACCGTGGAGCTGGTGGAAGATGATGACACGACGGCAGTGAAGGTGGAGGAAAGCTGCAGCAGCCATCTTGCATTCCACGCCACTGGACCGTGACCCCGATCTGTCCAGAACTGTGTGGTGGCTGCCTGTGTATCAGTCTCCTCGCATTAAACAAAGTCACGCACAGGCAGTATCTGTGAACGGAATAACCCCTCAGGAGAACATCATACTCCTCTTGAGTGACCACACTATTACCATTACTACCACACAAAACCTAATGAATTGTAACATCCCCAGGCCCACACCAACTACCAAGCTTCTTACATCTTCCAGAATGTGCAGGGGTGTGAAGGTATGGGTACATTACTCAAGCACACCTCCACAAACAGCTGAAATCGTTGCAATGGGCAAGGTAACACATTTTGGCATCTTCCTACCAGAACAATCAATGCCACATTACCTAGACTCAGGAAACCCTGTACAATGTGAATAAGATATTTTGGCTGAAATAAAAGCAGATCTTATTTTGTTTTACAGAAAACCCACGTGTGTCAGACAGTGGCAAGCTTTCATGATTGGCCTCTTCCTAGCAGTTCTACTTTGGCAAGCGTACCCAATTAGACAAGATCCTGGGTCATTTCCAGAGAAGAGTTCAGGACAGAGAAGACAGTGATCCCATGGAATGGACTTGGACTTGTAACTTTTTGGGGCTTATAGAAACTGCAAAGGGGGCCAATTGATGAACCTTGATTGATGTATGAAAAAGACTTGAGTTTAATGTCACCTCACACAGGGGAAATTATACAAGGGAGTGGCAGGTCCAGAAGGGGGAACTTCATCTATTACCACAAGGTGGAATAGCTCACAGCTACCTATCGTCATTCCTGAAGAAGAGTCTTGGCCTGAAACAAACTGTTTACTGTTTTCCAAAGATGCTACCTGACCTGCTGAGTTCCTCCAGCAATTTGTTTGTGTTGCTTTGGATTTCCAGCATCTTCAGATTTTGTTGTGTTTCTCATTAAATGACGATTTGTATCCAAAAGATGTTCCCTTCTTTCTCGTGAAAGATGAGAACTCTTCGGGAATTCAAAGTGTTAACACAGAAATATACTTAAAGGATGAAGATGTCACAGACTTTGACTAACATCTCCAATCGGCTCACTCCCTCTACCATCACTGTTAAGGAAAGTTAAGTCTTTTAATACTGAGTCCATCAGCCGTTGGAAAGTCTGTGCTGCATTTTTCAGTCCAAACGACATAGGCAGAAACTCAGAGGACAAACGGGGTTATCACAGCCATTGTGGAAATGTCTCTGAGCACACAGGCACCTGATGGCAGCTTATAACTAGATCGACTTTGGAAAAAATTAACTTTCCAGCTAAACCTGCTGAAAAGTCTTGGATATGTGGGACTGGGTAATGATCAGGGGTGGTGGCTTTGTGAAGGGGTCGGTTATCACTACACAGCTCACAAACACCATCGGACTTATGGACCATATGGAGGAGTGAAGCCCAGGGGCTACTCGACCAACGTACAATGCCAAGTCCGTCCATGTTGGCAAACTCAGCCTTCGCGGTTGCCAGTTTTTTAGGGTCCAGTTTAAATGCGCAGGCAAGGACTGGCGGGCCAGTTGTAGAAATATGGTGCTCTACCCTGTGTTTAGCGACTGTAGTGTGCTTGGTGAGGTTGGGGAATTAGCCAGGCAGTCGAGTAAACTCACATGCGGTGGTGCATACATTTGACCGAGTTGTTGCGGGACTTACAGGGGGAAGCAGGGTCGTCAGCAGTCCTGAAGATCGATGAACAGTGTTTGGCCACACTGGAAATCTGCACCAGGCTGAGGTCTAGCCACTTTAGCCAGGACCAAGTCCCATGTGTAACGTCGTCCATTGAAGCATTGTCACCTGTTGGGTCTGTAGGTCCGGATCCTGCTGCCGTTGGCGGCCTCCAGCGAGGTTTCATCGTTCTTTGCTTTCTCATCAATACGCGATGCTAGTAGCACATTCAAGCATCCATGTCACACAGGAAGCGTCACTCTGAAAGGGTGTCCGTAATGAATAGTAGCTGACCCTGGCAGCTGGAACCCACGGTCTCACAGACCTCTGATTTCCTGATACACTGGCACTGTCGAAGCTGCAAGGTGGCCGTCACTTCCCAACACTCGTACCTAGAGAAGGTAAGAATTGGAGGAGATGGCAGTTGAATGCGTGGCTGAGGAGGTGGTGCAGGGAGCAGGGTTTTAGATTTTTAGATCATTGGGATCTCTCCTGGGGAAGGTGGACCTGTACAGATTGGATGGGTTGCACCTGAACTCGAGGAGGAGCAATATCCTTGCAGGTAGGTTTGCTAGCATGGTTCAGGAGGGTTTAAACTAATTTGCGAGGGGGATGGGACCCAGAGCGATAGAGCAGTGAAAGAAGTGCTTGGAGTAAAGCCAGATCTAACATACAGAGAGGCTTTGAGGAAAGAGAAGCAGAATAAACGGTGTAAAGACAGTAAGGTAGAAGGGCTGAAATGTGTGTACCTCAATGCAAGAAGCATCAGGAACAAAGGTGATGAACTGACAGCTTGGATACATACATGGAATTATGATGTAGTGGCCATTACAGAGACCTGGCTGGCACCAGGGCAGGAATGGATTCTCAATATTCCTGGATTTCAGTGCTTTAAAAGGGATAAAGAGGGCGGAAAAAAGGGAGGAGGGGTGGCATTACTGGTCAGGGATACTATTACAGCTACAGAAAGGGTGGGTAATGTAGCAGGATCCTCTTTTGAGTCAATATGGGTGGAAGTCAGGAACAGGAAGGGAGCAGTTACTCTACTGGGGGTATTCTATAGGCCCCCCGGTAGCAGCAGAGATACAGAGGAGCAGATTGGGAGGCAGATTTTGGAAAGGTGCAAAAATAACAGGGTTGTTATCATGGGTGACTTTAACTTTCCTAATATTGACTTACACCTGAATAGCTCCAAGGGTTTAGAAGGGGCAGAATTTGTTAAGTGTGTCCAGGATGGATTCCTGTCACAGTATGTGGACAGGCCGACCAGGGGGAATGCCATACTAGATCTAGTACTAGGTAATGAACCGGGTCAGGTCACAGATCTCTCAGTGGGTGAACATCTGGGGGGCAGTGACCACCGCTCCCTGGCCTTTATAATTATCATGGAAAAGGATAGAATCAAAGAGGACAGGAAAATTTTTAATTGGGGAAAGGCAAATTATGAGGCTAGAAGGCTAGAACTTGCGGGTGTGAATTGGGATGATGTTTTTGAGGGAAATGTACTATGGACATGTGGTGGATGTTTAGAGATCTCTTGTGGGATGTAAGGGATAAATTTGTCCCGGTGAGGAAGATAAAGAATGGTAGGGTGAAGGAACCATGGGTGACAAGTGAGGTGGAAAATCTAGTCAGGAGGAAGAAGGCAGCATACATGAGGTTTAGGAAGCAAGGATCAGCTGGGTCTATTGAGGAATATAGGGAAACAAGAAAGGAGCTTAAGAAGGGGCTGAGAAGAGCAAGAAGGGGGCATGAGAAGACCTTGGTGAGTAGGGTAAAGGAAAACCCCAAGGCATTCTTCAATTATGTGAAGAAAAAAAGGATGACAGGAGTGAAGGTAGGACCGATTAGAGATAAAGGTGGGAAGATGTGCCTGGAGGCTGTGGAAGTGAGCGGGGTCCTCAATGAATACTTCTCTTTGATATTCACCAATGAGAGGGAACTTGATGATGGTGAGGACAATATGAGTGAGGTTGATGTTCTGGAGCATGCTGATATTAAGGGAGAGGAGGTGTTGGAGTTGTTAAAATACATTAGGACAGATAAGTCCCTGGGGCCTGACGGAATATTCCCCAGGCTGCTCCACGAGGCGAGAGAAGAGTTTGCTGAGCCTCTGGCTAGGATCTTTATGTCCTCGTTGTCCACGGGAATGGTACCGGAGGATTGGAGGGAGGCGAATGTTGTTCCCTTGTTCAAAAAAGGTAGGGATAGTCCGGGTAATTATAGACCAGTGAGCCTTATGTCTGTGGTGGGAAAGCTGTTGGAAAAGATTCTTAGAGATAGGATCTATAGGCATTTAGAGAATCATAGTCTGATCAGGGACAGTCAGCATGGCTTTGTGAAGGGCAGATTGTGTCTAACAAGCCTGATAGAGTTCTTTGAGGAGGTGACCAGGCATATAGATGAGGGTAGTGCAGTGGATGTGATCTATATGGATCTTAGTAAGGCATTTGACAAGGTTCCACACAGTAGGCTTATTCAGAAAGTTAGAAGGCATGGGATCCAGGGAATTTTGGCCAAGTGGATTCAGAATTGGCTTGCCTGCAGAAGGCAGAGGGTGGTGGTGGAGGGAGTACATTCAGATTGGAGGATTGTGACTAGTGGTGTCCCACAAGGATCTGTTCTGGGACCTCTACTTTTCGTGATTTTTATTAACGACCTGGACGTGGGGGTAGAAGGGTGGGTTGGCAAGTTTGCAGATGACACAAAGGTTGGTGGTGTTGTAGATAGTGTAGAGGATTGCCAAAGATTGCAGAGAGACATTGATAGGATGCAGAAGTGGGCTGAGAAGTGGCAGATGGAGTTCAACCCGGAGAAGTGTGAGGTGGGACACTTGGAAGGACAAACTCCAAGGCAGAGTACAAAGTAAATGGCAGGATACTTGGTAGTGTGGAGGAGCAGAGGGATATCGGGGTACATGTCCACAGATCCCTGAAAGTTGCCTCACAGGTGGATAGGGTACTTAAGAAAGCTTATGGGGTGTTAGCTTTCATAAATCGAGAGACAGAGTTTAAGAGTCGCGATGTAATGATGCAGCTCTATAAAACTCTGGTTAGGCCAGACTTGGAGTACTGTGTCCTGTTCTGGTCACCTCACTATAGGAAGGATGTGGAAGCATTGGAAAGGGTACAGAGGAGATTTACCAGGATGCTGCCTGGTTTAGAAAGTATGCATTATTATCAGAGATTAAGGGAGATAGGGCTTTACTCATTGGAGGGAAGGAGGATGAGAGGAGACATGATAGAGGTGTACTAGATAATAAGAGGAATAGATAGAGTGGATAGCCAGCACCTCTTCCCCAGGGCACCACTGCTCAATACAAGAGGACATGGCTTTAAGATAAGGGGTGGGAAGTTCAAGGGGGATATTAGAGGAAGGGTATTTATTCAGAGAATGGTTGGTGCATGGAATGCACTGCCTGAGTCGGTGGTGGAGGCAGATACACTAGTGAAGTTTAAGAGACTACTAGACAGGTATATGGAGGAATCTAAGGTGGGGGCTTATATGGGAGGCAGGGTTTGAGGGTCGGCACAACATTGTGGGCCAAAGGGCCTGTACTGTGCTGTACTATTCTATGTTCTAACTGAGTCTGGTAAAAACACAGAGCCGGCATTGTTTGTTTCACAGCTGGGAGTGTCCGTGTGTTGGAGCCTTGCTGACCGGGCTCATTGAGGCAGAGAGAGGAGGAGGAATGATGTTCCGCTGCCTGATTGAGTGTAGACTAGCAAGCATTTTAGCAGGCTCCCTGTAGAACTTCACAGGAGAGTTAGCGAGGGCTACGCAGACTTTATCAGGCATTTGCTGCATGAAGAGTTCTTTAAAAGTAAAACAGGGATGGTGATTTCCCATAGAGACAGCTAGTGGTCCATTAGCTCTGAGGGGTAGGCATCGGCAAGGCCGAGCAAAGAGAGCAGCTGTTTGACGCTCAGACTCCGGTAGTTTAAAAGTCTGTAAAAGGTGAGTTTTGAGCGATCGGTATTTATCGTGTTCAGACGGGTGTTCTACTCGCAGTCGTGAAATTACAGGGTGATGCTACCACATAGAAATATTTGGTGTTGTCGGTGGAGATTTCTCACACTGCAAATTGGGTCTTGGTTTGTACTAACCAAGCATTGGCATATTGCGCCCCAAACTCCGGCAGTTTCAAAGTGTCTGCGTTGACCGACATGTTCAATATTTCTGAGATCGTCTAGAGCATCAGGGTTACCATTGTAGGTTTTCACAAATAAAAAGGCATGAGGCGTTTTATGTTTAAGAAGAACTGTAGCAACTCATTTATTGTACAACAAAGCCTGAACACAGAGCGCGGTAAAAATACTTTACATAATTACGTCATCATGCTAGACCAGCCTCTTAAAGTGAACTCCAACTCAATATTGGTGGCTGTGAATTATGTACGCTTCCAACAGTTACATTACCCTACAGACCCAGCACCGGTCGCTGTGGCACATCATTGTACATCGACCTCCAGTCTGAAAAGCAACCATCCATCACCACCCTCTGTATCCTTCCGTCAAGCTATTGTTATCTATTTAACTAGTTGACCCTGGATCTCATATGATCTGAACTTCCAGACAAAATGTTCCACACGGGATCTTGCCAGTGGCCCTGTTAACGTCAACATGGACAACACCTGCCACCCTCCCCTTATCAATCCTCTTGGTCTCCTCTTAAAAAAATACACTCAATCACGCTTGTCAGACGTGACTTCCCACATACAAAACCATCTTGACTATCCAGAATCAGACCTCGCCATTCCAAATGCAGGTTGCAATGACAGAGTTAAATGCAGATGATACGATTTAAAATAGAAACAAGAGAAAATCTCCAGATGTTGTAAATCCAAGCAACACACACAAAATGCTGGAGGAACTCAGCAGGCTAGGCAGCATTTATGGAAGAGAGTACAGTCAACGTTTTGGGCCCAGACCCTTCAACAGGACTGGAGAAAAAAAATGAGGATTAGAGTTAAAAAGTGAAGGGAGGAGAAGGAAAAACACAAGGTGATAGACAAAACCAGGAGGGGGAGGGATGAAGTAAAGAGCTGGGAAGTTGATTTGGTGAAAGAGAAGGGGGAATCTAGTAGGAGAGAATAGAAGGCCATGGAAGAAAGAAAAAGAGGGAAGAGCTCCAGAGGGAGGAGATGGCAGGCAAGGAGATAAGTTGAGAGAGGGAACAGGAAATGGGGACTAGTGGAGGGGGAACATTACCGGAAGTTTGAGAAATCTGTGTCAATCCCACAGGTTGGAGGCTGCCCAGCTGGAATATAAAGTGTTGCTCCTCCAACCTGAGTGTGGCCTCATTGCGACAGTAGAGGAGGCCATGGATGGACATATCGGAATGGGAATGGGAGGTGGAATTAAAATGGGTGGCCCCTGGGAGATCCCACATTCCCAATTTTTATGGTGGACGAGGAAATTTATTTGAGCTTCCTACATGGCAGGGATTTGGGTAAAGAGTGTAGGAAGTATTTTTGTCCAAAGGTCATAATGGCACAGAAACAGAATCAGCATTGTGATGCCAACCATCAAGTACCCATCTCTAGCTTTCTGCTTTGGCAATATCTCATTCTGCTTGGTTACTCTACAACCCAATGGTTGGAACATTGTCATTTCCAATTTCAGGTAACCCACAATTCCAGTTCTCTCCTCCACACCTCATTTTCTTCTCCCTCTATTCACCTTACTCTCGCCCTTCCCCACCTGGCTCCATCTGCCCATCATTCCTCCCCATGTCCCCATGCCGGGTTCAATTTACCACCCACCAACTTCCAATTCCGCCCCCCCCCCCCCAGTTCTGTACAACAATGTGGGCTGAAGGGCCTGTTCCTGTTGTAAAGTTCTGTGTGGCAATCTTTCCCCTGCCTTCTCCACCCAGGTGTAGGGTTTAGAACATAGAATAGTACAGCACAGTACAGGCCCTTCGGCCCACAATGCTGTGCCAACCCTTAAACCCTACCTCCCATATAACCTCCCACCTTAAATTCCTCCATATACCTGTCTAGCAGTCTCTTAAATTTCACGAATGTATCTGCCTCCACCACTGACTCAGGCAGTGCATTCCACGCACCAACCACTCTCTGAGTAAAAAACCTTCCTCTAATATCCCCCTTGAACTTCCCAGCCCTTACCTTAAAGCCATGACCTCTTGTACTGAGCAGTGGTGCCCTGGGGACGAGGCACTGGCTGTCCACTCTATCTATTCTTAATATCTTGTATATCTCTATCATATCTCCTGTCATCCTCCTTCTCTCCAAAGAGTACAGCCCTAGCTCCCTTAATCTCTGATAATAATGCATACTTTCTAAACCAGGCAGCATCCTGGTAAATCTCCTCTGTACCCTTTCCAATGCTTCCACATCCTTCCTATAGTGAGGCGACCAGAACTAGACACAGTACTCCAAGTGTGGCCTAACCAGAGTTTTATAGAGCTGCATCATTACATCGCGAGTCTTAAACTCTATCCCTCGACTTATGAAAGCTAACACCCCATAAGCTTTCTTAAGTACCCTATCCACCTGTGAGGCAACTTTCAGGGATCTGTGGACATGTACCCCCAGATCCCTCTGCTCCTCCACACTACCAAGTATCCTGCCACTTACTTTGTACTCTGCCTTGGAGTTTGTCCTTCCAAAGTGTACCACCTCACATTTCTCGGGTTTCAACCAAATGATCATCGTATGTCTCCCCAGAGCTGCTTGACCCACTGAATTGTCCCAGCATTCTGCTTTTCCCCTTCATGGGAATTGTTGGGGAAACTTGGAATTACACTTCTTGCTGAGAAATCCTTCAGCAGCTGGAAATGACTGTTTCTTGAGACAACCGTTCAGGAGTTGTATGAATGTGATATTTTGCACGCTACAGTTGCTAAGGAGACATCAGATTGTGTGAAGGGAAAGAGTTTAAAAAAAAGTAAGCAGGAGCAGTTGGTACATTTTGCACACGAGGTTCTGAGGAGAGACTGGATTGTGTGAAGAGAGAGAGTTTAAGAGCAGTGAGCTGAGGTGTTTGGCACATTTTGTGCACCACAGTTCCTGACAAAACATTGGATTGCACATAATTAGGCACTTGGCAATCAGAATGATAATAATAGTATAATCCCCTCAAAAGTAATCAATAAGCCTGGTTTCAATACCTCCTCATGCAATTGGATCCTCGATTTCCTCACTTGATCAAAATAATCACAATCTCCATCAGCGAAGGTACACCACAGGGCTATGTGCTTAGCCCTCAGCTCCACTTGCTTTAAGCTCATTTCCAATGCCATGTTGAAGTTTGCTGATGACACCACTGTCACTGGCCGAATCAGCATACAGCATTCAAAATCTGGCTGAGCGGTGCTATAGCAACAACCTGTCATTCAATGTCAGCAAGACCAAGGAGCAGATTATTGACTCCAGGAGGAGTAAACTAGAGCCAATCCTCACTGGAGGATCAGAGGTGGAGAAGGTCAGCAACTTTAAACTCCTCGGTGTGATCATCTCAGAGGACCTGCCCTGTGCTCAGCAGGTAAGTGCGATGCGAAGGAAGGACGGCAGTGCCTCTACTTCCTGAGAAGTTTGCAAAGACTTGTCATGACATCTAATAGTGTGGATGTGTGGAGAACATATTGACTGGTTGCTTCATGATCTGGTATGTAAATACCAATGCCCTTGAATAGAAAATCCTACAAAAAGTAGTGGTTATGGCCAGATCCATCTCACGTGAATCCTTCCCCACCAGTGAGCACATCTGCACGGAGGGCTGTCACAGGAAAGCAGCATTCATCATCATGGTCCCCAACACCCAGACCATGCCTTCTTCTCACTGCTGCCATCAGGAATAACGTACACAGGTCTCAGAACCCACTCCACCAGGTTCAAGAACAGTTATTACTCCTCAACCATCAGATTATTGAACTAGTGAGGACAACTTCATTCATCCCATCACTGAACTGTTCCCACAACCTATGCGCTCACTTTCAAGCACTTGTCATTTTATTTGCTCGATACTTATTGTTCATTTATTTCTTTGTTTTTTTTTGTATTGGTTGTTTGTCCTGCGCTGTCTTTCATTGAATCTATTGTGTTTCTTGTATTTATTGTGAATGCTCACAAGAAAATGAATCTTAAGATTCTATATGATGACATATACTGTAGGTTCTTAGATAAGTAGTTTGAACTTTGGAAAAGTCTAATAAAATGAGATCAGGTTTATGCAGAGTGGCCATTGTGGGAGTGGACCAGTGTTAGAATGGAGAGTTGAGGCTTTGGAAAGGAGAGGCGTAAGTTGTAGAGTTTTTTTTTTGTTATTTATTCTTTCTTATTCCACATCAGATCAGGGGTGATGCCAGTTAGCACAGTGGAATGCTCCTCTTGTGAGATGTGGGGAGGCAGGGAGAACTCCAGTGTCCCTCATACCTACACCTACATCCAGCTGAAACTTCTATCAGGCCATACTGAGGAGTTGGAGATGGAACTTCCATTAGATTTAAGGCAATTTTGGAAAAGGTAGGTCTGGTCATCAGGTTAAGATTGTGTACTGGAGAAAGGCCAAGTTTGATGGTATCCAAAAGAATCTGGTAAATGTGGATTGGGACAGGTTGTTTTCTGGCAAAGATGAGCTTTGTAAGTGGGAGGCTTTCAAAAATGGAATTTTTTGAGAGTAAAGACCTTGTACGTTCCTGTCAAAATGAAAGCTAAGTCTGGCAGATTTAGGGAACTTTGGTTTTCCAGATATCTTGAGGCCCTGGTTAAGAAGAAGGAAGTTTATTACAGGTGTAGTCAGGTAGGAACAAATGAGGTACTTGAGGAGTATAAGTACAAGGGAACACTTAAGAAGGAAATCAGGAGGGCTCAAAGAAGGTATGAGGTTGCTTCAGCAGACAAGCTGAAGGAGAATCCTAGGGGCGTCTACAGATATATTAAGAGCAAAAGGACAACATAGGACAAAATTGGTCCTCTGGAAGATCAGAATGTAATCTATTCATGGAGCCGAAAGAGATGGGGGAGATCTTAGATAGATTTTTTGCATCTGTATGTACTTGGGAGATGGACATACGTGAGACAGACCTCCCCAATTTCTTTCAGCTCCATGCATAGACTACCAGAGAAGCAATGTTTTCCTTTGTTATCTTTTTGAGCTCCATACAGATCACAAAGGAGGATGTGTTTGCTATCTTGAGGCAAATTTGGGTGGATAAATCCTCAGCACCTGACAGGTTATTCCCTCAGTCCCTGTGGGTGGCTATGCTGAAATTGCAGGGGCCAAGCAGAGATATGTCAAAAATTCTCAGCTATGGGTGAGGTGCTGGAGTTGTTGGACAGTCAATGTTATTTCATTGTCTAAGAAAAACTCAAATAAATTACAGGCCAGCAATCCTGACATAAGTAGTAGTAAGGTTATTGGAAGGTATCCTAACAGACTGGACATCTAAGCATTTGGATAGTCAGGGATAGTCAACGTGACTTTACATGTGGTAGATTTTATCGAACCAATCTTAAAGTTTTTCAAGAAAGTTACCAGGAAAATTGATGAAGACATTGTCTTCATGGACTTCAGCAATGCCTTTGAGAAGGTCGTGCATTCAAGAGTTTGGCATTCAGGATGAGATAGTAAATTGAATTAGACATTGGATTCATGGGAGAAGCCAGAGAGGGGAAGTAAATGGTTGTTTCTCTAAAGGCCAATGTATTGAGTACAAGAATATGAGAAATTCTTCAGATGCTGGAAATGCAAGGCAATACACATAAAATGCTGGAGGAATTCAGAGTACTACAATTCAGTACTAGATCAGGTCTGACCATTACATGGTACTGTGAGATACTTGTCAATGTTTCTGACCATATTATTCAGAGTGTACAGGGCAAGAATGCATTTTGTCCTTGTGATATGACCAATCCATTGATTTGAAACCACAAACATGGAACTCATTTCCATCCCAGTAGATTCTGACAACCTCTTAATCTGAAGGAAGGAGAGAGACGAGTGTTACTGTAATTATAAACTCAGGGAGATTACACATTATGCATCTTTAATCTGTAGATGAAGCACAATTACTCATCATTAATCTCTCTGCTGTTCTTTGGGATCCTGCTCTGCATAGACTGGCTACTTTGTTTCCCACGCCACAACATGGACACACACCACTGACGGAAATGCTGTACTGTAACAACATTGTATTGATATCACTGCCCCCGATTACAGATTATTACCTTCTCCTGCAGTGGCCTGTATTCATAAATCCACTCATGGTCATTCTCTTCTATCCCTGATTGTTCAAACTTGGTCCCAATCACAACGCTGTAAATGGCTGTAAATACAATAATAAGTTACAACAGAATGGTGACAACAATGAAACAGACTAACAAAGTACTCACGTTTCTGTGCCATGACAGTGTGTAACTCCTTCAATTGGTTCATTGTGTGGTCACTGATGGTGTCCTCAGAGCTAATGTCAGAAATGAAGGCAACTCCTTGAATTACATTTTCTGAAATAACTGGATACTCGTCAATATCAGAGTCAGGATTGAAACTCTGTAACTAAATGACACAATGAAGAATTGGTTACAGATGAAGCAGCAGGAGCACTGATGTTCACAATCACTCATCACTGAGGAGACTGTTCAAATAACGGAATGCTGGGAACACTTGTCAGGTCAGGCAGCGTCTGTGGAGAGAAGACCAGGTCAAGGGTTCAGGTCCAGGTGGAGCTGAAAATGAAGGAAATGTTCAGGTTGTTGGAACGGTAACTGGGGAGAGTGGTGGATAGGAAAATGGGAGTGCCTTTGGGTAGATGAGAGTAGGGTATACAATGGGATCAAGTGTATCAGCATTATTGATAAAGGAGCACGATTTGGAGAGAGCAGAGGAAAGAGTCAGTCCAAAGTGCAATGGGCTTTGTTGATCAGAAGCAAACTGTTCAATTGTCCAGGAGATGTAATAATAAGTGTACAAGGACAATAAAGTAACTTAAGCCTAATTTATTCTCATAAAATAGAGAGCACAGATAAACCACACAGAATACTACATAGCAAGTCACAAAATTACCACAAAGATTTCATGGCTCACAATTCATAGTCACTACTTGATGTCATTGGAGGAAATGCAATTTCTAACTCACTCATGCAACCACCCCTGGGTCCGAGGCACCGATCACAATCTCCAGTCCCATTTGAAGTCCGAAGAAAATCCAAAGAGGAGCTCAATATATCCACAAGCTTCATAACACAGAGACACAGAAACAGACAAACTCTCCGCTATTACATTCAGTTAGCCTGTTTACATCAAACACACATCATCTATCCATTAATGGACTCTGCATACCTACATAAATCAATTAGACATTCTAATGCTCACTCACCAATATCTCAAAGCACACAACATTTTTTGAACTTTCAAAAGCACAGGAATGTATGTGTGGCCTCCGTCGGTCGTGGTCAACCATGGGTACTGCACCTCTGGTAGTGTTCTCCAGGGCGCAAGACAGGGCAGAGTTGATAAGGAGATCCGTCTGTTGCCCATGCAGTGGGACCCCCCTCTCCATGCTGATGACAGGTCCAAAGGAACGGTGAAGGCTGGTACGGTTTGGTGCCAGCAGCATCGCAGGAGTTGCCGTGCCAGTGCTGGGTACAGTCATCAGCCGCCTTCGGGACTTCGACTCTGAACTTTTCCTCGGGGTTTACTCCCAAAGCCTTTCCTGTGAGCAGGTATAGCCGCAAGGCAGAGGAGGTTTGTAACTGGAGCTTCCCTCTCCGAGATGAGCCCCATCTGCCCAGAACAACTGGATTTAAGGCACCTTTGCCCCTTCTCCCGTCAGTGAGAGCAGCTCTGCCGGGCAGAAGGACTATGCCAGACGTGAAGGCCAGGAGTTGGACTTGGTTGTCAGAGGCTGTTTGAGACGCACACCATAAAGAGCATTTGTTTAGCAGTGGGAGCTATGACTATATACATATATACACATAAACAATAAGCCTGAATGCAGACATTAAGAAAGACCCCATCAAGCTAGCTCTCAAAGTGATCAATAGTGACTGCATAAACATTTTATTGGCACCTGAAACTAAGAAAGGATCCAACTACTCTCAATAAACATTCTACAGACAATAACATGCTTCACATTGGACAAGATCAGAAAAAAGTTAAATTGTTATTTTGATCCTCCAGATATTCATCCAATGTTTTAAAACATTTAATACAATACACAAATTGTTGCCCAAATGGAGTCAGAGTGCAAATGAGTGAAGATCAGAATGATCTTGGTATTTCAATCACAAAATATTAGCAGTTAGGTCTAACAAGCAGGTGAAATGGAAGATTGCATTCTGGGTTTTACTGTAATGTTGTCAGAGATTATGGATATGGAGGTGTTGCAGAAGGCCTGGGAATCTTGGGCCTGTATTTCTTTGAGTTAAAGAGGACTGAGGGGTGTCCTTATTCAGGCATAATACCTTGAGAGGCTTTAGAGGATAGATGATGGGGTTTTCACTATTTTGAAAGTCTCAAATGAGGGCAAGTAGTTACAAAATAAGGGGCCAATGGAACTGTGTAGAAATGACTTCTCCCATAATGAGGTGAATCTCTAGACGTCTCTGCACCGGAGGACAGTGGAGACAGAGAAAAATTTGAAAGAATAATGAATTGAGGAGTACCGGAAACTAACACAGAGGTGGAGTTGAGATCAGCCATGGCAATATTGTTTGAAGGGGACAATTCAGGAGCCGAGTGACCGATATGTTGTCCTATGGTCAATGCAGTCTAAAAACGGCTGGGGGATGAAACAAATAGTTTTCATTGCTCTTTCGTGGATCACTGGAACATAGCAGAAAAACTGGAACAAGGGATTTAACAATAGTGAGGAACTTGGGAAAGATCAGGATCATTAAGGAGATGTCTCTGGAGGAGAGCTAAAAGCAGACACAAGCTTTGGACTTTAATAATGTGTAGGAGTGATAATTCTGGAGGCAACCCATCCAGGAGCATCTTTCAAACATTTTATAATTCTGGAACTGTCCCTGCAAATGTTAAGCTAGCATGTAATGTGCTGCTGCTCAGGGAAACAGAGATGTGGGATGTGGGAAAGATCTGACCGCTTTCTGATTGGTCAGCGGTTCCAAATGGAATAACGTGTGGATTAGTTCAAGCCCTGACCTGGTCACCATGCAATGATTCTGATGACATTGTAGCCATGTGTCCAAGTTTACTGGATGAAATCCCAGCGTATTTGTGAGATCTAGGTTCATGGGGATGACATCACATGGGAATGTAGGAAAGAGAAACATTTCAAATGATGAGAACCTGGGAGAATTAGCTCATGAAGGAAACCTCAGTTCCATCAGGCAGTTGGGCAGGGAAATCCAATGTTGCCTCTTATTGCATGGGGCATGAAGGACAAAGGGACGATTGTCTATCTGCAGCTGTTCACAGCCCCAGCAAGACCACGTTTGGAACACTCCAATGAAGTGTGTGCTTGAGCAGAATGGATGGACTCCTGGGTTGAGGCAGATGGAGGTTGGAGATCTATAGAGAATGAAGAGTGGAGAGCGAGAGGAAAGAAAGGATGATAAGGGTGAGGAGAGAAAGGAAAACTGGAGATTTCATTCATATAATCATGAATGTCAGGTTAGTGTCCTGCTGTGGTATTGTGCTTTCATCAAATGTGGTGGGCTGGAGGAAAAGCTGTAATATTCCAGGGTTAATCAATTTAAATATAGTTTATTTACAGATCTGGCAACTGAGGGAGGGAGGAAAGGAGATGACACCTGTGCTCTGATCCTGTTGGAAAACTCTTTGGGTGAACAGAGGAAGCCAGTGGAAATTGCTCACCAGGGAGTGTTTGACGCTCACACTGTGGTTGTGCAAGTTTTCTGGCAACAACAGTGGAATTCACCGGATAAGATTCTGGATGGTCGTATTAACAAGGAGGCGATGGAGAAAGTCAAACAGGGCATTCTCCGGTGTCAATAGGAAGAAAGGTTTCAAAGTAACACTTAGAGCATTTACTGATCCCCGAGTGTGATGTATAGGTGATGATGATGCCCTTTTCCTCACTGTCCTTCCCCTGTCCCTCTGGGCAATTGAGTTGTGAGTTTGGTGGGGGGGGGGCTTGATGATGAATAATCCTTGCTGAGTTGCTGCTGTTATGAATCAGCAGCAATAGAGATAAATTTGAGTCGAGTTTTTATACAGGTTTCCCCCGCCATCTGAAGGTAGACCATTCCTATGAAAAGGTTCTTAAGCCAGAATGTCGTAAAGTGAAGAAGCAATTACCATTTATTTATGTGGGAAAAATTTGTGAGTGTTCACAGACCCAAAAAATAACCTACCAAATCATGCTAAATACCACATAAAACTTAAAATAACAGTAACATATAGTAAAAGCAGGAATGAAATTATAAATACACGGCCTATATAAAGTAGAAGTACTTTTCTACAATCATTGCCGCACTGTCCACCGTAGTGAAAATCTCACACAAGTGCTCTTGGCAGAAACACTCTCTCCAGTAACCTTTAAGCTATGAAGATGCCAAATCATACCAAATAACACATAAAAATACACAGCCTATATAAAGTAGAAATAATGTATATACAGTGCAGTATCATTTACGGGAATCGGGAAGACAGCGCCGAGCACACTGATGATAGTGTGTTAGGCTGAGTCGTCGGAGGCTGGGGTGGTGCAGTGGTCCCCAACCTCCAGGCCGCAGACCGATACCGATCCGCGAAGCATGCAGTGGTGCAGTGGTAGCCGGGACATACCCAGCACATCTTTAAGAAAAAAGCCAAAATAAATAAGCTAATTAATTAGGTGCCGCCCAGCACGTAAATGTCAGCCAAGATCTGAAGTGACACAATCGCCTCTGATCTGGGCCGACATTTACATCCCGGGCAGCACCTAATTAATTAGCTTGTTTATTTTGCCTTTTTTTCTTAAAGATGTGCTGTGTGCCTCCCGGCTACTGCTCCACCGCTGCATTATTCACGGCAATGTATCGGCCCGCGGCCCGGAGGTTGGGGTGGTGGGACACTGGGGTGTCATCTCATTGTCATCTGTTTCCATCAGGGCAGGCAGGTCGTTTTCTTCTATGTCTGCCTGCCTCCATGTTGAAGGTCGAGGTTTGTCGTCTGCTGTGGCTGATGTGGAAGGCTTGAAAAACGACATTATGCTTTACTGTTTAGCCTCGCACTCTGTAAGCACTCAAACCATCTTCCTTGTAAGCACTCAGACCATCCTGCAAATATGCCCTAAACCTACGTATCCTTTAAAATTAAAGTCATACTTATCTGCAATCATTGCAGCGAAAATCTCACGCAGTTGCTTCACGTTCAGTTCCTGGACGACTTCACTTTCGGTCCGTTCGCTACTGCATTCGGTTTCGATTGTTATCCTTTCCTCTTCCAATTACATCAGTTCTTCATCTATCAGTTCTTGGTCATGGGATGCCAAAACCTCTTTAACATCATCTTCGTCAACTTCCACAAACCAAACTCACTTTGTCCTTACTTCGTTCACCACAATCGAAACGCTTAATTATGTCTAGTTTTACGCTAAGTGTAACACCCTTACAAGCTCTTTCAGGCTTTTCCGATACCTTAGAACTCATCTAGCTAACGGATGCTCAAAATGAATCGACATAAAGCACAGATGCTCACAGGCACGTGTTTAAGCAATGCCGGCTAGAATGCATTTCCGGGGGTGGAGCTTGGCTGCTCGGGGCGCGCGCTGCCTTTTATCATAACAGTGAAAACACCTTCTGTTAGTGAAAACAGGAAACTAATGTAGGTCTTTCGTAACAGCGAGGTGTCGTAAAGCGAACATTCGAAAAGTGGAAGGACACCTGTAAAATAAACAATGACATTTATTAACCCCTACTCAAATTAACATGGAACAGTAAACGAATGATTAACTTAAACTGATAAAAACAGATTTATGCTTCTATAGTTATCAAACAATCAAATTTAAAATTCTCAACAGATCTCATTTAAGAATAGGCTTAAGGTGGTAGTTTAATAAGTCCATATGATTTATGAAATAACTGAAAGGAGAGACTTCCTGAACCTTATGATGAAGAAAAGTCGAAACTGCTGACGCCGGTTCCAGCCGAGAAATACCTTTTCCAAAGTTATGACACTGAATACGAGCTCTAAAAGTAACTGACCTTTCTGCCAGAAGTGGTCATTACACAATACCCAAACCGTGTAAGGGTTAACAAAATGTGCATGTCACGTACGGACGATTCCAAATGTCAGTCACACCCGTAGTGCACCGAGTGCCGCTGGTTAACCCCAATCGCTCTGGGGTTCATCCGGATTCTTCACTCTCACTCTCTTCTTCTCCGATGGCGTACCTACCAACGGTGAGTTCCTACTAAAATGAACTACACAACAACTGCGGTCTCCCCTTATATACCAGTTAGAACGTGCCATCATGTGACATCACATCACCCCACTATCACATGACAATTACATCAGTCCCATGCATGAGACCATTACATCATTTTCACAAGATTCTCATGGGACAGGTAACATTGTAGATTAGCACAGGGGTTGGTCATGTGATCTGGCACATCTCTGCCTGTGGCATTGTGGGTAGTCCAACCCTCCTCCATTTCATTGGTCTAACAGTGACCATGGATGTACTAATTGGTATAAAAACTCACCTGGTTGAGTGGTGTCCTTTGAAAAGTACAGGTGCTGATCACACCTGGTCTGGTCCATAAGTAACCCCACACCCACAGGGTTGATTACTGAAAGTTCACTTCTCTTTATGTTGCTGAATTCTTTATTTATTTTCCCAATTGCAAACTGAGAAATGAATCACAGAAGTGTTACCAGCCAAACCTCGCTGGTTGAAGGTTGAAGTTCCCAGTGTCAGAGTGGACAACGTCACTCCCTTACTCAGTGTACAGTTCTACACACACATGCTGCAGCTACTGTATGTGGATGGGTGGACGGGAGCTGATGAAGCAAATCCCGTGGAACCAGATGTTCTCCAGCTGCTGATTTACCTGCATCTTCAGTGGCACAGTGCCTCATCCTGCTTTGGACAGTGTTTCATGGAGAGTATTTATGCAGGGAATTGGGACACTTTTCCACACTGGTTAATGCTGGTGTTTCTCCCAGTGGGAAGGAGTTCCACCTTCTCTCCTCTCTCTGAGGGAAGGTTTCCCATGAGTTCTGTGATTCTTCAATGACTGTCCTGTATGAATGACCCTGTATCCCGTTTCGGCCACAGGTGGAAGCATTTTCTCCCATCAAACCCACAATAGTGAGCACCTCCCTTAGGACGACCCTCAGCCTTCCTCTTCCCAACCTGGTCTGTGTTGACCACTCCTTGTAAACTTTAATGCATTTTCACCACCACAGTGAACCAGAATAGTGAGCAACCTCCCAAGTGTGGTCTGATCAAGGCTCCTGGAATGTAGCATAACCCCTCCACATCCACTCTGTTTACAGGGTCCCATTTACTTCCCTGTGAATTTATTCATCTCCATTGGTACCGGTGTCACTGAGCCCAGGTGATCAAGTGGGAGCGGGGAAGTGTACATCATCTCCCTGGTCTCACACACCTCTACAGTGTTCATTTCAGGAGGCTGAGTTGTTTCTGATTTTGTCTATAACGAGATGTTTAACTTTCCTTCTCGAAGAATGTATATATTTCTTCAATAATGTTTTATCGTGTTTTAACTTGCTGTTGCTAAAATCTAAAACATAAAGAATCATTTAAGTGGAAAAGTCTGTATATCTGTCTGCTATGAACTCAAGCTCTGTGTGAATATTTGCTTGCTATTTTTCTTAATTGTCAGAAATTTAAAAAAAAAAGTCAGGCAAAACATGTTGTCTTATTTACTCTGGATAATTCCTTCACCTTTCACTCTAAACTGGGCCAAGTGAAAATTTAACTGTCTCTCTGATGACATTTTACTGAGTTAGGATGGTTGAGACTAGAACTAGAGGTCATGGGTTAATGGCGAAAGATGAAATGTTTAAGAGGAACATGAGGGGGGACTTTTTACTCGCAGGGTGTGGAATGAGCTGCCAGTGGAGGTTGTTTGTGCAGGTTCAATTTCAGCATTTAAAGAAGTTTGGATGCATAAATGGATGGGAGGAGTGTGAAGGTCTATGGCACAGGTGCAGGTCGATGGAACCTGGTAGATGAGTAGTTCACATGGACTAGATGGGCTGAAATGCCTGTTTCTGTATTGCAGCGCTCTATGGCTCTGAGTTTTGAGATATTGGTGAAACTTCAGGTGGGGATCGACATGAAGTTGTGGTCAGCACACTGTGAGAAAGAGGTAGCAATGTAGCAGGGTGAGATACACCAAGATCATGCATTTCCACCATGGAATAGAGAGCCTAGGTTGTTTCTTTCTAAAGCAGAGATTTAGAAATTTAATCTTCCAAGTAACTTTATTGTTAAAGTACATATATGTTACCATATACAACCCTGGGATTCATTTTCTTGTAGGCATACTCAATAAATCTACAGAATAATAACCATAACAGAATCAATGAACGACCACAGCAATTTGGACATTCAACCAGTGTGCAAGACGGTTCCAGTGACGTCATCATCCAGAATGGCAGCTTAAATCAATCGCTCATCTGGAAGAAAGCATATTTTGCCCCGTTTATCCACCAATATAAGATCTTTCGAAAATATCTGAATTGATAAGGGGGTCAAGAATGGGGAAAAGAATGGAGATAAAAAAAAGGCACCACTGGAGCCTATGGAAGAGAGAGATACAATGAGCGGCTCTCCTACACCTGCACGTAGTGGCGGTGAGGCTGACGCGGGGCCTTGTCCAGGCAAAGCGGCAAATATGATAAAGATTCTAGAAGAGATAAGGGAAGTCCAAAAAGATATAAAACAGCAACTCAATGATATAAAGTCAGAGCTTGCCAACGTCAATCAGAAAATAGCGATGGCAGAGACACGAATTGAGAAGGTGGAAGATCACGTGCAAAACGCGGAACAGATACTAAGTAAGAGGATAAAAATATTAAGTCATCAGGAAATTAAATTGCTTGACCAGGAGGGAAGATCGCAACGGAAAAATATCAGTATTTATAATCTTCCTGAAGGAGTGGAGGAGTTGTCGATGATGAAGTTTGTAGAAAAGTTGCCGCAGGACGCACTGGAGATTCCCCCGACTATGGAGATTGAAATTGAGAGGGTGCATCCTGCGCTCGTCCCGAGGCCTCCCGAAGACAGAGAAAGTAAGCCGCACTCAATAGTACTTAGATTCCTTCAATTTAACAGCAAGGTGGAGATTCTACGAAGGGCCTGGGGTAAGAAGAGGGTGCTTTGGAATGGGACGTTAATATATTTTGATCAAGATTACCCCCCAGTGGTCCTACAGAAATGGAAGGAATATTCCTAAACGAAACGAATATTAAAGCAAGAAAAGATTAAATTCCAAACCCCGTACCCTGCTAAACTGAGGGTGTTTTACACAGGTGGGATACAGCTATATCAGACAGTGGAAGAGGTGACGACAGACATGAAGAATAGAGCACTGCCCATTAGTGTGGTCAAACCAAGGGAAAGTCTGGCTGAGCAGTTATCCCGATCTGCTTGGGAAATAGTAAGAGAACCGAGTAAGCAGGGGACGGGAGGAGGACGAGAGAAGGATATTAGGAAGAGACTGTGAGTTCTCCGAAGACAGCCCTCACCCCCTCCAGAAGAGCCATAATGTTTGGCTAACTTTAAAGTGCTGATAAACTAAACAGAAGCAAAAATAGACGGTGATATACCTATCTCGAGAAATACGTATTATAATGTGGATTTTATATTACTCGATTTTTAAAAATTCATTCCTTCACACCTTTTTCCCCACCTAAGTGAGAATATAGACATGAAAGGAATACACAGGGAAATCATAACTGTATAATGGACACAGACTTTTTTTTTTTATACACTGACTTTTATAGGACTGCAGCGGGGGCCCTCAACTCACAGGTAGGAGGGGCTATCCCCCATGGCTAGACGTTTCTTCTAGGTCAACCCAGGGTCATCTAGAGACCCCAGCCTTGGAATCACACCTTTGTTACTTGTTTTTTTTTAATTATTCACCTTTCTTGGCTCTTAGTTGTTCAGGGAGCAGATCGATTAAGTTATATTCTGCAAATTTCAATGATATACTAACAGATAAATACACATAGAAACCATAGAAACTACAGCACAGAAACAGGCCTTTTGGCCCTTCTTGGCTGTGCTGAACCATTTTCTGCCTAGTCCCACTGACCTGCACACGGACCATATCCCTCCATACACCTCCCATCCATGTATCTGTCCAATTTATTCTTAAATGTTAAAAAAGAACCCGCATTTACCACCTCATCTGGCAGCTCATTCCATACTCCCACCACTCTGTGTGAAGAAGCCCCCCCCCTAATGTTCCCTTTAAACTTTTCCCCCCTCACCCTTAACCCATGTCCTCTGTTTTTTTTTTCTCCCCTTGCCTCAGTGGAAAAAGCCTGCTTGCATTCACTCTATCTATAACCATCATAATTTTATATACCTCTATCAAATCACCCCTCATTCTTCTACGCTCCAGGGAATAAAGTCCTAACCTATTCAACCTTTCTCTGTAACAAGAGTTTCTCAAGTCCTGGCAACATCCTTGTAAACCTTCTCTGCACTCTTTCAACCTTATTTATATCCTTCCTGTAATTTGGTGACCAAAACTGAACACAATACTCCAGATTCGGCCTCACCAATGCCTTATACAACCTCATCATAACATTCCAGCTCTTATACTCAATACTTTGATTAACAAAGGCCAATGTACCAAAAGCTCTCTTTACGACCCTATCTACTTGTGACGCCACTTTTAGGGAATTTTGTGTCTGTATTCCCAGATCCCTCTGTTCTACTGCACTCCTCAGTGCCTTACCATTAACCCTGTATGTTCTACCTTGGTTTGCCTTTCCAACGTGCAATACCTCACACTTGTCTGTATTAAACTCCATTTGCCATTTGTCAGCCCATTTTTCCAGCTGGTCCAAGTCCCTCTGCAGGCTCTGAAAACCTTCCTCACTGTCTACTACACCTCCAATCTTTGTATCATCAGCAAATTTGCTGATCCAATTTACCACATTATCATCCAGATCATTGATATAGATGACAAATAACAATGGACCCAGCACTGATCCCTGTGGCACACCACTAGTCACAGGCCTCCACTCAGAGAAGCAATTCTCTACCACCACTCTTTGGCTTCTTCCATTGAGCCAATGTCTAATCCAATTTACCACCTCTCCATCTATACCTAGCGACTGAATTTTCCTAACTAACCTCCCATACGGGACCTTGTCAAAGGCCTTACTGAAGTCCATGTAGACAATATCCACTGACTGCCCTTCATCCACTTTCCTGGTAACCTCCTCGAAAAACTCCAATAGATTGGCCAAACATGACCTACCTCGCGCAAAGCCATGATGACTCTCCCTAGTAAGTCCCTGTCTATCCAAATGCTTGTAGATTCTGTCTCTAAGTACTCCCTCCAATAACTTACCTACTACCGACGTAAAACTCACCGGCCTATAATTTCCCGGATTACTTTTCGATCCTTTTTTTAAACAATGGAACAACATGAGCCACTCTCCAATCCTCCGGCACCTCACCTGTAGACAGCGACATATTAAACATCTCTGCCAGGGCCCCCGCAATTTCAACACTAGTCTCCTTCAAGGTCCGAGGGAACACTCTGTCAGGTCCCGGGGATTTATCCACTTTAATTTTCCTCAAGACAGCAAGCACCTCCTCCTTTTCAATCTGTACAGTTTCCATGATCTCACCACTTGATTCCCTCAATTCCATAGACGTCATGCCAGTTTCCTTAGTAAATACAGACGCAAAAAACCTACTTAAGATCTCCCCCATTTCCTTTGGTTCCGCACATAGCCGACCACTCTGATCTTCAAGAGGACCAATTTTATCCCTTACAATCCTTTTGCTCTTAATATACTTGTAAAAGCTCTTTGGATTATCCTTCACTTTGACTGCCAAGGCAACCTCATGTCTTCTTTTAGCCCTTCTGATTACTTTCTTAAGTATTTTCTTGCACTTCTTATACTCCTCAAGCACCTGATTTACTCTGTTTCCTATACATTTCATAAAACTCCCTCTTCTTCTTTATCAGAGTTGCAATATCTCTTGAAAACCAAAGTTCCTTATTCCTATTCAATTTGCCTTTTAATGGCTAAGGACAAAGTAATATTCATTTCCTTTAATGTCAGTGGGCTGTTGAATCCAATCAACTGCAGTAAAAATTCTATCAAAAATGAAAAAAGAGCAAACCCATGTAGTATATTTACAAGAAACTCACTTGAGTGATAATGAACATGAAAAATTTAATAGAATGGGGTTCAGTAATTTGTTTTTCTCTTCATATAAATCAGGACATAGAAGAGGAGTTCCCATTCTCATCTCAAGCAAGCTGAATTTTGAAAAAGTATTTGAAATGAGAGATAAGGAGGGCAGATATATTCTGGTAAGGGGGAATATAGACGGAAATCCAGTTACTTTATTGAATATATACGCACCCTCAGAAAGTGGTATTAGTTTCTTCCAGAAAATTACTAGTATTATGGTAACAGAAACAGTAAGTCCTTTGCTATGTGGGGGAGACTTAAATTTACAATTACAACTAAAGTTGGTCTCTTCCAAATAGAAAAAAAACTTATGAAACAATGTCCTTACATAAGAAAGTTAACACTCTTTTTGAGGATGTTGGTCTAATTGATATATGAGGAACCTTTTCCCCGACAGAAGGAATTACACTCATTATTCTGCCCCCCATTCCATATATACAAGAATAGACTATTTCATAACATTTGGAAAAGATGGAGACAAAATAATCACCTGTGGAATTGGGACAATAGATGTAAGTGACCATGCACCTATACATTTATCTGTTGATTTTGACCTACAATCAAAGAATACTATTTGGAAACTAAATTCAAGTCTACTGAATCATCCCTACTTTAAAGGAACAAATTAAAAAAGAAATTGGACTTTACTTAGAATTCAATGATAATGGAGAGGCTTCACCTCCCATTCTATGGGATACTCTAAAGGCTGTCTTAAGAGGGAAAATTATAGCGATGTCTTCATATAAGAAGGAATAAAACATTAGAAGAATTACAAAATAAGCTGAAGGAACTAGAAAAAAAAACAAATTGAGTTTGGCACAGGATACACTGGAGGAAATTTAAAAAATTAGGAATGAAATTAATAGTTTGCCTACGCAAGAAGTTAGAAAAAAAATAATGTTTCTGAAACAGAGACACTATGAAAGTGGATCTAAATCAATGAAAATACTGGCGTGGAAAATGAAAAAAAGACAGCAGAAAATACAATTCATAGAATTAGGGATCCAAGAACAAAAGTAATAAAAAAATAAGCTAAGTGAAATTCAAGAAGCTTTTGAAATGTTTCACAAAACTCCATATTCCAAAGTTCCAGGGGGAAGCATAACCCAGATTGACACCTTCCTGAATTCTTTAGAGTTACCCACTTTAAGCAAAAAACAAAATAGAACGATGACTGCTGACATAATTGAAGCTGAACTAAAAGCTGCAATTAATAGGCTTAGATTAAGCAAGTTACCAAGAACAGATGGATATACGGCAGAGTAGTATAATGAATTTAGAAATGAGTTAATTCCTGTTTTGCTCCCCACACTGAACTGGGCTCTAAGAAAGGTGCAAATGCCACCCAGCTGGAAGGAGGCGATAATCTCAGCTATACCAAAAGAAGGCAAGGATAAAATGGAATGTGGGTCATTTAGACCAATATCTGTTCTTAATGTGGATTATAGAATATTTACCTCCATCATGGTCAAATGATTAGAAGAGTTTCTACCCACACTGATACATAATGATCAGACAGGTTTTATACAACAACGCCAAATGCAAGACAATATACGAAGGACACTTCACATTATGGATCATATAAAAATAAAGAAATTGAAGCATTAGTGGTAAGTGTGTACACTGAAAAGGCATTTGATTCGGTTAATTGGAATTTTCTTTGCAGAGTTTTACAAAGATTTGGTCTACATGATACAATTATTAAAACTATACAGGCACTATACGACAGACCTACTGCCAGGATTAAAATCAAAGGATATTTATCTAATAGTTTTACCCTAGAGAGGGGCACGAGACAGGGTTGTGCATGGTCACCACTACTCTTCGCATTATATCTGGAACCATTAGCTCAATACATCAGACAAAGTGAAGATATCAGAGGAATTACTATTAAAGGGACAGAGCATAAATTGGCCTGTTACGCTCATGACATTTTGATCTATCTAGGGCAACCAACATACTCTTTACCAAAATTGATGCAATCCTTTGAACAATATGGCCAATTATCAGGATACAAGGTCAACATAGGTAAAACCCAACTACTTTCAGAAACACAAACACGAGGAGATCTGCAGATGCTGGAAATTCAAGCAACACACACAAAAAATGCTGATGGAACACAGCAGGCCAGGCAGCATCTATAAGAAGAGGTACAGTCAAAGTATCAGGCCAAGTCCCTTCATCGGGCCTGACGAAGGGTCTCAGTCCAAAACGTCGACTGTACTTTTCCTATAGATGCTGCCTGGCCTGCATTCCACCAGCATTTTTTGTGTGTTACTTTCATATAACTATAGCCCACCAAGAGAAATTGAAAGTAGATATCCTTGGGCATGGCAAACAGAGTCTGTCAAATATTTGGGTATCATTATGCTGAAAGATTTGACAAAATTATCAGAATGCAATTATCAGCCTATATATATAAAAATTAAGGAAGATATAATAAGATGGAACCCAATTCCTTTTCTTGGTCTCAGTTCATGTATTGAATCTATTAAAATGAATATACTGCCCAGACTATGATATCTCTTTCAGACCCTACCAATAGGGATTAACCAAAACCAATTCAATGAATGGAACAAGATGCTATCAGGATATATATAGCAAGGTAAAAGGCCGAGGGTTCATAGAAACATAGAAACATAGAAAATAGATGCAGTAGGCCATTCGGCCCTTCGAGCCTGCACTGCCATTTATTATGATCATGGCTGATCATCCAACTCAGAACCCCGCCCCAGCCTTCCCTCCATATCCCCTGATCCCCGTAGCCACAAGGGCCATATCTAACTCCCTCTTAAATATAGCCAAGGAACTGGCTTCAACTGTTTCCTGTGGCAGAGAATTCCACAGATTCACCACTCTCTGTGTGAAGAAGTTTTTCCTAATCTCGGTCCTAAAAGACTTCCCCTTTATCCACAAACTGTGACCCCTCGTTCTGGACGTCCCCAACATCAGGAACAATCTTCCTGCATCTAGCCTGTCCAATCCCTTTAGGATTTTATACGTTTCAATCAGATCCCCCCTCAATCTTCTAAATTCCAACGAGTACAAGCCCAGTTGATCCAGTCTTTCTTCATATGAAAGTCCTGCCATCCCAGGAATCAATCTGGTGAACCTTCTTTGTACTTCCTCCATGGCAAGGATGTCTTTCCTCAGATTAGGGGACCAAAACTGCACACAATACTCCAGGTGTGGTCTCACCAAGGCCTTGTACAACTGCAATAGTACCTCCCTGCTCCTGTACTCGAATCCTCTTGCTATAAATGCCAGCATACCATTCGCCTTTTTCACCGCCTGCTGTACCTGCATGCCCACTTTCAATGACTGGTGTATAATGACACCCAGGTCTTGTTGCACCTCCCCTTTTCCTAATCGGCCACCATTCAGATAATAATCTGTTTTCCTATTTTTGCCACCAAAGTGGATAACTTCACATTTATCCACATTAAATTGCATCTGCCATGAATTTGCCCACTCATCCAACCTATCCAAGTCACTCTGCATCCTCTTAGCATCCTCCTCACAGCTGACACTGCCGCCCAGCTTCGTGTCATCCGCAAACTTGGAGATGCTGCATTTAATTCCCTCATCCAAGTCATTAATATATATTGTAAACAACTGGGGTCCCAGCACTGAGCCTTGCGGTACCCCACTAGTCACCGCCTGCCATTCTGAAAAGGTCCCGTTTATTCCCACTCTTTGCTTCCTGTCTGCTAACCAATTCTCTATCCCCATCAATACCTTACCCCCAATACCGTGTGCTTTAAGTTTGCACACTAATCTCCTGTGTGGGACCTTGTCAAAAGCCTTTTGAAAATCCAAATATACCACATCCACTGGCTCTCCCCTATCCACTCTACTAGTTACATCCTCAAAAAATTCTATGAGATTCGTCAGACATGATTTTCCTTTCACAAATCCATGCTGACTTTGTCCGATGATTTCACTGCTTTCCAAATGTGCTGTTATCACATCTTTGACAACTGACTCCAGCAGTTTCCCCACCACCGATGTTAGGCTAACCGGTCTATCATTCCCCGGTTTCTCTCTCCCTCCTTTTTTAAAAAGTGGGGTTACATTAGCCACCCTCCAATCCTCAGGAACTAGTCCAGAATCTAACGAGTTTTGAAAAATTATCACTAATGCATCCACTATTTCTTGGGCTACTTCCTTAAGCATTCTGGGATGCAGACCATCTGGCCCTGGGGATTTATCTGCCTTCAATCCCTTCAATTTACCTAACACCACTTCCCTACTAACATGTATTTCGTTCAGTTCCTCCATCTCACTGGACCCTCTGTCCCCTACTATTTCTGGAAGATTATTTATGTCCTCCTTAGGGAAGACAAAACCAAAGTAATTATTCAATTGGTCTGCCATGTCCTTGCTCACCATAATCAATTCACCTGTTTCTGTCTGTAGGGGACCTACATTTGTCTTTACCAGTCTTTTCCTTTTTACATATCTATAAAAACTTTTACAGTCCGTTTTTATGTTCCCTGCCAGTTTTCTCTCAACCTTTTTTCCCCTTCCTAATTAAGCCCTTTGTCCTCCTCTACTGAACTCTGAATTTCTCCCAGTCCTCAGGTGAGCCACTTTTTCTGGCTAATTTGTATGCTTCTTCTTTGGAATTGATACTATCCCTAATTTCTCTTGTCAGCCACGGGTGCACTACCTTCCTTGATTTATTCTTTTGCCAAACTGGGATGAACAATTGTTGTAGTTCATCCATGCAATCTTTAAATGCTTACCATTGCATATCCACCGTCAATCCTTTAAGTGTCATTTGCCAATCTCTCAAAACTTTGCAATTAGCCAAGGAAAAGGTGGGATGGGGCCTACCTTCTCTTAGAGATTATTATTTTGCAGCACAGTTGAGAGCTGTGATATGCTGGTATAACCCATCGTAGTACGCTCAATGGAAATACATTGAGGAGAGGATACTTTCCAGCCCCATACAACCTACAAAGTTACATAAATACTATTGATAACTCGTGGGTGAAATGGACTCTTAAAATATGGAAAACTATTCTAAAAGAATATAAACTAGAAAGAAACATTCCAATTCTTAAATGGTGTGCAAATGACTCGGATTTTACACTGAATAAACTGGATGCTAGACTTAAGGACTGGACTGCTAAAGGCATAACAGCTATTTGCAATATAATGAAAGGAACACTTCTGTTTTGAAATGCTCAAAGAGAAACACTTACTAGAAAAACAAGACTTTTACTGGTATTTACAGATGCAACAGTGTGTTAGTAGTATGGTTAAAAATGTAACCGAGGCAGGTACATGTCTGATAGAGCTATTTAGAAAAAGTATATAATTCAGACAACGGTGGTAGAATCATTTCAAGCGTGTGTAAGGATTTATCAAATCTTAAAACACATTTGAGTTCATACATTAAAACAAAATGGGAGAAGGAAAGAGGGATAATAGTATCTGAGGAAGACTGGACAATAATCTGGAGGTATCAATGGAAGTGTACCAATTCACAGAAATGGAGGGAGTTCGGGTGAAAAAACTTGATAAGGTATTTTATTACACCCTCTCAGGAAATCCAATTATGATAGTAACACCTCTGTTTGCTAAAGAAATTGTGGAAATCAAAATGTAAACCCTTATCATATTTTCTGGGAATGCCCTGTTATCAAAGACTATTGGAGTGGGATACATAATGCCATACAAGACATCTTTAAATGTGGAAAAACCCTTAGAATAAGACCATATATTTTGGGTATATACCTCAAGAATGGTTGAAAAGAGATAAATATTTAATGAATGTACTGCTGGTGGTTGGTAAAAAGACCCTTATCACAGAAGAGCCCAACTTTAAATGTATGGATGGAAATTACAATGGGCATTTACAAAATGGAGAAGATAACAGCATCTATTAATCATAAGTTAGAACAATTTTATTCATACTGGGAAAAATGGTTTAACTACATAACACCTCATAGGCCTGATTTTATTCTCACAAGTCAATGAATATGTTGTAAATCAAAGATCACTCCCTACTTTGTACATAGTTTTCTTCTTTCAATTGTTCTTTCTTTCCTCTCCTTTCTATAAGTGTATACCTCAGATAAGTATTATGTGGAGATTTGTGACAAATACGATTATGATATATATGTACAGTATCTGAAATACATCTTATGGAAATGTTTGTTTGATGATGAACTTCAATAAAAAATAAATTACAAAAAAAACAACGTGCAAGACAATGAACTGTAAATAAAAAGAAAAAACAAAATAAGCAAAAAAATTTTAAAAATGAGATGCAGAGTCCTTGAAAACGAATCTATAGATTGTGAGAACATTGCAGTGATGGGGCAAGTGAAGTTATCCCCTTTGGTTCAAGAACCTGATGTCTGAGGGGTAATAACTGTTTCTGAAACATTTCGGGCCAATACCCTTCAGCTGGACTGGAGAAAAAAAGATGAGGAGTAGATTTGAAAGGGAGGGGAGGGGAGAGAGAAACAATGTGATCGGTGAAACTGGGAGGGGGAGGAATGAAGTAAAGAGCTGAGAAGTTGATTGGTCAAAGAGATACAAGGCTGCAGAAGGATGAGTCTGATCGGAAGAAGGTAAAGGGGAGAGGAGCTCCAGAGGGAGGCAATGGGCAGGCAAGGAGCTAAGGAAAAGGTGATGAGGAATGGTGAAGGAGGGTGAGTAGGGCATTACCAGAAGTTTGACAAATCGTTAGAGGCTACCCAGATAAGGTGTTGTTCCTCCAACCCGAGCGTGGTCTCATTGTGACAGTAGAGGGGGCTATGGATCCAAATGAGAATGGGAAGTGGAATTAAAATGGGTGGCTACCAGAGATCCCACTTTATCTGGCCGATGGAGCATAGGTGCTTGATGACACGGAGACCCAATCTACATTGGGTCTAATGAATATACAGGAGGCCACAAACGGGAGCACCGGACACAGTCTATGACCCAACAAACTCATAGGTGAAGTGTCGCCTCACCTGGAAGGACTATTTGGGGCCCTGAATGGTCGTGAGGGAGATCTAGGGGCAGGTGGTCCCCCTGCCAGAAGAAGTGGGATCTCCCAGTGGCCACTCATTAGATGGAAAACAAGCTGAGAAATGACAGTAGGAATTTTATGCAGACAAGTGTGAGGTTTGCCACTTTGATTGGACCAGCCAGGTTAGGTCCTACTCAGTGAATGGTAGGGCACTGAGGAAACAGAAACAGAAAACCTACAGCACAATACATGCCCTTTGGCCCATAAAGCTGTGCCAGACCTTAGAAATTACCTAGGGTTTGTTGCAAAGACGTGGCTGGGGACGAACCCAAGAGCAGGACACAGGGTTGTGAGGCGTTAATGCAGCCGCGAACATGGAACAGGTATTCAGGAGAATCTTTACACAGAGACAAGGTTTATGTAGATTATCCAGGAAATGGTGCGGAGTTTAGAACTGACAGTCCTAAGGAATCAGGAAACGAGGTTTACACACACTAGAATAGACCAACGAACTGGCAAAGCATGATAGTGATGCCGGCGTACTTATCAACAAACACACATCAAAGTTGCTGGTGAACGCAGTCAGGACCCTTCAAAGGGTCTCAGCCTGAAACGTCGACTGTACCTCTTCCTAGAGATGCTGCCCGGCCTGCTGTGTTTACCAGCAACTTTGATGTGTGTTGCTTGAATTTCCAGCATCTGCAGAATTCCTCGTGCCAGGGTTCTTATCCTCAGTTTGCTGATGGAAAGCAGGTGTGCTGTAACTAATGAAAACTGGGAACAATTGGAAATCAGATGAGGGAATTAAGACCTAATTAAGGAGATAATAGCAAGATGAGGCATTGGCGGACGGGCCCATGAAAGAACCCCTACCCCCTCACTGGGAGCGTCCAAGCGAACCTCTAGGCTTTCCGGATGCTCCCGATGGAAGTCTTGGATGAGGGAGTGGCTCAGGATGAAGGAACGGGGAACGCTCCTCTGGGCCGTACCCTTCCCAGTCAACCAGTTATTGGAGACTCCTGCCACGGCGGCGCACATCGAGTAGCCGGGCGGTATATGCCGGATGGTTGTCAATGATCTGGGCGGGTGGAGAGGTTTTCAGTCGGAGGACACAAGGGACTGACGGAAAGTGGTTTTAATTGGGAAACATGAAAAGTAGGATGGATGTGCATAGATCTTTGTAGTTTAAGTCGGACTGCTGTGGGGTTGATACTTTCGACTTTGACAGGTCCCAGGAAGCGAGGGGCGAGTTTCTTAGGCTCGTTTTTGAGAGGGATGTCTTTGAATGAAAGCCACACCATCTGCCCAGGTCAATACTCAGGCGGCGGAGTCCGGTGTCGATCGGCAATCCTCCTATTGCTATTTTCTCCGCTTGCGCGGGGAACAGCGGGGGTTGGTACCCAAGGGAGCACTTGAAGGGAGATCTTCCGATGGCGGTACTGAGCAGAGAATTGTGGGCATACTCAAGCCACGTGAGGTGATCACTCCAGGTAGACGGGTTGTTTGCCGTTACACAACGTACCGTCGCCTCCAAGTCCTGGTTGACCCGTTCCGTTTGCCCGTTCGTCTGGGGGTGAAAGCCGGATGACAGGCTGACCGAGGCACCCAAGGCTTGACAGAAGGCCTTCCATAATGCGAGATGAATTGGGAACATCGATCGGAGATGTCCGTGCGGATTCCGTGGAGGCGGAAGACGTGGTGGGCGCGAAGGTCTGCGATTTCTTGAGCAGAAGGGAGTTTGGGGTGGGTTGGGGGGCGGCTACAAAGTGCACCGTCTTGGAGAACCGGTCTACCACGGTGAGTACGGTGGTGTTTCCGTGTGAAGGGGTGGACCGGTGACGAAATCTAGGGCGCTGTGCGACCAAGGACGTTCAGGGACAGGTAGGGGACGAAGTAATCCCGCAGGTGGCCGGTGGGAGGCTTTTTCTCGGGCACAGACGGAACGTACAGAGACATAGGAACGGGTATCTGCCTCCACTGAAGGCCACCAGAAGTGCCTTTTCAGGAGAGCCAGTGTCCGATCACTCCCGGGGCGGCAGGTGAACCGAGATGTGTGCCCCCACCAGAGAACCTGAGACCTGACAGAATAAGGCACAAAAAAGGCGATCAGCGGGTCCATTCCCGGGGTCAGGGTCTACTAAGG
This sequence comes from Mobula birostris, assembly GCF_030028105.1. Classification (NCBI taxonomy): domain Eukaryota; kingdom Metazoa; phylum Chordata; class Chondrichthyes; order Myliobatiformes; family Myliobatidae; genus Mobula; species Mobula birostris. Next base: position 119,711,705 of record NC_092377.1, read on the forward strand.
GCTTCCTTTACTACGGACTCGATCTCCCACGTGAGGGTTGCCACCACACGGGATGGTGAGAGGATAGTCTCTGGGCTGGAATTGTCTTCCTCGGCATTGTATTGGCGGGAGAGCGCGTCAGGTTTCCCGTTCTTGGACCCGGGACGGTATGTGACAGAAAACTTGAATCGTCCAAAAAATAATGCCCAGCAGGCCTGGTGGGAGTTCAAACGTTTGGCGGTCTGACTATATCCCAGGTTCTTATGATCAGACCAAACAATAAACGGGTGTTTCGCCCCCTCCAGCCGGTGCCTCCACTCCTCCAATGCTAGCTTGACCGCCAGTAGTTCCCGATTCCCCACGTCGTAATTCCGCTTGGCGGGGTACAGCCAGCGAGAAAAGAAGGCACAGGGATGAAGCTTCTCGTCCGGACTTGATATTTGAGACAGAACTGCTCCTATCCCAGAGTCGGAGGTGTCAACCTCAACAATGAATTGGTGGGAGGGGTCCGGTTGGACCAGGATGGGTGAGGTCGTGAAACGTCTCTTTAGCTCTGTGAAAGCTGAATTAGCCTCGGAGTACCAAAAAAAAGTGTCGTGGGCGAAGTAAGTCGGGTGAGGGGCGCCACCACCCAACTGTAATCCCTGATAAATCGGCGGAAAAAGTTTGCAAAACCCAAAAACCGCTGAAATTGTTCGCGGGTCGTGGGTCTGGGCCTGGGCCATTCTTCCACCTCCCGGATCCTCTCGGGATATGCCCTCACTTCCCGCTCTCAATGATGTAGCCCAGGAAGCTGACCGAGGGAACGTGGAACTCACTTCTTAGCCTTCACAAAAAAACTTGTTCTCCCACAGTCTCTGGAGGACTAGAGGGACATGGCGAATGTTTTTCCGGAGGCTGTTGGAAAATATTAAGATATCATCTTGGCAGATGAACACGAAGCGGATAATAACGTCCCTCAGTACATCATTGATAAGGGTTTGAAAAACGGCGGGGGCATTGGTGAGGCCAAACGGCACAACCAAGTATTCGAAGTGGCCCAATGATATACTAAAGGCCGTCTTCCACTCACCTCCCTCTCTCATCCTGACTAGGTGGTAGGCGCTACGAAGGTCCAACTTCGAGAAGATGGTTCCGTAAAGTGGTTCAGATGCCGAGTTAATGAGGGGTAGTGAGTACTTATTTTTTTAACTGTTACTGTATATTGTTTAGGCCTCGGTAATCAATACAAGGATGAAGCGACCCGTCCTTTTTCTCTACAAAGGAGAAACCGGCGCTCACCGGGGAGAATGAGGGTCGAGTAATGCCAGCCGCGAGGGACTCAATGTATTTCTCCATGGCCTCTCTCCCCGGTCGGGACAAGTTATAAAATCGACTGGTGGATAACGAAGCCCCGGGGAGAATGTCGATAGCGCAATCATTTGGGCGGTGTGGAGGCAGGGAAAGAGCTCGTTGTTTGCTGAATACCTGTCCCAGGTCATGAGATTCTGCAGGGACTCCGGACAAGACATAGAAAACCTACAGCACAATACAGGCACTTCGGCCCACAGAGTTGTGCCGAACATGTCCCTACCTTACAAATTACAAGGCTTATCTATAGCCCTCTATTTTACTAAGCTCCATGTACCTATCTAAAAGGTCTCTTAAAAGACCCTATCGTATCTGCCTCCACCACCGTTGCCGGCAGCCCATTCCACGCACTCGCCACTGAGTTTATTAAAAAAAAACAACTTACTCCTGACCTCTCCTCTGTACCTACTCTCCAGCACCTTAAACCTGTGTCCTCTTGTGGCAACCATTTCAGCCCTGGGAAAAGTCTCTGACTATCCACAAGATCAATGCCTCTCATCATCTTGTACACATCTAACAGGTCACCTCTCATCCTTCGTTGCTCCAAGGAGAAAAGACTGAGTTCACTCAACCTATTCTCATAAGGCATGCTCACCAATCCAGGCAACATCCTTGTAAATCTCCTCTGCACCCTTTCTATGGCTTCTATATTCTTTCTGTAGTGAGGCAACCAGAACTGAGCACAGTACTCCAATTGTGGTCTGACCAGGGTCCTATATAGCTGCGACATTACCTCTCAACTCCTAAATTCAATTCCACGATTGATGAAGGCCAATACACTGTACACCTTCTTAACCACAGAGTCAACCTCCACAGGTGCTTTGACTGTCCCATGGACTGGGACCCCAAGATCCCTCTGATCCTCCACCCTGCCAACAGTCTTACCATTAATACTATATTCTGCCATCATATTTGACCTACCAAAATGAACCACCTCACACTTATCTGGGTTGAACTCCATCTGTCACTTCTCAGCCCAGTTTTGCATCCTATCAATGTCCCGCTGTAACCTCCGACAGCCCTCCACACTATCGACATCACCTCCAACTTTTGTGTCATCAGCAAACTTACTAACCCATTCCTCCACTTCCTCATCCAGGTCATTTATAAAAATCATGAAGAATAAGGGTCCCAGAACAGATCCCTGAGGCACACCACTGGTGATCGATCTCCATGCAGAATAGGACCCGTCTACAACCATTCTTTGCCTTCTATTGGCAAGCCAGTTCTGGATCCAAAAGCGATGTCCCCTTGGATCCCATGCCGCCTTACTTTCTCAATAAGCCCTGCATGGGGTACTTTATCAAATGCCTTGCTGAAATCCATATACACTACATCTACTGCTCTTCCTTCATCAGTGTGTTTAGTCACATCCTCTAAAAATTCACTCAGGCTTGTAAGGCATGACATGCCTTTGACAAAGCTATGCTGACTACTCCTAATCATATTATGCCTCTCCAAATGTTCATAATTCCTGCCTTTCAGGATCTTCATCAACTTTACCAACCACTGAGATGAGACTCACTGGTCTATAATTTCCTGGACTATCTCTACTCCTTTTCTTGAATAAAGGAACAACATCTGCAACCCTCCAGAACTTCTCCCATCCCCATTGATGATTCAAAGATCATCACCAGAGGCTCAGCTATCCCCTCCCTTGCCTCCCACATTAGCCTGGGGTACATCTCATCTGGTCCTGGCGACTTATCCAACTTGGTGCTTTCCAAAAGCTCCAACAGATCCTCTTTCTTAATATTTACATGCTCAAACTTTTCAGTCTGCAGCAAGTCATCACTACAACACCAATATCCTTTTCCATAATGAAGTATTCATTAAGTACCTCTGCTATTTCCTCCAGTTTCATACACACTTTCCCACTGTCATACTTAATAGGTCCTATTCTTTCACATCTATCCTCTTGCTCTTCACATACTTGTAGAATGCCTTGGGATTTTCCTTAATCCTGCCCACCAGGTGAGGGGTTACAAGACGGGCGAGGTCACGGTAGCCTCCCTAGGGGATGGAGCCGACCACAGACTGGTGGCGTGGCAAAACGGGCTCCAACTGGCTATCCTCCTGGTAGACCAGTCGATGTAGGTATTGTGGTTCAGCCAGGGATATCCTACAGCTACAGGAGCTTGAGGAGAATGAATGAGATTAAATCGTACCTCCTCTTGATGGTTTCCAGACAGAATCAAGGTCAGGGTGGTGTACGGTGGGTAACCCGAGCCAGCAGTCATCCATCCAGCACCCGGGCCTCCAGAAGGGTACAATACCCAAGGTATTCCGGCCCGGGAGGCTATGTCCTTGTCCAGCGGATTTCCCTCGACACCGGAATCCACCAAGGCGGGTAGGGACAGGGACTGTTGTTGATAGTTCACGGTAGCTGAAGGGACTGCGGGACTGAAGGGAGTGTGGTCCAGCTCACCAGGGTCCTCCTTTCTACTGGTGAGCCCTTTTTTGGCCACAGAGGACAGGTATCCTGGAAATGTCCCAGATGGCCAGAATAGTAACAATCCCTAGCTCTCCACCACCGAAGTCGTTCGGCAGGGGAAAGACAGTTCCATCCCAGCTGCATCGGTTCCGCCCCCAGAGTAGTGGAGACGGTCAGAGCAGGAGCTATACTTAGAGCGGCTGGAGAATGGAGGCTGGCTGAAGGTGGTAAGGTGGGATGTGGGATGACCCAAGGAGTGGCGCGACTGGTCTTTTCTCTCAGACGCTCTCGAAGTCGATTTTCTATCCTGGTGACTAGAGAGATCAGAGAGTCCAGGCTGTCCGCATCATCCCTGATTGCCAATTCATCTTTTACCTTATCTGAGTGGCCCTGTCGGAACACTTCCCGTAGGGCCTCGTCATTCCACCCAGAGTCGGCCGCCAATGTTCGGAACGCAATGGAGTATTTTGCTACGCTTCACGAACCCTGACAGAATTAGCAAGCGCTTAGCGGCGTCCTTACCATGAATGGGCTGTTCACTTTGGAGACGGAGGAGGAACAGACCTCTGGTCGGTTGTCCCAGATTGCGGTAGCCTATGCCAAGGCAACCCCTCGTAATAGCCCCATGATGTATGCAATTTTTGATCTGTCCGAGGTGTACGTATGTGGCTGTTACTCAAAGGCCAAAGAGCATTGTAATTAGAAGTACTGGCACCTCCCTAGGTCCCCAGCGTAGGGTTCCGGTTCGGGTACCTACGGCTCTTGATTGTGTTTCCGACCCAAGGGACGTAGCCATCCCAGGCTGTGTGGTTTGGTCAGACGGGGTTCTTCTAAGGGACGGAGTAAGGGAAGCAGATACCCGGTCAACCTGCTCAGTGACCTTCCTCACAATTGTGGACAACGTACGAAGGTTTTCTGTGACCTCTCTGAGCAGTTAGTCGTGGGCGCCTAGTAGGTAGCCCTGACTGGTGAGGGCCTGTTGCACGGGGTCCATGTCCGCTGGGTTCATTCTTGGCCAGTTCGGTCTGTTGCAAGGACATGGCTGGGGACAAGCCCAAGAACAGGACACAGGCACGAAGACAGGGTCGTGAGGCGTTAGTGCAGCCGCGAATGTGGAACAGGTATACAGGAGAATCTTTACACAGAGACAGGTTTGCATGGGTTATCCAGGGAATGATGCAGAGCTGAGAACTGACAGTCCTAAGGAATCAGGAAACGAGGTTCACACACACTAAAATAGACCAACGAACTGGCAAAGTATGACAGTGACGCCAGGGTTCTTATCCTCAGCTCACTGATGGAAAGCAGGTGTGCTGTAATTAATGAAAACTGGGAACAATTAGAAATCAGACGAGGAGATCAAGACCTAATCAAGGAGATAATAGCAAGATGGGGCATTGCCGGGCAGGACCATGACAGGGTTAACCATAGCCCTTTATTTTTCTAAGCTCCATGTACCTATCCAGGAGTCTCTTAAAAGACCCTGTCGTATCTGCCTCCACCACGTCACCAGCAGCCTATTCCATGCATTCAGCAGCCTCTGCATAAAAACTTACCCCCGGCATCTCCTCTGTACCTACCTTCAAGCACCTTAATACTGTGCCCTCTCGTATTAGCCATTTCAGCCCTGGGAAAAAGTCTCTGACTATCCACATGATCAATGCCTCTCATCATACTGTACACCTCTATCAGGACACCTCTCATCCTCTGCCGCTCCAAGGAGAAAAGGCCAAATTCACTGAACCAGTGAGGTGGAACAAAGGGATCTGGGAACACAGGACTATAATTCATTGAAAGTGGTGCCACAGGTGGATAGAGTCATAAAGAAAGCTTTCGGCACATCGGCCTTCATAAATCAATGTATTGAGTACAGGAGGTGGGATGTAATGTTGAAGTTGGGTAAGATCTAAGTGAGGACTACTTTGGAGTATTGTTTGCAGTTTTGGTCACCTATCTTCTGGGAATGATATAAGCAATGCTGAGAGACTACAGCAAAAATTTACAAGGATTTTGCCGGGGCTGGAGGACCTGAGTTATACTGAAAATTGAATAGGTTAGGACAGAATTCTTTAGAACAGAGGAGATTTGATGGAGGTATACAAAATTATGAGGGGTATATATAGGGTAAATGCCACCAGGCTTTCTCCATTGAGGTTGGGTAGAACTACAAACCAGAGATCATGGGTTAAGGGTGAAAGGTGAGAAGATTAAGGGGAACCTGAGGGAAAACCTCTTCACTCAGAGGGTTGTGAGAGTGTGGAATGAGTTGCCAGCACAGGTAGTGCATGAAAACTTGATTTCAATGTTTAAGAGAAGTTTGGATCAGTACATGACTGGTAGGGGTATGGAGGGCTATGTTCTAGGAGCAGGTCAATGGGAGTAGGCAGTTTAAATCGATTTGGCATGGACTAGTTGGGCTGAAGGGCCCATTTCTGTGCTGTATCTCTCGATGGCTCCATGTATTCCCGAGAATAAGCTGCTCACAAGATGGTTCACAAAACATAGGTCGCAGAACAATCTCACACTCCTTCCAGTAAAAGGCAAGAGCAAAGTCATTGGAGTTGTCTATTTCCACAGTCCTCACCCTCTTCTTATTTGAAGTGATTCAACCATTTCCTGAAGCTATTCCCAAGCAAGATGCTTATGACCCTAGGAAATCATTGTTCCCATGGGAAGGCAGGACCTCCATCGGGGATTGAGTGATATGGGAAACGATGACAACATCAGCTGATGAAGGAGCAAAGTTGAAGCCGTTGTGTTGGACAGGGGAGGGGACGCGAGGAGACTGAGCACAATGTCCACAGACTCACAGGGAAGGTGAAGGAATGGGAATTCCCCCAGTGGTACTGTAGGGTCTGGAGGTCAGCAACATTCCCTGATGGAATAATGTGACAGAATTTTCCTGATGGAATAATGCAACAGAATTTTCCCAGTGGAAAATCCCATCATTTTTCCTTTTTGTGGATGATAGTATTATAAACAGAAAGGGTTTAACATGCACACCCTGAGTGGAGTCGCTGAATAGTAAACGAATAGTAAAATCAGAATGGATGTAATGTCACTGAAATTCCTTATTGGTTCCTGCCTCTCTTTGATCATCCTGACCAAGTTCGCTCATGGACCAGTCGCGAGCGAAAGTGAAAGTGCAAACGGGAAATAGACTTGGATCCCGCAGGCAGAAGCACAGTCAACACTTCGGCGCTGATCACTGGGTTTACACAACAACAGACATGGGAAGCAGTGAGTTTATAACTTCAATCCGTTACAGAGACCACCACTCCCCCCGAGGTAAAAACAAAGACATTAATACTGTCACGTTGCAATTCAGATTTTTCAGAGGATGGCTGCTTTCACTTCCCAACCATGGACGAGCGGTAGGTTCGCATAATCAGGGTGTGTCATCCTGAGGTTAATGTGATGATTTCATTAACCCGTTTTGCCCAGACAGCTGATGCTCTGTCTCCCTGGTCTTTGTCAGGAATCTGGACACTCTGAGGAACTACTTGTGTAACTACAACCCCCCTGAGGGCTGTGGAGACTGTATAAACATCCTGCTGGTCGGCATGGTGGGGCTGGGAAATCACCCATCATCAACACATTCCTCTCGGCTCTGGATCCACAAGGAGCAACCATAACCTGTGTCCGACAGGAGACAATCCTGGGTCTCTCACTCCAGAGGTACACACACTGTTGTCAATTTAATATCAACGCACAGGCGGTATATGTTGCTCTATTAATTGTGAATTCACCGCACCTCATGTGTCTCCCTGATGTCTACATCAGAGGCAACGAAAGGTCATCTCACTCCAATCTATTTGCTGGAAAGCACCTTGGGAGCTTCCGAGGCTGGGAAAGGTGTATTTAAATCCAAGTCCCTGATGTCAGTGAACAATTTGCTGAGGAATTGAGCAGGGAGGGTGGCAAAAGGAACTTTCAGCCAATTAGCCAGAGGTCAGTGGTTGAGAAAATGCTAGACTCCAATGATTAGGATGAGATTTCCATACACTTGGAGTCACATGACAAAATGGGCCAAAGTCAGCATGGTTTCCTGAAGGGGAAATTTTACCTGAAAAATCTGTTGGAATTCTTTGAGGATGTAGCAGGCAGGATAGACAAAGCAGAGTCATAGGATGTTGTTTACTTGGATTTTCAGAAGGCCTTTGACAAGGGGCCACACATGAAACTGTTAAGCAAGTTAAGAGCCCATGGTATAACGGTAAAGTGACTGGCACAGATAGAAGATTGGCTGACTGTCAGAAGGCAAAGAGTAGGAATAGATAGGGCTTTTCCTGCCTGTCTGTGGGGGACTGATGGTGTTACACAGGGATCGATATTGGAACTGTTTTTATTCACCTTATATGCCAAAGATTCAGAAGATGGAATTGATGGCTTTGTGGCTAATTTTGTGGATGATATGAAGATAGGAGGAAGGTACGTAGTTTTGAGGAAGCAGGGAATCTGCAGAAGAACTGAGACAATTTGGGAGTATGTGTGTATGAAGTGGCATTTGCAATTTCCAGTCCTTCAGAATCAATCTAGAAATCTAGTGTTTATTCAAAGATGACTACTGCTGCCTCCTCGGTCTCTTCAGGAACCCCCTTTCAGAGCCTGGGCTGCAATTCATCAGGTTTCAGTGACTTATCTACATTCAAACCTTTCCACTTCCCATCACCTTATCCTTACTAACAGCAGCTACACTCACTCCTAGTGCCTGACTCTCTGGCATACAGCTGGTGTCTTCCACAGTGAAAACTGACACAGAATACTTACTGAGTTCATCAGCCATTTCTGTGTCCCCCATTACTATTGCTCCAGCATTATTTGCCAGAGGTCTGATATCCATTCTCAGCTCTTTGACTTTTATATGTGAAAAATCTTTTGCTATCATTTGTATATTCTTGGATAGCTTATCCTCAAATTTTATCTTTTCTCTCCTTTTGGCTTGTACAGTTGCCTTCTATTGGTATTTGAAATATTCCTAATCCTCTAACTTCCCAATAGTTTTTGCAAACATTATATACCCTCTCGTTTGCTTTTCTGCTGTTTTTGACTTTCCATGTGAGTCATTGTTACCTCATTACACCCCCACCCTTAGAATGTTTCTTCCACTTTGGGATGAATCTATTCTGCACCTTTGGAATTGCCCCAGAAACTCCATCCATTGCTGATCTGCTGTCATCCCTGCTGGTGTCTCCTTCCAATCAACTTTGGCCAGCTCCTCTCTCATCCCTCTGTAATTCCCTTTACTCCACTATAAATTCAATCATAATATGAACCCTGCCTCCAAAGGTTTCTTTACCTTAAACTTCCAAATCAAATCCAGTTTATTTCACAACATGTAATCCAGAATGACCTTTTCCCAAAAGGGCGTAACCACAAATTCCTTCTCTTGAGAACATTCCCTGTTCCTTTCTCCATGGATGCTGCCTGATATGCCAAGTATTCTCCACATTTCTGCTCTCTCACTCCAAGACTTATTAATTTGATTTTCTCGGTGAACTGGAATGTTGCAGTTTGAAAGAGGAATCCAGAGATTCAGGATAACATTGCTGCAGTCAGAGTGTCTCTGGGTCTGTATACCAGGGATTCACCTGCCCTCTCAGGGGAACGTAAACAGTCCCAGGGCAGCAAGGGAAGCGGAGTTTCCTTGTGTCATGAGACATCATGTGACCAAGAGAAGATCAGGGAGATCTCCCACAGACTGGGATGTCCTGTCACTGAGGGAAGGGGAAGGAGTTCTCCCGCAGATTGGAATTTCCCATCACTGAGGGAAAAGCAGAGAGTTCTCCCGTGTCCCTGTGCACAGTTTTATCCATCAGCCAATGACACTCACCAGATCTTCAGTTGATCACCAGTCCACTGTTTATGGAATCTTGCTGTGTAAACACTCTGCCCTGTGTTCTACATTACACAGAACTTCACTCTCCATGAAAGGTGCTATAGAAATGCATAATTTTTTGAAAATTTACAGCTCAGGTCCTACAGAGCAGTGAGGTTAAAGTTTTGGGATTCAGCTGGATGGAATACTCTGAAGAACCCTAATCGGACAAAGAGAGTGTTACAGTTGATCCTGGAAGAAAGAGTTCCCAAAGGAACAAACGTAAGTTTTCTCTGTTACTTCATACACCTGACTTCTACAACCCATTAAACACTGAGCAACCTTAGAGAGAGAAGGGAGAAATGGCCCCAAGGAAAGTTTCCCACAAAACAGCTATTGTTCTGAAGACTGGGTCCATGTTCCGATTGGGATTAAACTACAACCTAGGCTGAGGGAGGTGGCACTCTGTAAAAGAAGTTATACAGAAATACCAAACAAACATAGTGACAGAGATTAGTCCTGGAGTAATTTACTGGGTACGGTGACAGAGATTAGTTCTGGAGTAACACACGGGGACACAGTGACGGAGGTTAGTCCTGGAATAACAAAAGGGGACAAATTGACAGAGGTTAGTCCTGGAGTAACCCACAGGGACATGTTGACAGAGATTATTCAGAGAATTCCACACCACTCTCCCTGGCATCTCAATGTTGGCTGTCCCCACCTCACCTGCCCTCTACACATTGTTGGGACACGTTGAGCTCTTGTCCAAGTGAGGGAGGACTGAGTGTTGTGCTGACATCCTCCACATGATACAGGTCAGGAGACGGAGCGGTGATGGGGAAATGGACCAATCCCAGCAACACATGATCCCAGCATCCACTCCACTGCTAGTGAAGGTCACAGGGTCACCTGCCCCAATGATGGTCCGACCCCTGCTCCAACTCACCTGGAGCAGCTCCTCCTTGTCTCCCACATTGCCTTCTTCTGGCATCCATTATGGACCAACCTCTCCAGCATGTGGGGTTTGATGTTGGAATTCTGTGTGTGGCCATGAGATTATGTCTTACTTCCAAACTGATGTGAGAACAGACACTCAGGAGTCAATGGCCATGGGCCAACAGAAGAAGGGTGTTGAGGTCCAGACTAGATCAGTTCTGCTTACTGAATTGGAGGAGAAGGCTGGGGTTAGTGGAGGGACGGGTGTGGTGTGTTTGCTTCTGTAGGATTTTGTGACCTTTACTTCCATTACAGAAAAACACAAAGCGGTCACGTTAAACTGATATCATTATATCAGACGCAAACACAGGAATTCTGCAGATGCTGGAAATTCAAGCAACACACATCAAAGTTGCTGGTGAACGCAGCAGGCCAGGCAGCATCTCTAGGAAGAGGTACAGTCGACGTTTCAGGCCGAGACCCTTTGTCAGGACTAACTGAAGGAAGAGTTAGTAAGAGATTTGAAAGTGGGAGGGGGAGGGGGAGATCCAAAATGATAGGAGAAGACAGGAGGGGAAAGGATGGAGCCAAGAGCTGGACAGGTGATTGGCAAAGGGGATATGACAGGATCATGGGATAGGAGGTCCGGGGAGAAAGACAAGGCGGAGTGGGGAACCCAGAGGATGGGCAAGGGGTATAGTGAGAGGGACAGAGGGAGAAAAAGGAGAATGAGAGAAAGAATGTGTGTGACTTCTCTAACTTCCACTAATGCCCCACCTCCCCCTCGTACCCCATCCGTTATTTATTTATATACACACATTCTTTCTCTCACTCTCCTTTTTCTCCCTCTGTCCCTCTGACTATACCCTTTGCCCATCCTCTGGTTTCCCCCCCCCCCCACCTTGTCTTTCTCCCCAGAACTCCTGTCCCATGATCCTCTCATATCCCCTTTGCCAATCACCTGTCCAGCTCTTGGCTCCATCCCTCCCCCTCCTGTCTTCTCCTATCATTTTGAATCTCCCCCTCCCCCTCCAACTTTCAAATCTCTTACTCACACTTCCTTCAGTTAGTCCTGACGAAGGGTCTCGGCCTGAAACGTCGACTGTACCTCTTCCTAGAGATGCTGCCTGGCCTGCTGCATTCACCAGCAACTTTGATGTGTGTTGCTCTCATTATATCAGACAGCGTCTCTTACAGTGAACTCAACAACTCAATGATGGTGTTTGTGAATGATGTAGAACAGTTTCTATGATGAACAATATGTGCCATCTGTCACCCATTACATTCCCCTACACTCTGTTCCTGTTCCTGTTCTTATCTCTCTTCATTCGTCAAAGCTACCATCCCCGGATCAGTCTGGTCAGCCATTGCTGCAATCCTTCCTTGGGTAAGGAATCCTGAACTGTGCACAAGCCTCACCAGGACCCGATAGAATTGGAGCGAGTCGTCTGTACTACTGTGTGACACAGTGATGGAGCAGTCAGTAGTGCTGCCTCACAGATCCAGTGATTCCGATTCCATCCCAGCCTCTGGAGCTGTCTGTGTGGTGTTTGCATGTTCTTCCTGGGATGATGTGGGTTTCCCCCGATGACCCTGGTTTCCGGCTCCCACATCCCAATGACGTGCTGGTCATTGGGTCAGTCTGCTGCTGTCATTTCTAGTGGGTTGTCAGAATGGTGGGGAGTTCATAGGCGGATGAGAGAAGTGTGAACTGTCAGAGAGTTAGCATAGACTAGACTGGCTGAATGGCCTCAGGAAACAAACATGAACAAAAGCTGCTGAACTCACCATTGACCTTCCTATCACCCAGTAACCTGCATACAATACACACAATTGTCTCTCCCACATTACTGATGGAGACTGAACAGCTCACACTCCTCAGGATTAAATTTGCCATCAGTTTACACACTGACCAACCATCTGTATTATCCAGCAGTGTGAAGGACCAAACAGTTTCTGAATCATCTGAAAACTTTGTTATCATGTCCCAACATTGAGGTAAAAATGTTGATACATTAAACAGTGCAAGGGTGTGAGTATTGAAGAGCTCAGAACAAATTCTAAACAGTTTGTGGGGACAGAGTGGACCCACAATGAAAGGAACTGAGAAGTAACAGTGACGGGACAGAGCAACATTCCCAGCTGGAGATTGACAGGGACAGAGAGATCCCACTGATCCCTGAAGCAAGAGTGAGGTCAGAGCCCATCTGGATCTCAGTAGATCAGTGACCGTGACCACTGGACTTTGTCTGATGGGGCTGGTCCCTCCAGTCAGTGTTCACCTCAGTGCGGAGTGATTGTGATCATCAGTGTTCTTGCTGCTTCCTCTGAAACCAGTTCTTCATTGTCTCACTTAGTTACAGCATTTCAACCCTGACTCGGTTGTTTCCAACTATCCCGTTATTCCAGAAAATGTAATTCATGGAGTCGCACTCATATTTGACATCAGCATCATAGACTTGATCAGTGATGATAAAATGAAAGAGTTTCAGGAGTTACAGATGATCGTGGCACAGAAATGTAAGTGCTTTCTTTTGGTCTGTGTAACTTTGTCACCTCAGCATTGCAGCTTCATATTGATATCTGGATCATCTCTCTTTTCCAGATGTTCACAGGGTTGTGATTGGGACCAAGTTTGAATTATTAGGGATACCAGAGGAACACAATGCATGGATTTATGAATACAAGCCACTGCAGCAGAAAGTAATAGTCTGTAGAATCGGAGAAGTGACATTGATGTGGGAAACATAGCACCCAATCTGTCAATAGCATGATCCCAATGACAGCAGAGAGGTAAACACAGGAGGAATTTGCTTTGTGGTTCCCAGTAAGCAGTCAAATCTCAAGGTTCTATAACTTATGCATACTTTGATAATAAATATACTTTGAATCCTTTGAATGTGCTAAACTCATCCACCTTTCCTACAATACTCCCTGCATTGAAATATACAAAACTCAGAACATTAGTCCCACCATGGTCAACATTTTGATTCCTGACCTTGTGTGTAGGCTCAGGAACATCATTCCCCACAACCACTCCACTACCTGTTCAGGCGCTCTGGTTCCCATCCTGTGTAGTTCTAGATTAACATCACCCCCACCCCCCTTGCAGCACGAGCAAACCTTCCTGCTAGGATATTCGCTCCCCTACTTCAGGTGTAAACCATCCCGTCTGTACAGGTCCCACCTTCCCTGGAAGAGAGCCCAATGATCTGATAATCTGAAGCCCTCCTCCTCCTGCATCATCTCCTTAGCCACGTGTTAAACTCTATTACTCAGGCTTTACTTTGTGCTGCCTCATTTTACTGATATTTTCTGCCCCCTCCTGCCACACTTTGTTTGTCAAATCTCCCCTCACTCCTCTGAGCCACCGGTCTCTCACTTCCTCTTCAGTTACTGAGCATTCTGCCCTTGGACCCCTCCCCTTTCTGTCCAGTCTGAAGCCTGGTCTACACAGTATTCACGTGATTCCCCAGGACACTGGTCACAACACAGTTCAGCTGAAGCCCATCCCAATGGAACAGCTCTCTCCGTCTCCGTTACTGCTACCATTGCCCGTGAATCTGAAGCCTGTGGATTTTATAATTCCATTAATACCCTCTCTCTGCTTCCTTTCCCTCAGTTTGACCAGTTGGCAAAATGCACTGGGATGGAGGGATGTTCCATGTTTGTGGTTTCGAATCAGTGGAGAGGTGAACAGATCGAGATGATAAAATGCATCCTGGCCCTGTACGTTCTGAATAATATGGTCAGAAACATTAACCAATTTCTCAAAGCAGTGTAATTATCACAGCTGACCTTGTCCAGCGGTTTGAATCCATTCCAGTCTCAGGAGCACAGACACTGCTGTGGGATTGATGTTTTTATTGTTTTCCCCATAGGTTTAGAATTCTTTATGCTTGTTTATATATTTGTACAATCACCTGCTTGTCTGTAGACTTTTAGTGACTTGTTGTATTAGCAGTTTAGTTTCTATCCTTGCAAAGTTGAAGGGGGAGTCAGTGAGTACCTGCTGAAAGGGTTTCTCAAATAAACTGGCTCAGCCCACTTGGCAGAATAAAAGCACACAATGTGCTCATGTTCCTTTGTTACAGTCGGTCACAGTTACAGGTGGTCACTGGTGCAGCCGGTCACTTGTACAGCTGGTCAGTGTTACAATCAATCACTGTTACAGCCGGTCACTGTTACAGATGGTTACAGTTACAGGGGGCAGAGCATAGCCATTCATTGTTACAGCCAGTCAGTTACAGCTGGTCACTGTTATATCCAGCCAGAGTTAGAACCGGTCACAGTGACAGATGGTCACTGTTACAGCCAGTCACAGTCACAGCCGGGGACAGTTACAGGCAGTCACAGTTACAATTGCTCACAGTTATTGCCAATCACTGCTTCAGCTGGGCACTGGTACAGCCATTCACTGTTACAGTCAATCACCGTTTGCAGTGGCGTATCTAAGGTATGGCAGGTTGGCTCGTGCCCTGGGCACCACTTGAAGGGGGGGGGCGCCACTGAGCAGTTTCTATTAAAGTCAGACAGGCCATCCTCGGGTAGTGAAAAATGAATTTTCTTCAGGTATATGATCTGTCTTTGATTATCATGGGTGAGAAGCATTAGGATGGCCTTATTTCAGAGCATTGTGTAAGACCATGAAACGTTCCTTCACAAGGAAGAAGAAAAGTGGAGCCGAAGGACAGAAGAGACAAAAGTTGGAGGCGGAGGAAGCCAAGAAGTCAAGCAAGTTCTTCATGCCCTTCTTTGGAAAGCCCGGAACAAGTAGTTCGACACATGGAGTCGCCTGCACCTGCTACAAGTTTGTTAGAATCCGAAGGTGGATCAAGTACAAATGTACAAATGCAGATGATACTAAGATAGGTAGAGTTGTGGATAATGAAGTAGGTTTTCAAAGCTTGCAGAGAGATTTAAGCCAGTTAGAAGAGTGGGCTGAAAGATGGCAGATGGAGATTAATGCTGAAAAATGTGAGGTGTTACATTTTGGTAGGACTAATCAAAATAGGACATACATGATAAATGGTAGGGCATTGAAGAATGCTGTAGAACAGAGGGATCTAGGAATAATGGTGCATAGTTCCCTGAAGGTGGAATCTCATGTGGATTGGGTGGTGAAGAAAGCTTTTGGTATGCTGGCCTTTATAAATCAGAGCATTGAGTATAGGAGTTGGGATGTAATGTTAAAATTGTATAAGGCATTGGTGAGGCCAAACTTGAAGTATTGTGTACAGTTCCGGTCACTGAATTATAGGAACGATGTCAATAAAATTGAGAGGGTACAGAGGAGGTTTACTAAAATGTTGCCTGGGTTTCATCTCCTAAGTTACAGAGAAAGGTTGAACAAGTTAGGTCTTTATTCTTTGGAGCATAGAAGGTTGAGAGGGGACTTGATAGAGGTGTTTAAAATTACGAGAGGGATTGATAGAGTTGACATGGATAGGCTTTTTCCATTCAGAGTGGGGGAGATTCAAACTTTTTTACTTCTTTACTCAGAGAGTTGTGGCTGTGTGGAACGAGCTTCCAGCAGAAGTGGTTGAGGCAGGTTCGATGTTGTTGTTTAAAGTTAAAAAGGATAGATAATTATTATTCCTCCTCCTCCTCCTCATCCTCCTTCTTCTTCCCTCCTCAGGATGTATAATTAATTATAGAACTTCAAGGAACTCAAATTCTCGAATACAACCTAATCTCACATATAAACTGGATAATAAACTCTTCAATCAGATGTTGATTTTCTTGATGGCCAAACAAAGATTTAATAGAAAACCAAAATAAATTTAAGCCAGACAGCCTCTTGAACAACATGCTTCTTTCAATATTGTATCGATTACAGCTCAGCAAAACATGCTGGACTGTCTGTGGACTACCACAGTCACATAATCCAGTAGGGTGTTTTCCTATTAACTTTAAATAATTGTTTAACCCACAATGCCCCAACCTAAGTCTTGTTAATTTCACCATATCTCTACGACTTAAAGGGTAACAGTCTGAAACCTTTTTAACTAGTGGTTGACTAGAAAGATAATGCCTGCCCCTTAATTCATTTTTCCAATCCTCCTGCCACTTCTTCTTTATACCTTTTTTAATCCTACTTCTCAATTCTGCTCTGCCTAGGGGAACTCTAATTTCTACTTGCCTGCTCTGTAAGGAAGACTTTGCAATGCCATCCACAATTTCATTTCCCTCCACCCCAGCATGCCCAGGTATCCATGAAAATCTAACTGCACAACCCATCTTCCCGACTCTAAACAACACTAAGAGAATCTCCATAACTATGTCGGGACGAGCTTTTGATTTATTCCCTTTTATAGCCTCTAAAGCAGCAGCAGAATCCGAGCAGATGATAACTCTACGTGGTCGAGAGTCTTCTATCCACCATAAGGCCCAGAGGATTGCTAATAATCCTGTTGCAAAGACAGAAACACCATCTGAAACCCGGTGACCAATCTTAACTCCAAGTTGAGACACATACATCCCAAATCCTGCCCTACTGCTCTCTGGGTCCACTGAGCCATCAGTAAAAATCTTCAGCTAAGATCCCCATTTATTATTTAAATATTCATTTGTGATCAACACTGCTGAAATTGCACTGCTTCCTTGAAGCTGAAAAAGGAGGAATAGGTCTACTTCTGGTTCTGGAAAGAGCCAATAAGGGATGGGTGGCAAGCAAATTTGGTCAACTATGTCTTCCTCAGTCAGTTTCAATTTCACAGCCCAGTTATTAACCAAATCTAAAAATGGGCATCTTTTAATTTTACTTTGGCGCTCCAACTTCCCCTGCAAAAGACATTTTGGTGGACAGCTGTGATTAAATCCATTTACTTTTGCACAATACTGCAGGCCCAACTGAATTCGTCTTAAATGTAGAGGCATTTCTCCCATCTCCACACATAATGCCGGGACTGATGTTGTTCTAAAAGCTCCACAACAGAATCTAAGTGCTTTGGACTGCACAGTGTCTAGTTTTCCAAGCACTGCCGTAGCAGCGGAACCATAAGCAAAACAACCATAATCTATAACTGATCTAATCATAGCTAGATATATTAAGTACATAGTTCCCACCCTGCTCCCCAGTCACATCCAACAATACCTCTCATAACATTAAAACTTACTCACACTTTCCAATTGTTTTATCTGTATGAACCCTCCCTTTCATCAAACCAGACTCCTAAAAACTTGAATACCTTGACTTTTTCTAGTGGAGAATCATGTAGACACAATTCACAATCAGGAATCTTTCTTCTAAAGCCAAAAATCATATATTTGGACTCAGAAGCAGAAATCCTGAAACCCCATTTATTAGCCCAGTTTTCAACTGATCTCAAAACCTTTTGTACCTGCCTTAATATATACTTGATGTTTCTTCCTCTTTTCCAGATTGCACCATCGTCTGCAAACAATGATTTGCCAAATCCTGTCCCTACCTGATCAAATATATCATTTATCATGACATTGAAAAGAACTGGACTAATGACACTTCCTTGAGGGGTACCATTACCTATTTTAACTGACTTGGAGCTTGTTCCACCTATTCTTACTTGAATTGTCCTTTCCTTAAGGAAATCTTTGATCCAATTAAACATTCTACCTCTAATTCCCACATAGAGTTTAATTAATAAGCCATCCTTCCATAGTGAGTCATATGCTCTTTCAATATCTAGAAATACACTTACCATTACTTCTCTATTTTGAAATGCTTTATTAATATCATGATCTAAAAGGGCAACAGATTTCATTGTTGATCTTCCAGTTCTAAAACCATTTTGATAGGCAGCAAAATGTCCCTTATTTTCCAAAAAATAAACAAGTTAGTTGGTGACCATCCATTCCATAATTTTACAAGGCACTGATGTTAAGGCTATAGGCCGATATGAACTAGGACTTGACGCGTCCATACATGGCTTTAAAACTGGAACTACCACTACATGCTTCCATTCTACTGGTAATTTCCCTTCTTTCCACACTGAATTAAACAACACTAGAATTTCTGTTAATACAGAGTCATCTAAATGTTTAAGCAATTCATAACACAGTCCATCCCTACCAGGAGAAGTGTTTGAAGCTGATTGGATAGCTTCCTGCAGTTCCTGAAGGGAGAAAAATAAATTTATGGAGCTATTATCATCCAAATTCCTGTCCAATTTCCAACTTTCCTTTAACATAATTTCCTTTCTCAAATCACCTAACTCTCCAGAACTGTGTAACGTTTGGAAAACTTCTACAAACATATCAGCCTTTTCCTTATTGGTCAATACCTTCTTCCAGCAAAGCTGGGATAGATGGTTTCCTATATATCCCTGACATTCTGTGAATTATCATCCATAGCTGCTTTATGGGTGTCTCAGGGCTCAGGTTTCCACAAATTCTTCTCCAACTATCCCTCTTTGCATTTTTAATTACTCTCCTTGCTACTGCTCTTTCCTTTTTATACTCCATAACATTATGTAACACTGGGTACTTTCTTAATTTCCTATAAGCTCCATTTCTGTTTCTTACTGCTATATCACAATTTTTATTCCACCATGGAACTAGTGCTCGAGCCTTAGGAATATTCTGTAGCGGAATAGTCAACTGAGCAACTTTATGAATTATAGAACAGAGGGATTCATTCCAATCGTCTATGGAGCCCTCACTATTAATCTCTTCTATTATATCCACAGCTTTCTCCTGGTACTCATCCCAATGGGCCAAAGAAAAATTATACCTAGCAGACCTCTCCTCAACTTCTACTATCAAATTTCTACCAAATCTACGTAATATAGGATAGTCATCACTTCCTAGTGTGTATCTGTCCATAACATCCCATTCCCCAACACTAGCTAAGTTTGAGGAAGTGAAAGATAAGTCTAAGTGACTACAAGTATCCTTTACAATATTAAATCTTGTAGGCCTTCCGTCATTTAGCAGTACCATGTATTTATCTAGAAACTCCTCTATTACCACTCCATTACTATCTTTACTTTCACTACCCCATATAGGATTATGGGCATTGAAATCTCCAACCCAGATTACTGGGGACCTTACCTTATTCATAATTTCATTCAAATCTGATAACATCATATTACCTGGATTATAAAAGTTAATCAAAGTTATTTGACCACAAGAGCACCAAAACTCCACAGCCACAATTTCAAGGTTAGATTTAGAATCAAGTCTTCTAATCGGGAGTCCTGTTTTTATGAAAGTTGCACACCCTCCACCAGATTTACCCATTCTGTCAGCTCTCAAACTATCATATCCAGGGATCACAAAATCTAATTAAGACTTTAACCATGTCTCCTGTATACAGAACAAATCACGCTTGTCTTTTAAAGTTCCAACAGATCTTTTTTAATTCTTGACCATTTGCAGATAAACTTCTTGCATTGCATTGCAATACTAAAAACATCCAAATACTAATTATTGGCCTCTTCATCCACATAAAGCTCCTCCGTACTCTCTGATCCCGACAACTGGGAAGTATTCAGTAATTGTTTGTCTGTCATATACTCAAGTAATTTTTCCGGCGAAATCTGTTTTATATCAAGGAATCTCTCTGCAGCTCCAACAACTACTTTTATCATATCCGACCTCTTGGCTGTAGTTTTAGCCCCGACCAGTACATCAACAACAAATGCCAAAAAAGACTCTTTAGTCATCAACAACATGCCTGAAGGAACCAGAGTTGGAGAACTCGGAATGAACGGACTCCCCATCATTCCAATCTTTTCTTTACTTGTTCTTTGCTCTCTATCAACTTTCATTACTGCCTCAGCATATGATATTTTTTGTGGATACTAACATCCTGAATCTGCTTTGCCTTACTAAAATACTCACATCCTCTGAACGCCGTTATATGGTCCCCTCCACAGTTACTGCTTTTAGGCACCGCTGCCTTACATGCTTTAATATCATGATCCTCTCCACATTTCATACATCTTCTTTTACCTCGACATGAACCAGCAACATGTCCAAATCTCTGGCAATTATAACAGAATAAGGGAGGTCTAATGTATTCTCTAAATTGATAAGACATGCACCCAAGATAGACTCTAGTTGGAAGAACATCACCTGCAAAAACCAGAAGAACAGGAGAATCCCAATTACCACCTTCTCTCGATTTTAATCGTTTGGCTTCAATCACTCGACCACCTTTAATATTGTCCAAAATTTCCTTTTCAGTCATGCCAGACCAAATACCATACGCTACCCCCTTAACTCCCTTCCTTTCTTTCGGAGTAATACACTCCACTTTCACAACCAATTTTCCCACCATTTTCGCATTGTTATATTGGTCAATATCTTTGCAACAAATTTTCAGCAATCCATTAGACAAAATCTTGGCCTGGAATCCTTTACCTATTTCGTTCTCTAATGCTGCTGCCACTTTCAAAGGATTAAGGGCTCTAAATCCTCCTTCTCCTTCCTTTTGACCTTTAATTTTATACAGAACTATAAATTCCTCCAATTCACCCATTTTCCTAAATTTGTTGTCCCCCGTTACTTGAAGTATTTCACTTGATGCATCCCTTTTTTGGTTACCCTTGCTTCTGGAGTATTCCACAGTCTCCCATCCTCCTTCTTCAATCTTAACCCCCCTCTCCCTTTTGCAGCCATAGGCTACAAACTAACCCTTTCCAAACTATTAGGCTCCTCCATGCCAAAGTCCCCACCCACTCCATCAATTGCCCCAGTTGGCCCAACCCCAACTCCCAGCCGGTAGCCCAGCCACAACCAAGAAGCATGCAGCCAGCCCTCGGCCAACCAACACAGCCCATCAGCCGATAACTAACTCAACTGCCACTGATTCCACCAGCGGCACTGCACCACTCAACCAGAGGCTGAATCCTGAAGCTATTTATGAAGCCAGCCCAGACGAAAATCAGCTGCCTCAATAGAGACTGGGGAAAACCGGACCACCTGGAATAAGGAACATGGACCGGACTGTGAACCGGAAAGCATATTTCACGGACCGGACCATGACAGAAAAGCAACCTGGCAGTGTTTGTGAATTGCGACAATCACTCACTCAGCGTGGTGGGTGGACATGCAGCCAAGCAGGATACAATGATGGTCACGTATTTTGGAACCATCGAAGCTCTCTACGTGTTTTTCTCTTGTTCAACACAGCGCTGGGAAAAACTCAAAAATGCAAGGGCCTGTGATTGTTAAGTCGGAGTCCGATACCAGGTGGAGTGCAAGGACAGAAGCAGTGAAGCCCATCAATGAGTACCTTGTTGAGATATTTCAAGTTCTCTAGGACATGATAGACAATGAAAACGAGACCAGTGAAACAAGAAGTGGCGCAAGGCAGCTGTACAACTGCATGTTGAGTTAGGATGTTCTGATTTTGCTAGAATTTAGAACAAAGTACACATTCGCATTGACCGTATTCAAAAGGGGCTGCAGGATCCAAGCATGAACTTCCACGATGCTGCCCTGGATTTGAAAGCCCTCTGAAATCATTTTTATGATGAAAGAGAAGTGTTGGTCAGTGAATCACTCGAAGAAGGAGTCGGTCTCTGTCAAGAATGGAATATCGAAGTTGAAAGACGTCAGAGACGAAAGAAACGAATGGCTGATGAGAACTCGAGAGACGCTGGGTTAACAGCTGAGGAGGAAGTGGAAAGAGTCATGAAGGGAACACTAGACCATCTTCGCAGAGAAATAGACGAAAGGTTCACTCGTTTGCATGACACTGATGCCAAGTTTTAGTTCCTTCTCTATGTCGAGGGACAGTGTTACGGCGCCGACAGTAACGACCTAAAGAAGAAGTGTGAATATTTGGGTGAATTTTACAGCTCTGATGTTGATGGACGGCAGCTATATGAAGAAATTTTGGATTGCAGAACGTTGCTATCAAGGCGGGTCAACATGAAAATATCAAGACCTGAAGAGCTTCTTGAATTTATTGTTCAGTATGGAGATGAGAGTGTCTTCCTCAATCTTTGCATTGCTATTCAGATAATGCTAACCATTGCAGTTTCCATCACCAGCTGTGGGAGTTAAAACTAATACTTTCGTATTTGAGAGCCTCCATGGGTCAAGGCAGGTTCTGTGATCTTGCTCTGCTGAGTGTAGAAAGAGAAGAAACTGGAAAAACTGACTATGATCACATCATAGACCAATTTACATCAGTGAAAGCAGAGAAGGTGCGGTTATAATTTTCATGTAGTGCCATAATTTGTTAATTAAATGATTAACGGGCTTGACATGTATTTTTGAGCTGGTATTATGGTAAAGTTACCTAAAGGATGGGTGTCAGATGTTTGGACTGGGGCGCAATCTCAGTGCTTGCCATAGGCGCTATTTTCCGTAGATACGCATTTGACCGGTTGTTACTGTTGCTGTTCTTGTTCCTTCTCCGCCTTGCCCGCTGATGTGGACTGACTCTGTCTGACCTGCAACATGATGAACATCTAATGAAACTGTGGTGAACATAAGATTTGTGCATCATTCTTGATTTCTGAAGACATCACCCCCAGATCGAACAGAATAGACAGGAGCACAGTAAGGGAGAGAGAGGTCACAGCTTTAAGCTGCGGTTATTTCAGTGCAATCGGCTTAACGGGCAAGTCGGATGAACTCAGGATATGGATTGGCACTGGGAACTGGCATATCACAACCAACAACAGAAACGTGGCTGAGGGAATGGTAGGGTGGGCAGCTCAATGCTCTGGGTACAGATGCTACAGGTTTGACTGAGGTACAGGTGAGAGAGGAGGAGGGGGAGATGACATTTAACATCCTTTAACATCTGTCAGACGATGCTGAGGGTGTTCTACGAGTCCGTGGTGGCCAGTGCTATCATGTTTGCTGTTGTGTGCTGAGGCAGCAGGCTGAGGGTAACAGACACCAACAGAATCAACAAACTCATTCAGAAGACCAGTGTTGTTGTGGGGATGGAACTGGACTCTCTCACGGTGGTGTCTGAAAAGAGGATGCTGTCTAAGTTGCATGCCATCTTGGTCAATGTCTCCCATCCACTGGTTGGGCACAGGAGTACATTCAGCCAGAGACTCATTCCACCGAGATGCAACACTGAGCGTCATAGGAAGTCATTCCCGCCTGTGGCCATCAAACTTTACAACTCTTCCCTTGGAGAGTCAGACATCCTGAGCCAATAGGCTGGTCCTGGACTTATTTCTATCTGGCATAATTTACATATTATTTAATTATTTATGGTTTTATATTGCTAAATTTATACTCTATTCTTGGTTGGTGCAACTGTAACGAAAACCAGTTTCCCCCGGGATCAATAAAGTATGACTATGACTATGATTTGGGGAAAGAAAAGATAAGAATGGCATTGCTTGGGAGATCGTCCAGTGAGACTGTTAGAAGTTCATCTGTGACAATGATCCAGTTTCAGACCACACTCTCTGCCTTAGCCTGGTTCAACAGCTCCAACCTGTAAACCCTCCATCTGCTGAGCCACAACATGTAGGGGATTGGAAGCTGAGGATTTATCGATTACATAGAAATAACCAGTAAATCTCCAGAAGCCATGAGGACAGTTCAGAATGCTGGCCGTCTTTGGAAGTTACTTCAGCAGGAAAACTTCACAATGTTGATTCCAGAGAAGAAATGAAGGCGGAGGAATTAAAGATGCTGGAATATGGAGCTATTCCTGACTCAGGGACTCAGCCTGAAATGTTCATAAAACCATAAAATATAGGATCAGAATTAGGCCATTTGGCCCATCAAGTCTGCTCTATTCATTTCATCATGGCTGATCCATTTTCCTCTCAGCTCCAATCTCCTTCTTTCTCCCCGTATTCCTTCATGCCCTGTCCAATCAAGAATCTATCAACCTCTCTGCCTTAAATATGCCCAATGACTTGGCCACCACAGCTGCCTGTACAATGAATTCCACAGACTCACCACTCTCTGGCTAAAGTTATTCCTCCTTCTCTTCATTCTAAATGGATATCCCTCTATTCTGAGTCTGCATCCTCTAGCCTTAGACTTCCCCATCATAGGAAACTTCCTCTCCACAACCAGTCTATCAAATGTTGAAAGGCCAGAAGACATCAAAGGCTCCTCGTATGACAAACCTTTCAATCTCAGAATCATTTTTGTGAACCTCCTTTGAACCCTTTCCAATGTCAGGACATCCTTTCTTAGACAGGGGCCCAAAACTGTACTCAATCTCCAAGTGAGGCTACACCAGTGCCTTATAAAACTTCAACATTATATCCTTGCTTTTATATTCTAGTCCTCTCGAAATGAATGCTAACATTACACTGCCTTCCTCACCACCGACTCCACCTGCAAATTAACCTTTAGGGAATCCTGCACAAGTACTCCCAAATCCCTTTGCACCTCAGATATTTGAATTTTCTCTCCACTTAGAAAATAGTCCGCACTTTTATTTCTTCGGCCAAAGTGCGTGACCATACATTTCCCAACACTGCCTTCCAACTGCCAATTCTTTGTCCATTTTCTGAATCTAAGTCCTTTTATAGCCTCTCTGCTTCCTCAAAACAATCTTCATACCAGCCACAAACTAGGCACAAATCCATCAATTCCATCATCCAAATCATTGACACATAACATAAAAAGTTGTCCCAACACAGATCCCGGTGGAATACCAGTAAACACCAGCAACCAGCCAGAAAAAACTCCCTGTATTCCCATTCTCTGTCTCTGTCTAATAAGCCAATGCTCTATCCATGCTCCTATCTTGCCTGTAATACCATGGGCTCTTGTTAAGCAGACTCATGACCAGGGGTTCCCTGTGTTCTGTTTGTGTACAAAGTGTCTCATGAAAATCAGGATCTTCGAGATGCCCTGCAGTGGGTCACAAGTAAATACACTGGTCTTCTGTCAGTCTGTGATTCCACCTAGTGAAACCTTACCCTAGAGTCCTCTTGTCTTTTGTTTCCTTTTCTGGACCGCTGCCTCTTGTGCCTCTCTAAGGCACAATAATTATTGTGCGTGACCCTGTGCATGTTTCCATTGTAGTGGAAGGCACATGCATTGTTTTACCAGGTCTTACCTCTACAAGAGGGGTCCCCAACCTTTTTCGTACTGCGGACCGGTTTCATATTGACAATATTCTTGCGGACCGGCTGACCGGTGGAGGCGGGGGGGGGGGGGGGGGGGTGGTGGTCGGCGGCGGTAGGGTTGCCGACGTACAAGAGTAGCAGTCAAATACGTTGGGTTTATCCCGAAAAAACTACAGTGACCATGAAACCTTGCGCGGGCACCGTTACGCATGCGTTTACGTTCCGATTTCTTAAAAATTGTTTTTGCCGATTCTGTTCGGCGGGTGGGGTGTTATTCACGACCGGAATATAGGTGATAAGTGGCTAATACACTCAATTTTGTTTCTGAAAGGGTTTATCTAACGGATTTAATATTAAACACAGCGCATATTTTCCTGGCATGAATATAGCAATAAGACAATTATCGGGGGAGGACAGGGGAGCTTGAAGTGTTGAACGAACTTCCAGTAGAAGTGGTAGAGGCAGGTTCGATATTATCATTTAAAGAAAAATTGGATGGGTATATGGACAGGAAAGGAATGGAGGCTTATGGGCTGAGTGCAGGTCGGTGGGACTAAGTGAGAGTAGCGTTCGGCACGGACTAGAAGGAGTGAGATCGCCTGTTTCCATGCCGTAATTGTTACATGGTTATATAAGTCACTTATAATAGCATCATAACATTTTAAGTAATGTTTGGATATCAAACACACTGCGCATATTTTCCTCTTATGAACATATAAAATCATTGCAACGCACCAATATCGCTGAATCAGTGGGAGCCCTGGACTTGTTTCCCTGCAACAAGACAGTCCTATGGAGGGGTGACGGGAGACAGCGATAGTCGAAGGGGGTTTCTTTGTCCAGTCTATTCCGCAATTTAGTTTTCGTTGCATTCATTGCAGAGATATGTTGGAAATGGAAGCAACATTTTCAGTGCTTTCCTGACTATCTCAGGATATTTAGCCTTGACTTTGATCCAGAATGCCGGCAGAGATGTTATGTCAAACTTACTTTTCAGCCTGCCGTCATTTGCAAGCTCGAGGAGTTGATCTCCTTCCCGCGCTGACATGGATGACGCGCGGGTAATGACCTCGCGTGTGTTCAAGCTCAACAGTGGGCGTGACAAGGAATGAGGAAAGTTGCAGCTGACTCCTATCGCCAAATCATATCGTTTCCTCGCGGCCCGGTAGCGCATGCTTTGCGGCCCGGTGGTTGAGGACCGCTGCTCTGTAATACACAGAAGTTTTCATTGTGATGGGAGATTGGTGCATAGCAAGCTCCCACAAACAGGAGAGAGACAATGAACTCGGAATCCTGTTACAAAATTCTGTGGGTCATGGTTGGATTCACTTGTCTCTGTCCAAAATGATGTTTGTTCATCTTTCTGTACCCCTGAGGAGAGCTGATTGTTGGGCTGAAAGTCCCAGAGGAGACAGAAGTGGGGGTGGGAAGACTGACTTGTACACAGACAGCATCACCGCTACACCACCCAGACAAAAACACACTCACACTCACACTCAAGGTGGGCACAACCCAGATGGAAGATGCTGAGCCCAGGGATGATGCACCCTGTGGGTTCCTGCAGTGGGTGGGACACACACCCCTCCCACAGCAGTACCTAAATCACTCTGTTACTCACACCCCTCCCACAGCAGTACCGAAATCACTCTGTTACACACACCCCTCCCACAGCAGTACCTAAATCACTCTGTTACACACACCCCTCCCACAGCAGTACCTAAATCACTCTGTTACTCACACCCCTCCCACAGCAGTACCTAAATCACTCTGTTACTCTGTGTTTCAGGAGGTGAGACAGTGCGGAAGGAAGACATTTGCTCTGTGATTCTGTTGCAGAAATCCGGAGATTTCAGAGTAAACAAGATGATGACTGATCCAGGGTTATTCCATGAGGGAACCAATGTTTTTCAGATATTTTGGACAGAAATGAGTGTCACGTGGACAAGTGCTGATGATTGCCACGCAGTGATTCAGACCGTCAGACAGACTCTCGTCGACAAGACAAAATCCAGAGGAGTGTTCTGGCCCGGTGGGTAAAACCTGCCTCTCCCCGTCCACATGTCAAGTTACACTGTAAACTTCCCATATGGAACGTGTGTGTCTGGGGTGGGAGTGACGGGAGTCTGTCAGAACTATATCCCAGTCAGTCAGTGACACACCGGGATGGGGGCATGGGAGGGAGGGAGTGTCAGAACAGAAAATCCCCATCAGTTCTCGGGTAAACTCAACGCCATCTCCCAGGTTACAGGTTTCTGATTGATGTGTGTGTTGTGCACTAGGGTCGAGCAAGGATCAGCAGGGCAGTGAGACTCTCTCATTGTGCAGTGCACCTACCTTGATGTGCAGTGAGCAACCAGATCTTTTGACGTCTTCAACCTGCACGCAAGAGAAGAGCGAAAAGAGCTCAGAGAAGCTTCAGTGTAACGGTGAGAAGCAAGGATTGGGACACGGCTCGTGGCGTATCAAGGGTGTAGGTGTATTGTGTTCCTCTTGTGTACAGAGCCTAGATGGTTTGGGAACCCGGGCTGATGAGAGAGATTGAAGTTCCAGTCAAGAGGAGAGGCAAACATACATTGTGTTCACAAACAGGAGTCCCGATGAAGGGTCTCAGTCTGAAGTATCGGCTGTACTCTTTTCCATTGATGCTGCCCGGCCTGCTGAGTTCCTCCATCATTTTGTATATGATACATTGTGTTTAATTTGGGAACAAGTTCATCTCTTGATGATTACAAAGATATAAAGGATGCACTTGAGATAAATCTGGAGGGCAAAGTGAGGGTATGAAATGGATCTGACAGACAAGATTAAGAAAAATTCTATAGCTCAGTTTCTAAAGCTCAGTAAAGATTAAAAGCATGGTTAGTCAGAGAGGAGTTCCTGTTGGGGATCAGCAGGCTGTCTGTAACTTGAGGGGACAGATAGGTTGAAATTATAAGAAATATTTCTTAATTGTTGCTGAACTGATTTACTGAAAATCGCAATTGCTCAAGAGATGAGGGAATCAGGGGAAGACAGATTGGGGGACATACATATTCCCAGGGAGAAGGTATTTGCAGCTTTACAGTACATTTCTAGTGGATAAATCCTAAGTGCTTCCTGGGACTCTGAGACGGAGCAAGTAGGGTGAAACTATAACAAATATTTCTCCTCAGTGTTTGCTGAACTGATTTACTGGAAGTCACAATTGCTCAAGAGGTGAGGGCAACAGGTGAAGACAGTTTGGGGGGAGAAGGTATTTGCAGCCTTACAGTGATTTCTAGTGGATAAATCCCCAGGGCCTTACTAAGTGCTTCCTGGGACTCCGTGGGAGGCTAGAGAGGAAACAGTGGAGGCTCTTAGGGGGATACTTGCTTCATCGTTTGTCACTGGGAAATGATGCCACAGAGGAATGGAATTAGGTCACTGTTGTTCCGTAGTTTTAAGAATGATGGAAAGGATAAACCAAGGAATGACAGACCAGTGAATTTGACTTCAGTTGTGGGGAAGTTAGTGATGGGCAATTGGAGAGATAGGATGTTCCAGTATTTGGGAAGACAGGGACTGATTAGGAGGAGTTTGCATGGTGTTAATGGAATTTGTTGAGTTGAACCTCTTTGGAGCTGTTTGTAGAATGACCAAAATTGTAGATGAGTTTCAGGCTGAAAATGTTGTCCATTTAGCAGAACCTACAAGAAGGCCTCGCATGGTAGGATGGTTTAGTAGGAAACGTTCCAGGAAATCATGGAGAGACAGTTCGGCAGATGCAAAAATATGAGAGATATACAAGCTTTGGTCAAGAAAAATATGGAAGGACATTGTTCAATTAGGTCAGGGGTCCCCAACCTTTTTCGCACTGCGGACCGGTTTCATATTGACAATATTCTTACGGACCGGCCGACCGGTGGTGGTGGTGGGGGGGGGGGGCTGGTGGTAGGGTTGTCAATGGACAAGAGTAGCAGTGCAGTCAAATATACTGGGTTTACCCCGAGAAAGACTACAATTACCATGAAGCCGTGCGCGGGCACCAGTGCGCATGCGTGTACGATTCCCACCATCCCCCCCCAATCGTTTTTGGCGATTCTCTTCGGAGGAGGAGGGGGTGGGGGGGTGTTAATCACTACCGCAATATTGGTGATAAGTGGCTAATGCACTCAATTTCCTTTCTAAAAGGGTTTTTCTAACGAATTTAATATTAAACACACAGCGCATATTTTCCTCGCATGAATATAGTGATAAGTCAATTATCAGGGGAGGACAGGGAAGCTTGAAGTAAGTGTTGAATGAACTTCCAATAGAAGTGGTAGAGGCAGGTTCGATACTATCATTTAAAGAAAAAATGGATAGGTATATGGACAGGAATGAAATACAGGGTTATGGGCTGAGTGCAGGTCGGTGGGACTAGGTGAGAGTAGCTTTCGGCACGGACTAGAAGGGGAGAGATGGCCTGTTTCCATGCTGTAATTGTTATATGGTTATATAAGTCAATAGCATCATAACATTTTAAGGAACGTTTGGATATTAAACACGCAGTACATATTTTCCCCATATGAACATATAAAATCATTGCAACACACCAATATCACTGAATCAGTGGGAGCCCTGGGCTTGTTTTCCTTGACGGTCCTATCGAGGAGTGATGGGAGACAGTGATAGTCGAACGGGGTTCCTTATGTCTATTCTACTCCGCAATTTAGTTTTCGTTGCATTCATTGCAGAGATGTGTTGGAAATGGAAGCAACGTTTTCAGTGCTTCCGTGGCTATCTCAGGATATTCAGCCTTGACTTTGATCCAGAATGCCGGCAGAGATGTTATGTCAAACATACTTTCCAGCCCGCCGTCATTTGCAAGCTCGAGGAGTTGATCTCCTTCCTGCGCTGAAATGGATGACGCGCGGGTCATGACCACGCATGCGTTATGGCTCAACAGTGGCCGTGACAGGGAGTGAGGAAAGGTGCAGCTGACTCATATCGCCAAATCATATCGCTTCCTCGCGGCCTGGTAGTGTACGATTTGCGGCCCGGTACCGGTTCACGGCCCGGTGGTTGGGGACCACTGAATTAGGTCATGTGCCAGTGAATGCTTTAATGCCAAATGACTAAGAAAACAATCGGGAGTGAAATCATGAGGGCAAAGGAAGAGGGTGTGAGATGGATCTGGCAGAAAAGGTAAAGGGAAATCCCAAGAAATTTAGTCATAGTCGTAGACATAGTCATACTATATTGATCCCGAGGGAAATTGATTTTCGTTACAGTTGCCCCAACCAAGAGTAGAGTATAAATATAGCAATATAAAACCATAAATAATTAAATAGTAATATGTAAATTATGCCAGGAAGTAAGTCCAGGACCGGCCTATTGGCTCAGGGTGTCTGACCCTCCAAGGGAAGAGTTGTAAAGTTTGATGGCCACAGGCAGGAATGACTTCCTATGACGCTCTGTGTTGCATCTCAGTGGACTGAGTCTCTGGCTGAATGTACTCCTGTGCCCAACCAATACATTATGTAGTGGATGGGAGACATTGTCCAGGATGGCATGCAACTTGTACAGCATCCTCTTTTCAGATACCACCGTCAGAGAGTCCAGTTCCATCCCCACAACAACACTGGCCTTATGAATGAGTTTGTTGATTCTGTTGGTGTCTGCTACCCTCAGCCTGCTGCCCCAGCACAAAACAGCAAACATGATAGCACTGGCCACCACAGACTCGTAGAACATCCTCAGCATCGTCCGACAGATGTTAAATGACCTCAGTCTCCTCAGGAAATAGAGACGGCTCTGACCTTTCTTGTAGACAGCCTCAATGTTCTTTGACCAGTCCAGTTTATTGTCAATTCGTATCCCCAGGTATTTGTAATCCTCCACCATGTCCACACTGACCCCCTGGATGGAAACAGGGATCACCGGTGCCTTAGCTCTCCTCAGGTCTACCACCAGCTCCTTAGTCCTTTTCACATTAAGCTGCAGATTATTCAGCTCAAATCATGTGACAAAGTTTCCTACCGTAGCCCTGTACTCAGCCTCATCTCCCTTTCAGTCATATCGTGAGTAAAAGGGTGGTTACTAAGTGAGTAGATCACTTCAGACATTAGCAGGGTTACTTATGTGTTGACCTGCACGACATGAGTGAGATTCTTAATGAATATATCCCCTTTTTCACTGAGGAGATAATCCTGATTACTTAAGAGAATTAAGTAAAGATGTTTTGGAGACTGGTCGTATTTCCAGAACGGGTGATATTTGCAACCTTGCGGTGTATTGGTGGATAAATCCCCACTGACAGAGCAAGTGCTTCCTTGAAATTTGTGGGTGGTGAGAGGAGGAATTGTGGAGTCTCTTGATGAGATTATTGACTCATCGTTTGCCACCAGAGAAGTTGCAGAAGACTAAAAAGAAGCTCATGTTTGGTAGTTTGAGAAGAGCAGGAAGTTCATGCCAGGGAATGACACACCAGTCAGTGTGAAATCAGAAGAGGGGAAGTGGACGGAGTCAGATTAAATAGAGTCAGCACGGCTTTCTGCATGAAAAGCCCTGCTTATTGAACAGTACTGAAGCTATTTGAAGAGATGACTGAAGTGGCAGATATGGACAGGGCAGTGGACGTTGTCTACTTGTAGTTGAGCAAGGCCCTTAACCAGGTCCTGCAAGGTAGGGTAATCTGGATGGTTAGGAATCTAGTGAAGATTGCTGGATTCACAATTGGTTTGGAGGATGAAAGCAGAGGGAGGTGGTTGAAGGTTGTGTTTCGGAATGGAGGCTGCTGATGAGCTGTGTTCTGCAGGGATCAGTGTTGGGTTTCTTTCATTACTATTTTGAGAAATGATTCGAATGCCAGTGCACAAGGCTTTATCAGTGTATCTGTGGATGACGAAAAATTAAAGGGTGCTATTTATAATGAAGAAGTATGTTGTGGAATACAGAATAGAGAAGTAAATAAAATTATCGGGGCAAGATAAGGTGCATAGTAACAGTCTTTTCTCCAGGACAGAAGAGTCCACAATTAGAGTCCCTGGGTTCAGGGTGTGGGGGAAAGAGTTTAAAGGGACAGTGGAGAGTATGTGAAACTATTATAGTTATTATTCTAATATGTATTTATTGAGTATGCCAGCAAGGAAATGAATCTCGGGGGTGTATATGGTGATATATATGTACTTTGCTAATATCTGTACTTTGGTCTTTGGTCTTTTCCACAGGGGAGGTGGTTGAGGCAGGTACAAGAGTATCCGTTCAGAAGCACTGGGATAGGTACATGGAGGGAGTGGGACTTGGAGAGATACAGCTGTAATGCAGACAATGTGGACAATCTGGATGGGCACCATGGCCAGTGAGGAGTGGTTGGGCCAAAGGGCCTGTATCCTGCTGTATTGTCCGATGTCTCGATGGGCTGAAGGGCCTCCACAGGGCACATCCTGCAGTCTCCTAGTGACAGGTCGCTGTAGGTTGGACTTTGCTCTGTATCTGTGAACCCGATGCTTCCAGGGATGGTATTCTGTATGTTGTGAGAGTCAGAGTGCTGACTGTCTCACCCAGGTCAATACCTCACCCTGTCGGTGTGTCTGTTTCCCCTTCCCCTCCGTTCCCTACACACATCCCACTCTCTGAGCCCAAATGGACCCTACAGCACTTCCATTCTCTGTGACCCTCAGCAACGCCTACAACACTCCAGTATCTGTGACCCCTCCCCATCTCTCTGACCCACTCTGAAACCTACACTCCTTGTCATCTCTGCGGTCTCCACTGTCTCCAACACTCCTCCCCGCCTCTGTAAACTACCCCACTTAACCTGCTGCTTTCACATCCCTTGAGAACTCACATTTGCTGACAGATTGACAATGAAACAGAGCCCATTCCCACGCTGATGGGTGCCCGTCTCTGAGCTCGGAGGAACATTAAATCTACCCCCTTCCCTTTTGTTACTAGGAATCACCTTGAGTGAAATGTGCTGATGTGAGGCAGACTGAGTGAGCACAGGTTCTGTGTTTTACAGTGCAATGTTACGGTCGAGGTGACGTCCATGAGAAGATTGTGAAGAAGCTGAATATCAACCAGTGTGAAGGGCCAAGGATTCCCTGTGTCCTGTTTGTCTACAAAGTGTCTCGTGAAATTCAGGATTTTCAAACTGATTTGCAGTGGGTCACAGGTAGATACTCTCGTCCTCTCCACAGGTGAATGTCATGAAGTCAGTTTGCTTCCCTTGTATCCCGTTCCCCTTAGAGACTTCTGCTGACTACTGGCTCTTCCCTTCCTCTGAGGTACAATAATTATGACTGTGTGTCATCCTGGAATTTGGTTCACAGTAGGAGAGTGGCACTGCATTGATGTCGCACTTTCCTTATCCTTGTCATGTCCTGTGCTGCCCTGCCACCAAAGCTCACAGTAGTTATCATTGTAATGGGGATGTATAATGGTGCACAGCAAGCTCTCACAAACAGCTGTGAGGTAATGGACTGTGGATCCCGATGTAACATTGTCCAGGGTATGGGTCGGTTCCCTTCCCCTTCGTGTAATGGTGTTTGGAACCTTCTGTGCCCGATTGGGGAGAGCATTCCTGGGATGAAAGTCCCAGTGGAAAAATGATGCTACTGTCAGTGCTGTACCTCCTTTGGGGAGGTGAGTGCCAGTTCTGGGATGGGAGGGCTGAATTGTACATAGTCAGCATTGTTACGTACCCCGTAACTGGGTTGCCAAACCAGCAGAAATGGATCACTCGGTTGGAGTCTGGATTACTGGAACTAAGAAAGTTTTATTAAAGAAACAAGCAACACAGTAATCGAAAGGATAATAAATGCAACAGTTCAGCAATGATAAACACACATGTGCACAGAATTAAGATAACAGCATCAATCAAGCTCTATCGTTGTCTAGGGGTAAATGACCAATTTCAAAGTGACACAAAAGTCCAGTTCGATTTAATAGTTCAGTTCGCAGTAATCGTTGCCAGGGCGATGGACAATGTGGGGGGAAGGAGAGAGAGAACAAGAGCGACTGATCATTCAGAAACGGCTTCCACTCACAGACCAGCGATATTGCTCACAGGCAGTTTTCGGGCGGGTCCTTTGTGATGTCACCTGAGGACACCGACTGTGACCCCTCCTCCAGATGCGGTTGATCCTCTGCAGTGAACCCGGCACCCAAGCGAGGGTGGATACACACCGGGTTTCCGCTGATCGTACCTTTCCACCCTATGCGTTTAAGGCTGATCCCCCGATCAGCCTTCCAAGAGCTTCCCACCGACTTGTGAGAGGCGCACCGCTTCCAGGGTCTTGTTACCTCGGGTGTCGTGTGTGTGTGTGCTGCCTTAGCGAACCTGTCCCTTTTTATCCCTCTGCTGGGGTATCGCCTGTCCTTCACTTCAAACAGTTCAGGGTTCAAAGGGGGAGCCGCTCCAGACAGCTCTCTCTCCCATCCCTTCATTACACATCTCCTGATCGCCTGTCCATCACTTCAAACAGTTCAGGGTTCAAAGGGGGGAGCCGTTCTAGACAGCTCTCTCTTCCGTCCCTTCATTACACATCTCCAGATGCTGCTTCATTGTTCCTTATCTCTCCTTCCCCTGAGGACAGGTGGCAGACCAACTGCTGATCTCACAGGACAGCTAACATCTATGTGTATTCTCGTCACAGCATCAACTGGACACACACAGGGCAGGAAGGTGTGCACAGCCCCAGGTGGAAGGTGTTAAGCTCAAAACTGATGTGCCCAGTGGGTGGGACACGACGCATCCCACAGCAGCACCCAGACACCCCGTTACTCTGTGTTGCAGGAGGCGGAAGAGCGTGAAAGGAAGACATTTGTGCCATGATTCTGTTGCAGAAATCCCTGGATGTGGGAGAGGGGAAGATAAGGACCTGTCCAGGGTTATTCCATGAAGGAACAGCAGTTCATCGAGTACTTTGGAGAGAAACCAGTAAAATTCTTAAAAGGTGGAAATCTGACTGTCAGTATCCAAATACGATTTGGGCCATCAGACGGAGTCTCAGGACTCTGCCTTCCACCTGTGGACGTGAAAGACACAGTTTCTTTCTGTCTGACTTTAATTTCTCCCTTTCCCAATTCAAAGTTTGAAATTTTAACTTTATTCAGTTGGATTTTGTAGAGTGACAGTTAAAATGCTGTCTAACTTAAGAAGCACCAAAAGAAATCCTGAAGCAGGCATTGATAAGCCTAAAAAAGCTGTCGAGACTTCAGAGGAGCCACCCTGGGTAAATAGATTAGAGTCTCAAATCAGCTATATCGTTGCTGAATTAACTAAAAGATTTCTCCCTTTGGAGGAAAAAAATTGACTCTTTGAGCCTTGATTTTAAAGAGGTGAGTCGAAATGCGGCTGATACTTTTTCTTGTCTGGAAAAGGCTCAACAACGGATCGTGGATTTGGAGGCTCGCTCTTGTTGGAACAAAATGGCACATAGAGTTGGTGCTTTAAAATCCCCGGCTCAAAGTACAAGTAGGCATGTCGTTGTGCGCTTTCTTCGTTTTAGAGACAAAGACCGTATTATTAAGCTTGCAAGAAAACAAAGGTTGTTCAAATTTCAAAGCTCTGAGATTCATTTCATCCAAGATTTTCCACGTGAAATTGTTCAGAAAAGTTTTGGATTCGTTGCTGTAATGCATACAGCTTATCAAAGACAGTTGCATCCATCTCTTCAATACTCAGCTAAATTAAGGCTTTTCGTCAAAAATTCTGGGGTTTGTATTTTTGAGGATCAGCTGATACATTGTGTTTTATTAATTCTCTCCCTGACGAGTCTGAAGTTTAGATGATTTACAATTGTATGATTGTCTCCCGACGTAAGGAGTGATGAGGTCAGAAGATTTGATGGGTATAGAAAGTCTTTGCCTTAAAATTTACTTTTGTCTCTGAAATAGACTGGTTTGGATGGTTTTAACTTCAGAAGACATAACGCAGGAACTGTCGGAAGACTAGATAACTTTGAACCATCTAGAATTTCTTTCTATTTGCAGCATTTAAATGAACTAATTGCTTTTTTGCTTTGTATGCTTTTGCTAAGAACTTGTAAGTAATTATTCGGGTTTCTTTATGTTTTAAAGATAGATGTAATAATTGAAAGATGGTGATTATTTTTATCCTGAGCAAATATTTCAAGAATTTTTTTTGGACATGTTGTTTTCTTTCCTTACCTAATATTATGATGGCTATCTTCAAAACTGTAGGTCGTTTCTAATAATTGTTCTTTTCAACGCAATTGTAATGAGCTGTATGTCGACTGTAATGAGTTGTGTATCCGGAAGAGGGAGACAGAGATCACTCTTTCCATTTTTACCTTTTATTTAGGCAGGTGGAGTTTATAATTGCTTCTTATGCATTCTTTGGGGCTTGCATCGATTGATATCGACTTACTTCCGGGCTTTGTAGATTGGGTGTCTTTTTTCTTTTTTCTTTTCTTATTTTTTATCCACATTATGGAATTCCGGAACGTATGCAAATTATTAATATTGTTTATCTCCACCATTCTCGACTACCTTATCCTGACATGCGTCAAACTACTTTCTTTAGATATAAAGTCTCATGATGATATTTAAACAGTTAAATGTTTTAAGTTGGAATGTCCGTGGTTGGAATCATTCTATTAAGCGTAAGAAACCATTTAAAACTATTAATCGATTCCAACTTGATATAATTTTTGC
The DNA here is from genome assembly GCF_030028105.1 of Mobula birostris. Lineage (NCBI taxonomy): Eukaryota > Metazoa > Chordata > Chondrichthyes > Myliobatiformes > Myliobatidae > Mobula > Mobula birostris. The sequence goes on from NC_092377.1 coordinate 119,748,843, forward strand.
ACAAGAGACGCAAATCAGGTTATGTGATAAAAAATCGCTTTTTTAAATTTTGGAAGGGTCCTCAGTTTCATGCAAATTCTCAAAGTAAAATTAGATTTGTTTCCATTTTTATTGATTCCAATATTCCTTTTAATCAGGGGGATATTATATCTGATATCAATGGTAGATTTGTGATTGTTAAGGGAACAATTTACAACAGGAAAGTAGTTTTGGTTAATATATATGGACCAAATGCTGATGACCCCTCATTCTTTAAAGATGTTTTTGCTCTATTACCTGATCTAAATGAATATATGTTATTAATGGGTGGTGATTTTAGTATTTGTTTAAATCCTTCAATAGATAAGTCATCATCCAAACATCAACTTCCTAATCGCTCTACATCACTTATTAATTCCTTGTTAATTGATTATGACTTAATTGAAATTTGGAAACATATGTATCCTAGTGATAGAGCATATTCCTTTTTCTCACACGTTCATAATAAATATTCGAGAATTGACTTCTATTTAATATTCAGAAATGTGAATATGATGCAATTGTTATTTCTGATCACGCTCCCTTAAACCTAATATTTGATTTGAAAGATGTTGCTTCTACAAGACTACCTTGGCGTTTTCCAGAACATATGTTACAAAGCTCAGAATTTATTGAGTTTATTGAAACTCAGATAAAAGAGTTTTTTTCTCTTTAATAATACAGGAAATGTCTCAAAGTTAGTAATTTGGGATACATTAAAAGCTTATTTACGTGGTCAGATTATTTTGTATTTAGCTAAACTGAAGAAACAGACAAGAATGGAATTAGATAAAATTTCTGAACAAATTAAAGATTTAGGTAACATCAATGGAACCTCTCCAAATGTTGATTTGTTTAAAAGAAGAGTGGAATTACAATCACAATATAATTTATTATTAACTTATTCTATTGAAGGATATTTGCTAAAATTGAAAAGTCAGTTTTGTATTTTTTGGGGATAAAAATAATAGGCTCTTAGCTTCCCAATTAAGGGCAGCTAGAGCTAAAAGACAAATTTTAAAGATTCGTAAAGATAATGGGGAAATAGTAAGTAATCATGAAGACATGAGATTAGTAGCATTTTTCAAGATTTTTATTCTGATCCTTATAAATCTCACTTTCCTGCAGATTCCTCCAAAATGAAGGCTTTTTTAAATAAGATTAAATTTCCTCAAATTACTGTTGAAGATCAACAGATCCTTGATGCTCCAGTTACTGAACATGAAATTCAGAAAGCTGTGTTGTCAATGCAATCAGGTAAAGCACCAGGACTTGATGGTTATTCAGTAGGATTTTACAAAATATTTGAAAAATTACTTTCATCATATCTTTTGGAAATATTTCATGAATCTTTTGAGAAGGGTAATTTACCTCCTTTTTATGAAGCTTCTGTTTCCTTAATCCTTAAGAAAGATAAAGATCCTAGCTGAATGTTCATCATATAGACCTATTTCGCTATTAAATGTGGATGCATAAATTCTTTTTCAGATAATGGTTAACCGTTTGGGAAATATTTTAACTAAAATCATCTCTATGGATCAAACAGGCCTTATTAAAGGCCGTTACTCTTTCTCCAATGTTTGGAGAATGATGAACATTATATACTCATCACTATATGTTACTTCTCTTGACGCAGAAAAGGCATTTTATGGAGTTGAATGGACATATCTGTTTAATGTATTAGAAAAATTTGGCTTTGGTAATAACTTTAATAATCCTATTGGTACTGTTATTACTAATAATTTCAGGTCTCCTTTTTTTCACTCTCACGAGGTAAGAGACAGGGATGTCCATTAAGTCCTTTATTATTTAATCTTATACTGGAGCCTTTGGCTATAATACTCCGTGAAGCTAAAAATATTCATGGTATCTCTATAAATGGGACCACACATAAGAGTTTTCTTTACACAGATGATCTTTTGGTTTATATTTGGAACCCTGAAGAATCTATTCATAATCTTTTGGAAATATTAAGTGGTTTTGGAAAATTTTCAGGATATAAACTTAAATAAAAGTGAATTGTTCCCTTTTAATGCTCCTGTTTTTATATATAACAATATTCCATTCAGAGTTGTGAATTCTTTTAAATATTTAGGTATTATCATTACTAAAATATATAAAGATCTTTATAAAGCTAATGTAGTTCCTTTAATGGACTCTATGAAACAATTATTTTGTAGATGGATCCCACTTACACTTTCTTCAATAGGTCATATTCATGCTGTGAAAATGATGATTTTACCTAGATTTTTATATATTTTTCAAAATATACCTATCTTTTTAGCTAAAAAAAATTTTGATCAAATTCTATTATTTCATCCTTTATTTGGAATGATAAAAAAACAAGAATTAATAATCATTTACAAAAATCTTAAGAAGATGGTGGACTTTCACTACCTAATTTAAGATTGTATTACTGGGCTGTTAATATTTGACAATTATGGTTTTGGCTATATTTGCTTGATAAGAGCCAGAAACCAGCTTGGATTGATTTGGAATTAGAAGCTATCAAACAATTTCATTTAACCTCATTATTAGGAGCTCCATTACCTTTACAAACTTGCTAAAATTCCAGATTTAAATCTCTACCCTGTTATTAAACAGTCCTTACGAATTTAGTTTCAGTTTCACAACTCTTTTAATTTTAAACAATTTAATTTGTCTAGCTCTTTATATCGAAATTTTCTGGTTAAACCATCAATAACCGATCCCACTTTTCTCTTATGGAGAAATAACGGGATCTGTTCTTCTGCAGATTTATTTTGTGATGGTCGATTAATGACTTTTGAAGAGTTAATTAACAAATATTCTCTCTCTCAGACACATTTCCTGCAATATTTTCAGGTTAGATATTTTTTACAAAAATACGTATCTAAATTTCCATATATGCAAGAATATGATTTGTTGGATACTATTTTGAATATGAATCCTTTAGTGAGAGGTTCCACTGGTAGAATTCATAATTTATTTTTACTACAAAAAGATAACCTCTCACTAAAGATTAAACAAGATTGGGAGAGAGAACTTAATATGACCTTTGTTAATGAAGATTGTTTGCGAGTTTTGAAAATGGTCAATTCCTCTTCGATGTGGAGTCTAGTACGAGAGGGATTAAAGGGCGCCCATTCAGAACAGAGATGCGAAGAAATTTTTTTAGCTGGGGGTGGTGAATCTATGGAATTTGTTGCCACGGGCGGCAGTGGAGGCCAAGTCATTGGGTGTATTTAAGGCAGAGATAGGTATCTGAGTAGCCAGGGCATCGAAGTTTATGGTGAGAAGGTGGGGGAGTGGGACTAAATGGGAGAATAGATCAGCTCATGATAAAATGGCGGAGCAGACTCGATGGGCCGAATGGCTGACTTCTACTCCTTTGTCTGATGGTCTTATGGTCTTATGTGCCAATCACTGTTTAATTCAATTTAAAATTGTTCATCATTATTATTTAACAAAAGAGAGACTATCCAAAATATTTCCTAACATTGACAACTATTGTGATAGGTGTAAAACTGAAGTAGCCACTTTTTCACATATGTTCTGGCCATGTTCTTCATTAAAATCTTTTTAAAAACCTTTATTTTCTACAATTTCTAAAGCTCTGAAAATTAATTTACAACTTAATACATTGACTGTCTTATTTGGAATCGTTCTACATCATATTCAGGGTATTTCATCTTCAGACCAACATATAATTGCATTTGTTACATTGTTGGCAAGAAGGGCTACTGTATTTTATTGAAATGGGAAGATACCTCTGTCCCTACATTAATTCAATGGTTTTCTCAAGTAATGTTATGTCTTAGCTTGGAAAAAATTAGAAGTAGAACTTTTGATCCTCAATTCGATTTTGAGAGAAGATGGGGCTCTTTTGCCAAATATTATCATTTAATTTGAATTAATTTGTATGGTTTCCTTACAGTCATATATAAATGTGAGCTGGCAGTTGATGATTTTTCTCCTTTATATATATATAGGCGATTGTAAGGTGTATTGCTCCGGGAGTTGGTTCCTAATGGTTTTTTTCTCTCTTTTAATTTGTTTTCTTTTCCTTTCTCTTGTAGTTTGTAGGTTTTTTCTTTCAGTTAGTTGGGGTACTCTTTTTTCTTTATTTTCTTTATAAAAATAACTTCTTTTTTCATTATCATATCATTCTTTTTTGATAAGTTTTTTCTTCAGTTTTATTAACTGTACATATATCAGTTTGTTGAAGTCTTGTATCATTTTAAAGCTGTAGAAGATTATGTATCAACAAAAAGACTTTAAAAATGAAATGAGACAGAGTCTCATTGACAGAACCAGATCCAGAGAACATTCCTCCCCCGGTGGGTAAAACCTGTCTCACCCTGTCACGCCTCATGCATCACTGTAAGCTTCCCATATGGAATATGAGGAATGTGATTGATATGTGTCTTGGGTGGGAAAATGATGGAACGAACTATGGTTGTCAGTCAGTGACTGCTGCGGGAGGGAGTGAGGGTGGGAGGTTCGCAGTCCAAAATGTCTTTGGGTCTGGAGATCAATTTAGCAACAATTCCAAGATTACAGGCTTCTGACTGATGTGTATGGTTTCCAGTAGGGCGGGATGACAATCCGCCGGGCAACTTGACTTCAGTGGAGAATGAACAATTGGATTGTTCGATTTCTTCAGGATGGAACCAACGGAAGAGAAGCAGGAATTCGGAGAAGTGTAACAGTGAGAATGCAAAATTGGGGCTTGCCCTGAGTGATTGGGGCAGGAGTTGAGAAATATCAAGACTGCAGAGGCAGTATGTCCCTGTCGAAGTGGAGGTAAACCTGTCAAGATGAGAGATATTCAAGCTTTGCTCAAGAAAAATATGGAAGAACAAGGTTCAATTAGGTTATTTCCCAGTGAATCCCTTAACATCAAATGACTCAGAATACTATCAGGAGAGCAAAGAGAGAGGATGTGAGATGAATCTAGAAGTTAAAGTTAAGGAAAATCCCAAGAAGTTGTATAGTGATTAGCATAAACTTTACAGTGGCAGCCATGTGCGTCTAATTGCCACCACTGCCTTTAAGGAGTTTGTACTTTCTCCCCGTGTCTGCAGTAGGTTTCCACTGAGTATTCAGTTTCCTGCCATTTTGCAAAGGGCTAGTGTTGGTAAGTTGAGGGCATGCTACGTTGGCAGTGGAATCATAGTGACACGCACGGGCTCCCCCCAGTTCATCCTTGTACTGTGTTGTTCATTGACGCAAACAAGCATTTCGCTGAATGTTTCAATCATTCAATGTAGATGTAACAGAAAAACAGATCTTTAATCTGATCTGTCACTATTTTAAGATTAAAAAGATAAGTAAGGAGAAATAGCTCACTTTAGAAGCTCAGAAGGTCTGCTTATGTCCTGAGCTGTAGGAATATGTTGGGAGAAATTAACATTTAGCATGCTGACATTCATTAGTTGGGCATTGAGTACGTAAACTAGAATGGTTGGGGGGTGGGAATCAAATTAAAGAGGCTAGGCGTGAGGAGGTTAGTTCACTACAGGGGGATGGGAACCAGTGCAGAGAGGCAGAGGGGTGTAAAGTGAGGGTAGAAACAAAAAGTTCTATGGAGATAAGTAAAAGCGGCAGGCCGACAAATCCAGGGCAAGCATTAAAAAGGGCCACTTTTCAGCATAATTGTATAAGGGCTAAGAGAGTTGTAAAAGAGCGCCTGAAGGCTTTGTGTGTCAATGCAAGGAGCATTCGTAATAAGGTGGATGAATTGAAAGTGGAGATTGTTATTAATGATTATGATATAGTTGGGATCACAGAGACATGGCTCCAGGGTGACCAGGGATGGGAGCTCAACGTTCAGGGATATTCAATATTCAGGAGGGATAGATATGAAGGAAGGGGAGGTGGGGTGGTGTTGCTGGTTAAAGAAGAGATTAACGCAATAGAAAGGAAGGACATAAGCCGGGAAGATGTGGAATCGATATGGGTAGAGCTGCGTAACACTAAGGGGCAGAAGACGCTGGTGGGAGTTGTGTACAGGCCACCTAACAGTAGTAGTGAGGTCGGAGATGGTATTAAACAGAAAATTAGAAATGTGTGCAATAAAGGAACAGCAGTTATAATGGGTGACTTCAATCTACATGTAGATTGGGTGAACCAAATTGGTAAAGGTGCTGAGGAAGAGGATTTCTTGGAATGTATGCGGGATGGTTTTTTGAACCAACATGTCGAGGAACCGACTAGAGAGCAGGCTATTCTGGACTGGGTTTTGAGCAATGAGGAAAGGTTAATTAGCAATCTTGTCGTGAGAGGCCCCTTGGGTAAGAGTGACCATAATATGGTGGAATTCTTCATTAAGATGGAGAGTGACATAGTTAATTCAGAAACAAAGGTTCTGAACTTAAAGAGGGGTAACTTTGAAGGTATGAGACGTGAATTAGCTAAGATAGACTGGCAAATGACACTTAAAGGATTGACGGTGGATATGCAATGGCAAGCATTTAAAGGTTGCATGGATGAACTGCAACAAATGTTCATCACAGTTTGGCAAAAGAATAAATCAAGGAAGGTAGTGCACCCGTGGCTGACAAGAGAAATTAGGGATAGTATCAATTCCAAAGAAGCAGCATACAAATTAGCCAGAGAAAGTGGCTCACCTGAGGACTGGGAGAAATTCAGAGTTCAGTAGAAGAGGACAAAGGGCTTAATTAGGAAGGGGAAAAAAGATTATGAGAGAAAACTTGCAGGCAACATAAAAACAGACTGTAAAAGCTTTTATAGATATGTAAAAAGGAAAAGACTGGTAAAGACAAATGTAGGTCCTCTGCAGGCAGAAACAGCTGAATTGATTATGGGGAGCAAGGACATGGCAGACCAATTGAATAATTACTTGGTTCTGTCCTCACTAAGGAGTACATAAATAATCTTCCAGAAATAGTAGGGGACAGAGGGTCCAGTGAGATGGAGGAACTGAGCGAAATACATGTTAGTAGGGAAGTGGTGTTAGGAAAATTGAAGGGATTGAAGGCAGATAAATCCCCAGGGCCAGATGGTCTGCATCCCAGGGTGCTTAAGGAAGTAGCCCAAGAAATAGTGGATGCATTAGTGATAATTTTTCAAAACTCATTAGATTCTGGACTAGTTCCTGAGGATTGGAGGGTGGCTAATGTAACTCCACTTTTTAAAAAAGGAGGGAGAGAGAAACCGGGGAATTATAGACCGGTTAGCCTAATGTCGGTGGTGGGGAAACTGCTGGAGTCAGTTATCAAGGATGTGATAACAGCACATTTGGAAAGTGGTGAAATGATCGGACAAAGTCAGCATGGATTTGTGAAAGGAAAATCATGTCTGACGAATCTCATAGAATTTTTTGAGGATGTAACTAGTAGAGTGGATAGGGGAGAACCAGTGGATGTGGTATATTTGGATTTTCAGAAGGCTTTTGACAAGGTCCCACACAGGAGATTAGTGTGCAAACTTAAAGCACACGGTATTGGGGATAAGGTATTGGTGTGGGTGGAGAGTTGGTTAGCAGACAGGAAGCAAAGAGTGGGAATAAACAGGACCTTTTCAGAATGGCAGGCGGTGACTAGTGGGGTACCGCAAGGCACAGTGCTGGGACCTCAGTTGTTTACAATATATATTAATGACTTGGATGAGGGAATTAAATGCAGCATCTCCAAGTTTGCGGATGACACGAAGCTGGGTGGCAGTGTTAGCTGTGAGGAGGATGCTAAGAGGATGCAGGGTGACTTGGATAGGTTGGGTGAGTGGGCAAATTCATGGCAGATGCAATTTAATGTGGATAAATGTGAAGTTATCCCCTTTGGTGGCAAAAATAGGAAAACAGATTATTATCTGAATGGTGGCCGATTAGGAAAAGGGGAGGTGCAACGTGACCTGGGTGTCATTGTACACCAGTCATTGAAAGTGGGCATGCAGGTACAGCAGGCGGTGAAAAAGGCGAATGGTATGCTGGCATTTATAGCACGAGGATTTGGGTACAGGAGCAGGGAGGTACTACTGCAGTTGTACAAGGCCTTGGTGAGACCACACCTGGAGTATTGTGTGCAGTTTTGGTCCCCTAATCTGAGGAAAGACATCCTTGCCATAGAGGGAGTACAGAGAAGGTTCACCAGATTGATTCCTGGGATGGCAGGACTTTCATATGAAGAAAGACTGGACGAACTGGGCTTGTACTCATTGGAATTTAGAAGATTGAGGGGGGATCTGATTGAAACGTATAAGATCCTAAAGGGATTGGACAGGCTAGATGCAGGAAGATTGTTCCCGATGTTGGGGAAGTCCAGAACGAGGGGTCACAGTTTGAGGATAGAGGGGAAGCCTTTTACGACCGAGATTAGGAAAAACTTCTTCACACAGAGAGTGGTGAATCTGTGGAATTCTCTGCCACAGGAAACAGTTGAGGCCAGTTTATTGGCTATATTTAAGAGGGAGTTAGATATGGCCCTTGTGGCTACGGGGGTCAGGGGGTATGGAGGGAAGGCTGGGGCAGTGTTCTGAGTTGGATGATCAGCCATGATCATAATAAATGGCGGTGCAGGCTCGAAGGGCCGAATGGCCTTCTCCTGCACCTATTTTCTCTATGTAAGTAGGGCATTATATTACCGTTGATTATGTTATTGGTGAGGCTGCAATTGGAACATGATGTAGAGTTTTGGTCACCCTTTAATAGGCAAGATGTGGCTGAACTGGAAATTGGGCAGAGAATTACAAGACTGTTGCAAGTGTGATTAATAGGGAGGGTTTTCCATTCAAGGTTATTATTCCTTGTAACACAGGAGATGGTGACGATATAGAAATGTATAACATCACGGTGTGGCAAAGATAAGGTGGATGGCAACAGTCTTTCCCACACGTCAGGAGAGTCCAAAGCTTGGGGCATATGCTTGGGATGAAGAGGAAAAGCCTAAGTAGGATCAGGGGCAATTCTTTCACCTGTAGGGTGGTGAGTATATATGCTGAGCTGCCTGAGAAAGTGGGTGCAGCAGGGACAATCGTATCATTGAAGTGGCACCTGGACAGATGCATGGAAAGGCAGGGTTAGAACGGATAAAGTTTACTGCAGGCAATTGGGATTATTTTATACTTTATTGTCGCCAAACAAATGATACTAGAATGTACAATCATCATATCGATATTTGATTCTGCACTTCCCGCTCCCTGGATTACAAATCGATTGTAAATATTAAAAATTTAAATTACAAATCATAAATAGAAAAATTAGAAAAATGGAAAGTAAGGTAGTACAAAAAAAAACGTGATGCAGGTCCGGATATTTGGAAGATACGGCCCAGATCTGGGTCAGGATCCGTTCAGCAGTCTTATCACAATTGGAAAGAAGCTGTTCCCAAATCTGTCCGTACGAGTCTTCAAGCTCCTGAGCCTTCTGGAGGGAAGAGGAATGAAAAGTGTGTTGATTGGGTGGGTCGTGTCCTTGATTATCCTGGCAGCACTGCTCCGACAGCGTGCGGTGTAAAGTGAGTCCACGGACGGAAGATTGGTTTGTGTGATGTGCTGCACCGTGTTCACGATCTTCTGCAGTTTCTTCCGGTTTTGTCCTGGACAACTTCCATACCAGGTCGTGATGCACCCGAGAAGAATGCTTTCTACGGTGTATCCAGAAAAATTAGTGAGGGTTTTAGGAGACAGGCCAAATTTCTTTAGTTTTCTCAGGAGGTAAAGGCGCTGGTGGGCCTTCTTGGCAGTGGACTCTGCTTGGTTGGACCAATTCAAATCATTTGTGATATTGACCCTGAGGAACTTGAAGCTTTTGACCTGTTCCACTTGCGCATCACCGATGTAACTTGGGTTGTGCGGTCCGCTGATCCTTCTGAAGTCAACAACCAATTCCTTCGTCTTGCTGACGTTGAGGGATAGGTTATTGTCTTCGCAGCATGGCACCAGGTTCTTAATTTCCCCTCTGTACTCAAACTCATCATTACCCGAGATATGGCCTACAATTGTTGTGTCATCAGCAAACTTATATATTGAGTTTGATGGAAACTTGGCTACACAATCATGGGTGTACAGTGAGTACAGCAGGGGGCTGAGTACACAGCCTTGTGGGGCACCGATGCTCAGAGTGATTGTAGAGGAGAGCTTGTCCCCTATTTTTACAGCCTGGGTCCTATTATCCAGCTGGGCATAGTGGTCATCACAGAACCATTGGGCAAATAATCTCATTCTTGGTGTATTAAACGATAAGCTGAATAGCCTCATTCTGTACATCCCCCTGTTTCCAATTATATGTGTGTCTGGGGTGGACGTGATGGGAAACTGTCAGAACTGTCCCCCAGTCAGTCGGTGGGAGGGAGGGTCAGAACAGAAAATCCCCATCGGGTTCTAAGGTAAACTCAACACCAACTCCCAGGTTACAGGTTTCTGATTGATGTGTGTGTTGTGCACTAGGGTCGAGCGAGGATCGGCAGGGCAGTGAGACTCTCTCATTGTGCAGTGCGCCCACCTGGATGTGCAGTGAGCAACCAGATCATTTGACACCTTCAACCTGCACACAGGAGAAGAGCAAAAGGAGCTCAGAGAAGTTTCAGTGTAACGGTGAGAAGCAAGGATTGGGGCACGACTCATGGCATATCAAGGGTGTAGACGTATTACGTTTCTCTTGTGTACAGAGCCTGGATGGTTTAGGGACCCTGGCTGACGAGAGTGTTTGAAGTTCCAGTCAAGAGGAGAGGCAAGCATACATTCACAAACAGGAGTCCAGAAGAAGGGTCTCAGTCTGAAGCATCGGCTGTACTCTTTTCCATTGATGCTGCCGGGCCTGCTGAGTTCCTCCATCAATTTTTACATCATACATTGTGTTTAACTTAGGGACAAGTTCATCTCTTGGTGATTACAAAAATATAAAGGATGCACTTGAGGTAAATCTGGAGGGCAGAGTGACAGTATGAGATGGATCTGACAGATAAGATTAAGAAAAGTTCTAGGAGTTTCGATAGCTCAGTAAAGATTAAAAAGGATGGTTAGTCAGAGAGGAGTTCCTGTTGGGGATCAGCAGGCTGTCTATAACTTGAGGGGCCAGATAGGTTGACATTATAAGAAATATTTCTTTTCAATGATTGCTGAACTGATTTACTTAGTATCACAATTGCTCAAGAGATGAGGGATTCAGGAGAAGACAGATTGAGGGACATACACATTCCCAGGGAGCAGGTATTTGCAGCCTTACAGTGTATTTTCGTGGATAAATCCCCAGGGCCTTACTAAGTGCTTCCTGGGACTCAATGGGAGGCTAGAGAGGAAACAGCGGAGACCTTTAGGGAGATATTTGCTTCATCGTTCGTCGCTAGGAAACAATGCCACTGAAAAATGGAATGAGGTCAATGTTGTTCCATAGTTTGAGAACGATAGAAGGGATAAGCCAAGGAGTGGCAGACCAGTGACTGACGCCAATTGTGGGGAGGTTAGTGATGGGCAATTGGAGGGATAGGATATCTCAGTATTTGGATAGACAGGGACTCATTAGGAGGAGTTTGCATGGTGTTGTGACTGGAAAGCTGTGCAGTTGAACCTCTTTGGAGCTGTTTGTAGAATGACCAAAATTGTAAATGAGGTTCAGGCTGAGCATGCTGTCCATTTAGCAGAACCTACAATAAGACCAAGTGTGGTTGGATGGTCTAGTAAGAAATGTTCCATGAAATCATGGAGAGACAGTTCGGTGGATACATAAATATGAAAGATATACAAGCTTTGGTCAGGAAAAATATGGAAGGTCATAGTTCAGTCAGGTCATGTGGCAGTGGGTCCTCTGATGCCAAATGACTAAGAAAACAATCAAGAGTGAAATCATGAGGGCAAGCAGAGAGGGTGTGAGATGGATCTGGCAGAAAAGGTGAAGGGAAATCCCAAGCGATTTTTGCAGCCATATCAAGAGTCAAAGGGTGGTTACTAAGTGAGTAGGTCCACTTCAGACATTAGCAGGTCTAGCATGACCTGCAGGACATGGGTGAGATTCTTAAAGAATATTTCCCCTTTTTAACTGAGGAGATGATCATGATGACAGTTAGTGTGAAATCAATAGTGGGAAAGTTACCTACGGGAGTTCTGAGGGACAGGGTGTCCCAACATTTGAGTGGATGGAGTCAGATTAAATAGTGTAGGCGTGGCTTTGTGCATGAAATGCTCTGCCTATTGAACAGTATTAAAGCTATTTGAAGAGATGACTGAAAAGGCAGATGAGGGCAGGGCAGTGGACGTTGTCTATTTGTAGTTCAGCGAGTCCTTCAACAAGGTCTTGCAAGGTAGGGTAACCTGGATGGTTAGGAATCTAGTGAAGATTGGTGGATTCACAATTGGTATGGACGATGAAAGCAGAGGGAGGTGGTTGAAGGTTGTGTTTTGGAATGGAGGCTGTTGATGAGGGGTGTTCTGCAGGGATCAGTGTTGGGTTTCTTTCAATTGCTATTTTGAGAAATGACTCAAATGCCAGTGCACAAGGCTTGATCAGTATATCTGTGGTTGACGCAAAATTAAAGGGTTGTAGTTGCGCTGATACGCAACGAGTGAAAGCAACACACTGAGTCGAGCAGGGTCTGGTTGAACCGTTCACTGTTTCAATCTGCGCACGCTTGAGTCCCCACTGCCAGCATCCTCCGCTCTCCGCTCTTTGCGGGGCAGAAGTGACGTCGGCTTCCGGGCCGAGGTCTGTCCCGCACTCAGCCCTCTCGGTAGCCACTGGCTGCGGTCTCGCCTGTGACTGCTGGAGCCGGTTCACTTGCCGCATGGGCGGGCTGCCACATGACCCCCCCCCCCCGCCCCCTGGACGAGTGCTAGGAAGTGCAGAGTCCTCAGCCTGCACACTGGCAGTTCTTTTAGGTGGCCGTCCTCGTCGTCAAGGGGGTGGTACCGCAACCGGCCGTTCAACGTCAATGGTAAAAGTCTCTTCATGACCGTCGATGTCGAGAACGCAGGTCGTCCCATTATGGCGCAACACCTTGTAGGATCCTTCGTATGGTCGCTGCAGGGGTGAAAACATACTAGCTCTGTTGTAGGTCCTTGGGCACGAAAGGGGGTGTTGTTCCGTGATGGGACGTCGGGACTGGGCAAGTGTTCCAAGCCGCTCCTGGAGTTTAGTTAGGACCGCCGTAGTTGTGTCCTCCGGGCCACGGGGTGCTGGCACCAATTCACTGGGAACTGTGAGCGGGGCACCGTAAACAAGTTTGGCTGATGACGTGGCCAGGTCCTCCTTGGGTGCTGTGCAGATGCCAAGCAGTACCCAGGGGAGTTCGTCAACCCAGTCTGGCCCTTGGAGGCATGCCATAAGTGTAGGACTCGTGGCCAGCAATGCCACCTGTCATACATCGCAGAGTTTACCACCACGATCAAGCACATCCGCTGGAAGAACAAAGTGGCAGCCGACGTGCTGACATGTACCTCTGTCCAATCAGTGCACTCTCTGTCTCTGGGGCTGGATTATGCGGTGTTAGCTAAGGCGCAACGACTGGACAGCAAGATGCTGGCGTACCGAACCGCAGTCTCAGGACTCCACCTCGTAGACATACCCATTGGGCCCCAAAGGTAAGATGCTCCTTTGCGATGTGTCCACCAGGCAACCTCAGCCCATTGTCCCGACCACTTGGAGGCACCGCGTTTTCGACGCCTTCCGCGGTTTAGCCCATCCTTCCATCCAGGCGACCATCTGGCTGATCGCAGACAGGTTTGTGTGGCACGGCCTATGCAAGCAGGTCGGGCATTGGGCCAGGACATGCACGCACTGTCAAACCTCCAAAATCCAGAGGCACGTGAGGGCCCCACTGCAACCTTTCCAGCTGACACATAGGAGGTTTGATCATGTCCACGTGGACATCGTCGGCCCACTGCCGGTTTCGAAAGGAACGAGATACCTGTTCACCATGTTGGACAGATTCACGAGGTGGCTGGAAGCTGTTCCACTCGCTGACATGGCCACGGAGACATGCGCCAGAGCCCTGATTACCACCTGGGTGGCAAGGTTCGGACTCCCAGCCCACGTCACTTCAGACAGGGGTGTGCAGTTTGCATCGGCTTTGTAGTCTGCACTAGCACAACTCCTTGGAACCCAGCTCCATCGAACGACTGCTTACCACCCGCAGTCCAACGGCCTGGTGGAACGTTTCCACAGGCACTTGAAGTCAACCCTATTAGCAGCTATATCAAGAGTCAAAGGGTGGTTACTAGATGAGTAGATCCCTTTAGACATTAGCAGGGTTACCTTTGCCTTGACCTGCAGGATAGGGGTGAGATTGTTAAAGAGTATTTCTCGTTTTTCATTGAGGAGATAATCACAATTACTCAAGGGAATTAAGTCGAGATGTTTTGGAGACTGGTCATATTTCCAGAAAGGATGATATTTGCAACCTTGCAGTGTATTGGCGGATAAATCCTCTGGGCCAGAGTGAGTGCTTCCTTGAAACTTGTGAGAGGTGAGAGGAGGAATTGTGGAGTCTGTTGCTGAGATTATTGTCTCATCATTTGCCACCAGAAAAGTTGCAGAAGACTGGAAGGGAGCTCATGTTTGGTTGTTTGAGAAGAGCAGGAAGGTCATGCCAGGGAATGACACACCAGTCAGTGTGAAATCAGTAGTGGGGAAGTTACCTACGGGAGTTCTGAGGGACAGGGTGTACCAGCATTTGAGTGGACGGAGTCAGATTAAATAGAGTCAGCACGGCTTTGTTCAAGAAAAGCTCTGCTTAGTGAACAGTATTCAAGCTAACTGAAGAGATGACTGAAAATGCAGATGAGGGCAGGGCAGTGGACTTTGCCTATTTGTAGTTCAGTGAGGTCTTCGACAAGGTCTTGTAAGGTTGGGTCATCTGGATGGTTAGGAATCCAGTCAAGATTGGTGGATTCAAAATTGGTTTGGAGGACGAAAGCAGAGGGAGGTGGTTGAAGGTTGTGTTTCGGAATGGAGGCTGCTGATGAGCTGTGTTCTGCAGGGATCAGTGTTGGGTTTCTTTCATTACTATTTTGAGAAATGATTCGAATGCCAGTGCACAAGGCTTGATCAGTGTATCTGTGGTTGACACAGAATTAAATGGTACTAATTATAGTGAAGAAGGGTGTTGTGGAATACAGAATGAAGAAGTAAATAAAATCACTGGGGCAAGATAAGGTGCATGATAACAGTCTTTTCCCCAGGACAGAGGAGTCCACAATTAGAGTCCCTGGGTTCAGGGTGAGGGGGAGAGAGTTAAAAGGGACAGTGGAGAGTATGTGAAACTATTATAGTTATTATTCTAATATGGATTTATTGAGTATTCCAGCAAGGAAATGAATCTCAGGGGTGTATATGGTGATATATATGTATTTTGATAATAACTATGCTTTGGGCTTTGATCTTTTTCACAGGGGAAGTGGTTGAGGCAAGTACAGGAGTGTCCTTTCAGAAGCACTGGGATAGGTACATGGAGGGGGGTGGGACTTGGAGAGATACAGTTGTAATGCAGACAATGTGGACAATCTGGATGGGCACCATGGCCATTGAGGAGTGGTTGGGCCAAAGGGCCTGTATGCTGCTGTATTGTCCGATGTCTCGATGGGCTGAAGGGCCTCCACAGGGCACATCCTGCAGTCTCCCGGTGACAGATCCCTGTAGATTGGATGTGGCTCTGTATCTGTGAACCCGATGCTTCCAGGGATGGTATTCTGTATGTTGTGAGAGTCAGAGTGCTGACTGTCTCACCCAGGTCAATACCTCACCCTGTCGGTGTGTCTGTTTTCCCTTCCCCTCCGTTCCCTACACACATCCCACTCTCTGAACCCAAATGGACCCTACAGCAGTTCCATTCTCTGTGACCCTCAGCAACACTTACAACACTCCAGTATCTGTGACCCCTCCCCATCTCTCTGACCCACTCTGGAACCTACACTCCTTGTCATCTCTGCGGTCTCCACTGTCAGCAACACTCCTCGCCGCCTCTGTAAACTACCCCACTTAACCTGCTGCTTTCACACCCCTTGAGAACTGACATTTGCTGACAGATTGACAGTGAAACAGAGCCCATTCCTATGCTGATGCATGTCCATCCCTGAGCTCGGAGGAACATTAAATCTTCTCAATGGTTAAATTGCAAAGAAAAAACAATTATCCGAGTCTAATCTAAGAATTAAACAATGTTCTCCTACCTAAACATGGGGTTTCCCTTCTAATTTTATCACCCACATCTCCTCCATTTCTCACACATCAGCCCTCACTCTAAGACACCCAACAAAACAGGATCAGGATCACAACAGGATTCTCGGATACCACCCATGAGCACCTCATCCAACACATCTTTTGAGGTGTGGAGATTGGGGCATGGAGTTTGAGGGGTGGGCTTTTAGGGGTGGAGTTTGAGGCCTATGGTGCATTGGCCTTCATCAACAGTGGGATTGAGTTTAAGAGTTGAGAGGTAATGTTACGGCTATATAGGACCCTGGTCGGACCACACTTGGAGTACTGTGCTGAGTTCTGGTCACCTCACTACAGGAAGGATATGGAAACTATAGAAAGAGTGCAGAGGAGATTTCCAAGGACGCTGCCTGGATTGGGGAGCATGCCTTATGAGAATAGGTTGAGTGAGCTCAACCTTTTCTCCTTGGGGCGATGAAAGATGAGAAGTGACTGATATAGGTGTATAAGATGATGAAAGGCATTGATCGTGTGGATAGTCAGAGGCTTTTTCCCAGGGCTGAGATGGCTAGCACGAGAGGGCGCAGTTTTAAGGTGTTTGAAGCAGGTACAGATGAGATGTCAGGGGTACGTTTTTTTAAGCAGAGAGTGGTGAGTTTGTTAAATGGGCTGCCAGCAACAGAGGTGGAGGCGGATACAATAGACCCTTGGATAGGTATACGGAGCTTAGAAAAATAGAGGGGTATGGGTAGTCCTCCGTAATTTCTAAAGTAAGTACATGTTCGGCACAGCATCATAGGCTGAAGGGCCCGTATTGTGCTGTAGGTTTCCTTTCCTTTGTTTCTATGTTTCTACCATTCACAAAAGGACTCCAACTCCAGACACAGCTTCTCACCCAATCTTGATCCCTTTCCACAGGATTGCTCGCGCGCGCTCTCTCTCTCTCTCTCCCTCTCTGCCCCCCCCGCTGTCACTCCATTGCGTACCCTTTCCCCACCATTGATCCCCCCCCCACTAGCACTTATCCCTGTAACTGTGCCAACTGTTAAACTTCCCCCTACACTTTCTCCCTCACTGGCATACAGAACCCCAGTTACTCATTCCAGTTCAGGAAGTACTTCAGCTGCAAGTCTCTCAGGGTATTTCATTGGATACCGTGTGACCTCTTCAGCGATGAGGCTCGAGATTGATAGGGGTCCTTTTCATTGACCTTTATTCTGTCAATGATAACAACGGGAATCTCCCGGTGGTCAGGTTTTAATTCCATTACCCGCTCCCATTTCAATAAGTCTGTCCATGGTCTCCTCTACTGATATTGAGGCATGTGCAGGTTGGAGGAGTGACTCCTCATGTTCCACAGGGTTAGCCTTCACCCTGACATCGATCTGTGTCCTCCTGTGATCGCAAGACGATGTTGGTGGTGTGGAATATTGCAAGTCCAATTCATTTGTTTATTCGCCAACAGCAGGGGAGCTGCATGGCCTCGGTCGTAGTGATAACGAGACCTCGATCCGTGATTGTTGTCACTGCCCCGGGGCAGGTGTCAGAGTCGAGCGCATCACTGAAGTGCCGGAGATAGCCTGGCACGGCATCTATGCTGGAGTCAGTGCTCGGCAGAAGATGAGCCTGTATTGTGTTCGACTACAGACTGCTACAACACTCACGGACTCTGGAACTGTCGTGTATTTTTGGTGTGACTATATTTTACTGCTATCTTATATGTGCTGTATGTGCCTTGTGCTGTGTGTGACTGTTGCTAATGCATTTTGCACTTTGACCCTGGAGTAACACTTCTGTATTCATGAGTGTTCATATACCCAGTCTGAATGATCATTAAACTTCAACTTGAACCATCTCATTTATGTCACACTTCCCTGTTTTCCTTTTCCTGCCTTTACTTTTCCTCATTACTCTGGACCCCTCACCCCTTCTCAGTTGCTTCTGAGTTTACCGCTCCTTCCCCCTCCCACGTTGCCTCGTCGCTTCTCTTCCTTCATCGCTACGGAGAAGACACACATCAAACAAAATGCTTGATAACTGTACAACCCAATGACTCTTACAGATATTCTGTCTCCACAGATTCTGCCTGACCCACTGAGTTCTTCCAGCTTTCTGCTTTTTTCTTTAATGGGAATGGTTGGGGAAACTTGGAGTTACTTTCATTATTGAGAAACTATCCAGCCCCTGGAAATGACTGTTTTTCAGCAACATTTCATGCGTTGAGCAAGGACTGAATGTTGATATATTGCATGGAAACTTACTTAACTTTAATATTCATTTGAACTGATGGTCAGAGACACACACACACGAAATTTTGCGGATTCTGGGAATTGAGAGCCACACACACAAATTGCTGGAGGAATTGAGTAGGTCAAACAATGTCTTTGGAAATGAATTCTGTAAACTCAACGTTTCAGACCGAGACCTTCCTTCAAGACTGGAAAGAAATCTAAAGGCTGCTGGAATATAAATGTGGAGGGAGGGGAAGGAGGATAGCTGGAAGGTGAGAGGTGAAACCAGGTGGGTGGGAAAGGTAAAGGTCTGGAAAAGAAAGAAACTGATAGGAGGGGTACCGGGGGAGGTCATAGCAGGTGAGGAGAAGAGGTAAGAGGCTAGAGTGGGGACTAGAAAAAAAGGGAAGGGGAAGGAGAAATCGATGTTCACGCCATCAGGTTGGAGGTTGGACAGAATACGAAGAGTTGCTCCTCCACCCTGAGAGTGGTCACGTATCTTGTTAAACAACGGTGGAACAACACTGGGGTTCAAATCAGTGACCCCTGACCCAATGCATCTCCATTGGTTAGTGATGTTCTTGTGGCCTTTGAGTGAAGTCCACTGGCTCATGGAGCTTCAGTCAGCTGAACACATTCAATGATTTGATCAGTGCTGGCTGATCTGGCTCAGGCAGCATTTGAACAGAAAGGAATTGGCACTGTGGCTCAGAAGAGAAGTGTAGAGGACTGCAGTGGTGATAGGAGATTCCATCAACAGAGGAATAGAGACTAGATTCTCTGGGCACGACAGGGACACCCAGATGGTATGTTGCCTCACTGGTGCCTGGGTCAGGATGTCTCAGATCAGATCCACGACATTCCAAAGGGGGAGGGTGAGCAGCCAGAACTCCTGGTACATATTGGCACACATGACATAGGTAGGAAAGGTGCAGAGATCCTTGGAGAGAGATTTAAGAGAGTGAGATACAAAGCTGAAAAATAGGACCTCTGGGGTAGTAATCTCTGGATTGTTGCTGGTGCCATGCACAGAAAGGGTAAAAATAGGATGATTTGGCATGTGAATGAATAGCTAAGAAACTGGTGCAGAGGGCAGGGGTGCAGATTTCTGGATCATTAGGATCTCATCGAGGGAAGGTACGATTTGTACAAAAGGGACAAGTTACACCTGAACCCAAGGGCACCAATATCATTGCAGGGAAGTTTGAGAGAGCTATTTCAGAGGTTTTAAACTAATTGGCAGGGGGATGGGTACCAGGGTGATAGGACTGAGGATGGGTCAGTTGGTTTACAAGCAGAAGCAGTGTGGAGTGAGACCGTTAACAAGGAGAGTCTGATGACGGGGCCAAATTGCAGTCAGCAAGATGAGTTGCAATGTAAAAGGGGGACAAAATAAACAAGTGATGAATGCACAGTGAAGATGTTATATATGAATGTATGCAGTATACAGAATACGGTCAATTACTTTCATCAGTTTCAGATTGTCATATGTGACGTTGTGGGCATCAATGAATCATGGCTGAAAGAAGATTATAGCTGGAAGTGTAACATCCAAGGTTACACTTTGAATTGAAAGGACAGGTGGATTATAAGGTTGTTCTGTTTGTAAAAAATGAAATCAAATCATAAAAAAAGAGGTGACATAGGTTCAGAATGTGTAGAATCGTTGTTGGTAGGGTGAAGAAACAGCAAAGGTGAAAAGACCCTGATGAGAGTTGTATACATACCTCTGAACAGTAGTAATGATGTGGTCTACAAGTTACAATGGGAGGTAGAAAATGTGTGTCAAAAGAGCAATGTTATGATAGTCATGGGGGATTTCAGTATGCAGATAGACTGGGAAAATCAGGTTGGTGCTGGATTCCAAGAGGGGAATTTTGCAGAATGTCTATGAGTTGGCTTTTTAGAGCAGCTCATGGTTGACTCCACAAGAAGATCAGCTATTCTGGATTGGGTGTTATGCAATGAACTGGAATTGATTAGAGAGCTTAAGGTACAGGAACCCTGATGAAACAGTGGTCATATTATGATATTATTCACCCTGCAATTTGAGAAGCAGAAGCTAAAGTCAAATCTATCAGTGTTACACTGGAGTAAAGAGAATTACAGTGGTATGAGAGAGGAGCTGGCCAAAATTGATTGGAAAAGATCACTGGCAGGGATGATGGCAAAGCAGCAATGGCTGGGATTTCTGAAAGCAATTTGGGAGGCACAGGTTATATACCTCCCAAACAGGAAGATGTATTCTAAAGGCAAGATGCCACAACTGTGGCTGACAAGTCAAAGCCAACATAAAAGCCAATGAGAGGGCATATAATAGAGCAAAACTGAATGGGAAGTTAGAAGATTGGAAAGCTTTTAAATACCAACAGAAGGAAACTAAATTAGTCATGAAAAAGGAAAAGATAAAATATTAACCAACATTATTAAAGGAGATACCAAAAGTTCCTTTAGATATATGAAGTGAAAAAGAGAGGCCAGAACAGATATCAGATCGCTACAAAATGCTGCTGTAGTAGTTGTAATGGGAGATCCGAAAACGTTTATTTTATCAGTCTTCACTGCTGAAGACACTGACAGTATGCCAAAAGTTTGAGAGTGCCATGGGACAGGAGTGTGTGAAGTTACCAGAAGGGAGAAAAGTCTGAGAAACTGACAGGTCTAAGAATAGATGAATCACAAGGACCAAATGGATCTATTCCACTGTTCTAAAAGAGGTGGCTGAAGAGATTGTGGAGGCATTAGTATTGATCTTTTAAGAATCAATAGATTCTGACATGGTCCTGGAGGACTGGAAATTTGCAAATGTCACTCCACTATTCAAGAAGGGAGGGAGGCAGAAGAAAAGAAATTATGTGCAATTTAATCTGACCTCAGTGGTTTGGATTTGATTGTTAAGGATGTGGTTTTGGTGTACTTGGGGGTGCATGATAAAATAGGCCATAGTCAGCACAGTTTCCTTCAGGGAAGATCTTGCCTGGAAAATCTGTTGGAATTCTTTAAAGAATCACAAGCAGGATAGACAAAGGAGATTCAATGGATGTTGTGTACTTCAATTTTGAGAAGGTGTTTGAAGTGGTGCCACACATGAGTCTGCTTAACAAGACCCCATGGCAAGCTACTAGCATGGATAGAGCATTGGCTGATTAGAAAGAGGCAAAGAATGGGAATACAGGGAGCTTTTTCTGGCTGGTTGCCGGTGTTTTGTGGTATTCCACCGGGATCTGTGTTGGGACAACTTTTTATGATAGATGTCAATGATTTGGATGATGGAATTGATAGATTTGTGCCAGGTTTGTGGCCAGTATAAAGATAGTTTTGAGGAAACAGAGAAGCTATAAAAGGACTGAGATTCAGAAAATGGACAAAGAATTGGCAGGTGGAATGCAGTGTTGGGAGTGTATGGTCACACACTTTGGAAGAAGAAATGAATGTGAAGACTATTTTCGAAATGGAGAGAAAATTCAAATATCTGAAGTGCAAAGGGATTTGGGAGTGGTAGTGCAGGATTCCCTAAAGGTTAATTTGCAAAATGAGTCTGTGGTGAGGAAGGCAGTGCAATGTTAGCATTCATTTTGAGAGGACTGGTATATAAAAGCAAGGATATAATGTTGATGTTTCATAAGGTAATGATGTAGGCTCACTTGGAGATTGAGTGCAGTTTTGGGCCCTTGTCTAAGAAAGGATGTGCTGACATTGGAAATGGTTCAAAGGAGGTTCATGAAAAGGATTCCGAGATTGAAAGGTTTGTCATATGAGGAGCCTTTGATGTCTTCTGGCCTTTCAACATTTAGTAGACTGGTTGTGGAGAGGAAGTTTCCCATGTTGGGGAAGGCAAAGACTAGAAGATGCAGCCTGAGAATACATAGAGAGATATCCATTTATAATGAAGAGCAGGAGGAATTCCTTTAGCCAGAGGGTGGTGAGTCTGTTGTATTCATTGCACAGGTATCTGTGGTGGCCAAGTCATTGAGCATATTTAAGGCAGAGCTGTTGATAGATTCTTGATTGGACAGGACATGAAGGAATACGGGGAGAAGGAAGGAGATTAGAGCTGAGAGGAAAATGGAACAGACATGATGAAATGAATAGAGCAGACCTGATGGGCCAAATGGCATAATTCTGATCCTATATTTTATGGTTGAATCCCTGAGTCAGGAATAATTCCACATTGTAGCATCTTTAACTTCTCCGCCTTCATTTCTTCTCTACAGTCAACATTGTGAAGTTTTCTTGCTGAAGTAATTTCCAAGTTTGCCAGCATTCTGAACTGTCCTCTTTTTGGCTAAATAGGCTTCAGGAAATTTACTGACTATTTCTATGTAATCAATAAATCCTCAGCTTCCAATCCCCTACATGTTGCACCTCAGCAGATGGAGGGTTGAAGGGTTTGAGCTATTGAGCCAGGCTAAGGCAGAGAGTGTGGTCTGAAGCTGGATCATTTTTACAGCTGCTGCTCTGAACCAATTGAATCCTTCTTGAAAACTTCTAACAGTCTCACTGGACGATCTCCCAAGCAACACCAATCTTATGTTCTCTTTCCCCAAAAAGGCCACTCCCCCGCCTCCTCTCTTACCTGTACCTCAATCACACCTGTAGCATCTGTACCTGGAGCATTGAGCTGCCCACTCTACCCTTTCCTCAGCTATGTTTCTGTTGTTGGTTGTGATATCCCAGTTCTCAGTGCCAGTCCATATCCTGAGTCCATCCGACAGTTTTGGACAGTTGAGGAACAGTGGAATACTTTCAAAGAGATTTTTCACAGTGCTGAACAAAAATATATTCCAGTCAAAAGTAAGGACAGTAAGTGTGGGGAGAGCCAGCATTGGATAACGAAGGAAATAAAAGATAGTATCAAATTAAAAGTTCATGTGTACAAAGTCGTGAAGAGTGGTGGGAGACTGGAAGATTGGGAAAATCTTAAAAAACAACAGAGAACAAATAAACAAGAAATAAGGAAAGGGAAGATAGAGTATGAAAGTAAATTAGTACAACATATAAAAACAGCCAAAGTTTTTATAAATATATAAGTGGAAGAGGGTGGCTAAAGTCAAAGTAGGTCCCTTGGAAGACAAGAAGGGGAAATTGATAAGGAAATGGCTGAGGCACTGAATGACTATTTTGTCTGGGTTTTCATGGTGGAGGACACATCTAATATGCCAAAGAAGGATGTTATGGACAAAATGGGAGGTGAGGACCTCAATAAAATCACTGTCACTAAAGAGATAGTGATGAGCAAACTAGAGGGCCTGAAGGTAGATAAGTCCCTTTGCCCTAATGGGATGCATCCCAGGGTGCTGAAGGAATTGGTGGAGGTTATTGTAGAGGCGTTGGTAATCATTTATCAAAACTCTCTAGACACTGGGCGGGTTCCAGTGGATTGGAAGACAGCAAATGTCACGCTACTTATTAAAAAAGGATGTAGGCAAAAGATAGGCAACTATTGGCCAGTTAGCTTAATGTCTGTAGTTGGGAAAATGCTTGAAGCTGTCATTAAGGAAGAAATAGCGGAACATTTAGGAAGGAGTGGTTCCATTAGACAGATGCAGGCAAGGATTCAGAAAGGGCAGGTCCTGTTTGACAAACTTACTGGAGTTCTTTGAGGACATAATGAGTGCAGTGGATAGAGGGGTACAGGTGGATGTTGTATACTTGGATTTCCAGAAGGCATTCGATAAGGTGCCGCACAAGAAACTTATAAATAAGATACGGATGCATGGAGTCGGAGGAAGTGTATTGGTATGGATAGTGAATTTTTTAACCAATAGAAAGCAGAGAGTTGGTATAAATAGGTGTTTATCCGGTTGGCAGTCAGTGGTGAGTGGGGTGCTACAGGGGTCAGTGCAGGGCCAGCAGCTGTTTACCATTTATATTGATGATTTGGAAGAGGGGACTGAGTGTAGCGTAGCAAAATTTGTTGTTGACACTAAACTGAGTGGAATAGCAAATTGTACAGAAGATGAGGAGAGTCTGCAGAGGGATACAGATAGGTTAATAGAGTGAGCCAAGGTCTGGCAGATGGAATACAATGTTGGTAAATGGAACTTTAGAAGAAATAGTAGAAGAACAGATTATTATTTAAATGGTGAAAGATTGCAGCATGCTGTTGTACAGAGGTACTTGGGAGTGCTTGTGCATGAATCGCAAAAAGTTGGCTTGCAGGTACAGCAGGCACAGCAGGCTATTAAGAAGGCAAACAGGATGTTGGCCTTCATTGCTGGAGGGATTGAATCCAAGAGCAGGGAGGTCATGCTGCAACTATATAGGGTACTGGTGAGGCGGCAGCTGGAGTACTGTGTGCAGTTCCGGTCTCCATTCTTGAGGAAGGATATACTGGCTTTGGAGGCAGTGCAGAGGAAGTTCACCAGGTTGATTCCAGGGATAAAGGGGTTAACCTATGAGTAGAGATTGAATTGCTTGGGACTATGCTCTCTGGAGTTCAGAAGAATGAGAGAGCATCTTATACAAACATACAAAATTTTGAAAGGGATTGATAACACAAAAGTAGGAAAGTTATTTGCATTGGTAGGTGAGACTAGAACATTGCCTCAAGATTCAGGGGAGAAGATTTAGGATGAAGATGAGGAGGAACAGTTTTTCTGAGAGAATGGTAAATCTGTGGAATTCTCTGCCCAGGGAAGCAGTTGAGGCTTCCCCACTAAACACGTATATTTAAGAAACAGTTAGTTAGGATTTTACATAGTAAGGGAATTAAAGGTCATGGGAAAAAGGCAGGTAGATGGAGCTGAGTTTACGGACAGATCAGCCATGATCTTATTGAATGGTGGGGCAGGCTCGATGGGCCGGATGGCCTACTCCTGCTCCTATTTCTTATGTTCTTATGTTCTTATTGCACTGAAATAACCACAGCTTCAAGCTGTGGCCTCTCCCTCCCTTACTGTGTTACTGTCTATTCTGTTAGTGTTGCAAGGATGTGGCGGTGGTACGAACCCAAGTGCTGAACACAGGCGCAGATGCTGAGTCGGGAGGCGCTATGGTCGTAGCGTGCGTGGAATTGGTGTCCAGAGAGAGTCTTTAGCTGAAGTCTTGGTTTTAGTAGAGAATTCAGGAACAATGCTAGACTTAGAACTGATAGTCCTAAGAACCATGGAACGAGGCTACTCATACAAGAGTCGACCAATAGAGAGCCCTGGCTGGACAGGGCCTGTTGTACAGGATCCGTGTCCGCTAGGTTCACCATGACAAGTTCGTTCTGTTGCAATGGGGCGTTGGGAACGGATCCAAATGCAAGACACAGACACTGAAGTACAAGGAACAGGACTTGACTAGAGTAGGGACGTGACAGGATTCAGCCAAGGAGCAGGGCCAAGAATGCAGATTTGGGCTAGGGAAAACTGGACCAGGACTAGAAACCATGGACTAGGAGACAAGGCTCGATTCCGAGCCTGAGACTGGAAAAGGATTCAGAACCTGGGTCTTACCTCAGGCTCGAACCCCAGAACCAGGCAAGGACAAGAAATGGCTTCAGGACAGGACGTGGCTGGGGTCTAGAGGCCTGAGCTCAGAGACAGGCTGGGGCCTTGGGTCTTGAACTTGGCTGTAGGATACTCGAGGCTTCGGTTCTTGGAGCTTGGCTGCGGGATCCTCGAGGCTTGGGTTCTCGGAGCTTGGCTGCGGGATTCTCGAGGCTTGGGTTCTTGGAGCTTCTCCTGGGCAGGACGTGGATCTCCTGTGCAGGACGCAGAATGCAGAACTCCTGCACAGGACGCAGAACTTCACCCCACGGAGGCAAGGACAGGGAGGGAGGGAGGGACCCAACCGCAGGGTAACGGCAAACGGCCTGCTTACCCGACAGAGGCAAGAGACAGAACCAACCGCAGGGCAACAGCAATCAGCCTGGCTTACCCAACGGAGGCAAGGAACAGGAAGGGACAGAACCAACCGCAGGATAAAGGCAATTACGGCCTGGCTTACCCAACGGAGGCAAGAACAGGAAAGGAGCTCAATCCAGGGTGGCTCTCAGTCTCAGGGCAGCCAGCAATCTTGGCTGGCTACAGAAACAGCCAAATCCATACCACAATAACTGCTCCGACAAGTGGCATCAAGGCTCCATGAAGCGGTGGTCCTCCAACCAGGCCTAGAGATCACGAATAGTTTCACTAGCCTTCCATCAGCAGGTTGCTCCAAGGGGAACTGACAAGACAAACCAGCAGCCGACACTCAACCCCAAGGTTACTTATATTCCAAGCCCAAAGATGGGAATCAGGTGCCTCTGATTAACTCAACCAAACAAAGGACAGCTGGAAGACCTGGAGTCTTGAGTCCACGGACCACACAGTGATCCAGAATGCGGACTTCACGGACCGGACCATGATAGTTAGATCTGGGGCTGATGTCCAGTAGCTTCTTCAGAAATCAAGAATGAGGCCCAAATCTTATGTTTACCACAGTTTCGTTAGATGTTTATAGTGGTACAGGTCAGATAGGGTCAGTCAATCTCAGCAGGTAAGGCGGAGAAGGAACAAGAGAACAGCAGCAGTAACAGCCGTGACTGACAGTAACAGTGAACGGCTGTACCAGTGGCCAGCTGAAAAGCAGTGATTGGCAATAACTGTGACTGTCTGCAACAGTCCCCTGCTGTAACAGTGACTGTCTGTAACTGTGACTGTGACCGGCTGTAACTGTGACTGGCTGTAACAGTCCTCTGCTGTAATAGTGACTGGCTGTAATTGTGACCATCCGTAACAGTGACTGGCTGTAACTGTCACCATCTCTAACTGTGACTGACTGTAACAGTCCCCTGCAGTAACAGTAACTCACTGTGACTATGACCGGCTGTGACAGTGAATGGTTGTGACTGTGACTGGCTGTAACAGTCCCCTACTGTAAGAGTAACCATCTGTAACTGTGACAGGATGAAACAGTCATTGACTGTAACATTGACTGGCTGTCCCAGTAACCGGTTGTACAAGTCACCTCTGAACCAGTAACTGTGACTGACTGTAACAAAGGTAGATGAAAACATGGTGTGCTTTTATTCTGCCAAGTGGGCTGAGCCAGTTTATTTGAGAAACCCTTTCAGCAGATACTAACTTATTCCCCCTTCAACTTTTCAAGGATAGAAACTACAGAAGAATGGAACTACTAATACAGCAAGTTGCTAGAAGTCTACAGACAAACAGGTGATTGTACAAATATATAAACAAGCATAAAGAATGCTAAACCTATGGGGAAAACAATAAAAACATCAATCCCACAGCAGTGTCCGTGCTGCTGAAACTAGAATGAATTCAAACCGCTGGACAAGGTCAGCTGTGATAATTACACTGCATTGAGAAATCGGTCAATATTTCTGACCATATTATCCAGAACATACAGGGCCAGGATGCATTTTATCATCTCGATCTGTTCACCTCTCCACTGATTCGAAACCACAAACATGGAACGCCTCTCCATCCCAGTGCATTTTGCCAGCTGGTCAAACTGAGGGAAAGGAAGGAGAGAGAGGGTATTAATGGAATTATAAACTCCACAAGCTTCAGATTCACGGGCAATGGTAGCAGTAACGGAGACGGAGAGGGCTGTTCCATTGGGATGGGCTTCAGCTGAACTGTGTTGTGACCAGTGTCCTGGGGAATCACGTGAATACTGTGTAGACCAGGCTTCAGACGAGACAGGGAGGGGAGGGTTCCAAGGGCAGAATGCTTAATAACTGAAGAGGAGGTGAGAGACCGGTGGCTCAGAGGAGTTGAGGGTGGGGGGGGGGTGGATTTGACAAACAAAGTGTGGCAGGAGGGGGCAGAAAATATCAATAAAATAAGGCAGCACAAAGTAAAGCCTGAGTAATAGAGTTTAACACGTGGCTAAGGAGATGGTGCAAGAGGGGAAGGGCTTCAGGTTATTGGATCATTGGGCTCTCTTCCAGGGAAGGTGGGACCTGTACAGACGGAATGATTTGCACCTGAACTGGAGGGGAATGAATATCCTAGCAGGAAGGTTTTCTAGTGCTGCAAGGGCGGGGGGGGGGGGAGTTGTCGGTGGGGGTGGTGGTTAATCTAGAACTGCACAGGATGGGAACCAGAGCGCCTGAACAGATCGTGGAGTGGTTGTGGGGAAAGATGTTGCTGAGCCTACACACAAGGTCAGAAATCAAAAGTTTGACCATGGTGGGACTAATGTTCTGAGTTTTGTCTACTTCAATGCAGGGAATATTGTAGGAAAGGCAGATGAGCTTAGGGCAGTCAAAGGATACAAAGTATATCAAAGTATTATCAATGTATGCATAAATTATAGAACCTTGAGATTTGTCTGCTTACCGGGAGCCACAAAGCAAATATCTCCTGTGTTTACCTCTCTGCTGTCAGTGCAAACATGCTATTCACAGATTGGGTGCTATGTTTCCCACATCAATGTCAGTTCTCAGATTCTACAGATTATTACCTTCTGCTGCAGTGGCTTGTATTCATAAATCCATGCATTGTGTTTCTCTGGTATCCCTAATAATTCAAACTTGGTCCCAATCACAACCCTGTGAACATCTGGAAAAGAGAGATGATCCAGATATCAATATGAAGCTGCAATGCTGAGGTGACAAAGTTACACAGAACAAAAGAAAGCACTTACATTTCTGTGCCACGATTGTCTGTAGCTCCTGAAACTCTTCCATTTTATCGTCACTGACCAAGTCTATGGTGCTGATGTCAAGTATGAGTGCGACTCCATGAATTACATTTTTCGGAGTAGCAGGGTAGGTGGAAGCATCTGAGTCAGGATTGAAATTCTGTAACTAAGTGAGAAAATGAAGAACTGGTTACAGAGGAAGCAGCAGGAATACTGATGATCACAATCACACAGCACTGAGGTGAACAATGGAGGGGGGACCAGTCCCCTTAGACAAAGTCCAGTTGTCATGGTCACTCATCTACTGATCTACTGAGACACAGATGGGCCCCAAAACCAGTGGAGTCCATCTGTCCCTGTCAGTCTCCGGCTGCTTTCCCCAGTTCACTGTTACTTTTCAATTCCTTTCATTGTGGGTCCACTCTGTCCCCACGAGCTGCTTGAGAATTTGTTCTGAGCTCTTCAATACTCACACCCTTGCACTGTTTAATGAATCAACATTTTTTACTAAATGTCGGGACTTGATAACAAAGTTTTCAGATGATTCAGAAACTGTTTGGTCCTTCACACCACAGGATGATACAAATGGTTGGTCAGTATGTAAACTGATGGCAAATTGAATCCTGAGGAGTGTGAGTTGTTGAGTCTCCATCAGTAATGTGGGGGAGACAATCGTGTGTATTGTGTCCAGGTTACTGGGTGATAGGAAGGCAAATGGTGAGTTCAGCAGCTTTTGTTCATGTTTGTTTCCTGAGGCTATTCAGCCAGGCTAGCCTATGCTAGTTCTCTGTCAGTTCACCAATTACTCATCTCCCCATCCACTCTCTGCCATTCTGACAACCCACCGGAAACGACAGCAGCAGACTGACCCAATGACCTACATGCTATTGGGATGTGGGAGCCAGAAACCAGGATCATCAGGGGGAAACCCACATCATGACAGCAAGAGCCTGCAAAGTATATATAGACAGCACCAGAGGCTGGGATGGAATCGGAATCACTGGATCTGCGAAGCAGCACTACTAACTGCTCCATCACTGTGTCACACAGTAGTACAGACGACTTGCTCCAATTCTATTGGGTCCTGGTGAGGCTTGTGCACAGTTCAGGATTCCTTACCCAAGGAAGGATTGCAGCAATGGCTGACCAGACTGATCCGGAGTGTAGGGGAATGTAATAGGTGACAGATGGTACATATTGTTCATCATATAAACTGTTTTACATGATTCATAAACTCCATCATTGAGTTGTTGAGTTCATTTTAAGAAACAGTGTCTGATACAATGACATGAGTATAAGGTGACTTGTTCTTCTGCAATGGAAGTAAAGGACTGCAAATCTTGTTAAACGCATAAGGTGACTCTCAATTGTTTTACTCACAAAATCCTACAAGGGCAAACACACCACAAACCACCCCCCTCCCCTGTCATCCCTCCACTAACCCCAGCCTTCTCCCCCAATTCAGTAAGCAGAACTGATCTAGTCTGGACCTCAACACCCTTCTTTTGTTGGCCCATGGCCATTGACTCCTGAGTGTCTGTTCTCACCTCAGTTTGGAAGTAAGACAAGATTTCATGGCCACACACAGAATTCCAACATCAAACCCCACACGGTGGAGTTGTTGGCTGATAATGGATGCCAGCAGAAGACAACTGGTGGGAGACAAGGAGGTGCTGCTCTAGGTGAGTTTGAGCAGAGGGTCTGACCAAGATAGAGGCTGATGAGCCTGTGACCTTCACTAGCAGTGGAGCGGATTCTGGGGTCATGTGTTGCTGGGATTGATCCATTTCCCCATCACTGCTCTGTCTCCTGACCTGTACCATGTGGAGGATGTCAGCACAACACTCAGTCCCCCCTCACTTGGAAAAGAGCTCTAAGTGTCCCAGCAATGTGTCGAGGTGGAGACAGCTGGCAGTGAGACACCAAGGAGAGTGGTGTGTAACCCCCTGATGAATCTCTGTCAATATCTCCTCGTGGGTAACTCCAGAACTAATGTCTGTCACTGTGTACCACTGTGTTACTCCAGGAATAATATCTGTCACTGTGACCCTGTGTGTTACTCCAGTACAAACATCTTTCATTGTATCCCCATGTGTAACTCCAGGACTAATCTCTGTCCTGTGTCCCTGTGTGTTACTCCAGGACTAATCTCTGTCAATGTGTCCCTGTGTATTACTCCAGGACTAACCTCTGTCACCGTGTCCCCATGTGTTACTCCAGGACTAATATCTGTCACTGTATCCCTGCATGTTGCAGCAGGATTAATCTCTTTCACTGTGTCCCAGCGTGTCACTCCAGGACTAATCTCTGTCACTGTGTCCCGGTGTGTTGCTCCAGGACTAATCTCTGTCCCTGTATCCCAGTGTGTTACTCTGGGACTAATTTCTGTAACTGTGTTCTCGTGTGTTACTCCAGGACTAATCCCTGTCATTGTGTTGCTGTGTGTTACTCCAGGACTAATCTCTGCCACTGCATCCCTGTGTGTTACTCCGGGACTAATCGCTGTCACTATGTTCTCGAGTGTTACTCTTTGTTTGGTATTTCTGTGTAACTTCTTTTACAGAGTGCCACCTCCCTCGGCCTAGGCTATAGTTTAATTCCAATCGGAACATGGGCCTAGTCTTCAGAACCATGGCTGTTTTGTCTGAAACTTTGCTTGGGACCATTTCTCCCTTCTCTCTCTGAGGTTGTTCAGTGTTTAATGGCTTGTGGAAATCAGGAGTATGAAGTAAAGGAGGAAACTCACGTTTGTTCCTTTGGGAACTCTCCCTTCCAGGATCATCTGTAACACTTTCTTTGTCTGACCACGGTTCTTCATAGCATTCCATCCAGCCGAATCCCAAAAGTTTAAACTCCCTGCTCTGTAGGACCTGAGCTGTAAATTTTTAAAAAGATGTACATTTGTATGGCACCTTTCATGGAGAGTAAAGTTCCAGGTAATGTAGAACACAGGGTAGATGGTATTTACGCAACAAGATCCCATAAACAGTGGAATGGTGATCAACTGAAGATCTGCTTTGTGTTGTTAACTGCTGGCTAAGATTATGTATCGGGACATGGGAGAACACCCTGCTTTTCCCTCAGTGATGGGACAATCCAATCTGCGGGAGAACTCCTACCTCTTCCCTCATTGACAGGACATCCCAGACTGTGGGACATCTCCCTGATCTTCTCTCAGTCACATGATGTCTCATGACACAAGAAAACTCCTCTTCCCTTGCTGCCCTGGGACTGTTTACGTTCCCTGAGAGGGCAGGTGAATCCCTGGTATACAGACCCAGAGACACTCTGACTGCAGAAATGTTATCCTGAATCTCTGGCTTCCCCTTTCTAACTAAAACGTTCCAGTTCACCAAGAAAATCAAATTAAAAGGACAGTCTTGGGGTAAAAGAGCAAAAATGTGGAGAATACTCGGCATATCAGGCAGCATCCATGGAAAAAGGAACAGAGACTGTTCTCAAAGAAGGGATTTGTGGTTAAGCTCTTTTGGGAAAAGGTCATTCTGGATTAGGTGTTGTGAAATAAACTGTATTTGATTTGGGAGTTTAAGGTAAAGAAACCTTTGGAGGCAAGTTTCATAATATGATTGAAGTCACCTTGAGGGTTGGTGGGGGGGGGGAGCAAGAAAATGATGTATCGATGTTATAGTGGAATAAAGGGAATTATAGAGGGATGAGAGGGGATCCGGCCAAAGTTGATTGGAAGGAGACACCGGCAGGGATGATAGCAGAACAGCAATGGATGGAGTTTCTGGGAGCAATTCAAAAGGTGCAGAATAGATTCATCCCAAAGTAGAAGGAATAATCTAAAGATGGGGTGAGGGGTGGTGGGGGTGTAAGGAGGTAACCATGACTGACAAAGAAAGTCAAAAGCAAAAAATCAAAAGAGAGAGTATATAATGTAACAAAAACTAGTGGGAAGTTAGACTGGGAATATTTCAAAATCAGTAGAAGGCAACTGAAAAAAGCCACAAGAAGAGAAAAGACGAAATTTGAGGATAAGCTATCCAACACTATAAAATTATAATAACAGATTTTTTCAGATATATAGAGTCAAAGAGAGGTAAGAGTGGATATCAGACTGCTGGAAAATAATGCAGGAGATAATGGGGGACACAGAAATGGCTGATGAACTGTATTTGTCCCTAAATGTATTGGTCCGGTCCGTAAATGTCCGCATTCTGGTTCACGCTCTGGTCTGTGGACTCAGGACTCCGGGTCTTCCTGCTGTCCCTTGTTTTGGTTGAGTTAATCATAGGCATTTGATTCCCATCTTGGGGCTTGGAATATTAGTAGCCTTGGGGACGACTAGTGGCTGCTGGTTTGTCTTGTCAAGGTTTCCTGGGAGCAACCTGCCGGTGGAAGGCTACAGCGGCCACTTGCCATCTTTAGGCTGTGTTGGAGAATCATCGCTTCATGAAGCCCTGCTGTTGGTAGTTGGAGCCGTCTTTTCGGTATGGATTCGGCTGTTTCCCGGGCCAGCTGAGTGGCTGCTGGCCACTTCGAGCTAGGTGGGGATCCGGCTGTTTCCATAGCCAGCTGAGGTTGCTGGCCGAACTGTGACTTGGAGCAACCCCGATGCAGAGATGGAACTGTATGTCATTCCTTGGTGTTTGCCTCTTCTTGTCCTTGCCTCTGTGGGGTAAGTCAGGCCGTTCTGCCATTGCCTTGTGGGGGATCTGTCTTGTCTTGTCCTCACCTCCAAGGGGTAACTCAAGCGGTTCTGCCATTGCCCTGCGGGGGGCCTGTCTTGTCTTGTTTTGTGTTTGCCTCCGTTGGGAAAGTCCGGCCATTCTGCCTTTAACCAATGGATGGACCTGTCACACATTGGTGTGGAGATAAAGTTGAGTTCCGGCTTGTCTAAGGATAGGTCTAGGCTCTATGACTATGTACTGTCCAGTCTCATGTTAGTAATGAGTTAAAGATGAGTCCCGGCTTCTCAAAGGATAAGTCCCGGCTCTCTGTTGATGTACAGTTCCCAGTCTGTCTCCGAGCTCCAGCCTCCAAGTTATCAGCCTCCACATTCCAAGACCAAGAGCCCAGCCTGTCTCCAAGCTCAAGACCAAGATCCCAGCCTGACTCCAAGCTCAGGACCAAGACCCCAGCCTGTCTCCAAGCTCAAGACCAAGACCCCAGCCTGTCTCCAAGCTCAAGACCAAGACCCCAGTCTGTCTCCAAGCTCAAGACCAAGACCCCAGTCTGTCTCCAAGCTCAAGACCAAGACACCAGCCTGTCTCCAAGCTCAGGACCAAGACCCCAGGCTTTCTCGAAGCTCAAGACCAAGACCCCAGCCTGTCTCCAAGCTCAAGACCAAGACCTCAGCCTATCTCCAAGTTCAAGACCAAG
The DNA here is from genome assembly GCF_030028105.1 of Mobula birostris. Classification (NCBI taxonomy): domain Eukaryota; kingdom Metazoa; phylum Chordata; class Chondrichthyes; order Myliobatiformes; family Myliobatidae; genus Mobula; species Mobula birostris. The sequence goes on from NC_092377.1 coordinate 119,783,103, forward strand.
TCCCCAGCCTGTCTCCAAGCTCAAGACCAAGATCTCAGCCTGTCTCCAAGCTCAAGACCAAGACCCCAGTCTGTCTCCAAGCGAAAGACCAAGTCCCCAGCCTGTTCTCCAAGCTCAAGACCAAGATCCCAGCCTGTCTCCAAGCTCAAGACCAAGACCCCAGCCTGTCTCCAAGCTCAAGTCCAGGACCCCAGCCTGTCTCCAAGCTCAAGACCAAGACCCCAGTCTATCTCCAAGCTCAAGACCAAGACACCAGCCTGTCTCCAAGCTCAAGACCAAGACCCCAGCCTGTATTCCAAGCTCAAGACCAAGACACCAGCCTGTCTCCAAGCTCAGGACCAAGACCCCAGGCTTTCTCGAAGCTCAAGACCAAGTCCCCAGCCTGTCTCCAAGCTCAAGACCAAGATCTCAGCCTGTCTCCAAGCTCAAGACCAAGACCCCAGTCTGTCTCCAAGCTCAAGACCAAGTCCCCAGCCTGTTCTCCAAGCTCAAGACCAAGATCCCAGCCTGTCTCCAAGCTCAAGACCAAGACCCCAGCTGTCTCCAAGCTCAAGTCCAGGACCCCAGCCTGTCTCCAAACTCAAGACCAAGACCCCAGTCTGTCTTCAAGCTCAAGACCAAGACCCCAGTCTGTCTCCAAGCTCAAGACCAAGACACCAGCCTGTCTCCAAGCTCAAGACCAAGACCCCAGCCTGTATTCCAAGCTCAAGACCAAGACACCAGCCTGTCTCCAAGCTCAGGACCAAGACCCCAGGCTTTCTCAAAGCTCAAGACCAAGTCCCCAGCCTGTCTCCAAGCTCAAGGCCAAGACACCAGCCTGTCTCCAAGCTCAGGACGAAGACTCCAGGCTTTCTCGAAGCTCAAGACCAAGACCCCAGCCTGTCTCCAAGCTCAAGACCAAGATCTCAGCCTGTCTCCAAGCTCAAGACCAAGACCCCAGTCTGTCTCCAAGCTCAAGACCAAGACCCCAGTCTGTCTCCAAGCGCAAGACCAAGACCCCAGCCTGTTCTCCAAGCGCAAGACCAAGACCCCAGCCTGCCTCCAAGCTCAAGACCAAGACCCCAGCCTGTCTCCAAGCGCAAGACCAAGACCCTAGCCTGTCTCCAAGCTCAAGTCCAGGACCCCAGCCTGTCTCCAAGCTCAAGACCAAGACCCCCAGCCTGTATTCCAAGCTCAAGGCCAAGACACCAGCCTGTCTCCAAGCTCAGGACCAAGACTCCAGGCTTTCTCGAAGCTCAAGACCAAGACCCCAGCCTGTCTCCAAGCTCAAGACCAAGACCCCAGTCTGTCTCCAAGCGCAAGACCAAGACCCCAGCCTGTTCTCCAAGCTCAAGACCAAGACCCCAGCTTGTCTCCAAGCTCAAGACCAAGACCTCAGCCTGTCTCCAAGCTCAAGACCAAGACCCCAGCCTGTCTTCAAGCTCAAGACCAAGACCCCAGTCTGTCTCCAAGCTCAAGACCAAGACCTCAGCCTGTCTCCAAGCTCAAGACCAAGACCCCAGGCTTTTTCCAAGCTCAAGACCAAGACCCCAGGCTTTTTCCAAGCTCAAGACCAAGACCCCAGCCTGTCTCCAAGCTCAAGACCAAGACCCCAGCCTGACTCCAAGCTCAAGACCAAGAACCCAGCCTCAAGCCTCAAGCCTCTAGACCCCAGTCATTTCCTGTCCTGTAGTCATATCATGTCCTTGCCTGGTTCTGGGGCCCGAGCCCGAGGGAAGACCCAGGTTCTGGGTCCTTGTCCAGTCTCTGGCTCAGAGCCCAAGCCCAGGCTCCTAGTGCCTAGTTCTTTGTCTGGGTTCCCTGTCTTGTCCATGTCCTAGCCCAAGTCTGCATTCTTGTCCCTGCTCCTTGTCTGTAACCTGTCACGTTCCTACTCTAGTCAAGTCATGTTCCCCGTACTTCATTGTCTGTGTCTTGCATTTGGGTCCACTACCAGCGCCACCCATTGTGACAATATTTGTATTTTACATCAGCCTTTTCTGTGGAAGACACCAGCTGTATGCCAGAGAGTCAGGGACCAAGTGTGAGTGTAGCAGCTGTTGGTAAGGAGAAGGTGATGGGAAGTGGAAAAGTTTGAATGTGGGTAAGTTGCTGAAACCTGAATAACTGCAGCCCAGGCTCTGGAAAGTGTTCCTGAAGAGATTGTGGAGGCATCAGTAGTTGTCTTTGAAGAAACACTAGTTCTAGATTGGTTCTGAAGGACTGAAAATTGCGTATGCCACTTTATACAACCATTCTCCCAATCTGTCTCAGTTCTTCTGCAGATTCTATGCTTCCTCAAAACTAACCACCCTCCACCTATTTTTCTATCAGCCACAAAACTGGCCACAAAGCCATCAATTCCATCTTACAAATCTTTTGCATATAACGTGAATAAAAACAGTCCCAATATCGATCTCTGTGAATACCACTAGTCACCAGCAGACAGCCAGGAAAAGCCCCATCTATTCCTACATTTTGCATCCTGTCAGTCATCCAAAATTCTATCCATGCCAGTAACTTTATTGTAATACCATGGGCTATTAACTACTTCAGCAGTTTCATCTGTGGCTCCTTGTCAAAGCCCTTCTGAAAATCCAAGTAAACAACATCCACTGTCTCTGCTTTGTCTCTCTGGAATGCTATTTCCTCAAAGAATTCCAACAGATTTTACAGGTAAAATTTCCCCTTGAAGAAAACGTACTGATTTTGGCCTATTTTGTCATGTGACTCCAAGTGTATTGAAACCTTATGCTAATCAATGGAGTCTAGCATTTTCCCAACCATTGACATCGGGCTAATTGGCCTATAATTTCTTTTTTGTCCCTCCCTTCTTAATTCCGCAGCTAATTGATATCACGCACTTGGATTTAAATTCACATTTCCCATAGGGTGACCATTTCCAAATTTCCAAAAAGGAGGACATTGCATATGTGGTCATGGATTACCATATATATACAGTGCGTTTCAAAACAAAAATTATAAAATTTAAACCATATTGCAAAAACAATAAATGCAAACAGATGACCACTTTAGTTATTTTATTAAATAAAAATTCTAACATGATACTTTTTTGCCTATATAAATCCAGCAAAAACCTAGCTATTTCATCATTAATCCGTGATTTTCTGCCAGAGCCCTTATTCCTATTCAATTATTCATCATTCTGCATATTACATACATGCATTCATACAGTTTAAATAAAGAACTGAAAGAAATGAATATTCATTTTTACTCCTGCTGAAGCAGATATGCTAACCAAATTAATTTACTTCATTTCTTCAGTTGCTTGAGCTGGGGAGAAAAATGATAATAATGATGGTGTTCCAAGCAGTACGAGTGTTAACTTTATATTTATCTGTGGTACCGTGTCGTTCACCTGCACTTTTTCCCTTACTGCCAATCTTCACGTCACAACGGTATAGTGTACAAAAAACATGAAAATTATATTTTCTGCTTTTAGCAATAAATCCAAATTCTTTGGCCCATTCATGGTTGAATATAGTTTTTTCTTTTCAGCAATTCTTTAGGGTCTTGAAACAAGAACAAAAAGTCAACCACTCTCCACTGCAGTCTTGGGTTAACGGTTGTTATAGCTTTCAGTTTCCACTGTTTTAAGTATATCCGAGGTAATTTATATAAGTTTTTTAGTCAGACGCAAAAAGGAGGACAAGTTAGTGCAAACATGAGAAAATCTGCAGATGCTGGAAATTCAAGCAACACACACAAAATGCTGGCCAGACAGCATCTATAGGAAGAAGTACAGTCAACATTTTGGGCCGAGACCCTTCGTCAGGACTAGCTGAAAGAAGAGATAGTAAGAGATTTGAAAGTGGGAGGGGGATGAGGAGATCCGAAATGATAGAAGAAGACAGCAGGAGTTGGGATGAAGCTAAGAGCTGGAAAGTTGATTGGCAAAAGGGATACAGAACAGCAGAAGGGGGCGGATCATGGGACGGGAGGGCTAGGGAGAAAGAAAGGGGGAGGGGAGCCCAGAGGAAGATGAAGGGCAGGCAAGGAGAAATTGTGAGAAGGACAGAGAGAGAACAAAGAGAGGAAAAATGGAGGGGGGTGGGGGAGAAGAGAGAATAAATAAATAAATAGATAGATAGATAAATAAATAAATAAATAAGGGCTGGGGTAAGAAGGGGAGGAGGGCTTTAATGGAAGTGAGAGAAATCAATGTTCATGCGATCAGGTTGCAGGCAAATTAACGTCCGGCTCCAGATGGCGCCAGACGGAGGCCTAAAGCCGGAGTTCTGGCCTCCCTACTTTCCCAGCCTCGGGACCTCCCGACGTGCTTACCAGCAAATAGATTGGAGTGAGGTGACCTCTCACTACCTCTGATGTGGACATCAGGGAGACACATAAAGGACGGTGAATTCACAGTTAATAGAGCAACATATACCGCTTGTGCGTTTATATTAAGTTGACAGCAGTGTGTGTACCTCTGGAGTGAGAGACCCGGGATTGTCTCCTGTCGGGACACAGGTTATAGTCGTTCCTTGTGGATCCAGAGCCGAGAGGAATGTGTTGATGGTCAATGATTTCCCAACCCCAACCATGCCGAAGAGCAGGATATTTATACAGTCTCCACAGCCCTCAGGGGGGTTGTAGTTTAACAAGAGGTTCTTCAAATTGCCCAGATTCCTGCCAAAGACCAGGGAGACAGAGCATCAGCTGTCTGGGTGAAACGGGTTAACGAAATCATCATATTTACCTCTGTCCGATTGGGATGACACACCCTGATTATGCGAACCTACCGCTTGTCCATGGCTGGGAAGTGAAAACAGCGGTCCTTTGAAAAATCTGAAATACAATGTGAAAGTATTAATATCTTTGTTTTTATCTCGCGGGGGGGGGGGGTCTCAGTAACGGATTGAAGATATAAACTCACGGCTTCCCATGTTTGGCGTTGTATAAACCCAGTGATCTGCGCCGGAGTGTTGACTGTGCTTCTGCCTGCGGGAATCCAAATCCTTTTCTTGATGTACTTTCACTTTCCCTTGCTACCGGTTGATGGGCAAATTTGGTCAGGATGATCAAAGTGAGGCAGGAACCAAGAAGAACTTTTACAGTGACATTACATCCATTCCGATTTTACTGTTCGTCGGATTCAGCGACACCACGCAGGGCGTACACGTTAACTAACATATAAAAGCCCGTTCTGTTTATAATACTATCACCCACGAAAAGGAAATCATGACGGGAGTTTCCACCAGGAAAACTCTGTTGCATTATTCTATAAGACCATGAGTCTATAAGATATAGGAGCCAGAAGTAGGCCATTCGGCCCATCGAGTCTGCTCTGCTGGACAGATCCAATTCTTCCAGTCATCCCCACTCCCCTGCCTTCACCCCATACCCTTTGATGCCCTGGCTATCAAGAACCCATCTATCTCTGCCATGAGTACACCTAATGACTAGCCTCCACAGCCACTTGTGGCAGCAAAGTCCACAAATTTACCAACCTCTGACTAAAGTAATTTCTACGCATTTAGTTCTAAAAGGACGTCCTTCAAACCTGAAGCCGTGCCCTCTTATCCTATAATCCCCTACCATGGGAAATAACTTTGCCATTTCTAATCTGTTCAGGCCTTTTAACATTCGGAATGTTTCTATGAGATCCCCCCTCATTCTCCTGAACTCCAGGGAATACAGCCCAAGAGCTGCCAGACGTTCCTCATTTGGTAACCCTTTCATTCCTGGGTCCGACTCACACTGCAGGTCACGTTTAAGGTATCTTGCACAAGGACTCCTAAGTCCCTTTGCACCTCTGCATTTCGAATTCTCTCCCCATCTAAGTAATTGTCTGCCCGTTTACTTCTTCCACTTTCCAACAATGTATTTCATTTCTCACTTATTTGCCCATTTCCCTAAACAATCTAAGTCTCTGTGCAGGCTCTGTTTCCTCAACACTGCCCGCTCCTCTACCCATCTTTGTATCATCGACAAATTTAGCCACAAATCCATTAATACTGTAGTGCAAATCATCCACATACTTTGTAAAAAGCAGCCGTTTCAACACTGACGCCCGTGGAACTCCTCTGGTAACCGGCAGCCAACCAGAATATGATCCTTTTATTCCCACTCTCTGTTTTCTGCCGAGCAGGCAATGCTCCACCCATGCTAGTAACTTCCCTGTAATTGCACCGACTCTTATCTTGCTAAGCAGCCTCATGTGCACCACCTTGTCAAAGGCCTTCTGAAAATCCAAGTACGCCACATCCACTACATCTCCTTTGTCTACCTTGCTTGTAATTTCCTCAAAGAATTGCAGTAGGTTTGTCAGGCAGGATTTTCCTTTCAGGAAACCATGCTGGCTTTGACCTATCTTGTCATGTGCCTCCAGGTATTCCATAATCTCATCCCTAACAATCGATTCCAACAATTTCCCAAACACTGATGTCAGCCTAAAAGGTCTATAGTTTCTGTCTATAGGCTGAGTAACATTTGCAATTTTCCAGTCATCCGGTACAATGTCAGAATCTATCAATTCTTAAAAGATCATCGTTAATGTCTCGCAATCTCGCCATCTACTTCCTTCAGAAGCCTAGGATGCATTCCATCAGGTCCAGGAGATTTATTCGCCCTCAGAACATTAAGCTTCCTGAGCACCTTCTCAGTCATAATTTTCACTGCACAAACTTCACTTCCCTGACACTCTTGAATGTCTGGTATACTGCAGACGTCTTCCACCGTAAAGACGGATGCAAAATAGGCATTCAATTCCTCTGCCATCTCTACAACTCTCATTATACTATCTTCAGCGCCATTTTCTATTCGTCCTTTATCTACCCTCAACTCTCTTTTACCCTTTATGTACTTAAAAAATCTTTTAGTGTCTTCTTTGACATTAGTTGCCAATTTCTTCTCATAATTCATCTTTTCCCTCTGAATGACCTTCTTAGTTTCCTTCTGCAAGTTTTTGAAAGCTCCCCAATCCTCTATCTTCCCACTAGCTCTGGCTTCCTTATATGCCCTCACTTTTGCTTTTAATTTGGCTCTGACTTCACTTGTCAGCGACAGAAGTGCCCTTCCCTTTGAAAATTACTTCTTATTTGGAATATATCTGTCTTGCACTTCCCTAATTTTTCACAGAAACTCCAGCTATTGCTGCTCTGCTGTCCTTCCTGCAAATATCCCTTTCCAGTCAACTTCGGCCAGTTCCCCTCTCATGCCTTTGTCATTTCCTTTATTCCACTGAAATACCGACACATTGGATTTTATTCTTTCCCTCTCAAATTTCAGTGTGAATTCGATCATATTGTGATCACTGTTCCCTAAGGGTTCATTAACCTAAAGCTCTCTTATCACCTCCGGATCATTGCACAACACACAAACCAGCACAGAGAATCCCCTAGTGGGCTCGAAACAAGCTGTTCTAAAAACCCATCCCTTAGACACTCTACAAATTCTCTCTCTTGAGGTCCAGTACTGGTAAATCCACTTTCATGTTATAATCCACATCAATTACCATGACATTGCCTTTCTGACATGCCTTTTCTATCTCCTGCTGTAACTTGAAATCCACATCCGGGCTGCTGTTTGGAGGCCTGTATGCAACTGCCATTAGGGACCTTCTACCATGCCATTTCTTAACTCAACCCATAGGGTCTCTAAACCTTCCAATCCTATGTCATCTCTTTCCAATGATTTAATATTATTTCTTATACACAGAGCCACACCAACCCCTCGGCCTACTAACCTATCTTTCCAATATACTGTATATCCTTGGACATTCAGCTCTCAGTGGCAGCCATCCTTTAGCCAAGTTTCACAGATGGCCAGAACGTCATATTTGTCAATCTAAACTTCTAGATCGTACATTTTATTCCTTATGCAGCGTGCATTCAAATACAACGCTCTCAGTCCAGTATTTGTTGTCTCTGTTTTAACTGCACCACGCATCTATTGCCCTATGTAAGGGGTTTCTTCTTTTATGTTACTGCTAAGGTTAATAAAATGGCTTCTTTGTTATGTTAACTGCTAAGAATGTTCTCAAAACTAGCAGCTTGTTTGGGTTATATTACTGATAATGAGAATTGTATTCATTTGCTAACCAATTGGGATAGATGTAATTCTTACTTGTGTGTCTATAAGCTATTGTTTTCGCGGGCTTGGGGGAGAAGGCACGATGGGGACAGATAGAGGAGACGCGATGCTTAAGCTGGGCGACGAAACGGACCCCGAGCGGTAGTTCGAGGCTCAGGGTCTTTGGCGAGGAGAGGAGACGAAGACAGACTCATGTGGAGCGTCTGGCCGACCACCGTGGCTGGTCCCAGGCGGCGGGTCGAGGGGATCGGAGGGGATCGAATGGTGGAAAGAGGACTCCGTTAATTGAGCTCCAACGGTTGTGCACGAAGTGGTTGAACTTTGATAAGTTTGGCGCCTTTTATTTTCCTTTTATATTTTATCTCTATTAATGACATAGTTCCAGTACGATCTATAAAGTGTAATCTTTTAATCGCACATGGAGGTAGTGTCTGTTATTGGCGGAGTGGGTACATCACACAGCATCCACACAAACTTGACAAATCCAGTTTGGCGGGGCCGAAGGCTGCTCCCCCTAGACGAAACCGAGCTGAGCGGGCCTGAGGCTTACCAGGGGGCTACATAGTGGGGTTACTCGTCCGGAATATAGATTTTTGTTGGAAGCTGTGTGATCACCCTCTTTAAATTATGCATGCTGCGGGGACGGAACCTGGTGTGCGTGTGTGGAATTGCTGGTTGTTACTGCATGTGTGTTGGGTGGGGTGGCTGTTGGTACCCCGGAGGTCTTTTTTCAAGTTCAGACTAGCGCTGACGAAATGGTGGTGGGACTGCCAGTGTCTATTGGTACCCCAGGTGAGGCGGGACAATGGGCTGTCCATACTGTTAGGAGAGAGAGGAACGAGTGGTCTGATTCGGAGGTAGTGTCTGCGAATAAAAGTTCTTGCTATGGCAGGCTCCGCCTGTTTTTTCGGATACGGTAAACCCCTAAAGGGGCGGAGGCGTACGAGACGTGGGCGGAACGGATCTCTCAGTTGTTAGACGAGTGGCAGTGCTCGGTTGAGGGAGAGCGGCAGGGATTGGTTGGAAGTTTGAGTAGGCGGGCTGTTGACGGTGTTAGAACTGTCAGGGCCAATTACCCCGTAGTGACAGCTGCCAATTATGTGAAAGCGGGGGAAAATGCGTCTGGTTCGACTAGAAGTAAAATGCAGCGCCTGGGGCGCTTTCTATACCTGTGTCAGGAGATTGGGGAAAAGCTTTCAATGTATCTTCTCTGGGTAGGGGGGCAGCTAAATTGCTTGCAGTGCCAGGGGGATCATTTAGGGGATCAGCCCCTCCCTCAGTTGTTCAGCTGATCAGAGAGGTGTCGGGAAACTTAGTGGAGGCCCAGTGGGGGAACGGCTTGGGGTCTCTGGGGGAGCACGTTCCCAGCAATGTACCAAGGAGCTTCCGAAAGGAAAAGACTCTATTCCTGAAGGCTTAAAGGGACCACGCCCTCGGGTATCATTACGGATAGATGGAAGCTATGCTAAAGCCATCCTCGACACCGGGATGCTGGTCAAGTTGTTGTACAGTTCGTTATACAACCGGTTTCTGAAGCATTTACCCTTGACAACATTAAGGGCACTGGAGATCTGGGGTACCAATGCCGGTGATTATCCTTATGGCCGTTACTGGTCAGTGAAACTGGAGATCTTGGAGGCCAATGTGTGGGAGTCAAAGGGCCGTGAATCGTTAATGCTGATGTGTCCGGACCCTGGTGCGACGGGCAGTGTTTTGCTTCTGGAGGGGACCAACACCTCGCTGATGAGGAAGCGCATGGGGGCCTGCCAGGAGGAGGCGGGTGAGAGCTGTTTGGGGGCACTGTCTGTGCACCCAGTGTTTCGACCTGCTTGTGACGACGTGCGTAGCAGCATTGGGCCGGTACCGAATTTAAACGAGAGCCGATTGTGGTACGGCCTGGCGGAAGTATCTGAGGGTGAGACCCACTTAGTGAACGCTCGGAAATACCACGGGGAGGGGAGTTGACCGCTGAAGACACCTCGGTGAGAGAGAGGTCGCGGCGACTGGCCCCTGCAGCCGTGAAAGACATAGGCAGCGAGTGTGTGGATTATAGGACTCTGAACAGGCGCACCGTCATCGACCAGAATACAGTCCTGAGGGCCAAAGACGCTATGGTCTGTCTGAATGGTGCGACGTGGTTTAATGTGCTGGATCTGAGAAGTGGATGTTGCCAGATCCCGATGAGTGAGGCCAACAAGGAGAAGACGGCCGTTAGAGGTCGCCTAGGATTCTTCCGTTCCGAAAAGGTGCCACAGGGCGTATCCGGAGTCCCAGCAATCTTCCCGCAGGGCATGGGGACCACCATGGGGGATATGGAGGTGCGTGGAGTATTGGTGTATCTGGATGATCTCCTAGCATTGGGATTCGTCTTGGAAGACTATGAAGGGAGGCGAGTGACGGATCCTGGGCGATTGGGGATTAACGAAGTAAAACTTCCTTCGGACGAGTGCCAGGTCTGGAGAAGGACGCAACTCCTGCGAGAGGATATTTGCATCGCTGAACTGAACGCTCAGAAATGCAGGCTGGAGACTGAGTGCTGCAATTCTGGGACAACTATTGAAGAATTGGAGTTCAATCTCGTCAAACTGGAGACGGGGAAACGGAATTCCGAGCCGAAACTTCTGTCATTTACTGATGAATTTTCCAGAGAGACGAAACAATGACCAACCTTCGAAAGGATAAGCAGGAACTCAAGAAACCGATCCAGAACAGATTGGAAGAAGCTGGTGGTGTAATTGCGTCCCAGATGGAGATGAACACGAAGCGTGAGTCAGAACTGCTGAGACTGGGGCGAGCGGTGGAGTAGAAAAAGAAGAAACTTCGATTGCAGGAGGCTGAAGAGGCTGCAGAGGCGGCCCAGGCTAAGTGCTTGCGTTTGGAGAAAATCAAACAGCAGATACTAATCGAGGAAAGGGGAAAAGTACGGATTCGAAACATGATGTGCTGGATGTGTGGTACATGCTGCCTTTCGCTAACTTCCCCTTGACTGAGGAAGGGACTTTTAGCCCTTCTCCCACTGAGTCAGGGGCAGTGAGGAGGGCTAGCTGTGGGTAGCCTGGGTTACAGCTGGATCGTGAAGCAAAAGAAGCGGGTTCCTGGACATGGGACAGGGGGATCCGAGTTGCAGTGGGGGCATGAGTGAGAGATTGAGAGGATTTGGCAGGCAGACCCGAGGTATCCTCAGGAGTGTCCGAGCCTGGAGGGTTTAGCTGAGGGGGAACGGATGTCTCGGAGGATTAGGAAACGCCCAGATAGGTTGGGCTATGTACCGTCCGTGGAACAGGGCGTAAGGTCTACTGATTGGGGATCAATGTGACTGTTTGTACCTGGATTGGGTTTTTGTGTCTGCAAGAATGGTTGGCGAGTTATTTAGAAGTCATGAGGACATGACTAATTTGGTGGGGGAGAGTGTAAGGGGTTTCTTCTTTTATGTTACTGCTAAGGCTAATAAAATGGCTTGTTTATTATGTTAACTGCTGAGAAAGTTCTCTCTCTAGCAGCTTGTTTGGGTTATATTACTGATAACGAGAATTGTACTCATTTGCTAATCAACTGGGATAGATGTTATTCTTTCTTGTGTGTCTGTAAGCTATTGTTTCCGCGGGCTTTGAGCAGAAGGCGCGATGGGGACAGATACTGCAGACGCGATGCTTAAACTGGGCGACGCAACGGACCCCGAGCGGGAGTCTGAGGCCTAGGGTCTTCGGCGAGGAGAGGAGACGAAGACAGACTCGTGTGGAGCGTCTGGTCGACAACCGTGGTTCATCCCAGGCGGCGAGTCGAGGAGGCCGGAAGGGATCGAATGGTGGATAGAAGACTCCATTAATTGAGCTCCAACTGTGTGCACGAAGTGTTTGAACTTTGATAAGTTTGGCGCCTTTTACTTTCCTTTTATATTTATCTCTATTAATGACGTATTTCCAGTAAGATCTATAGAGTTTAATCATTTAATCGCATATGGTGTATTGTCTGTTATTGGCGGGGTGGGGTACATTACACAGCATCCACACAAACTTGATTACTCAGTTTGGTGGGGCCGAAGGCTGCTCCCCCTAGACGAAAGCGAGCTGAGTGAGTCTGAGGCTTATCAGGGGGCTGCACTTGTAACTCATGCCATAGGCTCTGATTAAGCCTCATCTCCTGCCTGTTCTTTCTCTAATCTCTGTTTATTTATGTTTCCCCCTTCCTCAGCCTTATGACTCCAGTTTCCAGCCTCTGCCAAATTAGTTTATACCCTCCCTAACAGCTCTATTAAATGTGCCTGCTAGGATATTGGACCCCTTTGGGTTCAGGTGTAACACGTTCTTTTTACATAGGTCGTACCTCCTCCAGAAGAGGCCACAATGATCCAGAAGTCTGAAGCCTTTGCCCCCAACACCAGTCTTTCAGCCACACATACTATTGTTGCTCTCTCTAGCACGTGGTACAGGCAGATTACAACCCTAGAGGTTCTGCCTTTCAGCTTCCTCCCTAACTCCTTGAATTCCCTCTTCAGGTCCTCCTCCCGTTTACTACCTATGTCATTGGTACCAACGTGTACCAAGACTTCTGGCTGGTCACCCTCTCCCTTCAAAATAATCTGCACCCGATTCCAGACATCCCGTACCCTGGCACCTGGGAGGCAACAGACCATGCAGGTATCTCTATCAGGCTGACAGAACTTCCTGTCTGCTCCCCTCACTACAGAATTCCCTATGACTATCGCATTCCTTATTTTCCTCTTTCCCTTCTGCACCACGCAACCAGGCTCAGTGCCAGAGACCAGATTCCTGTGGTCGTCCTCTGTCAGGTCATCTCCCTCAACGGCATCAAAAACGAGAAAACGATTATTGAGGGGAATGGCCACAGTGGTGCTCTCTACTAGCTGAGCTCTTTCCATTACTTCCTGACCGCCACCCGTTTATCTTAATCCTGTAGCCTCGGGGTGACTAATTCCCAGTATCTCCTTTCTATCTCCTGTTCACTCTCCCTAAAAAGCTATAGGTCATCGAGCCAGAGCTCCAGATCCCTAACACGGTCTATCAGGAACTGCATCTCAGTGTACTTAGTGCAGATGTGGCCATCTCGGAGACTGGAAGATTCTCAGGATTCCCACATCAGACACCCAGAGCAAAATATTAACCCTACATATATGCTCTCTATTCCTCAAAAAATGCAAAGAAAAACCAAAAACGAAGTCCACTTACTCACCTACCTTGCCGAAGCCTGAATGTGCAAAAGCCTGTCACTTCTGCTCTCACCACTGGCATACACCCGACAATTGCCGCTCCGTTATCTCTTCTGTACTTCTATTTATTTCGTCGAGCTTAGTTGCCGCCGCTAATAGGCCTCGCACAATGGACTAACGCTCGCGAAGCTCTCGTTTTAAATCACCGCCTCTGACCTGCGAGAAGATGTACTGACCTCCAGACTCTACAGTTCCACTGGGTGAATTCCCATTCCTTCACCTTCCCTGTGAGTATGTGGACATTGTACTGAGTCTCCTCGCGTCCCCTCCCCTGTCCAACACGTCAGCTTCATCTTTGCTCCTTGATCAGCTGATGTTGTCATCGTTTCCCATATCACTCAATCCCTGATGAAGGCCCTGCCTTCCCATGGGAGCAGTGGCTTCCCAGAGTCATGTGCACCTTGTCTGCGAATGGCTTCAGGAAATGGAGGAGTCACTTCAAATTAGAAGCGGGTGAGGACTGTGGAAATGGCCAACTCCAGTGATTTTGTTCTTGCCTTTTACTGGAAGGAATGTGAGATTGTTCTCCAACCTACATTTTGTGAACCATCGTGTAAACAGCTTATTCTCGGGAATACATGGAGTCATCGAGAGGCACAGCACAGAAACTGGCCCTTCAGCCCATCTAGTCCATGCCAAATCGATTTAAACTGCCTACTCCCATTGACCTACTCCTGGACCATAGCCCTCCATACGCTAACATCCATGTACTGATCCAAACTTCTCTTAAACATTGAAATCGAGTCTGCATGCACCACTTATGCCGGCAACTCATTCCACACTCTCACAACCCTCTGAGTGAAGAGGTTCCCCTTAATCTTCTCACCTTTCCCCCTTAACCCATGATCTCTGGTTTGTAGTTCTACCCAACCTCAATGGAGAAATCCTGCTTCCATTTACCCTATATATACCCCTCATAATTTTGTATACCTCCATCAAATCTACTCTGTTCTAAAGAATTCTGTCCTAACCTATTCAATTTTCAGTATAACTCAGGTCCTCCAGCCCCGGCAAAATCCTTGTAAATTTTTGCTGTAGTCTCTCAGCATTGCTTATATCATTCCCAGAAGATAGGTGACCAAAACTGCAAACAGTACTCCAAAGTAGTCCTCACTTAGATCTTACCCAACTTCAACATTACATCCCACCTCCTCTACTCAATACATTGATTTATGAAGGGCAATGTGCCGAAAGCTTTCTTTATGACCCTATCCACCTGTGGCACCACTTTCAATGAATTATAGTCCTGTGTTCCCAGATCCCTTTGTTCTACCTCACTGGTTGAGTGAACTTGGCCTTTTCTCCTTGGAGCGGCAGAGGAAGAGAGCTGTCCTGATAGAGGTGTATAATATGATCATGTGGATAGTCAGAGACTTTTTCCCAGGGCTGAAATGGCTAAGACGAGAGGGCACAGTTTTAAGGTGCTTGAAGGTAGGTACAGAGGAGATGCCGGGGGTAAGTTTTTATGCAGAGACTGCTGAATGCATGGAGTAGGCTGCTGGTGACGTGGTGGAGGCAGATACGACAGGGTCTTTTAAGAGACTCCTGGATAGGTACATGGAGCTTAGAAAAATAAAGGGCTATGGGTAAACCTGTCATGGTCCTGCCCGGCAATGCCCCATCTTGCTATTATCTCCTTGATTAGGTCTTGATCTCCTCGTCTGATTTCTAATTGTTCCCAGTTTTCATTAATTACAGCACACCTGCTTTCCATCAGTGAGCTGAGGATAAGAACCCTGGCGTCACCGTCATACTTTTGCCAGTTCGTTGGTCTATTCTAGTGTGTGTAAACCTCGTTTCCTGATTCCTTATGTAAGGGGGTTTCGACTTTTATGTTACTGCGGAGGCTAATTAAAATGGCGTCTTTGTTATGTTAATCTGGGGAATGCGGCTTTGTTGTTTTAAACGCTGAGAAAGTTTGCGCTAGCAGCTTGTTTTGGTTTAGAGTGTGATAAGAGAGTACAATTAACCAATTGGGATAGTTGTTATGGTTTTGGTGTATTTGAAGATACTGTATGCGTGGGGTTTGGAGGCAGAAGGCGGGAGAGTGAGACAGAGGATGGACCAGGTGCTGTGATGTCCGCTAACGGGGTCGGACAACTTTGTGGGCCTAAGGGCCTGTATTGTGCCATAGGTTTTTTATGTTTCTACACGGAACCCTGAAGTCCTACAGCACCAAGTTCAAAAACAACTACTTCTCTTCAACAATTTGGCTCTTAAACCAATGTGAATTACCCTAACAACTATCTCAAAAAAGCAAAACTATGACCACTTTTATGAATTTGAATTACAACAGACTTTGTTTTTATTTTGAACCATGTTCTTTCTTGTATGTTGGTTATCCATTAGATTTGTGCAGTTCTATTTTGTGTCCAGAGGTGGCTGCTGAGTTCATGCTGTGGGAAACATAGACATCCACAATAAAGACTCAGAAACTGTGCTGGATCTGGAAGTGGAGCCACTATTGCTTTCCATCTTTGTCTGGCAGTGATTAGCACTGCTCCTGCTCGGCATCTCTCCTCCAGGTTGTTGTGAGTGGTTTTAACCAAGGCTCACCGGCCACTCCAGTCTTACGTAATCTGTTCCAGCCATTTTGGTACAAGCCCAGAGTGTGCAATGTTAGCTTTCGCGCAGTCTTTGAACCTCTATGGGGGCTGCCCAGATTCCTCTTGCCCAGCAAAAGCTCACCATATAGTAGCTGCTTGGAGATTCAGGAATCCTTCGTGTGTATGACATGTCCTGTCCACCGAAGCTGTGCAGACACAACCTTGTATAATTAATGCAGTTAATATATAATTTTATTGTGAAGGTTTTGCATTTATTGTTATATGCCTGCGATCCTGTGCAGTTAAAAATTTTACTACCTCTGTGCATATATCTGCTTGTGCAAATGACAATAAACTGGACTTAGATTTTGAATAGATATTTTGAAAGTGCAAATGTAAGAGAAGGAATAAAGAATCCCACTGGCCTGAGGTGTGATACAAGGTGGGAGAATCTTATTGGTATTAATTTATACAGTGGAAATCTTTTGTCTGCACACCTTCCGAACAGGTCATTCCATAGATAAGTACACTGTGGAAATAAAATGGAACGCAGGATGCCGAACTTAGTGTTACGGTTACAGAGATAGGGCATGACCAGGATGAAGTAGATTGGGAGAAAAGATGTTCATCTTTTGGGTACAAGAGGTCCATGCAGGGTCTGATAACAGCAAGACAGAAGCTGCCCTTGAGCCTGGTACACTCCTGCTTTTGTATTGACTGCCCGATGGGAGGGGAACAGAGAAAAAATTACGGGCGAAATGGGACTGAAAGGTATGGGCCAGTGCCAAAAATCCTGTGCATGCATTCATTCATTCATTCATTCATTCATTTATTTAATCCTGTATCTGCACTGGATTTCTTTCTTCCATCCATGGCAAGTAGTAGAACACCATAATATTGATAACATCCTGTAATTGTATTAAAGATCAAATTTATTCAATGAAAATAGAACAGCAATATACACCATACATTTATTTACATTAGAAATAATGATAACACAATTATTACAATCTACGTGATAAGCAGTTGTTTTATGCCTAATATTAATACACACGACCTTCTCATTCTCCAGCATATTTTCAAACTTCAGAATCTAATTTATCTGAAAATTAAAAATTAGCTTTATTTAGCTTTATTTATCACATGTTCCTTGAAACATACAGTAAAATGCATCATTTTGTTTCAATGATTAACATAATCCGAGGATGTACTATGGGCAAGTGTCGCCACACTTCTATCACGTGTAGCAAGCCAACAACTTGTTAACCCTAATCATACACCTTTGGAATGTGGGAGGAAACCAGATCTCCTGGAGCAAACCCACATGGTCATGAGGAAAATGTACAAACACCTTACAGGCAGCAGCGAGAACTGAACTCCAATCAGTGATCGCTGGAGCTGATCTATTCCTCTGAAGGACCCAAATGATTTGACATAACCAGTTATTTCTTAATGGCTGAGTAGCTTTTATCACAGGATGGAATTTTTGCACACTTGTTGAATGAAGCACTCCGCAGATAGAAACAATGGGAACTTGCTAAATAAAATGGAATTGTAAAGCCTGAAAGAACACAGACTTGAGAAAGATTGTAAAAACATGATCAAAAATGACAGACACAAAAAGCAACTAAATATATCCACATCCCACCATCATTGGTTTTGAAATTGCCACCAACTTTCTCAGCCATATATTATTTTAGGAGCTCATATAGCTATATGTATCATATTTCCCAGTCTCCTTCATTGTCATCTTACAATAGAGCACTTGTCTTTAATTAAGTTCAATCATGTTTATCTACAATTTTATAAGTCTCATTTATTTTCTTTTGTGTGTACGTGTATCCATGAACAACGCATTCCATCCTCCCCATGCCCCTCTGGATTTTTGTTTTGGTAGTTCTCATTATCAAGACTTTAATTTTCTTTTCAATTTTTTATATGTCTTTGGACAATCTGGACTTTGCTGGGAATAAAAAAAAAATGATGGTGAAATCAATATATTTAGAAATGCACTAAATGTGTTCACTTAACTCCATACTATTAGAAAACACAGTATAGCTAACTGAAGATGATCCTTTCCAAAGCTTCAAGTATAATTGGGTTGTGTGATTCATTGTTTTGTAGTAATTGCAATACATCATTTATATAAACAAAGTTTATTGTAACATCTGCTTTTGAACAGGCTACAATTTTAGAAATACCTATTAAAGCTCAATAAAGTACATCAACATCATACATTTATATAAAGCAACTACATACTGTAAACTGTCACATAGTGTTTCACAGGAACATCAGCAAACAAAATTTAACACATAGCCATGAAAAGAAATGTTAAGATTGATGACCACAAACTTGGTCAAAGGGAAAGGGTTAAAGATTTAAAGGAGGTGGAGAGACAGACAATTTCAGGATGGAATTTTATATCCTATGAAGTAATACGAGTGGCATTGGAGACTGCAGATAGTGGAATCCAGATCAACATACAATCTGCTGGAAAAATACAATGGGCTAATCAGTATCAGCCAAGGGAAATGAGTTGCCAATATTTCAGCTGGATATCCTGCACCCTAATGTAGGGTGCATGGTTTTGACCTGAAAATTTGACAAATCCTTTCCCCCACAGATGTGGTTGACCCTCTGAGTTCCTCCAGCAGGTTGTTTTTGCTACAACTTATGGTGGAGTGGTTAAAAATCACTCCCAGAACTGAAAGAGAGCCAAAATAACAACTGGTTTCAGGAAGATTATACGACTGGAAGAGGTTACAGAGAAAGGTAGAGACAAAGTTACAAGGTTGCTAGGAAGGAGATTAAGAATGGAACACTCACAACACGCTGGAGGAACTCAGCAGGTCGGGCAGCATCCGTGGAAACGATGAGTCAACGTTTTGGGCTGGAACCCTTTGTCAGGACTGGTTCCAGATTAAGAATGGAATTAGGAGAGCCAGAAGGGGCCATGAGAAGGTGTTGGTGAGCAGGATTAAGGAAAACTCCAAGGCATTCTACAAGTATGTAAAGAGCAAGGGGATGAGCCGTATGAGAATAGGACCAATCAGGTACGATAGTGGAATCGTGTGCATGGAGTCGGAGGAGGTAGCGGAGGTACTTAATGAATATTTTGCTTTAGTAGGCACCAGGGAAAAAGACCTTGGGATGACTTACAGTGGACGAAAATGCTTGAGCATATAGACATTAAGAAAGAGGATGTGCTAGAGCTTTTGAAAATCATTAAGTTAGATAAGTCACCGGGACCGGATGGGATGTACCCCAGGTTACTGTGGGAAGTGAGGGAGGAGATTGCTGAGTCTCTTGTGATTATCTTCAATAGGGAAGGGAGAAGTACCGGAGGATTGAAGGGTTGCAAATGTTGTTCTCTTCTTCAAGAAAGGGAGTAGAGATAATCCAGGAAATTATCAACCACTGAGTCTGAATTCAGTGGTGGGCATGTTGTTGGAGAAGATCCTGAGAGGCAGGATTTATGAGCATTTGGAGAGACATAATCTGATTATGGATAGTCAGCATGGCTTGGTCAAGAGCAGGCTGTGCCTTACAAGCCTGATTGAATTCTTTGAGGATGTAACAAAACACTTTGATGAAGGAAGAGCAGTGGATGTAGTGTATATGGATTTCAGTAAGGCATTTGATAAGGTTCCCCATGCAAGGCTCCTTCAGAAAGTAAGGAGGTATGGGACCCAAGGAGACCTTGCTTTGCGGATCCAGAATTGGCTTGCCTACAGAACGCAAAGGGTGGTTGTAGATGTTTCATTTTCTGCATGGAGGTCGGTGACCAGTGGTGTTCTACAGGGATCTGTTCTGGGACCCCTCCACTTTGTGAATTTTATAAATGACCTAGATGAAGAAGTAGAAGGGTAGATTAGTGAATTTGCTGATGACACAAAGGTTGAGGGTGTGGTGGATAGTCCGGAGGGTTGCCAGAAGTTACAACAGGATATCAATAGGATGCAGAACTGGGCTGAGAAGTGGCGGATGGACTTCAACCCAGATAAGTGTGAAGTGGTTCATTTTGGTAGGTCGAATTTGAAGACAGAATATAATATTAATGTTAAGGATCTTGACAGTGTGGAGAATCTGAGAGGTCTTGGGGTCCATGTCCATAGGACACTCAAAGCTGCTGCACAGGTTGACAATGTTGTTAAGAAGGCATATGGTGTATTGGCATTTATCAATGTGGGATTGAGTTCAAGAGCTGAGAGGTAATGTTACAGTTATACAAGACCTTGGTCAGACCCCACTTGGAGTACTGTGTTCATTTCTGGTCACCTCACGACAGGAAGGATGTGGATACTATACAGAGAGTGCAGAGGAGATTTACAATGATGTTGCCTGGATTGGAGGGCGTACCTTATGAGAATAGGTTGAGCGTATTTGGTCTTTTCTCCTTGGAGGGACAGGGGATGAGGGGCGACCTGATAAAGGTGCATAAGATGAGGGGCATTCATCGTGTGGATAGCCAGAGGCTTTTTCTCAGGGTTGAAATGGCTAACACAAGGGGGCATAGTTTTAAGGTGCTTGGAAAATAAGTACCCCGAGGGGATGTCAGGGGTAAATTTTTCACACAGAGAGTGGTGGGTGCGTGGAATGCGCTGCCAGCGGCAGTGGTGTAAGCAGATACAATAGGGTCTTTTAAGAGCCTCTTAGATAGGTACCTAGAACTTAGAAAAATAGAGGGCTATGCACTAGGGGAATTCTAGGCAGTCTCTAGAATAGATTACATGATCAACACAACATTGTGGGCCGAAGGGCCTGTAATGTGCTGCAAGTTTCTATATTCCAGAGTCTTAGAGAGATTTTCAAAGAAAAGTGACAATCTTAAAATGTAGATCAACTCAAAAAGCACTGGAGGAACTCAACAGGTCAGTCAACGTCAATGGAGGGGAACAGTCAATGTTTCACATCGGTAGCCTTCATCTGGCCAAGAAAGATAGGAGGAGACGGCCAAGATAAAGAGGCGAGGGGAAAGGGTGAAGCAAGACTTCGCAGGTGATAAGCAGATGAGAGTGGGATCTCGGCCCCTAAACATCGACTATACTCTTTTCCATAGATGCTGCCTGGCCTGCTGTGTTCCTCCAGCATTTTGTGTGGGTCAGTTGGATTTCCAGCATCTGCAGATTCTCTCTTGTTTGAGGGTGGGGATGATGTCAGAAGTGACAAAGGGCTGAAGATGATGGAATCTGATAGGAGAGGGTGGTGGAGCCTGAAATGTATGGAGGGAGGTGGGGAGGGGAGAGACATAGACAGGAGTGTGTGGCCAATAGGCAAATGGAGAGGGTGGGGGAGGGGAAAGGCACAAGGTGAAGGGGGCCAGTTGGATCAGGAGAAGGGAGAGAAAAAGAAAGCAAAAGGAAAAACAGGGGAAGGGACAGGAAGAGTAGATACTGTAAGTCTGAGAATTCGATGTTCATGCCAGTAGGTTAGAGGCCACCCGTGTAAACATGAGGTGTTGTCCCTCTATCTTTCATTTGGAAAATAGAAGAGGATATGGACAGATGCATCCATGAAATGGCTGGCTGTCAGGTAGTCCTGGCTATGTTTAAGTGTAGGTGCTGTTCGATGAGAAGCAAACAGAGAAAGATCAACAGGACAAAGATAATGGGTGAATGGGACTTCACCCATGGTGTAGGACAGTGGGGCCTTCCATTAGCTCAAACGCATAGAGGCTGGAGGCGGAGAGAAGACAATGTAACAATTAAGTCTACAGATAATGATGCATAAATAAACATAAAATGTGCAATTTTCTTTTACTTTACATGTGTGATACTTGGTTAGAAAACTTCACTTAAAGCAAATACGACAGCAAAATCCAAAGATCGCCTCCAATCCTAACATTAGAAGCTCTCCATTTTAGGGCATAGAAATCAGCTTTCTCCAGGAGATCCTTTGCAGTGATTATGTTCGGTTTGACAGCATCATCGCTGAGGTAAAAGATAACTGATGAACTTCTGACACCCAATAAAATAACAGCAGTGTTTCCAACAATAGAATCCAATGAGAAAGAGTCACACTGTTTACAAGTCAAGCCGACTGAAATTATATAAAAACATTAACTCATTTTCTCTTTTCACAGCTGCAACCTGGCCTGTTGAGAGTATACAGCACTTCCTGTTTGTATTTCAGATTACAGGCATCTATGGTTTATTGATTTTCATTTACTGATACAAATGATCCTAGACACAGGCCCCCATAGTTACTGGGAAGTCATTTGTGGTAACATTCAAACACACCGTATTCCTTTCTCAAACTAGCATCCGTCATTGCTGTACAAGCAGATGTACCCACCCAACCCAGATTGTCCACTGGAATCAACAGAAGACCCAAGCACTTAAACGATGCTCCTCCAGATGTTCAGGACCGGAACCCAAAAGGACACTAATGATTTGAAGATTTAGTTATTTGGTCCACTGGTGGTTTAAAGAAAATGTCTCTCCATTGATCATCAACATAATGAGATGACTAAAATCAAAAAGATTATAAGCACATGGGTCTCTCTCCTCCAAGAGTTCTGGAGGTTTCAAAGAACAGCTGGAGTGCAGGAATTGAAGCAGCTAACATGATAGCTAATAACACTTCCTCAGGCCAATAAGTAGGGGTCTTACTAGCACTGCCCACACACCTGAAGTAAGTAAAAAGGATATTTGTTATAAAAGCATAGCAAAAGCTTCCAATTAAAAGTGCATTCAAGTTCCCAGTTTGCTCCCAGCTTAGGAGGAGGCAGTTTGGTCCATCAAGTCTGTGGTCACACTCAGAGCAATCCCATCTGCCCTATTAGCTTACTTATTTCCTCACAACCTGTTCTGCCAGACACGCTCATTAATTTCCCCTTTATATTCCTATCACCCGTCCTTACTTCGGTGACTTTCAGTAGCTGAAACTAGAGCACTCAGGGAAACACACCAAATCTCAAGGACAACATGCAAACTCCATGTAGACAAGGCCAGAGGTCAGGACTGAACCCAGCTCACTGGAACCAATTGCTGTTTTGCTCGGTTTTTGTGTAGGAGGAGGGAATTGGGGTTCAATGTGCCTGATCCACTTTTTTGTATTTTTTGTGGGGAGGTGGGATTTTGGGGTTGATGATTGTGCTGCCTTTCTTTGTTTCATGGCTACCTGGAGAATTGAAGAATTTCAGAGTTATATACTTTGATAATAAAATGAACCTTTCTATCTTTGTAACACTGCACCTATGATGTTTAATTTGGTAAGTATTTCGACTGAAATCTTCACCTACGGCCACTTTAGATGGAAAGTAGAGACTGTTCTATCCCTCTGGTCAAGTTAGACAGCTCTTGAACATACAAGACCAACTAATGCTGAACTAGTTTAAGAAGCATTGAGTAGCAACTCATTCAGATAGGGCACTGTACTTACATTGGCTCTTTATCCAGAATTCTAGAC
This sequence comes from Mobula birostris, assembly GCF_030028105.1. Taxonomy (NCBI): domain Eukaryota; kingdom Metazoa; phylum Chordata; class Chondrichthyes; order Myliobatiformes; family Myliobatidae; genus Mobula; species Mobula birostris. Next base: position 119,806,320 of record NC_092377.1, read on the forward strand.
ATCAAACAACCAAGAGCAATGAATAATTTCAGATCCACTTTGAAACCTTCATTGACTTTTGTCAAGTTGTAGAGTCTCTCAATATGCTGTTCATTCAGCTTGTAGACAAGCAATAATGAATGTTCCATTTCCTGAGAAGAGAATCCCGTAGAAACAACATCATTAAATTGCTGCTATTCTCAAAGAATTTGTGCCATTATTTAGAGAAGGCACATTTATAATGACACTGAGAACCACAATGCCACGCCTCAGGAGCACACAGAAACCCGTTATTATTAGCAGAAGAAGCACGCTGCATCACAAACCGCCCACCCACTAACCCCATCAGAATTCTCCCGCCTACTGGGGGTGCTGCCATCTGTGGTTCCATGTTGTGCACATTCTTCACCTCAGAACTCACAGGACCAGAGTAGAAACACTATCCTCAATCCCAAAAGAGTGCCTGAGATGAAGGTGGAAGAAGGGGTAGCTAGGGGTAGAAGATTCACCCTCTCCCTGCTTTCTTACAGCTGAACAATGGACATGATTGGTAAACAGTCCCATCTTCCCCGTTCACGTTATTGATGTCATGAGCTGCATCTTCCTCTCCCTCTAACTCAGTTGTGACTGAGTCCAAGGCCTCACTATGTGTTTCAGAACTACCCTACATGGTACATTGATGCACGCCACTAGGCAAAACAACTTGGTCGATTCCTAAAGCATTACAAAGCCATTCTGGAATTTGCTTTGAGCTTGGAACAGAACAACTTCCTCCAAAAGTCTGATTAAGGATCATCATGTGTGTGACTACACAATATCTGAATTGGAGAATTAATTCGTTTGGGATCTGGCCTTAATGCATTAGGACAGGGGTAGGAACACTTGTTGAGAGCATGTGCCAAAATTGGTGATAATTTTCTAGAAAATTCCCTTGCGTGCCATTGATTAGTGAACTAGTAACAATAGTTAGGACTTGCTTAAGGAAAAAGGATGGGTCCTATTGCTTACTTAAGTCCATTCATGGCTTTACTATTAACAAAAATATAACAAGGATGGATTGAAATAAATGAAACATTTAGAAAACTTGTTTAAATATTTTAAAAATATTAGTATTAATAAGACAATTGAAAAATAGCACACACAAAATACTGGATGGACTCAGCAGATCAGGCAGCATCTATGAAAAGGAATAAATAGTCGACATTTTGGGCCAAAACCCTTCTTCCTTCTTCCTTCCCAGTCCTGATGGTCAGAATAAGAAGGTGGGGGTGGGGGGAAGGAGTACAAGCTGAAAGGTGATAGGTGAAGCTGGGTGAGGGGGAAGGTGGGTGGATGGAGGAGGGGGTATGAAGTGAGAAATTGGGAGGTGATAGGTGGAAAAGGTACAGTAAAGGAATAAAGAAGGAGGAATCTGATAGGAAAGCAAAGCGGACCGTGGGAGAAAGGGAAGAATGAGGGGCAGCAGACAGATGTGATAGGCATGTGGGGAGAAGAGTAGAGGTAAGAGGAGAACCAGAATGGGGAATGGACAAAGAGAGAAGGGGAGGGGGAGAAATTACTGGAGGTTAGAGAAATCGATGTTTGTGCTGTCAGGTTGGAGGCTACCCAGATGGAATAAGGGGTGTTGCTCATCCAACCTGAGAGTGGTCTCATCATGCCAATAGGGAAGGCCATGGACCGACATGTCGCAATGGGAATGGGGATTGGAATCAAAATGGTTGGCCACTGGGAAATCCTGCTTGTTGTGGACAGGCTGAAGTTGCTTGACAAAGCAAATCCCCAATCAATGGTGGGTCTCATCGATGTAAAGGATACTGTACTAAGAGCACTGCACACAGGCTCACTGGTGAACTGTTGACTCACCTGGAAGGACTGTTTGGGGCCATGAATGATGGTGAGGAAGGAGGTGAATAGGCAAGTGTAGCACTTCCACTTGCAGGGATAAGTTCCAGGAGGGAAACCAGTCGGGAGGGACGGATAGATAAGAAAATCACAGAATGAGCGACCCATGTGGAAAGCAGAGAGTGAGGGGAGGGCGGTAATGATGTGTTTCATGGATCCCAATGGTAATCATTTCTAAAGAGTATTGTTATTATATCTGTTTACTATCTAAATACTGAAGTGTACACCAGTTCAGCAAGGATTTCAAAACATCTCAAGAAACCAATGATTCCAGCTGATGCCAAGCCAAAGTGAGATTTTTCCTGTGAAAACATTTTGCTGCTCTAAGGTTGTAAAATTAAAAATCATTCACTGCTTCATTTAGCAGTAAACATAACTGTATATTTCTATTATGGATGCATTTTAATGAATCAAGGGGCAGCACTACATTCCACATGCCAATTAAATCTTTTGTGCTGTAAGTTTGCCACCCCTGAAATCGAGGATGTGTTTTCAAAATTAACAACCTCAGTCAAAAAAAAATTGATATAAATTGTAGTGGGACTTCTGCTTCCACATTCCAGTTTTGGAACTGTATTCCAGTGCACAGTTCAGGTAGAAGCTGTAACTCTTGCTTCCAGGAGGAAGGTAGAAAATTCTTCAGAATCCATATCAAGTCAAACAAGACTCATTAATGCACACTGATGAGAGTTAGTTCACGAGTCTGCTTAAATAGCCATGATCAGGAAAGAGAATGAGAGCTAATAATTCATGTTTATGACTATTCATTAAGTCTAATGAAAGGTCATAAACTTTCATTGTCTCCTTAAATTCGATGTCTGACCAGTGGAATATTTCCAGTAATTGTTATTTTTAATTTCTGGTTTCCAGTATTATCTGTGTTTTGCTTTAGGTTAATTAATATTAGCAGAGGCTGTGTCAATTCTTTTACATTCAGCCCTGCTATTTTGGGCTGTCTCGGAGTATGCCTGTTGGCAATGGTTAAGGATTCACAGGGATCCCAAAACACTAACATCTGCCTCTGAATTGGCACCAAGTCAAATTCTCATAGTTCTATTTCCACTATCCCTGATACAGTTCCTCCACATCTAACCTGAACAGTTTGCAGGTTGGAAATGTGGCCACAAACCAAGTTCCCACACAGAGCAGCAGCCCCTTAACAGCCAGAAAGTCCACCCGGCCAGTCTTCCAAACACATGCTCATATGTACACATTTGCACAAGCCAGGCATTAGGACCCTGAGAGGACCCATGCAAAGAAGCAGGAATCCCTCTACTACGACAGTGAAAGGTTTTAAACAATGTGACTCATAGGGACTATGCTGTAAAGAGGATTTGCCACCTGCAGGTTAAACCATATTACCTCTGACATTCAAAAAGTCTGTAAGACAGGCAAGTAATTTCATCAGATGGTCTCATCCATCTGTGATCCATGAAGATCTTTAGCCAAAGGCTAAATATCCGCACAGAATTTAAAGTTGCCCCATAGGCAACATTACCTTTAATGCAAGTAACGATTGATAAGGAGCTATTGAAAAGCTCATAAACCTAGTATTGATTGAGCCTGGTGTTGAGTGTTATTAATATTATACTTGTACGTCCTCATCTCTGGCAGAACAGCCTTGCATTCAAGGCACTGCTTTTGCTCTGGAGTATCCAAAGGGCATAGTACAAGACTGTCTCGCCTTTGAACCTGTTCCAAAATCTGTTTATCAGCTAAATCATACAAAGGTTCTGCCCCAGTGGTGATGGTTATACAGTTCAATTTTCCACAGAGATCCGTGTATTCTGCATGAATGATTAACTGAACCTCCATACAAAAACCGCCAAAGCTCCCTTGCCGGCGGTTTGTTTGTCTGTAGTGTTTGTGATAAGGAGAGCAAGTCGGCAGCTCATAAATTAGCATAGAACATTGGGAAATCCAAAGGGAAAAAGAGGCAAGAAATAATTATAGAACATAATACAGTACACCCCAGGAACTGGCCCTTCAGCCCACAAAGATTTTAAACTAGTAACTAAATACTTAATTAAACTAATCCCTTCAGTCTACACAACGTGTATTCCCTGCACGTTCACGTCCTTCTCCAAGAGCCTTTTAAACGTTTCTATCATATTTACCTCCATTACCAGTACAAACAGCGCATTGCAGGCATCCACCTCTCGCTATGTAAAATAAACTTGCCCTGCACATCACCTTTGAACTCGCGTCTCTCACACTCATCATGCCCGCTAGCGTTAGATATTTTGACGCTGGAACGTAGGTACCGGCTGTCTACTCTCTTCAGATCTTCATAGCCTTCGAAACTTCTATTCGATCTCCCGTCCGTCGCTCCAGAGAAAACAACTCAAGTTTTGTCTCACGTTGTAGCACACGGTCTCCAATTCAGACGGCATCCTGTTCAAACTCTTTGGCACCCTCTCCAAAGCCTTCACACCCGTTCTATAACGGAATGACCAGAAGCAAATGCAATACTCCAGATTCAGCCCAAAGAGAATTTTATAAAGCTGCAACATTCCTTCCTGACTCTTGATTTCAATACTTTGACTAATAAAGGTAAGAATGCCATATGCCTTCAAACTGATACAGCTATTTAGATTTGGTTTGTCAACCAAAACACTCAAAAAAGTCTTTAGATGTACAGTGGAGAGCATTCTGACTGGCTGCATTACTGTCTGGTGTGGTGGAGGGGTGAGTGCTACAACATAGGACTGAAAGCTTCAGAATGTTGTGAAATTAGTCAACTTCATCCTTGGTACTAGCCTCCATAGTACCCAAGACATCTTCAAGGAGCAGTGGCTCAGAAAGGCAACATCCATTATTAAAGAACCCTCATCACCCTGGGCATTCCCTCTTCTCGCTGTTACCATCAGGAAGGAGATACAGAAGCCTGAAGGCACACACTCAGTGATTCAGGAACAACTCCTTCCCCTCTGCCATCCGATTCCTAAATGGACCTTGAACCCATAAACACTACCTCACTTTTTAAAAAATATTTATTATTTCTGTTTTGCACTATTTTAATCTATTACAAACACATACAGTGGTGTGCAAAAGTTTGGGCACCCCAGTCAAAATTTCTGTTACTGTGAATAGCTAAGTCAGTAAAAGATGACCTGATTTCCAAAAGGCATAAGTTAAAGATGACACATTTCTTTAATATTTTAAGAAAGATTACTTTTTAATTTCCATCTTTTACAGTTTCAAAATAACAAAAAAGGAAAAGGACCCTAAGCAAAAGTTTGGGCACCCTGCATGGTCAGTACTTATTAACACCCCCTTTGGAAGTATCACAGCTTGTAAATGCTTTCTGTAGCCAGCAAAGAGCCTTTCAATTCTTGTTTGGGGGATTTTCGCCCATTCTTCTTTGCAAAAGGCTTCTAGTTCTGTGAGATTCTTGGGCCGTCTTGCATGCACTGCTCTTTTGAGGTCTATCCACAGATTTTCGATGATGTTTAGGTCGGGGGACTGTGAAGGCCATGGCAAAACCTTCAGCTTGCGCCTCTTGAGGTAGTCCATCGTGGATTTTGACAATAGACAATAGATGCTGGAGTAGGCCATTCGGCCCTTCAAGCCAGCACCGCCATTCACTGTGAACATGGCTGATCATCCACAATCAATACCCTGTTCCTGCTTTCTCCCCATATCCCTTGACTCCACTATCTTTAAGAGCTCTATCCACCTGTTGTTTGAAAGCATCCGGAGATTTGGCCTCCACAGCCTTCTGGGGCAGAGCATTCTATATATCCACCACTCTCTGGGTGAAAAAGTTTTTCCTCAACTCCGTTCTAAATGTCCTACCCCTTATTCTTAAACTGTGGCCTCTGGTTCTGGACTCCCCCAGTATCAGGAACATGTTTCCTGCCTCTAGCGTGCCCAATCCCTTAATGTTTCAATCAGATCCCCTCTCATCCTTCTAAATTCCAGTGTACATAAGCCCAGTGGCTCCAATCTTTCAACATATCACAGTCCCTCCATCCCGGGAATTAACCTCGTCAACCTATGCTTAATAGCAAGAATGTCCTTCCTCAAATTTGGAGACCAAAACTGCACACAATATGCCAGGTGTGGTCTCACCAGGGCCCTGTACAACTGCAGAAGTACCTCTTTGTTCCTATACTCAACTCCCCCTGTTATGAAGGCCAACATGCCATTAGCTTTCTTCACTGCCTGCTGTACCTATACGCTTACTTTCAGTGACTGATGAACAAGGACACCCAGATCTCATTGTACTTCCTCTTTTCCTAACTTGACACCATTCAGATAGTAATCTGCCTTCCTGTTTTTGCCACCAAAGTGGATAACCTCACATTTATCCACATTAAACCGCATCTGCCATGCATCTGCCCACTCACCCAACCTGTCCAAGTCACCCTCCATTCCCATAATATCCTCTTCACATTTCATGCTGCCACCCAGCTTTGTGTCATCTGCAAATTTGCTAATGTTACTTTTAATCCCTTCATCTAAATAATTAATGTATATTGTAAATAGCTGCGGTCCCAGCACCAAGCCTTGCGGTACCCCAATAGTCACTGCCTGCCATTCTGAAAGGGACCCGTTAATCCCTACTTGTTGTTTCCTGTCTGCCAACCAATTTTCTATCCCTGTCAGTACCCTACCCCCAATACCATGTGCTCCAATTTTGCCCGCTAATCTCCTATGTGGGACCTTATCAAAGGCTTTCTGAAAGTCCAGGTACACTACATCCACTGGCTCTGCCTTGTCCATTTTCATAGTTACATCCTCAAATTTTGAGGCGTGCCTAGGATCATTATCCTGTTGTAGAAGCCATCCTCTTTTCATCTTCAGCTTTTTTACAGACCGTGTGATGTTTGATTTAAGAATTTGCTGGTATTTAATTGAATTCATTCTTCCCTCTACCAGTGAAATGTTCCCTGTGCCACTGGCTGCAACACAAGCCCAAAGCATGATTGATCTACCCCCGTGCTTAACAGTTGGAGAGGTGTTCTTTCATGAAATTCTGCACCCTTTTTTCTCCAAATACCTTTGCTCATTGCAGCCAAAAAGTTCTATTTTAACTTCATCGGTCTACAGGACTTGTTTCCAAAATGCATCAGGCTTGTTTAGATGTTCCTTTGCAAACTTCTGATGCTGAATTTTGCAGTGAGGACGCAGGAAAAGTTTTCTTCTGATGACCCTTCCATGAAGGTCATATTTGTGCAGGTGTCGCTGCACAGTAGAACAGCGCACCACCACTCCAGAGTCAGCTAAATTTTCCTGAAGGTCTTTTGCAGTCAAACGGGGGTTTTGATTTTCCTTTCTAGCAATCCTACAAGCAGTTCTCTCGGAAAGTTTTCTTGGTCTTCCAGACCTCAACTTGACCTCCACCGTTCCTATTAACTGCCATTTCTTAATTACATTATGAACTGAGGAAATGGCTACCTGAAATCTCTTTGCTATCTTCTTATAGTCTTCTCCTGCTTTGTGGGCATCATTTATTTTAATTTTCAGAGTGCTAGGCAGCTGCTGAAAGGAGCCCATGGCTGTTGATTGTTGGGACAAGGTTTGAGGAGTCAGAGTATTTATAAAGCTTTGAAGTTTGCATCACCTGGCCTTTCCTAACGATGACTGTGAACAAGCCATAGCCTTAATAAGCTAATTAAGGTCTGAGACCTTGGTAAAAGTTATTTGAGAGCTCAGCTCTCTTGGGGTGCCCAAACTTTTGCATGGTGCTGCTTTTGGCCTTCAGCCAGCTACGGACTTGGACCCCAAAATCTATCTATTCATCAACATTAAGTGTCCTACCATTAACTGTTTACTGTCCATTTACGTTTGATCTTCCAAAGTGTAACACCTCATACTTGCCTGGATTAAACTATCTGCCATTTCTCTGCTCACGACTGCAGCTGATCCATACCCCACTGTATCCTTAGGCAATCTTCTACACAACATTCCTGCCACTGTCCGTAAGGAGTTTGTACGCTCTCCCCATGACCGTGTGAGATTCGTCTGGGTGCTCTAGTTTCCTCCCACAGTCCAAAGATGCACTGGCTCGTAGGTCAATTGATCATTGTGAATTGGCCCATGGTTAGGCTAGGAGGTTGCTGGATTACATGGCTCAAAGGACGAAAAGGGCCTATTCCACACTGTATCTCAATAAATAAGTAATTTTGTTTTTGTTGCCTGTGAACAATCTAACTGTACCCACCCATCGACACTTTCATCCAAGTCAATTATGTATGTCATACACAACAGTGGTCACAGTAGGAATTCCTGCAGAACACCTATAGTCATGGACCTCCAGCCAGAGTAAGTCACGTTAACTATTGTCCTTTATCTTCTATGGGCAAGCCAGTTCTGAATCCAAGTAGCTAAGTCACTATGGACCCCATGCATCTTAATCAGCTGGATGAATTATAATCCATAATATTTTAAAATTCCATTAAATTCATGGATTTCATTATATAAATAAAATGTAAGGTTAGGAATTTGAAAATCTGAAATGGTATTTCAGTGTTAGAAAAATGCACCAATTTCACCTGGCATTTACATAATAGGGCAAATGTGGTGGAAGGGAAGTCTTAAAGTCCACGGTCTTTGCCTAAACACCAGGAAGATGCAATTCGCATTCCTGAAATGGACACTCTGACTCAAATCACTTCACCTAAACATTTCCATAAGACCATAAGATATAGGAGCAGAATTAGGCCATTTGGCCCATCAAGCCTGCTCCGCCATTTCATTGTGCTGATCTAGTTTTCCTCAGCCTCAATCTACTGCCTTCTCCCTGTATCCCTTCATGTCCTGACCAATCAAGAATCTGTTAACCTACCTTAAATATACATAAAGATTATGAATAGGAATGGGAAGTGGGGTTAAAATTGGTGAGCCCTGATGTAGATTCGGAGACCACCTCGCCGAGTACCTACGCTCCATCTGCCAGGAAAAGTGGGATCTCCCAGTGGCAACCCATTTTAATTCCACTTCCCATTTCTATTCCAATATGTCAGTCCATGGCCTCCCCTGCTGTCATGAAATGAGGCCACACTCAGAGTGGAGGAGCAACACTGGGTAGCCTCCAACCTGATGGCATGAACATCAATTTCTCCAACTTCTGGTAATGCCCTACCTCCTCTCCCCCTCAATCTTCACCATGCCCCATTCCCTCTCTCACCTCATCTCCTTACCTGTCCATCACCTCTCTCACCTCATCTCCTTACCTGTCCATCACCTCTCTCCGGTGTTCCTCCCCTTCTTCTTCCTTCCATGGCCTTCTGTCCTCTCCTATCAGATTCCTCCATCTCTAGCCCTGTTTCTCTTTCACCAATCAACTTCCCAGCTCTTTACTTCACCCCTCCTTCCCTTCCGGTTTCACCTATTACCTTGTGTTTCTTCCTCCCCCCCCCCCCCCCACCCCGATATCTTACTCTAACTCATCTTTTTTTTCTCCAGTCCTGATGAAGAAGCTCGGCCCAAAACATTGATTGTACACTTTTCCATAGACGCTGCCTGGCCTGCTGAGTTCCTCCAGTGCTGTGTGTGTGTGTGTGTGTGTGTGTGTGTGTGTGTGTGTGTGTGTGTGTGTGTGTGTGTGTCTGTGTGTGTGTTGCTTGGATTTCCAGCATCTGCAGATTTTCTCTTGTTTGTGCTTGGACCCTCAAAATTTATATTCCCGTCTTCTTGAAATGAATGCCAACATTGCATTTGCCTTCCTCACCACAGACTCAACCTGCAAATGAACCTTTAGGGAATCCTGCAAAGTACTCCAAAGTCCCTTTGCAGCTCAGTTCTTTTGTATTTTCTCTCCATTTAGAAAATAGTCAATCCTTTGATTTCTTTTACCAAAGTGCATGACTATACACTTCCCAACACAATATTTCATCTGCCTCTTTTTTGCCCATTCTCCTCATCCGTCTAAATTCTCCTGTAGCCTACTTCCTCAAATTACCTGCTCATCCACCTATCTTCATATCGTCTGCAAACTTTGCAACGAAGCCATCAATTCTATCATCCAAATCATTGACATATAATGTAAAAATAATCAGTCCCAATACAGATCCCTGTGGAACACCACTAGTCACTGCAGCCAGCCAAAAAAGGCTCCCTTTATTCCCGTTCTTTGCCTCCTTCCAATAAGCCACTGCGTTATCCATGCTAGAATCTTTCCTGTAATACCATGGGCTCGTAACTTGTTAAACAGCCTCATGTGCGGCACCTTGTCAAAGGCCTTCTGAAAAGGCTAGCACAGGCAGAAGATCTTGTGTTTGAAATAAATTTTGGTCTTGAACTTGAACATGAAAATGTCTTCCCTCAAAGTGTTTTGCTTTCCCAAATAAAAATTTGCACATTCAGACTCAACACCTGGTTCAGAGCTCCTTCACTCCATCCACAACAGGCAGAACTTCCTGGTGTCCAACCATTTTATTTCCACTCCCCATTCCCATTCCAACATGTTGCCTCATGGCCACCACTACGGCCATGATGAGGCCACTGTAAGGTTGGGGAAGCAACAACTTGTATTGGTCTGGGTAGCCTCCAACCTGACAGCATGAACATCAATTTCTCTAACTTCTGGTAATTTCTCCATCCCCCTTTTCTCTTTTTTTCCATTCCCCATTCTAGCTCACCTCATATTTCTTCTCTTCTCATCACCTGCTGATCACCTCCCCCTGGTGTCCCTCCATCATTTATTTCGCCCCTTGTCCACTTTCCTCTCCTATCAGATTCCTTCTTATTCAGCCCTGCATCTTCTCCATCTATCACCACTCAGCTTCTAACTTCACACTCCCCTCCCATCCATCTAACTCCCCTCTAAACTGGCTTCACCTATCACCAGCCAGCTTTTACTCATTCCCTCCCCACCACCCGCTTTCGTATTCTGGCCTCTTCTCCATCTCTTCCAAGTCCAGATGAAGGGTCTCGTCCTGAAATATCAGCAGTTTGTTCCTCTCCATAGGTGTCACCTAGCTGGGCTGAGTTCCTCCAGCATTTTGTGTGTGTTACTTTTGATTTCCAGTGTATGCAGAATCTCGTTTTTAAAATAAATTTTGAACATGAAAAAGTCTTCCCTCAATGTACTCTGTTTTTCTGTCTAAAAATTTCCAATGATTTTACAGGCCTCATTGACACTCAGCTGAAGCCCATTGGCTGCAGCTTCTCCACCTTAGCTCTAGAGAAAAACACAGACTCCTTTAGATATACCTTCTTGATATTGGATGGAATGCGGCTTTTAAATGTTTAAAAAATATATAAATCTCCAAGAAAACTAGTATTAATAAGATTGCTAATTTTGACAGGAATGAAGGATTTCTTATGGTGATAAAGAAGCATCGGTTCTCCTACCTTCAAGTTAACGAGTCCATCCTTATCCTTGTCTTTCTGAGTAAAGACTGCTTTATACAACGTACTCAGATCATCATCACACCTACAATAGGTGCTTAAATACTGTGTAGGTGACAAGTCTGTAAAACAGAGTAGCAAATGAGAGGTCTTAAACTGAAATGGTATTGTACAAATGAAATTTAAGTGTACTGTTATAAAAGGAAAATGATTACGTTCATTATCTTTACTTGCCTTACATTTTTCATAAATAGGATTATCATACTTTCTTGAAAAACCAACCATGGTCGTCTGCCATTCTTCACTGCAAACTCCCACCACCATCCCTCACCCATTAACACCATTTACTCCAACCCATCAAACATCAAGGAGTCATATCTGAGAGAGCCTTGGTCTTTTCCAGAAGTTGCACCAAATTAATCCCGGCTGGTTTCAGTGAAGTTCCTAAGTGTTGAATGATCCATGTTTCTAGTGTCTGGCCTGTAAGGGGGGGGGAGGAGGAACTGTCCTCAGCTTTCACTTTAGCATCAAAATTCAAATCATGTGATCTTACTCTACAATTCATGGTATTGTGTTCCTATTTGGTACTGGTTTGTTGGCATTGTGCAAGATGGCATAAGAACTTGTCTACGTATAGAGAAAATGAATTTTTTTCTCTTTTATTCCAAAAAAAAACAAGCTCCAAAGTAATGAAAAGAGTTGAGACTGAATAAAACTAGAATCATGCTGTTCTTGGTTTATGAATTTTAAATAAAATTTTGTTTCATAGGTTACACTCAAACCCAATAAACTAGAGGTGTGGGAGGTGGTATATTTGTCTGAAAATGCTAGCATGACAGTTTTGTATCTCTCCCTATGTCCAGTTGTGTTTTTGACAAGTCATTTCTAATAATGAAATTGATAGTTGAAGCATTTCATTAAATGCTAATCATTGACCAACTTACCTTTGAGAAGCCAAAGATCGACAGGAAGTTCAAACCGTATTGAATTTTGAGAAAAGCTTATTCCAGAAGAAACCATACTGCTGCTCTGCTGGTTGGTCTGGAAGAAAATAAATGAAATACACTTCTCTGAAAAATATTATTCTCTTCATGATCAATTCATGAAACGTACTGTCGCCCTTTTTGAATAGCAATATAATTAGAATGACTGTCTAAAATCTCACTGCAATTCTTTCTAAACTGGGAGCAGCAGAGCCTATGAGCTGTTATTAAAAATCTTATGAAAAATTGTTTGGTTTGGTTTATTATTGTCACATGTACCATGATAGAGTGAAAAGCTTGTCTTGCGTATTTGTTCAAATGATGTCCAAGTCTCATCATTAAGAAGCAATTGTGTTCAGCAACATAGAGCAGAAATATTTCAAATTAAGTAACTGCCAATAAAGATTCTGTTAGAACTTTTGTGGCCTTTGAGGCACATTAGCATTGCATGGAAAGCTAACACTGTTTTCTGAGGTGTCAATAAAGTTCTGATTGGGTATAATAAGAACATTAAAGATTTTTGACAAGGTTTCTCAAGCTCAGCTCATGTTACTGAAAGTAATGTCATATGGCTCTAATGTTCAGCTGCTCAGTTGTAACTTAAGCCAATTTCCCTCGGGATCAATAAAGTATGACTATGACTAAAGGGTTGTGGACCTCAGGATGAGTCTTTAAAGAGATGAGCCCACTACAGTGAAACCACAGCTACAACCTGCAACAACTTGACGGTGGTGTCTGAAAAGAGGATGCTGTCCAAGTTGCATGCCATCTTAGACAATGTCTCCCACCCACTACATAATGTACTGGGTGGGCACAGGAGTACATTCAGCCAGAGACTCATTCCACCGAGATGCAACACTGAGCATCATAGGAAGTCATTCCTGCCTGTGGCCATCAAACTTTACAACTCCTCCCTTGGAGGGTCAGACACCCTGAGCCAATAGGCTGGTCCTGGACTTATTTTCTGGCATAATTTACATATTACTATTTAATTATTTAGGGTTTTATTACTATTTAATTACTTATGGGCAACCGTAACGAAACCAATTTCCCCCGGGATCAATAAAGTATGACTATGACTATGTATGGAGAATGGCAGTGAGAAGAGGCAAAGGTGAGAGGGCATAATGTACTGCCACCTTCACTGAGAAGGTCCTGCCCAAAATGTTGACTGTACTCTTTTCCTAGATGCTGCCTGGCCTGCTGAGTTCCTCCAGAATTTTGTGTGTGCGTTGCTTGGATTTCCAGCATCCCCAGATTTTCTCTTGTTTTGGATAGGGTCTTGGTGCTTTTATTGGAGGAAACCACTTCAAATTAGAAGCGGGTGAGGACTGTGGAAATGGACAACTCCAATGACTTTTTTCTTGCCTTTTACTGGAAGGAATGTGAGATTGTTCTGCGACCTACGTTTTGTGAACCATCGAGTAAACAGCTTATTCTCGGGAATACATGGAGTCATCGAGAGATACAGCACAGATATGGGCCCTTCAGCCCATCTAGTCCATGCCAAATCGATTTAAACTGCCTGCTCCCATTGACCTACTTCTAGAACATAGCCCTCCATACCCCTACCATCCATGTACTGATCCAAACTTCTCTTAAACATTGAAATCTAGTTTGCATGCACCATTTGTGGTGGCAACTCATTCCACACTCTCACAACCTTCTGTGAGAAGAGGTTTCCCCTCATGTTCCCCTTAATCTTCTCACCTTTCACCCTTAACCCATGACTTCTGGTTTGTAGTCCCACCCAACAAAAATGGAGGAAGCCTGCTTGCATCTACCCTATATATACCCCTCATAATTCTGTATACCTTCATCAAATCTGCTCTCAATCTTCTCTGTTCTAAAGAATTCTGTCCTAACCTATTCAATTTTCCTTATAACTCAGGTCCTCCAGAACCGGCAACATCCAGTTTTCTCCATACTCTTGCAGCCTAGGTTACATCTTTCCCTGAAGATAGGTGACTAAAACTGTAAACAGTACTCTACATTTGACTCACCAACAACTTACAGAACTTTAGCCTAACATCCCATCTCCTGTACTCAAAACATTGATTTATTTGAAGGCCAATGCACCAAAAGGTTTCTTTATGACACTATCCATCCCAAATCCCTTTTTTTCTACCTCAGTCCTCAGTGCCCTACCATTCACTCTGTAGGGCCTACCCTGGTCCAACCAAAGTGGAACAGCTCACACTTGTCTGCATTAAATTCCACCTGCCATTTTCAGCTCATTTTCCAGCTAATGGGTGGACACTGGGAGATCCCACTTTTTCTGTTGGAGGGACCACCTGCCCCTACACCTCCTCCCTCACGACCATGCAGGGCCCCAAATAGTCCTTCTAGGTGAGGCAACACTTTACCAATGAGCATTTTGGGTCATGTACTGTGTCCAGTACCCTTGGTGTGCCTCCTGTATATTGATGAGATCAGACGTCCTGTTGATTGGGAGACCGCATCGCCAAGCACCTACGCTCCATCTGCCAGAGAAAGTGAGTGGCCATCCTTTCTAATTCCACTTCCCATTCCCATACCAATATGTCTATCCATGGCCTCCTCTACTGTCACAATGAGACCACACACAGGTTGGAGGAACAGCACTTTATATTCCATCTGAGTAGCCTTCAACCTGATGGCTTGAACATCAATTTCTTGAACTTCTGATAATGCCCTACTCCCCCACCTTCACCATTCCCCATCACCTTTTCCTTAATTCCTTGCCTACCCATTGCCTCCCTCTGGATCTCTTCTTCCCTTTACATTCCTCCATGACCTTTCTTCCGATAAGACTCATCCTCTTCCAGCCTTTGACCAATCAACTTCTCAGCTCTTTACTTCATCCCTCCCCCTCAATGATTCACCTATCACGTTCTGTTTCTGTCTCCCCTCCCCCTCACCCTTTTAAAGCTACTCCTGATCTCTTTTTTCTCCAGTGTCGCTGAAGGGTTTTGGCCCGAAAAGTTGCCTATACTCCTTTCCATAGACGCTGCATGACCTGCTGAGTTCATCTGGCATTTTGTGTGTATTGCTTGGATTTCCAAAATGAGTATAAGCCTAGTCGATCCAATCTTTCATCATATGAAAGTCCTGCCATCACAGGAATCAATCTGGTGAACCTTCTTTGTACTCCCTCTATGGCAAGAATGTCTTTTCTCAGATTAGGGGACCAAAACTGCACACAATACTCCAGGTGTGGTCTCACCAAGGCCTTGTACAACTGCAGTAGTACCTCCCTGCTCCTGTACTCGAATCCTCTTGCTATGAATGCCAGCATACCATTCGCCTTTTTCACCGCCTGCTGTACCTGCATGCCCACTTTCAATGACTGGTGTATAATGACACCCAGGTCTCGTTGCACCTCCCCTTTTGCTAATCAGCCACCATTCAGATAATAATCTGTTTTCCTGTTTTTGCCACCAAAGTGGATAACCTCACATTTATCCACATTAAATTGCATCTGCCATGAATTTGCCCACTCACCTAACCTATCCAAGTCACTCTGCATCCTCTTAGCATTCTCCTCACAGCTAACACTGCCGCCCAGCTTTGTGTCATCTGCAAAGTTGGAGATGCTGCATTTAATTCCCTCATCTAAGTCATTAATATGTATTGTAAACAAATGGGGTCCCAGCACTGAGCTTTGCGGTACCCCACTAGTCACCGCCTGCCATTCTGAAAAGGTCCTGTTTATTCCCATTCCTTGCTTCCTGTCTGCCAACCAATTCTCTATCCACATCAATACCTTACCCGCAATACCGCGTGCTTTAAGTTTGCATACTAATCTCCTGTGTGGGACCTTGTCAAAAGCCTTTTGAAAATCCAAATATACCGCATCCACTGGTTCTCCCCTATCCACTCTACTAGTTACATCCTCAAAAAATTCTATGAGATTTGTCAGACACGATTTTCCTTTCACAAATCCATGCTGACTTTGTCCGATGATTTCACCGCTTTCCAAATGTGCTGTTATCACATCTTTGATAACTGACTCCAGCAGTTTCCCCACCACCGATGTTAGGCTAACCAGTCTATAATTCCCCGGTTTCTCTCTCCCTCCTTTTTTAAAAAGCGGAGTTACATTAGCCACCCTCCAATCCTCAGGAACTAGTCCAGAATCTAAAGAGTTTTGAAAAATTATTACTAATGTATCCACTATTTCTTGGGCTACTTCCTTAAGCACTATGGGATGCAGACCATCTGGGCCTGAGAATTCATCTGCCTTTAATCCCTTCAATTTACCTAATACCACTTCCCTACTAACATGTATTTCCCTCAGTTCCTCCATCTCACTAGACCCTCTGTCCCCTACTATTTCCGGAAGATTATTTATGTCCTCCTTAGTGAAGACAGAACCAAAGTAGTTATTCAGCTTGTCTGCCATGTCCTTGTTCCCGATAATCAATTCACCTGTTTCTGTCTGTAGGGGACCTACATTTGTCTTAACCAATCTTTTTCTTTTCACATATCTATGAAAGTTTTTACAGTCAGTTTTTATGTTCCCTGCCAGTTTTCTCTCATAATCTTTTTTCCCTTTCCTAATTAAGCCCTTTGTCCTCCCCTGCTGGACTCTGAATTTCTCCCAGTCCTCAGGGGAGCCGCTTTTTCTGGCTAATGTGTATGCTTCTTCTTTGGAATTGATACTATCCCTAATTTCCCTTGTCAGCCATGGGTGCACTACATTTCCTGATTTATTCTTTTGCCAAACTGGGATGAACAATTGTTGTAGTTCATCCTTGTGATCTTTAAGCGCTTTCCATTGCATATCCACCGTCAACTCTTTAAGTATCATTTGCCAGTCTATCTTAGTTAATTCACGTGTCATATCTTCAAAGTTACCCTTCTTTAACCTTTGTTTCTGAACAGTGGGGAGAGAAGACACAGATGGGAGAGGTTCATAGACCCACAAAGTATGGCCTCAGAATGAACCACAACATATATAAGGAAAATATGATAGGTGTATTTGAGGAGACTGTGCTATTATGCGGGGACATACTGACTGGACAAACCAAACACACAGGGTGTGGTGCAGAAATGTGTGGCATGTGTCAGGCTCCTTAGACCAGTTAAGTCATAGAGCTTAATCAACAACAACACACACAAAATGTTGAAGGGACTCAGCAGGTCAGGCAGCATCGCTGGAAAAGAGTAAACAGTCGACATCTTGGACTGAGACCCTTCTGCAGTACAAAGACGAAAGGGGAAGATGCCATAAAAAAGGAGGGGAAGCAAGCAAGCTGGAAGGTGAGAGTTAGGTGAGAATCTGAAAAGGGAGGAGAGTGGACGACAGGAGAAAGGGAAAGAAGAGGGGACCCAGGCAGGTGAGAGGAAGTGAAAGGTCAGAGTGGGGGATAGAGGAGGTGGGGACGAAATTTGTTCACCGGAAGGAGAAATGGGTATTCAATCCATCAGAGTGAAAGGGACCCAAACTGAAAATATCGTGTTTCTCCTCCACTCTCAGGGTGGCATCTTGGGCAAGAGGAGGTCATGAATCTACACGTTGGAAAGGGAATAGGAAGTGAAATTAAAATGTTTGCCCACCAGGAAGTCATGCTTGTTGTCGATGGTGCTCACCCTATCTTCCTGCCACTTTAATAGTGATAGAGTCCCTCTTATCATTACCAACCATCCCATCAGTCCCCACATCCATCATATTATCATCCACAAATTATGTGATTTCCAAAGGGATTCCACCACTATATGGAGTCCAGGTAGGCAGATACAAAATTGGGGCTGCTTCCTTCACCCATACTGAGCTTGTAATACTGGTACTGCTCCCCAACTTTTCCTTTGCTACATTGATGACTACATTGGGACTGTGTCCTGCACCCATACTGAGCTCGTACCTTGTATCTGCTTACCTGGACTCCATTTTGTCACCCACAGTTCAGTCCCTCCCCACCTACATCCCGGATAAATCCCATGCCCTCCAACTCTTCAATAACTTCCAGTTCCCTGGTCCCAACCGCTTCATTTTCACTATGGATGTCCAATCCTTATAGAATTCCATTCCACGTCAAGAAGACCTCAAAGCCCTCCACTACTTTCTGGACAACAGACTTCACCAGTACCCCACCACCACTACCCTCCTCCAGTTGGCGGAACTGGTACTCACACTGATAACTTCTCCTTTGGCTGTTCCCACTTTCTTCAGACAAAGGGTGTAGATATGGGCACTCGCATGGGCTCCAGCTATGCCTGCCTCTTCGTTGGTTATGTGGAATAATCTATGCTCCAAACCTATACTGGTACTGCTCCCCAATCCTTTTCTTCGCTACATTGACAACTACATTAGAGCTGCTTCCTGCACCCATGCTGAGCTCATCAATTTAATCGACTTTGCTTCTTGCTTCCACCCAGCCCTCAAATTCATTTAGTCCATCTCGGCCACTTCTCTCCCCTTTCTCGATCTCTCGGTCTCCATCTCTGGAGACAGAATGTCCGCTGACATCTTCTATAAGCCCACTTACTCTCATCACTAACTCGACTACACATCTTTCCATCCTGCCACATGCAAAAATGCTATTCCCTATTCCCAGTTCCTCCGTCTCCATCGCATCTGCTCCCACGATGAGGCTTTCCGTTCCAGGACATGTCAAATGTCCTCTTTCTTTGAGGATTGTGGTTTCCCTTCTACCGTCATCCATGATGCCCTCACCCGCATCTCCTCCATTTCCCACACTTCGGCCCTCACCCCATCCTCCCGTCACCACAACAGGGACAGAGTTCCCCTTGTCCGCACCTACCTCCCCACCAGCACATTATCTTCCACAATTTCTGCCACCTTCAACAGGACCCCACCACTAAGCACATCTTTCCTTCTCTATCCCTCTCTGTTTTCTGCAGGGATCATTCCCTCTGTGACTCCCTGGTCCACACATCGCTCCCCATGGATCTCCCACCCGACACTTATCCCTGTAAGTGTAAGTGCTACACCTGTCCCTACAACTCCTCTCTTGCCACTATTCAGAGCCCCAATCTGTCCTTCTAGGTGAGGCAACACTTCACTTGTGAGTCTGTTGGGGTCACCTATTGCATCCGGTGCTCCCGGTGTGGCCTCCTCTACATCGGTGAGAGCCGACGCAGATTGGGTGATCGCTTCATCGAGCACCTCCGTTCCATCCGCCAAAACAGAGAGGATCTCCCAGTAGCCACCCACTTCAACTTTGCTTCACATTCCCATTCGGATATGTCCATACATGGCCTCCTCTACTTTCATGATGAGGTCAAACTCATGTTGAAGGAGCAACATCTCATATACCGTCTCGGTAGTCTCCCTTGGTATGAACATTGAAATCTCCAACATCCGGTAATTCCCTTCCCCTGTTCCAGTTTCACTCTGCCCCTCTTCTAGCTGCCAATCACCTCCCTCATGGTTCTGCCTCCTTCTACGACCCATTGTGCTTTCCCGAATTCCTTCTTCACCTTTCCGGCCTATCCCCTTCATGCTTCCCCTCCCCTACCCCTTGATCTTTCCCCTTACTTGTTTTTCACCTGATGCCTACCTTCCTTCTCCTTCCCACCCTACCCCCAGCTTCTTTATAGGGCCTCTGCCCCCTTCCTCTACAGTCCTGACGAAGGGTTCCGGCCTGAAACGTCGACCAATCTTTTCCACGGATGCTGAATTCCTCCAGCGTTTTGTAAGAGTTGCTTCCACCCCAGCATCTGCAGATTATTCTGTGTTTAAACCAGTATGGTAGGAGGATGGGAACCCATACAGAACAGAAGAGGAAAGTGATGCAGTGACCAAAGCTAGAGTTAGTGAAGAAAAATGTAAGAGTAGAATGCATAAAAGTAAAAAGCAAAAATCGCAGAGGTCACTAGATTAAAAAAGGACAATGAGTATCAGGGCACTTTGTCTAAATGCCCGTAGTATTAGAAACAAGATTAGTGAATTTGTGACACAGATCAGTACCAAGGCATATGATTTAGTGGCCATTACAGAAACCAGGTTGAAAGGTGGAGATGACTGGGAATTAAATATCCAAGTATATCAGGTAATATGGAAAGATAGGCAGGAAGGCAAAGGAGGTGGGATGGCGCTGTTAATTAATGATGAGATCGGGGCGATGGTGAGAGATAAGATCTACGGAGCAGAATGTTGATTCCATCTGGATAGAGATTAACAATAGTAAAGGGAAAAATCACTGTTGAGAGTTGTCTATAGACAACCTAATATTCTTTTTTGCATTGGCAGAAGCAATTGACCAAGAAATAACTGAGACTTGTAAGAATGGAATGGCAGTTGTTAGGGGATTTTAACTTCCATATAGATTGGATGAATCAGGTTGGTCAAGGAAGTCTTGAGGAGGACTTCATAGAATACATCTATGATGGCTTTCCTGAGCAGCATGTTAGTGAACCTACAAGGAAATATGCTATCTTAGATCTAGTCCTGTGCAATGAGACAGGTAAGATTAACTATCTTGTACTCAGGGATCCTCCTGGAAAGAGTGATAAGAGTCTGATTGAATTTCGCATACAGATGGAGGATGAAATAGTTATATCTAAACTAGTGTATGCTTGAACAAGACAGACTACAACAGGATGAGGGAGGAGTTCGCTAATGTGGATTGGGAGCATGGGCTACTTGGTAGGACATTTGAGGAACAGTGGGATACTTTCAAACAGATTTTTCACAGTGCTCAACAAAAGTATATTCCATTCAAATGTAAGGACAGTAAATGTGGGGAGAGCCAGCCTTGGATAATAAAGGAAATAAAAGATAGTATCAAATTAAAAGCTCATGTGTACAAAATATCAAGGAGTAGTGGGAGACTGGAGGATTGGAAAACTTTAGAAAGCAACAAAGAACAACTAAACAAGAAATAAGGAAAGGGAAGTATGAAAGTAAATTAGCACAAAATATAAAAACAGATAGCAAAAGTTTTTATAAATATGTAAAGTGGAAGAGGGTGGTTAAAGTCAATGTAAGTCCCTTGGAAGAGGAGGAGGGGAAATTGATATTGGACGATAAGGAAATGGCTGAGGCATTGAATGACTATTTGATCTCAGTGTTCACGGTGGAGACACATTTAATATGCCAAAGAATGATGTAATGCACAAAATGGGAGATGAGGACCTCGATAAAATCACTGTCACTAAAGAGGTAGTGATGAGAAAACTAGACGGCCTGAATGTAGATAAGTCCCCTGGTCCTGATGAGATGTAACCCACAGTGCTGAGGGAATACACCGAAGTTATAGTAGACGTGTTGGTAACCATTTACCAAAACTCTCTGGGCTCTGGGCAGGTCCTGGCGGATTGGAAGACAGCAAATGTCACACCACTTTTTAAAAAAGGATGTGGACAAAATATGGGCAACTATAGGCCAGTTAGCTTAACATCTGTAGTTGGGAAAATGCTTGAAGCCGTCATTAAGGAAGAAATTGGGAAACATTTAGAAAGGAGTGGTTCCATTAGACAGACACAGCATGGATTGAGAAAGGGCAGGTCCTGTTTGACAAACTTACTGTAGCTCTTTGAGGACATAATGAGTGCAGCGGATAGAGGGGTACAGGTGGATGTCGCATACTTGGATTTCCAGAAGGCGTTCGATAAGTTGCCACTCAGGAAACTTATAAATAAGATATGGATGCATGGAGTTGGAAGAAATGAATTGGCATGGATAGTGGATTGGTTAACCAATAGAAGGCAGAGGGTTGATATACGCAACACACATCAAAGTTGCTGGTGAACGCAGCGGGCCAGGCAACATCTCTAGGAAGAGGTATAGTCGACGTTTCAGGCCGAGACCCTTCGTCAGGACTAACTGAAGGAAGAGTTAGTAAGAGATTTGAAAGTGGAAGGGGGAGGGGGAGATTCAAAATGATAGGAGAAGACAGGAGGGGGAGGGATGGAGCCAAGAGCTGGACAGGTGATTGGCAAAGGGGATATGAGAGGATCATGGGACAGGAGGTCTGGGGAGAAAGTCAAGGGGGGGAACCCAGAGGATGGCAAGGGGTATAGTCAGAGGGACAGGGGGAGAAAAAGGAGAGTGAGAGAAAGGATGTGTGTATAAAAATAAATAACAGATGGGGTACGAGGGGGAGGTGGGGCATTAGCAGAAGTTAGAGAAGTCGATGTTCATGCCATCAGGTTGGAGTCTACCCAGACGGAATATATATTCTTTCTCTCACTCTCCTTTTTCTTCCTCTGTCCCTCTGACTATACCCCTTGCCCATCCTCTGGGTTCCCCCCCACCTCTTGTCTTTCTCCCCGGACCTCCTGTCCCATGATCCTCTCATATCCCCTTTGCCAATCACCTGTCCAGCTCTTGGCTCCATCCCTCCCCCTCCTGTCTTCTCCTATCATTTTGAATCTCCCCCTCCACCTCCCACTTTCAAATCTCTTACTAACTCTTCCTTCAGTTAGTCCTGATGAAGGGTCTCGGCCTGAAACGTCGACTGTACCTCTTCCTAGAGATGCTGCCTGGCCTGCTGCGTTCACCAGCATCTTTGATGTGTGTTGCTTGAATTTTCCAGCATCTGCGGAATTTCTGTTGTTTGAGAGGATTGATATAAATGAGTGTTTCTCCAGTTGGCAGTCTGTGGTGAGGGGGGTGCCACAGGGGTTGATGCTGGGCCCGCAGCTGTTTACCATTTACACTGATGATTTGGAAGAGGGGACTAAGCATAGTGTAGCAAAATTTGCTGATGGCTCTAAACTGAGTGGAAAAGCAAATTGTACAGAGGATGTGGAGAGTGTGCAGAAGGACATAGATCAGTTAAGTGAGTGCGCCAAGGTCTGCAGATGGAATACAACATTGTTAAATGCAAGATCACCCACTTTGGAAGGAATAGTGGAAGAGCAGATTATTATTTAAATGGTGAAAGATTGCAGCATGCTGTTATGCAGAGGGACTTGGGAGTGCTTGTTCATGGATCTCAAAAAGTTGGCTTGCAGGTACAACAGGTTACTAAGAAGACAAATTGAATGTTGGTCTTCATTACTAGAGGGGTTGAATTCAAGAGCAGGGAGGTCATGCTGCAACTATACAGGGTACTGGTGAGGCCGCACCTGGAGTACAGTGTGCAGTTCTGGTCTCCATACTTGAGGAAGGATATACTGGCTTTGGAGGCAGTGCAGAGGAGGTTCACCAGGTTGATTCCAGGGATGAAGGGGTTAACCTATGAGGAGAGATTGAGTCTCCTGGGACTATACTCTCTGGAATTCAGAAGAATGAAAGGGGACCTTATAGAAACATGCAAAATTTTGAAAGAGATAGATAAGATAGAAGCAGGAAAGTTGTTTCCATTGGTAGGTGAGACTAGAACTAGGGGACATTGCCTCAAGATTCAGGGAAGAAGATTTAGGACGGAGATGACGAGAAACTGTTTCTCCAAGAGAATGGTGAATCTGTGGAATTCTCTGCCCAGGGAAGCAGTTGAGGCTTCTTCACTAAAGATATTTAAGATACAGTTAGATAGATTTTTACATAGTAGGGGAATTAAGGGTTATGGGGAAAAGGCAGTAGATGGAGCTGAGTTTACGGACAGATCAGCCATGATCTTATTGAATGGCGGGGCAGGCTCGATGGGCCGGATCGCCTACTCCTGTTCCTAGTTCTTATGTTCTTATGTCAGCAGACCATGAAGAAATGTTAGTTGTAGCCCTGTACAATGACCAGAAAGAAGGTGACCTTGGTAGGTCAGGTGACCTTGAGCCAATGTGATGGAGATCCACCAGCTGGATTGAGAAACACTAAAAGAGTCAGGAGCTCCAAATACACGGGGGCGATAGCTCTCCAGCAACCAGAGACCAACCATCACGGATAAGGAGGACCCCACAGACATGTGGAGATCGGGACCACGAGGAATGCCTGGCCAGTGTAGACTCCTTTCCTGGGTAATAATTTTCTCTTCATTGACTGTTCATGGCGGGTCAGGGATTCAAGTAGGGTGCACACAGATAGCTAGTGCACCCACCTGCTTTTCAGTTCGGACAATAAAAGTTTCTTCTCGGTAAATACAGATTCTCTGTGCCTCACTGATCATCATTACAAGTGGTGATTCTTGTATCATTAGAAAAATCTTAATTCTACCTCAGACTATATTTCCCTCTTGGTATTTTATATTTCTGATCATTGTGAATTCACATTAAGTTCATGTAAAAGCCAGATCGAATGATATTTATTTGCTGAGTACGTATGACCATGAGAATAAACTCGGAGTTGACATTGAAGAATTACGAGGAAGGTCACAGGGATAAAGGGAAAATGTTGGCACCACAATCTGATGATCTGCACCCAGTGTCACGTGCCCTCCCTAGCTGATGACACTGGGAGCAATCCAGAAGTCATTCCTCATGATGTCCTACATTTAAACATCTTTCCTAACTCCTATCCTCACTCCCAATGAGGATCTCATTCCTTCTTCTACCCATGACATTTTACCAATATCTACAACAATCTCTTGTCATTCTCCTTGAGAATGTCTTGCAAATGTTCAGGGACATCCTTGACTCTCACACTCGAGAAGCAACACACCATCCTGTTGTCTATTCTGTGCCCCTCCTGTCTTCCCCCTCACTATTGAGTCTCCTATCACTATCACTCTGTCTGACTGTTGGCTATTCTGCACCCCTCCTGTCTGCCCCCTCACTATTGAGTCTCCTATCACTATCACTCTCTCTGACAGCACCCTTTGTCTCCCAACCACTGCACAGAGTTATGGACAGAGGTCAGCAAATCGCAGAAACCAGCCTCCCCTCCCCTCCTTACACTTGTCACTGTCTCAGTAAAACAGCCAGTATAATCAAAGATCCCACTCACCGGAGACATTCTCTCTATACCCCTCCCTCATTGGGCAGAAGATACAAAAGCCTGGAAGCCTGTACAACCAGGCCCAGGAACAGCTTCTATCCCACTGCTATAATGAATGGTTCCCTCAGACAGTAAATTGGACTCTTGACCTCACATCTGTCTCGTTATGACCTCACACCTTATTGTCTGCCGGCTTCACTGTCTCTGTAGCTGTTGTACCTTATCCTGCATTGTTATTGTTTAATCTTGTACAACCTCAGTGCACTGAGTAATGATTTGACAGCTTCTTCCCCTCGGCCATCAGATTTCTGAACAGTCATGAACACGACATTGTTATTCCTCTTTTCCACGATTTAGTTTTTATTGTAGCTTAAAGTAATACTTTTTATGTATTGCACCCAGCGTCTGTAACAAAGCAGCAAATTTGACGACATATGTCAGTGACAATCAGCGTGATTCTGGCTCTGGTTCACTGCACCTCGGTACATCTGACGATAATAAATCGATTCCAAATGAAGATGCAGGGACCCACACTGAGGATGGAGCGACCTGTACTGGTCGATTTAAAGTGCAGAGACCTGCACTGATGTGACACCTTTCTGGGTCTTGCCGTGTCTCAACATGTTTTCCTGCAATGTTGCAGGCTGTCAGCACCAGGCTGGTGTTGTGAACCTCACCCATACCAGCCCCATCAGAAACCGGCTACAAGATGTTCCGAGAATATTAATGGCTAAAGAAGACGTTAGCAGGTAGGTTCAACAGACACTGCAGTCAAATGGCAAGATAGCCTTGATTTGCAAGGGTTTAGAGTTTAAAATAGAGAGGTTTTGTTGCATTTACATCATCTAGAACAGATTGGAGACAGTGTAAAGGAGATTCACCAGGCTAATTCCTGACACGAGAGGGCTGTCCCACAGACAGATAGTAGAAAGATTGTGGTTGCATTGATTGGACTTTCAAAGAATGAGAGGTAAATTTATCTTTCCTGTCCACTCACAATCCGGTCGCGTGCTGAGTGGCTCCCACTGGATCCAGTGGTATCGCAGCACGGAGCGGAGGGTCTGCCTCCAAAGTTTGAGAGAACACGGAAATAACAAGAGCAGATCAGAGATATTGCAGAGGAAAATGGGGAATCGGTGGAAAGGTGGGTACCGGGGCGGAGGATTTGGATGAGGGATGAGGGACGGGAGGAGAAGAGAGGGATGACTTATCCTCTTCTTTGCGACCCCTCCAGCTCCAACACCTCTCCCTGTTTGTGTCCGGGAATGGGCGAGGGGAGAGGTTTATGGGGCTGCGAGCAGGTGGGTGGGGTGAGGGAGCTGGGTCTACTCCCAGTTCTGTGGGCATCGGTCCCTCCACTCTCTGGACTGCACGCTGCAATTCCTGCCCTCGGATGCCCCAGTGAAGCTTCACGAGGATGCTTTCTGTGGGAAGATCACAATTAACCTGTTGTGTTCACGTCCCTCGGGATCTCTTGTTCCCAGGACATGGTCTATTGACCCATGACAGTTGGCGCCCATCACCGAGCTCAGAGGAATGTTAAATCAACCCCATTCCTTTCCATTAATCAGAATCACGTTTAAAGTTACTGGCATGTGACGTGAAAAATTGTTAACTTCATGGCGGCAGTGCAATGACATATATGATGAATATAGAGGAAAAACTAAATTATACATATATACAGTGATCGGGGGAGCGCGGTTGACAGCCCGCCCCTGCATTTCTAATGACCAGCTCTTGGCTTAAAATGCTTTTGTGGAATTATGGCTGGAAGTTCCAGCTCATTTATTGTTGCATCTTAGCTTGGTTTACCGTATGCGGTTATTCGCTTTTGTATTTGTGGGTCACCCTAACACCGAGGGTCGGCTGGTGGCGCAGTGACATCAGCGCCAGGCTCGAGAACGGAGGTTCCCGAGTACGATCCAGTGACAGATCGCTCCCGAACGCGCTCTCCATCTGTGCCGGGTTGATGTCGAGCAGATGCTGGAAACCCGAGCACACACACAAAATGGTGAAAGAACTCAGAACGCCAGACAGCATCTATAGAAAAATGTGCAGTGAATGTTTCGGCCGAAACACCTCAGCAGGACTGGAGAAAAAAAATGAGTAGATTTAAAAGCTGTGGGAGGGGAGAGAAAAACACCAGGTGAAACCAGGAGGGGTAGAATGAAGTAAAGAGCTGGGAAGTTGATTGGTGAAAGAGATACATAGCTGGAGAAGGGAGAGTTCGATTGGAGAGAACAGAAGACCATGGAAGAAAGAAAAGTGGGGAAGAGATTCAGAGGGAGGCAATGAGCAGGCAAGCAGATAAGGTGAGAGAGGGAAAAGGGAAAGTGAATTGTGAAGGAGGGGGTCCATTTCCAGTAGTTCAATGAATCGACGTTCATGCCATCAGCTTGGAGCCTACCCAGATGGAATATAAGGTGCTGTTCCTCCAACCTGAGTATGTCCTCATCGTGACTGTAAAAGAGGCCATGTATCGTTAGATTGGAATGACAATGGGAAGTGGTATTAGAATGGGTGGCCACATTTTTTCTGGCAGATGGAGTGCAGGTGCTCAGCGAAATGGTCGCCCAATCTATGTTGGGTTTCACCGATGAAACAGGAGGTCATACCTGGAGCACCAGACACAGTATATGACTCCAAAAGACTCACAGGTGAAGTCTGGAAGGACTGTTTGGGGCCCTGAATGGTAGTGAGGGAGGAGGTATAGGGGCAGGTGTAGTACTTTTTTTGCTAAGTGCCAGGAGGGAGATCAATAGGGAGGGATAAATAGACGAGGGAGTAGCATAGAAAGCAATCTTCGATGACGTCAACTGGAATGTCTTCCATGATCAGGATGTCTCCAAGTTCACTGATGGAGTCACGGCTTCATCCAGAAGTGCATCAACGATGTTGTCCCACTGAAGTCGGTCAGCGTCTTCCCGAACCAGAAACCTTGGATCAATTGTTCCATGTGAGAAACATTTACAGCGAGACATCGAGATCACATCGCTGGAGATCAACTAGAGCTCAAGAAATGCAGTTATGATCTGCGCAAAGCTATCAAGACTGCGAAACAGTATAGGGAGAAGATTGAGTGAAGATTCACAACGAATAGCACACGCGACTTGTGGTGAGGGCTGCATACCATCACAGACTTCAAAACCAAACGTTATGGTGCCCCCAACATCGCGGCCTCTCTCCCAGATGAGCTCGATTGATTTCACGCTCAGTTCAACATCGCTATCTCTAAGCCTCCAAGGAAAGCCACTGCTACAACCTGCAACTTGGTCATCTTTGAGGCTGAGATATTCAGATGTTTCCAACGAGTGGACAGTCTCAAGGCTTTGGAACCGGACAGCAGCCCAGGGCAAGTACTGGCAGGCGTGTTTACAGACATTTTAATCTCTCCCTGTCCCAGTGTAGAGTGTCCTCCTGCTTCACTTTATCCACCATCGTCCTTGTACCAAAAAAAGACCAAGATATCATGTCTGAGCGACTGCTGTCCTGTCGCACTCGCCTCATTAATAAGCAAATGATTTGAGAGGCTGGTCAAGGATTACATCTGCAGCTTGCTACCATCCAAGCTGGACCTCCTACAATTCACCTTCCGACACAGCCGTTCGACAGATGACGCAATAGCCACTGCTATACGTACCGCTCTTGCACATCTGGAGAAGTAGGATGCTTATGTGAGAATGCTGTTCTTGGACTACAGTTCAGCATTCAATACCATAGTTCCATCCAGGCTCGACAAGAAGCTTCGAGACCTCGGCCTTGACCCTGCATTGTGCAGCTAGATCTTGAACTTCCTGTCAGTTCGCCAGCAGAATGAAAAAGTGAGCTCCCTCACCTCCAAACCTGCGACTCTCAATGCAGGAGCCCCTCAGGGCTGCGTACTGAGTCCCCTCCTTCATTCCCTGTGCACCCATGACTGTATCGCCACCCACAGCTCCAATCTGTTAATTAAATTTGCCGACAACACAACATTGATTGGACTTATTCCAAACAATAGCGAGGTGGCCGACAGGAAAGAAATTATCTCTCTGACACAGTAGTGTCAAGAAAACAACCTCTCCCTCAATGTCACAAAAACAAAGGAGCTGGTTGTGGATTACAGGAGGAATGGAGACGGGCCAACCCCTATAGACATCAATGGATCTGGGGCTAAGAGGGTAAACAGCTTTAAGTTCCTCGGTGTCCAAATCACTGAGGACCTCACGTGGTCCGTACACACCGGCTGCGTGGTGAAAAAGGCACAGCAGCACCTCTTTCACCTCGAACGGTTGAGGAAGTTTGGTTTGGGCCCCCAAATCCTAAGAACTTTGTACAGGGGCACAACTGAGATTATCCTGACTGGCTGCATCACTGCCTGGTATGGGACCTGTACCTCCCTTAATCGCAGGACTCTGCAAAGAGTGGTGGGGACAGCGCAGCGCATCTGTAGTTGTGAACTTCCCATGATTCAGGACATTTACAAGGACAGGTGTGTAAAAAGGGCCCGGAGGATTATTGGGGACACAAGCCATCCCAACCGCAATCTATTCCAGCTGCTACCATACGCATCATGAAAGCTAGGACCAACAGGCTCCGGAACAGCTTCTTACACCAGGCCATCAGACTGATGAACTCACATTGATCTGAGTGTACTCTATATTATATTGACTGTCCTATTTATTATAAATTACTATGATTGCACATTGCACATTTAGTTGGAGACTTAAAGACTTTTACTCCTCATGTATGTGAAAGATGTAAGAAATAAAGTCAATTCAATTTAATTCAATTCAATCCCTGCAGAAAGCAGAAAGTTGGGGAGGGAAAGATGTGTTTGGTGGTGGGATCCCCTTGGAGATGGCGGAAATTTCGGAGAATTGTGTGCTGGATGCAGATGCTGGAGGAACCCTAACCCTGGTACGGTGACGGGTGGATGGGGTAAGAGCAGGCGTGTGTGAAATGGAAGAGATAGTGGAGGAAGAGAAGCCACTTTTTTTTTTGAAAAAGGAGGACATCTCCATTGTTCTGGAATGAAAGGCCTCGTCCTGAGATTAGATGCACTGAAGATGGAGAAATTGAGAGCAGGGGATGGCGTTTTTACAAGTAACAGTGTGGGAAGAGGTATAGTCCAGGTAGCTGTGAAAGTCTGTGGGTTTAGAATAGACATCAGCAGATAAGCTGTCTCTGGAGATAGTGAGATCGGGAAAGAGGAAGGAGGTGTTGGGAATACACCAGGTAAATTTGAGGGCAGGGTGGAAGTTGGAGGCAAAGCTGATGAAGTCAACGAGATCGGCATAGGTGCAGGAAGCCGTACCAATTCAGTCGTCAGAGTAGCGTAGATGCACCTCTGTTGATTCTCAGTCACAAGCTCTCTACAATACATATGTAGACATTTACTGGTTTTAGTGACATATCAAGTCTCCTCTATCCCCACATGTAGCACATATAAGATAGCAGTAAAATATAGTCACACCAAAAATGCACTACAGTCCCTGAGTCCGTGAGTGTTGTAGCAGTCTGTAGTCGAACACAATACAGGTTCATCTTCTGCCGAGCACTGACTCCGGCAAAGTTGCTGTGCCAGGCTATCTCCGGCACTTCAGTGATGCGCTCGACTCTGACACCTGCCCCGGGGCAGCGACAACCATCATGGATCGAGGTCTCGTTATCACTACGACTGAGGCCATGCAGCTCCCTGCTATTGGTGAATAAACAAATTAATTGGACTTGCAATATTCCACACCACAACATCCAACAGGGTCTTGCGATCACAAGAGGACACAGATCGATGTCAGGGTGGAGGCTACCCCTGTGGAACATGAGGAGTCACTCCTCCAACCTGCACATGCCTCAATATCAGTAGAGGAGACCATGGACAGATTTATCGGAATGGGAGCGGTTAATGGAATTAAAACATGACTACTGGGAGATTCCCGCTGTCATGGTGGACAGAATAAAGGTCAATGAAAGGGACCCCTATCAATCTCAAGTCTCATCGATGAACAAGTCACACAGTATCCAATGAATAACCCTGACAGGCTTGCAGGTGAAGCACTTCCTGATCTGGAATATAGTGACTGGGGCTCTATATGCCAGTGAAGGAGAAAGTGTAGGGGGAAGTTTAACAGTTGACACAGTTACAGGAATAAGCACCAGGAGGGGGGATCAATGGTGGGGAAAGGGTACGCAATGGAGTGACGGGGGGGCGTGGCAGAGAGAGCGAGAGAGAGAGAGAGCGATCCCTGCGGAAAGGGATCAAGAGTGGGTGAGAAGCTGTGTCTGGAGTTGGAGTCCTTTTGTGAATGGTAGAAACATAGAAACAAAGAAAACCTACAGCATAATATGAGCCGTTCAGCCCACGATGCTGTGCTGAACATGTACTTACTTTGGAAATTACTGAGGGCTACCCATAGCCCTCTATTTTTTTTCTCCATATACCTATCCAAGAGTCTATTGTATCCGCCTCCACCTCTGTTGCCGGCAGCAGATTTAATACACTCACCACTCTCTGCGTAAAAAAAAAACTTACTCCTGACATCTCCTCTGTACCTGTTTCAAACACATTAAAACTGTGCCCTATCATGCTAGCCATCTCAGCCCTCGGAAAAAAAGCCTCTGACTATCCTCACGATCAATGCCTCTCATCGTCCTATATACCTATATCAGGTCACTTCTCTTCCTTCATCGCCCTAAGGAGAAAAGGCTGATCTCCCTCAACCTATTCTCATAAGGCATGCTTTCCAATCCAGGCAACGTCCTTGGAAATCTCCTCTGCTCTCTCTCTATAGTTTCCATATCCTTCCTGTAGAGAGGTGACCAGAACTCAGCACAGTACTTCAAGTGTGGTCCGACCAGGGTCCTATATAGCCGTAACATTACCTCTCAACTCTTAAACTCAATCCCATGGTTGATGAAGGCCAATGCACCAGAGGCCTCAAACTCCACCCCTAAAAGAACATCCCTCAATCTCCACCCTAAAACTCCACCTCTCAAACTCCATGTCCCAATACCCACGCCTCAGGAGACATGTTGGGTGAGGATGCTCTTGGGTGGTAGCTGAGAATCCTGATCCTGTTGTGTTGGGTGTCTGAGAGTGAGGGCTGATGTGTGAGAAACGGAGGAGATGTGGGTGAGGCAGCTTTGATAATAATAGAAGGGAAACCCGCATGTTCAGGTAGAAAAACATTGTTTAATTCTTAGATTAGACCTGGATAATAGTTTTTTTCTCTTTGCAGTTTAACCATTAATTATCTGTTTGTATTTTAAATAGTTCTATATGCACATAACCGTTTAATATGCTATACGTATAACCACTATATGCTAGTGGCTATACGAGATATAATTCTGGAAAGCTCAAGAATTATCTTTGTTCTGCATTACTTGAATAAGTGTTTCCTGATTGGTTATCTTGGTGGTGGAGTACTGAACAATAACTTTTTATTTGATGAACTCTTATCTACAGATGTCATGGAATTTTCCTCATCAATAAGGCCCATTGTTGGTTGGGGTCAACCATGGACGATGTATCCTGACTGTCTATGTCAACAGTAACTTCCTATCTGATGAACTCTTATCTATAAATTTGAATGGAATTTTCATTGTCAGTGAGGCCTGGCCCCTTGTTGGTTGGGGTTGACCATGGACGCTGCATCCTAGCTGTCTATGTGATACACAAGCTCGGGAAGTATGACCTGGAGAGCAGGTTGTTTCCCACGCAGCAGCTCCCCGTCTCCACACAGCAAACTAATCCAAAGGAGCCGCAGAAACTGAGACCTTAATCCTGGGACATCACTACCTATCTACCAGTTATCTAGTACCTCACTTGTCACTAAGGATGATTTCAATATCTCTGTTAGGGCCCCTGCAATTTCTGCACTTCCTCCCAGAGAGTCTGAGCGAACATCTTGTCAGGCTTTGGGGATTTGTCCACTGTAATTTGCCTCAAGATGGCAACCACCTCCTCCTCTGTTATCTGTATATGGTCTATGCCCTCACTGTTGTTTTGCCTCACCTCTATAGACTCCATGTCCATCTCCTGATTAAATACAAATGCAAAAAAAAATCCATTTAAAATTTCTCCCATCTTTTTCAGCTCCACACATAGAGTACAATTCTGATCTTTCAGACGACCAGTTTTTCCCCCTTGCAATCCTTTTGTTCTTCACATATCTGTAGAAGCCCTTAGAACACTCCTTCATCTAGCCCGCTTGAGCAATATCAGGCATCCATCTGAATTTTTCTCTTTAGTGTTCTCATGCATTTCTTCTACTCGATACCTCAATTGTTGCTACCTGCTTGTACCTGCTATGAACCTCCTGTTATTTCCCAACCATGGCCTCAATATTTGCCAAAAAACAATGTTCCCTAAACCTGTTATCCTTGCCTTTTATTCTGACAGGCAGATACAAGATGTGTGCTCTCAAAATTTCACTTTTGAAGGCCTCCAATTTACCACCTTTGCCAGAAACGAGCCTGTCCCAATCCACACTTGCCATATCTGTTCGGCACAGCCAAGAAGGGCCAAAAGGCCTGTTTCTGTGCTGCAGTTTCTATGGTTTCTATAGTTTTTTCTGTTTTTCCTGCTACAAGGGGGGCTTTGGGAGTGGACCCAAATGCAAGATACAGACATTGAAGTACTGGGAGCTGGACAAAGTTTATCAAGACTGCAAGGGAAGTCGGGTAGAAATGAAGCTGGACACGGACACAGGCCATATACTAGACAGGGACACAGGGCCTGGGCTTGGTCTTGGACTAGGAACGAGGGATCTGGATGAGGAACTTGGAAGTAGAAGCCTGGTTTAGGACTCCGGACAATAGACTGGATAGGAACCCGGAACCTGGGTCTTGACTGGGACTCGGAACCTGGCTGTAGGCTAGGGTTCGGGACAAGGCCCTTGGACAGGCTTGGGCTGGATGAGGCCCATGGACTTGGCTTGGGCTGGACGAAGCCCTTGGACTTGGCTTGGTCTGGACGAGGCGCTTGGACTTGGCTTGTTCTGGACGAAGCCCTTGGACTTGGCTTGGGCTGGTGGGGCCTTGGACTTGGCTTGGACTGGACGAGGACTTGAACCTGGCTTGGACTGGACGAGGCTCTTGGAATTGATGTGGAACTCCAGCACAGGACGAGGTAACCGCTGGACTGGACGAGGAAACTCTTGGACTGGACTGGAACACGAAGCCTGGAACTTGGACTTGGTACACGGAACACAAAGTCGGGACCCCTGTTGGGTACTGGACATAGGGCCCGGGCTCTACACAGAGTCAGGACCCCTCCTTGGGTATAGGACATAAGGCCAGGACTATTCTTAGACATGGAGCACTGAACACGAGTACACAAATAGACAGTTTCAAACTCAACGATAGAAAGTTACTTATCTTGGCGCAACAAGGCTCCAGTCTAATGCTGAACTTCCTGGAAAGAATTCTGTAGCTGAGCTTTTGGGTGTGGGTTATGATGGGGACGGAGACAAGGAATGATGAGGTTTCTGACGGGAAATTGGATGGGGTTGGTCCAGCCAAAAGAAGCTGAGTCCTGAAGCTATATAAATAGCCAGCTCGAAACGAGAATCAGGCGCCTCAATCAAGGAGCCCAACGGTACTGGGGAAAACAGGAAAGCCCAGAATAAGGATCGACAGACCGGACCGTGAACCAGAATGCAGACTTCACAGACCGGGCCATGACATTTCTCCACTTTAGAATCTCAGGTTGATGACCAGAGCATCCTTTTCAATAATTGAAACTAATGGCATTATGATCACTGGATGAAAGTCTTCCCCTAAACAAACATCTGTCACCTGTCCTGCATCATTTCCTAACAGAAGATCAAGTATTGCGTACACTCTTGTTGGGATTTCTATGTACTGATTAAGGAAGCATGCCTGAATACATTTGACAAACTCTATCCCATCCATCCTTTTGCAATATGGGAGTCCCAGTCATCATGTGGAAAGTTAAAATGATCCCTAACACAACCTTATTTGTTAGAATAGATTTAGGTTCCTTTCATATCACAGAATATATACAGTATATAATCTGAAATTCCAACTTTTCATAGACATCCACGAAAGAACCCATATAATGAGCGACAGCACAATGAAGCTCCACCCCCTCACCATTTGCAGAAGAAGCAGTGAAAGCAACAGAACCCCACCGTGCAGACAACAGCAAAAAACAATCTGTGATCCCTCTACAAATTTGTTCCTCTAAATCCTGTGAACTGGATTAGCAGTAATATGGTCATACCTTTCCTAATTCTCAATTCCCCCCATCCCATAAAGCCTCACTAGGTGAGTTGTCCAGTCTGTCTGTGCACTGCCGTGACATCTCCCCTGACTGGTACCACGACTCCGCACCATTTAATCCCTCCTACTCTATCATGTTTAAAGTAATGGAACACCGGAATATTGAGCTGCCAGTCTTGGCGCTCCTGCAAGCCAGTCTCACCAATGACAATATCTTAATGCCATGTGTTGACCTATGCTTGACTTGGTTGTCAGAGGTATTTGAGACATACACCATTGGGACCATTTAACAGGTAATGGGAGCTTATCCCCACTTCTTCCTCCGCCTATGATAGCCGTAAGAAACCATTTTCTAATCTCTATGGGTATAAAATAGCTAAACAGTGCCATCTTAATTTTACTTAACCTCAGCTTTTCTTGTCATTGTGTTCAGTTTTCTTCTGTTCTATCAATTCTTAATAAAACATTCGTAAAGCAATAAATTATGTGCCTCTTTCCTGACTTCTGAAAGAACCTTGGATTAGAACATCAGAGTCCAACAGTATCTTGAATATCCTTGAATGGGAAAACTCAACATGAGGACAGATGAGGTGGAAGCAAAGGAACTGATGTGAGAAGGATAGTCAAGATGAAGTTCAAATTTCAGAATACATTTATTATCAAACTATGTGGATGCAACCCCCTCATCGGACCTTGTATAACAACATGGCTCGTTAGCTAACTTTGTTAACAGCCACGTGAATCAGTGGTGAGAAGGGCATCTACCATAAGCAAAATACGTCTAGAGTCAGAATGATTCGGGATTCAACCAAACTGTAACATTGGGATGTTCCAATTAAGTGTATGGGGTCTTTTTTTGTATGTTAAAGTTAAAATGGCTTCTTTGTTATGTTATGCTTGGGAATGCTTCTTTGTAATGTTAAATGCTGAGAAAGTCTCTAGATAGATATTTGCTTGGGTTAATACAGATAGCAGGGTGCTGTTAGACAATGGGTATTCATATTATCGTTTTTCTCGGGTGATAATGCTGTCTCATATGACTGAGAATGGGGGTTTTTGGCGGGGAGTCAGAGGAGAGACGGGGAGGACAGCGGACATGCGAAAGGCTCTGGTCGATCACTCCGGGTGGTCCCAAGCTGTGAGTCGACAAGATCCAGGTGGTCGTCAGGAATTTGTTGAGCTCCAACGGTTGTGCATGAAGAACTTGGACTTTGATAAGTCTGGCGCTTTTTTCCCCCCATTACTTCTTTTTCTGTATTTCTCCTAGACATATACGAGCCAATATAACTGAGCGTTACAAGTGGGGGCTCGCCCGGGATTTGGTTTTTCGGTAAAGCTGTAATAGTCGTCGCGTTAAGTAGTGCAAAGATGGATCGAGATAAGATTGTAAGTTGGTGTGAATTAGAGGATGTACCGGTGAATCATGCCTGTGTGCTAAGTGGGGTGGATTTCCGCATTTCGGCAAATGTACTAGCGCGAAGGTTGAGTTGATGAAAGGTATCGGGCAGGTAGAACTTATAGCTAGAAGGCATGGGAAAGAACTGGAGTCCAGCTGGATGTTGGTTCGGACGAGTGCCGACATCATGAACGACCAGCGACAGTCCACGTGCAGGGGGAGGCGGGGCCATGGGGTTCCATACCCTCCCGGAGGACGAAAGTGAGGAGGTGCCGGAGGAGGAGCTAGATGAGGCCCCAGGGGAGGTGCCAGTCGCCAGGGGTGGAGGGTTGGAATGGGAAGGTTTTGCCAGGCCTTGTTCCCCAGTTAGGGGTGAGACCTCTGAGTTACCTCCCTGGTGAGAAGGGTTGAGGGGCCCCGTCCAAAGCTGAGAATTTTCTCAGGAGCCATGCCCACCCCGGAAGGGGAGGATGACAATGAGGCATGGATTGAGAATACGTCCCAGTTGTTAGAAGCATGGTCAGTTTCGGATGAGGAAGTTACAGAGATTGGTGAAAAGTTTGATGGGCGGGGCGGCCAGTGTAGTCCGCGAGTTGACAGCGGAACGTCTTTCGGCTTCCTTGTCGAAGTGTTTGGATGCTTTGGAGGAAGTGTTTGGACTGTCAATAGATCCCTGGCGACTTTTAGCGGAGTTCAAAAATGGGACAGGGAAGAGGGGAAAAGCTCTCAGAATACATTTTCCGGCTGGAAGGAAAGCTTACAGGGCTGCGGCGCCGAGGGGTAGTGAGGGCAGACGAAGTGGCGAAGTTAAGGATGAGCCAGATACGTAGTGGTTCCCGGGAGGATGACAGGGTGGCTTGGAATATCCGGCAGTCATATAAAAGGAGCCCCCCTCCATCATTCGGGCAGCTGATTAGAGAGGTGCGGGAGGAGGAGAGTGCTTCGGGCCGAACAGGGGGCTCGGACCCCTGGGTACGGTCTTCAGCGGTTCAGGAGGTGGTAGCTGGGGAGAGAATGGAGAAATCCAAGGGGTCCCAGGGTGGGGCGAGGGTCTCCCCGCTTGAGGGATGGACGGGGGGGGGGTACCCCCTTCGGGGGACGTCCCCGGAGGAGAGAGGCGACAAGTTGCAGGTGCTGTAACTATGGGAGGGAGGGGCATTTCCGACGGGAATGTGAGTGGTTGGGGGTGTGCTACATCTGAGTGGAAGCGGGTCACTTGCGGGGGGATTGTGAGAGACTAGATGCTCCGAGGAGGGAGGGCCCTCGGGCCACTAAGAAGGGAGAGGTGTCGGGAAATTTAGGAGAAGCTCAGTGAGGGAACGGACTGGAGTCTCAGGAGGAACACGTTCCCAGAAAGCAGCCATGGAACCCCTGAAAATACAAGCTCTTACTCCGGATGGACTGGTGGGACCCCGTTCCAGCGTATCCCTACGGATAGAGTAATCTTTGCAAAAGCCATCCTTGACACAGGATCGCAGGTTACCTTACTGTACCGGTGGTTCTACAACAAATATCTGTAGCATTTGCCAGTAACCCCTTTCAGTGCACTGGAGATTTGGGGCATAAGTGACGGTGATTACCCGTATGATGGGTACCTGTCAGTGAGACTGGAATTCTCGGAGGGCGATGTGGGAGTTTCGGAACCCCTTGAGACGCTGGTTTTGGTCTGTCCGGACCCGGTAGAAACCGGTGGCGCTGCCCTGCTAGCGGGGACTAACTCCCCTCTGGTGCGACGGCTCTTGGGAGCCTGTAAGAAGAAGGCGGGGGAGAACTTTCTGGAGACCCTCTCGGTACACCCAGTGTACGAAGGAGTGGGTGACCCCCAGGGGCTGGATCCTGAGTGCAAACGAGGGACGGTGTGGTGTACTCAGGCGCTAAGATGATACGGCCAGGGGAGGTGGCATTAGTGATGGGGACCCCCAGATTCCCCAGAGTACCGGCGGGCGAGGCCCTGCTAGAAGACGCCCCCGATGACCTGGAAGGGGAGTCCCGGTTCCCGGCTGGGGCGCTGGTGAGACCTGAAATGCAGAGGCCCTCAGCTGTACAGGCACGGTGGATGGGGGTGATGGTAAGGAACATAACGGAGAGGGAGATCACCTTTAAGCGCAGGATGCCCCTTGCGCACTTGTTCCTGGTTCCCGTGAGACACAATGGAGAAAAACTATTGGAGAACAGGGGGGCTGACGAAGGAGGCCTTTA
Source organism: Mobula birostris (assembly GCF_030028105.1). Classification (NCBI taxonomy): domain Eukaryota; kingdom Metazoa; phylum Chordata; class Chondrichthyes; order Myliobatiformes; family Myliobatidae; genus Mobula; species Mobula birostris. The sequence goes on from NC_092377.1 coordinate 119,845,063, forward strand.
ATTTTAAAGGCTCCCCTGTACCGCCGGAGTATAAGAGCAGGCTGGTGGAGAAGATGCTGAAGCTAGGGGATGTCTTTTCTCAGGGCGAGTTTGATGTACGATGTTCCAAGAGCACTCGGCACACTATTCGGGTGAAAAATGACACCCCGTTTAGAGAGAGGTCGCGGCGGTTGGCCCCAGCAGAGGTGGAAGATGTGTGGCAGTTGAAGGATGCAGGGATTATTGCGGAGTCCCAAAGCCCCTTTGCGTCCCCCATATTGGTGGCAAGGAAGAAAAATGGGAAGGTACGCATGTGTGTGGACTATAGGACCCTGAACCGATGCACTGTTCCCGACCTATATACGGTCCCAAGGGTGGAAGACACATTGGCCTGTCTGCGTGGTGAACAGTGGTTCAGTGTATTGGATTTGCGGAGTGGGTATTACCAGATTCCGATGAGCAAGACCGATAAAGAGAAGACGGCCTTTATCTGCCCCCTGGGATTTTTCCAGTTCGAACGAATGCCCCAAGGCATATCGGGGACCCCAGCCACCTTCCAGCAGCTCATGGAGCGGACAGTGGGGGATATAAACCTGCTAGAGGTACTGGTGTACCTGGACGACCTGATAGTGTTTGGATCTCCGTTGGAGGAACATGAGCAGCGGCTGCTGAAGGTGCTGAGTCGGCTGAAGGAGGGAGGGTTAAAACTTTCCCTGGATAAATGTCAGTTCTGTAAGACGTCGGTCAGCTATGTCGGGCACATAATCTCGCGACTTGGAGTGGCCACTGATCCGGGTAAGATAGCCGCAGTAACCAACCTGGCCGAGACCCCAGAAGGTGAGCGCCTTACGCTCGTTTTGGGGGGTTTTCTGGGTATTACCGGCGATTCGTGAAAGGATATGCGAAAATGAGTCACCCATTAAGCCAGCTGTTGTGTGGTTATCCACCTGTGAGGAAGAGAGACCGAGGGCCGGAGGTAGGAGGATAATTGAACCCGGGGGAGCCTTTTGGATCGAGCTGGGATGCTCAATGTGAAGAGGCGTTCCAATCTCTAAAAAGAGCGCAGACACAGGCACCGGTGGTTAGCGGCCTTGTCTGCGTATGAGTTCAGCCTGAAGTACCGGCCGGGGAGTCGGCACATCGATGCAGATGCTCTATCCCTTCGGGCGCATGACGTGTCGGGCACGGCTGAGGAGTGGAAGAGTGTCCCTGCTCCGGGAGTGAAGGCCATGTGTCAAGTTGGGAGCGAGGGGGAAGCAGGAGCCCCGATGGAGACGCATCGGGCAGTGGATGAATTGGGGTTTGACGATGACGCGCTACCCACTGTTTACTGTAATGTGACTGCTCTGAGGAACAGGCAGCTGCCGGAGTTGAGCCCCCAGGAAGTGGGGCAGCTCAGCGTGATGACCCGAGCATTAGCACTATCTGGTACGTGGTTAGACAGGGTGATATGGCCCAGGTGGAGAAGGCGAAGCATGCCTCCGTTCCCCTACTACTGAAAGAGTGGCCTCGGTTGAAGCTGAAGAACCACGTCTTGTACCCGGTCACGTCGTCCCCGGACTACCCCAGGCGCTGGCAGCTGGTCATGCCTCAGAAGTATCGGAAGACTGTGCTCCAGGCACTACATGATGATTTAGGGCACTTAGGGGTAGAGAAGACCTATGGATTACTCAAGGACTGGTTTTACTGGCCCCGGATGAGGGGGTAGGTGGAAGAATACTATAAGACCTGTAGCCGTTGCGACAGGAGGAAGACCTTGCCTGCGCAGGCGGCGCCGTTGTCCCATTTGCAGAGTGCGGGACCCATGGACCTGGTGTGTATGGATTTCCTGTCTATTGAGCCAGACACCAGCAACACCGCCAATGTCCTGGTCCTCACGGATTACTACACTAGATATGCGCAGGCTTTTCCTACTAAGGGCCAGAAAGCGACTACAGTGGCGAAGGTGTTATGGGAGAAGTACTTTGTCTATTATGGCCTTCCCCGGCGGATCCATAGTGATCAGGGACGGGACTTCGAGAGCAGGTTTATCCATGAATTACCGGGTATGCTTGGGGTTGAGAAATCCAGAACCACCCCCGATCACCCGCAGGGTGATCCTCAGCCCGAGAGGTTTAACCGGACCTTGCTGGACATGCTCGGCACTTTGGAGATCAGACAGAAAAATAAGTGGAGTTAGCACATCGGTCATTTTGTTCACTGTTACAATTGTACTCGCAATGACGGGAAGCGACGTTGCCCATTGATCTGTGTTTTGGGACTGAAGCGGGTGAAATACCTTCGAAGCCATATCTGAAGTACGTGTCCGATATGAGGAGAGAGTTGAGAAGGGCGTACGAGTTGGCTGAGGCGGCGGCCACCAAGCAGAATCAGCGGAATAAGAAGAGGTATGATCAGAAAGTAAAGTTCGTCCGGCTATTGCCGGGAGATGGAGTCCTTATCCGGAATTTAGGACTACCTGGTAAACACAAGTTGGCGGATTGTTGGGCAGCAACCCCCTATGTGGTGGAGAGTCAGATGCCGAATCTCCCTGTTTACCGGGTGAGACCCGAAAATGGGAAGGGGCCCGTCAAGGTATTCCATCGGAACCACCTGTTGCCTTTGGGTCGCGAGGTGAAGGTAGACCCAGAGCCCGAATGGGAGTTTACGGCTAGTACGAGGACTCTGCGAGGGAAGAGCCCGCTGCGAAAGAGACGGGGCCGGTCCCCACCTCGAAAAGGGATACGTCATCGGAAGACGATGATTCGGACATGTGGTACCTATTTCCATTCGCTGATTCCCCGGTGCCGGGAGAAGAGGCTCCTGGCCCTTCCCTCACTGAGTTAGGGGAGAGGAGGGAGGGTGTTGCAGAGCCTCCTGTAATACAGCCGGGATTGGGGGAGGAGAGGGTGGAGCCAGAACCTGAGGCAGAGGTCTCGCAGGTGCCGAGGGGTCCCCGTTAGGGTGAGGGTCCGACAGGTTGGCCTGGGGTGTCACCTGGGGTGTCCGAACCGGAAGAGTCAGCAGAGGAAGTACAGAGATCTCAGAGGAGTAGGCACCCCGCGGAGAGGTTGACTTATACAACGCCGGGAGAACAGGGTGTGATCTCTACTGCCCTGGGAAGTTATGGCACTGCTTTATGCACCTGGGTTGGGTTTTGTGTCTTACAAGGAGCACTGGTGAACCCTGTTAACGTCATGAGGGCATGACTTTTATTTGGTGGTGGGTGGGGGAGAGTGTACGGGGTCTTTTTTTTTGTATGTTAAAGTTAAAATGGCTTTTTTATGTTATACTCGGGAATGCTTCTTTGTTATGTTAAATGCTGAGGAAGTCTCTAGCTAGACATTTGCTTGGGTTAATACAGATAGCAGGGTGCTATTAGCCAATGGGTATTCATGTTATCTTTTTTTCGGGTGATAATGCTGTCTCATATGACTGTGGACGGGGTTTTTGGCGGGGAGTCGGAGGAGAGACGGAGAGGACGGCGGATGTGCGAAAGGCTCCGGTCGATCACTCCGGGTGGTCCCGAGCCGTGAGTCGACATGATCCGGGTGGTCGCCAGGAATTTATTGAGCTCCAACGGTTGTGCACGAAGAACTTGGACATTAATAAGTCTGGCGCTTTTTCCCCCATTATTTCCTTTTCTGTATCGAATCTATATTAATTTCATAGACTTAGTAATATCTATAAAGTGTGCTTGGTAAAACGTACTGTGTGTGCTGGCTGATGATGTTTGGGATTGATTCGGGTGGCAGGGGTGCAGCAACCGACCCAGTGGGAAGCGTTGAGGCAGGTGCTGGGTGGGATTTCCCCTGGACATATATGAGCCAATATAACTGAGCATTAAATAAGGATGTTGTTTGCTGTAGAAAAACTACCCATACACAATTATCGGTCGCCAATGAATGACAGATCGTACACTAGTATAAAATTACAAAGAAAGTAAATTTACCAGTTTCCAACTATATCGAACAGTTAACACAAAAAGGGGGAAAAGGGGCCTATTACAGTTAAACCAGACAAAATGTGCACATCAGCATTGGAGCTGGTTTCTGTAGTAACTGTGTGTATCACTTTACTTATGGCGCTGAGTTCCCATCGCCCACCACAAGTGGAATTTCCCTTCTTGGAATCCTTTGACTCATAAAACAGCCCTTGCATTAGGTGGAATCCTCCAGGTGTCTTCCCTGATGCTCTTCTCTGCACACCTCCTACCAAAGGACTCCAAACTAGACTAACTGTCCTTCAGAAATCTCATCCCGCCCAGCTGTCTTGCCTCCCAAGGGCAGAAAGTTACCACATATGCCAAGACAATCCTGATGGTCTGACATAAGATTCGTTAGTTGGACAACATAGCTCCTTATCTTTAGCCAAAGCCAGAATACTCTTACTAGCAGCACACATTGCTTTTGTAGAAAACTAATGAAATAAAATACCTCACAGTATAGCAGTGAAACCCTAACCAGGGCCTTACGTATATTATTTACAACTTTGAGAGTTATCAGCCTGCAGGCAGCCACAAAACAAAGAAACACCCTGGAACCCATTTGAAGAGAAACCTCACAGAACAAGACCATCAAACACGGTGTCTGAAAAAAGGGAAGGGAGGTGTTGCAGATGGGCCAAGTTATTTTCAGGACAGGGTGGAAGCTGGAGGCAAGGTTTCTGAAATTGATGAGATCAGCATGGGTGAGGGAAGCTACATCAATGCAGTCAACAATGTCGTGGAGAAAAAGTCTGGGCATGTTACTGGCGTGAACTTGGACTGTGGAATCTTCCATGCCATCAATGAAGTTAAAGTCGTGTCCCGAAAACACATTTGGTTTACTCCTCCCCCTGTCCACCTCCTTATTCTGGATCTGCCCTCTTCCTTCCCATTCCTGATGATGGGTCTTTCCCAGAACCCGACTGATTAAATCCATTGATGATGCTGCCTCATCTGATGAGTTTGGCCAGCATTTTGTCTATGTTCCCCTCTCCCCACTCCCCCACTCGCCATGTTGGCTGATCATCAGCAGATGGGTTGTTCAGGGTAATTTTCATCACTTTCAGAGGGTAGTACACATCACAGGAGTCACATCACTATCACTCTTTTATTGACCATCAGTGGGGCAGACAGAGGGTCTGAGCAGGCAACACAAGACATTTTCAGTGCAATAACTGTGATCAAACACCATTGGTTCAGGATGAGGGTCTCCAGTTTGTTTCTGGAGTCAGAGCTTCTCAGAATCAGATGAGTTGTATTCAGTGATGTGTTCAGAGCAGGTCAGGGCAGACGAGGGTAGCAGCAGGTTTTCAGGCTGGGTCCAGGCAGCAGATTCCCCAGACGGTGGGTGTGTCAGGTGATCACTGGCCTCCTCCTGCAGGACTTCCTGCAACAGGAAATACAGACGATCTCTATCAGTTGTACACTAACTGACATTCCTCCCTGCAGGAGTGGGAGCACAGTGCAGGAACACTGCACCGTGTGAAAAGACAGAGATGATACACACTTCCCCACTCCAAGCCTGCCCACTGGACCAGCTGTGCTCAGTGACACCGACACCGACGGAGATTAATAACGTCACACAGAAGTCAGCAGAACCCTCGGATCCTGACCAGTGGGACAGAATGGAAAGTGGAGGGATATGTCGACTTTGTAAAGAGCATTGTTCAGGCAATCCTTGAGAGACTACACATGGTTCTGGTCACCGTGGTGAATTAAAGGTTCACACTAAATAGTCACAGATCAGAATCACAGCACTGGCTGGGAAAGGGAAGTCTCAGGGTTGTCCTGTGGGACAGAAGGTTACAGACATGTTTGATGGGGAGAAGATACCTCCACTTGTGTCTGGAACTGGACACAGGGTCATTAATACAGGGTATTCACTGAGAGATCAGAGAGAACTCAGGGGAAACTTCTCCCACAGAGAGAGAGAGAGAGAAGGTGGAACTAACCTCAACCCCACTGGGAATGGCTCGATAATCAGATTATGGAGGAATTAGAAGCATAGTGAGGGGTGTGATGGACAGGGGTGGGAGAAAGCTGGTGTTGCACAGAAACACCACCATTAACCAGTGAGGATAATTGTTCCGATTCCCTGCTCTAAACACCATTGAACCCTGCCCAGTGCAGAATGTGGGACTGAGTCACTGAAGATACAGGTAGATGAGCAGCAGTGGCCAACAACTGGAGAACATCTGGACTCTCCTGCCCTGGGAAAAGGCTGTGGCCACCTTTACCCTCTTGTGATTTTATATACGACTGTATATATCTTCCATTATATACCATTAAGTTCCAAGGAATCTTTGCCTGTTCAACCTCTTGCTATTAACTTTCAGGCTTGGCAATATTCTTGTAAAGCTTCACTGCATTCTTTCCAGTCTGAGCAAACCTTTTCTATAATAAAGTGACCTAAGCTCCACACAGTACTTCTAATGCAGCCTTACCATTGACAGAGAGAAATTCAGCATCACGTGCCCAATCCCCATACTCAGCGCACTGACTGATGCAGGCCAGCATGCTAAAAGCCCCTTTCAACACCATCTCTATCTGTGATGCTCCTTTCAATGAACTGTGTACTCATACTCTGTCCAATTACACTCCCAACATGTTCCTGCAGCTCAGGACATAAACAGACTTTCTTAGCTTCTGAAGTGAGCTATTTCTCCTTAGTTATTATTTTAATCTTAAGATAGTGACAGATCAGATTAAAGATTTGTTTTTGTGTTACATCTACATTGAATCACTGAAACATTCAGTGAAATGCTCGTGTGTCTTGATGAACAACACAGTACAAGGATGAGCTGGAGGCAGCCGTAAGTGTCACCCTGCTTTCAGTGCCAACGTAGCAAGCTCACAAGTTACTAACACTAAGCTTTAGCACTGTGGCAGGAATCTAGAATGCCCAATGGAAACCCACTGCAGTCGCAGGGAGAGAGTACAGACTTCTTAAAGACAACAGAAGGCATTAAACACACATGGCTGCCCCTGTAAAGTTTATGCTAAACACTATAGAACTTCTTGGGTTTTATCTTAATCTTATCGGCCAAATCCATCTCACACTCTCACTCTTTGCCTCCTGATTTTACCTTGTCCTTCCATATTTTCCTTGACCAAACTTGAATATCTCTCATCTTGTCAGGTTTACCCTCCTCTTCATAGAGCACAGAATATTACAGTGCAGCACAGTACAGGCCCTTTGGCCCACAATGTTGTGCCAACCATCAAACACTGCCTCCCATATAACCCCCCACATTAAATTCCTCCATATACCTGTCTAGAAGTCTCCTAAATTTCACTAGTGTATCTGCCTCCACCACTGACTCAGGCAGTGCATTCTACGCACCAACCACTCTCTGAGTAAAAAACTTTCCTCTAATATCCCCCTAGAACTTTACCTTAAAGCCATGTCCTCTTGTATTGAGCAGTGGCGCCCTGGGGAAGAGGCGCTGGCTATCCACTCTATCTATTCCTCTTAATATCTTGTATACCCCTATCATGCCTCCTCTCATCCTTCTTCTCTCCAGAGAGTAAAGCCCTAGCTCCCTTAATCTCTGATCACAACCCATACTCTCTAAACCAGGCAGCATCCTGGTAATTCTACTCTGTACCCTTTCCAATGCTTCCACATCCTTCCAAGAGTGAGGCGACCAGAACTGGACACAGTACTCTAAATGTGGCCTAATCAGAGTTTTATAGAGCTGCATCGTTACAGTGCGACTCTTAAACTCTATCCCTCGAATCATGAAAGCTAACACCCCATAAGCTTTCTTAACTACCCTATCTACCTGTGAGACAACTTTCAGGGATCTGTAGGCATGTATGCCCAGATCCGTCTGCTCATCCACACTACCAAGTATCCTGCCATTTACTTTGTACTTTGCCTTGGGGTTTGTCTGTCCAAAGAGTACCACCTCACACTTCTCCAGGTTGAACTCCATCTGCTACTTCTCAGCCCACTTCTGCATCCTATCAATGTCTCTCTGCAATCTTTGAAAATCCCCTACACTATCCACAACACCACCAAACTTTGCGTTGTCTGCAAACTTGCCAACCCACCCTTCCACCCCCACATCCAGGTCGTTAATAAAAATCACGAAAAGTAGAGTCCCAGAACTGGTCCTTGTGGGACACCAGTAGTCACAACCCTCCAATCCGAATGTACCCCCTCCACCATGACCCTTTGCTTTCTGCAGGCAAGCCAATTCTGAATCCACCTGGCCAAACTTCCCTGGATCCCATTCCTTCTGACTTTATGAATAAGCCTACCATGTGGATGCTTGTCAAATGCCTTACTAAAATCCATGTAGGTCACATCTACTGCGCTACCCTCATCTATACGTCTGGTCACCTCCTCAAATAATTCCATCAGGCTTTTTAGAGATGATCTGCCCTTCACAAAGACATGCTGACTGTCCCTGATCAGACCATGATTCTCTAAATGCCTATAGATCCTATCTCTAAGAATCTTTTCCAACAGCTTTCCCACCACAGACGTAAGGCTCAGTGGTTGATAATTACCTGGACTATCCCTACTATCTTTTTTGAACAAGAGGACGACATTCGCCTCCCTCCAATCCTCCGGTACCATTCCCGTGGACAACGAGGACATAAAGATCCTAGCCAGAGATTCAGCAATCTCTTCCTTCGACTCTTGGAGCAGCCTGGGGAATATTCTGTCAGGCCCCGGGGACTTATCCATCCTAATGTATTTTGCACCTCCTCTCCCTTAATATCAATATGCTCCAGAGCATCAACCTCACTCATATTGTCCTCACCATCATCAAGTTCCCTCTCATTGGTGAATACTGAAGTGAAGTGTTCATTGGGGACCACGCTCACTTCCACAGCCTCCAGGCACATCTTCCCACCTTTATCTCTAATCGGTCCTACCTTCACTCCTGTCATCCTTTTGTTCTTCACATAATTGAAGAATACCTCGGGGTTTTCCTTTACCCTACTCACCAAAGCCTTCTCATGCCCCCTTCTTTCTCTCCTCAGCCCCTTCTTCAGCTCCTTTCTTGCTACCCTATATTCCTCAATAGACCCATCTGATCCTTGCTTCCTAAACCTCATGTATGCTGCCTTCTTCCACCTGACTAGATTTTCCACCTCACTTGTCACCCATGGTTCCTTCACCCTTCCATTCTTTATCTTCCTCACCGGGACAAGTTTATCCCTAATATCCTGCAAGAGATCTCTAAACATTGACCACATGTCCATAGTACATTTCCCTGCAAAAACATCATCCCAATTCACACCCGCAAGTTCTAGCCTTATAGCCTCATAATTTGTCCTTCCCCAATTAAAAATTTTCCTGTCCTCTCTGATTCTATCCTTTTCCATGATAATGCTAAAGGCCAGGGAGCGGTGGTCACTGTCCCCCAGATACTCACCCACTGAGAGGTCTGTGACCTGACCCGTTTCATTACCTAGTACTATATCTAGTATGTCATTCCCCCTAGTTGGCCGGTCAACATACTGTGACAGGAATCCGTCCTGGACACGCTTAACAAACTCTGCCCCATCTAAAGCCTTGGAAATAATCAGGAGCCAATCAATATTAGGGTATTTAAAGTCACCCATGATAACAACCCTGTAATTTTTGCAACTTTCTAAAATCTGCTCCTTGGTATAACTGCTGCTACCAGGGGGCCTATAGATTGCCCCCAACAGAGTAACTGCTCCCTTCCTGTTCCTGACTTCCATACCGACGCAAAAAAGGATCCTGCTACGCTACCCACCATTTCTGTAGCTGTAATACTATCCCTGATCAGTAATGCCACCCCACCTCCCACTTTCTCTCCTCTCTATCCCTTTTAGAACACTGAAATCCAGGAACATTGAGAATCCATTCCTGCCCTGGTGCCAGCCAAGCTTCTGTAATGGTCACTACATCATAATTCCATGTACATATGCAAGCTCTCAGTTCATCACCTTTGTTCCTGATTCTTCTTGCACTGAAGTATACGCGCTTTAGCCCTTCGACCTTACTACCTTTACACCCTTTATTCTGCTTCTCTTTCCTCAAAGCCTCTCTATATGTTAGATCTGGCTTTACTCCATGCACTTCTTCCACTGCTCTATCACTTTGGGTCCCATCCCCCTTGCAAATTAGTTTAAACCCTCCCGAACCATGCTAGCAAACCTACCTGCAAGGATATTGCTCACCCTCAAGTTCAGGTGCAACCCATCCAATCTGTACAGGTCCCACCTTCCCCAGAAGAGATCCCAATGATCCAAAAATCTCAAACACTGCCCCCTGCACCAACTCCTTAGCCATGCATTCAACTGCCATCTCCTCCAGTTCTTACCATCAGTATCATTTAGCACTGGCAGCAGACCTGAGAACGCCACCCTTGAGGTCCTGTTCTTCAGCCTTCTGCCTAGTTCCCGAAACTCACACTTCAGGACCTTATCCCTCTTCCTGCCTACGTCGTTGGTACCAAAATGTATCACGTCTTCTGGTTGCTTTCCTTCTCATACCAGGATGTTGTGCAACCAGTCAGATACCCCCGACGCTGGCACCCGGGAGGCAACACACCATGTGGGTGTCCGTCTCACGTCCACAAAATCTCCTGTCTGCTCCCCTGACTATAGAGTCTCCAATGATGGCAGCTCTCCTCTTCTCCGTCCCACCCTTCTGCACCACAGGGTCAGACTCAGTGCCGGCGGCGCTGCCACCGTGGCTAACCCCTGGTCGGTCCTCCCCGCCATCAGTATCCAGGACGGTAAACTTCTTATTCAGGGGAATGGCTACAGGGGTGCTCTGCACTTACTGTCTATTCACCTTCGTCTTCCCCCTCTGACTGTCACCCAATGACCTGATTCCTGCAGTCTAGGTGTGACTACCTCCCTGTAGCTCTCATCTGTGACTGCCTCATTCTCCCTTATGAGTGGAAGGTCATCCAGCTGCTGCTCCAGATTCCTCACACGGTCTTCCAGATCACCCAGCCGCATGCACTTCCAAGAATCCAATTGTTCACTCACCACCAAAGTCTCGCTCTGCCCTCCTGAAAAGCACACACATCATTCCGAAGCACGTAAACTGGGAATTGTTGCTAAATTGACTTCAGCACCCAAGGAAGTTTTGTACTGTGAAACTCCATCCCTCACTCTCCCCTGCAACAGCCACTGACTGACCAGCTACAGTTCCATCATTTTCCCAGCCAAGACACACATTGGACATGACCCTCACATTCCAGGTGGGAAGGTTACATTGAAATATGAGGCATGACAGGGAGAGGCAGGTTTTCCCTTCGGGAAACAAACATCTTCTGGATCTGGTTCTATCACTGAGGTTGTCTGATGGCCAACATTTCATTTGGGCACCGATAGTCAGCTGAAGTTCATTTGAGAATATCACTGATTCCTTCAGAACCTTCTCATGGACGTCTCCTCGATTGTAACATTGCATTGTAAAATACAGAACCTGTGTTCGCTCAGCCTGTCCCACACCAGGCACAGTTCACTAAGGGTGATTCTCCATAACGGAAAGGAAGGGAGGTGATTTAATGTTCCTCTGAGCTCAGAGATGGACACCCTACCAAAGAGAAGGTTGTGAAAGCAAAAAGTTAGCTGTGGTTCGCAGTGGCAGGGAGCGGTTAGGAGTCAAAGAGATGGGCAGGAGTGTATGGGTTGCGGGGGTGGGGGCGGGGCGGTTTCTTAAGGGTTTAAAGGCTGTAGGGGTCAGAGGTGAAACTGATAAAGCTACAGATGAGGCATGGACCTCGCAGAAGAGGGTTAGAACTTCAGTTCAACTCACATTCCACAGAATCCCCTCCCTGGAAGCAATTGGGATTCTAATTATGAGGCCACACCCAAGGACATAGGTTAAGTCATTCGGAGACAGAGGAATGTACATAATGCAGGCCATTCAGCCGAGCACTTGATACAGCAGGATTTAGGACATTCATTCCAATGTGTCTGTAATGATCTCTCTGCCCAGCTGGATAATCCCAATTTCTGTGGTCAACTTTATCCATTCTAACCCTGCCTTTCCATACAGTGTCCCTTCAATGATACCATTATACTTGCTGCTCCCACTTTCTCTGGGAGCTCGGTCTAGAAACTCACCACCCCATGGGTGAAAGAATTGCCCCTCATGTCCTATTTAGATCCTTCCTCTTCACCCTAAACATATGCCCCAAGCTTTGGGCTCTCCTGAACTGTGGAAAGACATCCACCTCATCCTTGCCACACCATGATTTTATATATTTCTACATTATCATCACTTCCTACATTACAAGAAATAATCACCTAGAGTGGAAAACTCAGCAGTGGTAACAGCCTTGCAATTCTCTGCCCAATTTGCGGTTTCACTACATCTTTCATATCAAAGGGTGACCAAAACTCTACACCATGTTCCAATTGCAGCCTCGCCAATAACTTATTCAAGGGCAACCCAATGCTCTAGTTCTGTATTTAATGCCCAACTGATGAATGTCAATGTGCTAAAGCTTCTTTTCTCTCAACATGTTTCTGCGGCTCAAGACATAAGCAGACCTTCTAGCTTCGAAAGTGAGCTAATTCTCCTTGGGATCCATTTTAATCTTAAAATAATGAAAGATCAGATTAAAGATTTGTTTTATGTGTTACATCTGCATTGAATCATTGAAACATTCAGTGAAATACTTGTTTACCTCAATGAACAACACAGTACCAGTATGAGCTGGGGGTAGCCCTGCCTCCAGTGCCAAATTAGCATGCTCACTAACTACTAACACTATGTCATGTCCGGATCAGGGTCTCTTTAAATTTACTTTGTTTATGTTACGATCCGGACCGTTTACTCCCTGTTCCCCTTTGGTTCCCTGTTTTCCCGTGTCCCTCGGCCTTGGTGATTGGAGGCAATTTACTCTTGGCTGAACCGGTAGTTTATAGTCTCCGGTTTTCAGCTGTTCGGCGCAGGAGCGTCAGCAAAGTCACCAAAGTCACGGCGTGCCAATGTCATCTGGCCGGAGCAAGCCTTGTCTCAGCCCGAAGCGAGTGCTGGTAATTCACCTTTCCTCACCGGAGCAACCTTGTCAAGTTACTTCGCGAAAGTGAGCCTGCAAAGTTTCCACCGAGGTGGGTCAGTCAGTTAACCCGCTGGAGGGAATCAAGAACCGCTATTTACTGTTCCCGGGCCGAGTCGAGAGCTCGCCACTACTCGGAGGCTCCAAGTCAAATCCCGGTCCTGGCGGCATCTAAGTTCCGAGTCGAGTCCCGGCCCTGGTGGTCCTACCCCGCTGTCTCAATCCCTTCTCTGCCCCTCTCGCCTCTAGTCCTCGTCTGCAGCCCTTGACTGCATCTCGGTCTAGTTCTATCGCCGGAGCTAGACAGGTACTGTCTGGTGTTCATTCATGTTGGTCGTGTCTTGTCTTCGCCTCCGTGGGGTAAGTCAGGCCATCTTGCCGTTGCCCTGAGGGGGGTCATGTCTTGTCGTGTCTTGTCCTCGCCTCCGTGGGGTAAGTCAGGCCGTCTTGCCGTTGCCCCACGAGGGGTCATGAGTCATGAGTCCCGGCCCTATGTCCTGTACCCAAGGAGGAGTCCTGGCTATCTGTTCTGTGTGCGAGTCCCGGCCCTATGTCCTGTACCCAAGGAGGGGTCCCGACTCTGTGTTCTGTGTATGTGTCCATGGTTCCCTGCTCTCCGGAGACAGAAGCTTTGTTTTTTCCATGTTCCTCCTCTCCCTAGCACATGTCATGTGCATGCCTGGTTCTGGGGTCCGTGCCTGGGGCATGACCCAGGTACTGGGTCCTTGCCCTGTCTCTGGATCAGAGTCCATACCGTAGCCTCTTCAGGTCGCCGCTAGTTCTGGGGTCCAAGTCTGAGTCCTAGCCCAGACCCCTAGTCCCAGCCTAGTTGTAGTCCTGAGTCCTTGTCCAGTGCGCTATTCCTGCTTCTGCTTTGCTCTCCTGGTATCAAACAATAAACTCAATTTAATTACCCTCACAAGATGTGTCTTTCATTTGGGTCCACCCTTGCTCCCAATGCCCCACCATTGTGACACACTAAGGTTTTTGCACTGTGGTGGGAAACAGGAATACCCAGTGGAAACCTACTGCAGTCACGGGGAGATAGTACAAACTCTTTAATGACAGTAGAGGGAATTGAACACACATGACTGCCGCTGTAAAGTTCAGCTAACCACGACAGAACTTCTTGGGTTTTACCTTAACTTTATCTGCCAAATACATCTCACACTCTCTCTCTTTGCCCTCCTGATAGTATTCCTAGTCAGGTCCAAAATAGGGATTTATCCACCAATACACTGGAAGGTTGCAAATATCACCCTTTCTGGATGAGCAGTCTCCAAAACAACTGTACTTAATTCCCTTGAGTAATCATTATTATCTCCTCAGTGAAAAAAGGGAAATATTCATTAATAATCTCACCCATGTCCTGCAGGTCAAGATATAGGTAGTCCTACCAATGTTTAAAGGGATCTACTCACTTAGTAACCACATTTTACTCATAATATGCTGCAAAATCGCTTGGGATATTCCTTTACCCTTTCTGCCCGATCCATCTCACACCCTCTCTTTGCCCTCATGATTTTGCTCTTGATTGTTTTCTTAGTCATTTGGCATTAAAGGATTCTCTGACACATGACCTAATTGAACTATGTCCTTCCATATATTTCTTGACAACGCTTGTATATCTCTCATATTTTTGTATCCACAGAACTGTCTCTCCAGGATTTCATGCAATGTTTCCTACTAGACCAACCTACCATTGTAGGTTCTGCTAAATGGATGACATTCTAAGGCCAAACCTCATCTATAATTTTGGTCAGTCTGCAAACAGCTCTAAAGAGGTTCAACTGCACAACTTTCCACTCACAACACCATGCAAACTCCTCCTAATCAGTCTCTGTATACCCAAATACTGGGACATCCTTTCCCTCCGATTGCCCACCACTAACTTCCACACAATTGTCGTCAGATTCACCACTCTGTCATTCCTTGGCTTATCCCTTCTATCGTTCTCAAACAACGGAACAACATCCCCCTCATTCCATTCTTCAGTGGCATCGTTTCCCAGTGACAAATGATGAAGCAAATATCTCCATAAGGGCCTCCGCTGTTTCCTCTCTAGCCTCCCACGAGTCCCAGGAAGCACTTAGTAAGCCCCAGGGGATTTATCCACTAGAAATCACTGTAAGACTACAAATACTTTCTCCCTGGGAATATGTATGTTCCCCAATCTGTCTTCACCTTTTTCTGTCATCTCTTGAGCAATTGTGATTTTCAGTAAATCAGTTCAGCAATCATTGAGGAGAAATATTTCTTATAATTTCAACCTATCTGCCTCCTCAAGTTACAGACAGCCTGCTGATCCCCAACAGGAACTCCTCTCTGACTAACCATCCTTTTAATCGTTACTGAGCTAAAGGACCTCCGAGAATTTTTCTTAATCTTAGCTGTCAGATCCATCTCATACCCTCACTTTGCCCTCCAGATTTACCTCAAGTGCATTCTTCATATTTTCATAGTCATCATGAGGTTAAATTGTTCCCAAATTAAAAACAATGTACAATGTACCAAATGATGGAGGAACTCAGCTGGCCGGGCAGCATCAATGGAAAAGAGTAAAGCCAATGCTTCGGACTGAGACCCTTCTTCGGAACTCCTGTTTGTGAACACAATGCATGCTTGCTTCTCCTCTTGACTGGAACTTCAATCTCTGTCATCAGCCAGGGCTCCTAGACCATCCCGGCTGTGTACACAAGAGGAACTTAATACATCTACACCCTTGATATGTCATGAGTCGTGCCCCAATCCTTGCTTCTCACCGTTACACTGAAGCTTCTCTGAGCTCTTTTTGTCCTTCTCTTGTGTGCCAGTTGAAGATGTCAAATGATCTGGTTGCTCAGTGCACAATGAGGGAGTCTCACTGCCCTCTGGATCCTCGCTCGACCCTAGGGCACGATACACACATCAATCAGTAACCTGTAACCTGGGAGTTGGTGTTGGGGTTACCTTAGAACCGATGGGGATTTACAGCTGACCCTTCCTCCCTCCCACGCCCCCATCCTGGTGTGTCACCGACTGACTGGGATACAGTTCTGACAGTTTCCCATCATGCCCACCCTAGACACATCTGCCATAGGGCATGTAATTGGAGACCGATGGAGGTGTAGAATGAGGATATTCAGCTAATCGTTTAGTACACCAGTAAAGAGGTTATTTGCCCAATGAGTCTGCGGTGACTAATATGCCCAGCTAGGTAAACCCAATTTCTTGCAGTCAACCTTTTCCGTTCTAACCATACCTTTCCATGCATCTATCCCTCAATACCAATGTACCTGCTGCACCCACTTTCTCTGGCAGCTCGGTCTATATACTCACCACCGTATGGGTGAAATAATTGCCCCTCAGGTCCTATTTAGACCTTTCCACTTCACCCTAAGCAAATGCCCCAAGTTTTGGACTCTCCTGATGTGTGGGAAAGACAGTTAGCATCCAACTTGTCCTTGCCACGCCATGATTTTATATGTTTCTATATCATCACCACCTCCTGCATTACAAGGAATAATGACCGAGACTGGAAAAACCCTCCCTATTACTCAGCACTGGTAACAGTCTTGCAATTCTCTGACCAATTTCCAATTTAACCACACCTTTCCTATAAAAGTTTGTCCAAAACTCTACACTATGTTCGAATTGCAGCCTCACCAATGACATATTCAATGGCAACATAATGCTCTAGTTCCGTACTCAATGCCCAACTAATGAATGTCAGCATGCTAAATGTTATTTTCTCCCAACATGTTCCTGCGGCTCAGGACATAAGCAGACCTTCTGAGTTTCTAAAGTGAGCTATTTCTCCTTAGTTATCATTTTAATCTTAAAATAGTGACAGGCCAGATTAAAGATCTGTTTATTTATTACATCTACACTGAGTCATTGAAACATTCAGTGAAATGCTCGTTTTCCTCACACGGATGAGCTGGGGGCAGCCCGTACGTGTCACTATAATTCCACTGCCAACATAGCATGCCATCAGCTTACGGACACTAATCTTTGCAAAAAGCAGAAACTGGAATACTCAGTGGAAACCTACTGCAGACACGGGGAGAAAGCACAAACTCCTTAAGGGCAGTGGTGGGAGTTGAACACACATGGCTGCTACTGTAAAGTTTATGCTAATCACTACAGAACTTCTTGAGATTTTCCTTAGCCTTATCTTCTAGATCCATCTCACACCCTCTCTCTTTGCCCTCCTGATCTCCCTCTTGATAGTATTCTTAGTCATTAGATGTGAAGGGATTGACTGGGAAATAACCTAATTGCACCTTGTCCTTCCATAGTTTTCTTGACCAAAGCTTGAATATCTCTTGTCTTGACAGGTTTACCCTGCACTTCGACAGGAACATACTGCCTCTGCAGAGTTGCTATTTCTCAGCTCCTACCTCAAACGCATGTTTACAAGCCTACATTCTCACCATTACTCTTCTCTGAATTCCTGCTTCTCTTCCTTTGGTTGCATCCTGAAGAAATCGAACAATCCAATTTTTCAATCTCCATCGAAGTCTCGTCGCCCGGCAGATTGCCGCCCTGCCCTACTGGAAAGCAGACACATCAGTCAGAAGCCTGTAAGCTCGGAATTGTTGCTAAATCGACCTCCGGACCCAAAGACTTTTCGTACCATGGACCTACCTCCCTCACTCCCTCCCGCAGCAGTCACTGCCGGACCGACTACAGTTGGTTCCATCATTTTCCCACCTAAGACCCACATTAATCACATCCCTCACATTCCATATAGGAAGGTTACAGTAAAACGTGAGGCATGACAGGGAGAGACAGGTTTTACCCACCGGAGGAGGAATGTTCTCTGGATCTGGTTCTGTCACTGAGACTCTGTCTGATGGCCCGAATCGTATTTGGACACTGGCAGTCAGCTTTCGTCCTTTTGAGAATATCGCTGGTTTCTCTCCAAAGTACTCGATGAACTGCAGTTCCTTCGTGGAATAATCTTGCATCGGTCCTTATCTTCCCCTCTCCCACATCTAGGGATTTCTGCAACAGAATCACGGCACAAATGTCTTCCTTCCGCACTCTTCTGCCTCCTGCAACACAGAGTAACAGGGTGTCTGGGTGCTGCTATGGTATGGGTGTGTGTCCCACCCACTGGGTACATCAGCCCTGAGCTCAGCACCTTCCACCTGGGGCTGTGCCCACCTTCCTGTCCCTGTGTGTGTCCACTTGATGCTGACTATGTACAAGACAGCCCTCCCATCCCACTATTGGCATTCATCTCCCCACAGGAGGTACAGCACTAACAGTAGCATCATTTTTCCACTGGGACTTCCATTGCAGGAATGCCCTCCCCACTCAGGGGCACAGAAAGTTCCAAACACCTTACACACAGAGGAAGGGAACCGACCCGTGTCCTGGACAATGTTACACCAGGATCCACAGTCCATTACCTCACAGCTGTTTGTGGGAGCTTGCTCTGCACCATTATACATCCCCATCACAATGATAACTACTGTGAGCTTAAGTGGCAGGGCAGCACAGGACATGGCAAGGATAAGGAAGGTGCTACATCAATGCAGAGCCACTCTCCTACTGTGAACCAAATCTTAGGATGACACAAATTCATAATTATTGTACCTCAGAGGAAGGGAAGAGCCAGCAGTCAGCAGAAGTCTCCAATGGGAAGGGGATACCACGGAAGCGAACTGACTTCATGACATTCACCTGTGGAGAGGACAAGGGTATCTACCTGTGATCCACTGCAGGGCATTTCGAAAACCCTCAATTTCACGAGACACATTGTAGACAAACAGGACACAGGGAATCCTTGGCCCTTCACACTCGTTGATATTCAGCTCCTTCACAATCTCTTTATGGATGGCTCCTCGACCGTAACATTGCACTGTAAAACACAGAACCTGTGCTCACTCAGTCTTCCTCACACCAGTGCACTTCACTCAAGGTGATTCCTAGTAACAGCAGGAAAGGGGATAGATTTAATGTTCCTCCGAGCTCAGAGTTGGACACGCATCAGCATGAGAATGGGCTCTGCTTCACTGTCAATCTGTCAGCATATGTGAATTCTCAAGGGATGTGAAAGCAGCAGGTTAAGTGGGGTAGTTTACAGAGGCGGGGAGGAGTGTTGGAGACAGTGGAGACCGTGGAGATGACAAGGAGTGTAGGTTTCAGAGTGGGTCAGTGTGATGGGGAGGGGTCACAGATACTGGAGTGTTGGTCCAGTTGTGCTCAAGGATTGGGATCTGTGTAGGGAACGGAGGGCATGGGAAAACAGACACACCGACAGGGTGAGTTATTGACCTGCGTGAGATATTAAGCTCTCTGACTCTCACAACGCACAGAATACCATCACTGGAAGCATTGGGTCCATAGATACAGAGCCATGTCCAATCTACAGGGACCTGTCATCGGGAGACTGCAGGATGTGCCCTATGGATGCCCTTCAGCCCATCGAGACATTAGACAATACAGCAGAATACAGGCCCCTTGGCCCAACCACTCCTCACTGGCCATGGTGACCATCCAGATTGTCCAAATTGTCTGCATTACAACTGTATTTCTCCAAGTCCCACCCCCTCCATGTACCTATCCAAGTGTTTCTGAAAGGATACTCTTGTACTTGCCTCAACCACTTCCCCTATGGAAAAGACCAAAGACCAAAGTACAATTATTATCAAAGTACATATATATCACCATATAAAACCCTGAGATTAATTTCCTTGCTGGCATACTCAATAAATCCATATTAGATTAATAACCATTATAGTTTCACATACTCTCCACTGCCCTTTATAACTCTCTCCCCTCACCTTTAACCCAGAGACTCTAATTGTGTACTCCTCTGTCCTGGGGAAAAGACTGTTACCATGCACCTTATCTTGCCTCGATGATTTTATTTTCTCCTCCATTCTGTATTCCACAACACCCTTCTTCACTATAATTAGTACCATTTAATTCTGTGTCAACCACAGATCCACTGATCAAGCCTTGTGCACTGGCATTCGAATCATTTCTCAAAATAGTAATGAAGGAAACCCAACACTGATCCCTGCAGAACACAGCTCATCAGCAGCCTCCATTCCGAAACACAACCTTCAACCACCTCCCTCTGCTTTCGTCCTCCAAACCAATTTTGAATCCACCAATCTTGACTGGATTCCTAACCATCCAGTTTACCCTACCTTGCAAGACCTTGCCGAAGGCCTTGCTGAACTACAAATAAACTACGTCCACTGACGTGCCCTAATATCTACGTTTTCAGTCATCTCTTCAAATTGCTTGATTGCTGTTCCACAAGCAAAGCTTTTCTTGAGCAAAGCTGTGCTGACTCTATTTAATCTGACTTCGTCCAGTCAAATGCTGGTACACCCTGTCCCTCAGAACTCCCGTAGGTAACTTCCCCACTACTGATTTCACACTGACTGGTGTGTCATTCCCGGGCATGACCTTCATGCTCTTCTCAAACAACCAAACATGAGCTTCCTTCCAGTCTTCTGCAACTTCTCTGGTGGCAAAAGATGAGGCAATAATCTCAGCAACAGACTCCACAATTTCTCCTCTCACCACCCACAAATTTCAAGGAAGCACTCGCTCTGGCCCTGGGTATTTATCCACCAATACACTGTAAAGTTGCAAATATCATCCTTTCTGGAAATGTGAGCAGTTTCAAAAACATCTCTACTTAATCCCCTTGAGTAATAATGATCATCTCCTCAGAGAAAAAGGGGAAATATTCATTAAAAATCTCAGCCATGTCCTGCAGGTGAAGACGTATCTACTCGCTTAGTAACCACACTTTTACTCCTGATATGGCTGCAAAATCTCTTGGGATTTTCTTTTACCTTTTCTGTCAGACCCATCTCACTCACTCTCTCTCTTTGCCCTCAGAATTTCACTTTTGATTGTTTTCTTAGTCATTTGGCATTAAAGGATTCACTGTCACATGACCTAATTGAACTATGTCCTTCCATATTTTTCTTCACCAAATATCCCTCATATTTTTTGCATCAACCGAACTGTCTCTGCAGGATTTTATACAACGTTTCCCACTAGACCAGCCTACCATGCGAGGTCTTATTGTTGGTTCTGCTAAATGGACTACATTCCCAGCCTGAGCCGCATCTACAATTTGGGTCATTCTACAAACATCTCTAAAGAGGTTCAACTGCACCATTTTGCACTCACAACACCATGCAAAAACCTCCTAATCAGTCTCTGTTTACCCGAATACTGGGACATTCTATCCCTCTGATTGCCCACCACTAACTTCCCCACAACTGACGTCAGGTTCACTGGTCTGTCATTTCTTGGCTTATCACTTCTATCGTTCTTAAACTGCGGAACAACAATGACCTCATTCCATTCTTCAGTGGCATCATTTCACAGTGAGAAACAATGAAGCAAATATCTCCATAAGGGCCTCCACTGTTTCCTTTGTATCCTCCTATTGAGTTCCAGGAAGCACTTCGTAAGGCCCTGGGGATTTATCCACTAAAATGCACTGTAAGGCTGAAAATACCTTCTCCCTGGGAATATGAATGTTTTCCAATTTGTCTTCTCCTGGTTCCCTCAACTCTTGAGCAATTGTGATTTTCAGTAAATCAATTCAGCAATCATCGAGGAGAAATATTTCTTATAATTTCAATCTATCTGCCCCCTCAAGTTATAGGAAGCCTGCTGATCCCCAACAGGATCTGCTCTCTAACTAATCATCCTTTAAATCCTTACTGAGCTATAGAACATCCTAGAATTTTTCTTAATCCTATGTCACAATGGGGGCTCTGGGAGCAGACCCAAATGCAAGACACAGACACTGAAGTACTAGGAACAGGACTTGTCTGGAGAGCTAGGACAAAAACATAGACTTGGGCTAGGACATTGGCGAGGCAAGCAGGTCCAGGACCAGGAACTGGGAACTAGGAGCCTTGGCTTCGACTCCTAGCCGGAGACTGAACACGGACCCAGAGCCGGGGTCTTGACTCGGGCTCGGACCCCAGAACTAGGCAAGGACATGACGTGGCTACAGGACTGGACGTGGATTGGGTTCCTCATGGCTTGGGCGCTTTGAGGCGAGGACATGACGAGGTTAGGGTTCGGACTCCGAGCCAGAGACTGGACAAGAACCCAGAACCTGGGTCTTGACTGGGACTCGGACTTCGAAACTAGGCGAAGTCATGACGTGGTCCTGGGAGACAGGACTATCCGAGGCTACAGGACAGAACGAGAGACTCCTGGGCAAGACAAAGGAAATACTGCAACGACCGGACCTACCTAGCGAAGGCATGGATACAGAAACAGTTATAACTCAACAATAGACAGTTCCTTATCTTGACAAGTCAAGGCTCCGGTCTCACTCTGGTGGGTAAACTTGACAAGGTTGCAGGGCAAAAGGTTCCAGACACAGGTTGCATGGTAAGGCTGCAGAGACAGGTTGCAGGCAAGGCTTCAGAAGAAAGGGAAAGGGAAGGGAGCAGCCCAGCCTGAGGGTAATGGCAAAGATGGCCTGGCTTATCCAATGGCGGCAAGGACAGGAAGGGACAGATCCAACCGCAGGGTAATGGCAAACGACTTACCCATGGCGGCGAGGACGGGATGCTGAGACGAACCAGCAACCATACTTGATCCCAGGGCCGCTTATATTCCCAGCCTCAAGACAAGCATCAGTACCTATGATTAAGCCCAACTGAAACAAGGGATAGCTGGAAGACCCGGAGTCTGGAGGCCACGGAACGGACCATGACATCTTATCAGTCAGATCCATTTCACACTCTCGCTTTGCCCTCCAGATTTACCTCAAGTATATTCTTGATATTTTTATAGGCATCATGAGGTTATCTTGTTCACAAATTAAAAACAATGTCTGATGTACAAAACGATGGAGGGACTCAGCAGGCCGGGCAGCATCAATGGAAAAGAGTACAGCCGATGCTTCAGAATGAGACCCTTCTTCGGGACTCCTGTTTGTGAACACAATGTATACTTACCTCTACTCTTGACTGGAACTTCAATCACTCTCGTCAGCCAAGGTTCCTAAACCACCCAGGCTCTGTACACAAGGGGGACACAATACATCTAC
This sequence comes from Mobula birostris, assembly GCF_030028105.1. Classification (NCBI taxonomy): domain Eukaryota; kingdom Metazoa; phylum Chordata; class Chondrichthyes; order Myliobatiformes; family Myliobatidae; genus Mobula; species Mobula birostris. The sequence continues at coordinate 119,868,062 of NC_092377.1, forward strand.
ACCCTTGATATGCCATGAGTCGTGCCCCAATCCTTGCTTCTCACCGTTACACTGAAGCTTCTCTGAGCTCTCTTCGTTCTTTACTTGCGTGCAGGTTGAAGATGTCAAATGATCTGGTTGCTCACTGCACAATGAGGACGTCTCACTGCCCTGTGGATCCTTGCTCGACCCTAGTGCACAACACACACATTAGTCAGAAACTTGCAACCTGGGAATTGGTGCTGATGTTCCCTTAGAACCGATGGGGAATTTCTGTTCTGACCCTCCCTCCCTCCCATAACCTCCAGCCCAGAGCGGTTACTAGTTGACTGGGGTACAGTTCTGATAGTTTCCCATCACTCCCACCCCAGACACATACATTCCATATGGGAAGTTTACAGTGAAACATGACGTGTGGACGGGGAGAGGCAGGTTTTACCCACCGGGACAGGACCCTCCTCTGGATTTTGTCTTGTTGATGAGACTCTGTCTGATGGTCTGAATCACAGTGTGGCCTTCATCAGCACTTTGCCACGTAACACTCGCTTCTGTCCAAAATATCTGAAAAACATTGGTTTCCTCATGGAATAACCCTGGATCAGTCATCATCTTGTTTACTCCAAAATCTCCAGATTTCTGCAACAGAATCACAGTGCAAATGTCTTCCTTCCGCACTGTCCCGCCTCCTGAAACACAGAGTAACAGAATGAAACACAGAATAACGCTGTGGCAGTGGTGTGTGTCCCACCCACTGCAGGAACCCACAGGGTGCATCATACCTGGGGTCAGCACCTTCCATCTGGGTTGACACCACATTACTGGTGTGTGTGTGTGTGTGTGTGTGTCTGTCTGTCTGTCTGTCTGTCTGTCTGTCTTTCTGTCTGAGTGGTGTAGGGGTAATGCTGCTTGTGTACAAATCAGTCATCCCACCTCCACTCCTGTCTTGTCTGGGACTTTCAGCCCAAAGATCAGCTCTCCTCAGGTGTAGAGAAAGATCCACAAACATCATTTTGGACAGAGGCAAGGGAACCCACCATGACCCAGATAATTTTGCAACAGGATCCCCGTTGATTGCTTCTCTGCTGTTTGTGGGTGCTTGCTATGCAACAATCTCCCATCACAATGAAAACTCTTGTGACCTGTAGAGGTAAAACCTGGTAAAACAATGCAAGTGCCTTCCATTGCAATGGAAAGAAACACAGGGTCCCGCACAATAATTACTATGCCTCAAAGGGAGTTTAAGAGGCAGCGGTCCAGAAAAGGAAACAAAAGACGAGAGGGTTCCAGGGTAAGGTTTGATTCGGTAGAGTTACAGATTGACAGAAGATGAGTGTATTTACCTGTGACCCACTGCAGGGCATCTCGAAGATCCTGATTTTCATGAGACACTTTGTACACAAACAGAACACAGGGAACCCCTGGCCCTTCATACTGGCAGATTTTCAACTCCTTCACAATCTTCTCATGGACGTCTCCCTGACCGTAACATTGTACTGTAAAACACAGAACCTGTGCTCAGTCAGCCTGCCTCACACCAGGCACATTTCACTCAGGGTGATTCTCAGCAGTGGAAAGGAAGGGATGTGATCTAATATTCTTCTGAGCTCAGAGATGGACACCCACCAGCATGGGTGTCCTATGTCCTGAGAACAGGCTTTGCACCAGTGAGGATCAGTGTGAGGTACAGGAGATCCAGAGGAAAGTGAAAGCAAAAAGCTTGTTTTGCATTGCAGTGATGGGGAGTCAAAGAGATGGGGACAAGTGTAGAGGAAGGAAGGGTTCCCAGGGATTTAAAGGCTGTAAGGGTCAGAGATGAAAATGACACAGCTACAGGCGACGTATGGACGTTGGGGAAGACATTTTGAACCTCAACTCATACATTCCTCAGAATCTCCTCCCTGGAAGTGATGGTGTCTCTCTTTATGAGGCCACATGCAGGGACCTAGGGTATGACACAAGGACCGATGGTATGTCATTGAAGACAGAAAGATGTACACAATGCAGGCCATTCAGCCCATCATTTAATACAGCAAGATAGAGACTATTTGCCCAATGAGTTTGTGATGACCACTATGCCCAGCTGGATAATCCCAATTTCCTGCAGTCAACTTCATCCGTTCTAACCCTGCCTTTCCATGCATTTATCCAGGTGCCACCTTCAATGATAACATTGTACCTGCTGAACCCACTTTCTCTGGCACACTCACCACACTATGGGTAAAAGAATTGCCCCTCAGGTCCTATTTAGATCATTTAGATCAGCTTCCAGTGCGAAGGTAACATGCCCACAACTTACTAACACTAAGGGTTTTTTGCAATGAGGCAGGAAACTGGAAAACCCAGTTGAAACTCACTGCGGTCATGGGGAGAAAGTGCAAACACCTTAAAGACAGTAGTAGGATTTGAGCATACCACTCCAAATTTTCAGCTAACCTCCGCAGAATTTCTTGGTATTTTCCTTAACTTTACCTTCCAGATCCACATCGCACCCTCCTAATTTTCCCCTCGATATTATTCTTAGTCATGTGAAGTTACGGGATTCACCGTGTTACATATCAGCAGTAATAGATATGCAATTGAGTCAGGTTTTTAGAAATAAACAACAAAATTTATTAAGCTCTAATCAAAACATAGGAAAGTCAACAAACGACTAACTTAAATGGGAGTTAATGGTGTTATGTGTCTATAGTTATCAAGCAGTCAAACTTAAAGACAATTCTTAACAGATCTTACTTAAGCACAGTCTTAATGTGGTAGTTCAAACAGTCCAAGTGATTTATGAAACAAATGAGAGGACAGGCTTCCCAAACTAGCGATGGAGAAAATACGACACTGCTGACGCAGTTTACAGCCAAGAAATGTCTTTTTCCGAAGATACAATGAAGAGCGAGTTTTCTCAAAGTAACTGACCTTTCGCCAAAAGTGGTCATGACACAACACCCGAGACCATGCAGGGGTTAACCAAAACTGTGTGCCACAATTCACATCAATCTCTGCGAGACACAGAGCGCCGTTGATTTCTACCCAATTCTGCAGGTTCGCACGAAGCTGGAAATTCTTCTCTCTCTCTCTCGCTCTCTCTCTCTCTCTCCTTCTGCGATTGCGCAACCACCGACTGTGACACCCCAACCAAAACAACAGCTACGCAACCAACTGCGATTTCCCTTTTATGTGGGATGGAATCTGTCATCACGTGACGTCACAACACCCCGCTATCATGAGACAATTACATCATTCCCATCGCGAGATAATGACATAATGCTCATAAGATAATTACATGATGCTCACAAGACAGGTAACACCTCCCCCTAAAAACACAGAAAATTTTGTTCTATCGAGAGTAAAATTTTAACTACAATTTTTCAAAAAATCACAAATGTATAAAATTTACAAAATGCACCACACATATACAGTTATCATACAGTACTAATAAAACATATAGCCGGAGTGTATACAAATATCAAAATTCCACTCAAAAATATTACATAGCAAGTTGAACATCTGGACAGACAGTCGGCAATTACATTATCTTTCCCATTAATGTGAGTTATTAAGAGATCATATTCGTGTAAGATCAAACTCCAATTTATCAACCATCTATTTTAATTTTTCAGCTTATTCAAAAATACCAATGGGTTATGATCGGTGTGAACCATGAGTGGTTTCTGAGTTGCGCCAACATACACATCAAAATGTTGCAGAGCTAACATAAGAGATAATATTCCTTTTCTATGGTTGAATAATTTCTTTGATGCCCATTAAATTTCATGGAAAAATAAGCCACAGGATGGTCAACATCATCGTAATTATACCTTTGTAGTAACACTGCTCCTGCAACCCCGTCACAGACAACCACAGCTAGGGAAAATGGCATTTCAAAGTCAGGTGAACTGAGCACAGTTTGGTGACATAGGAAAGATTTCAATTTATCAAATGCTTCCTGACAAGTATGTTTCCAAATAAAATTTTCACCTTTCTTCAGGAGGTTAGTCAATGGAAGGGCAATCTCGGCAAAGATCTTACAGAACTTACTGTAATATCCTACCATTCCCAAGAATCTTCTGAGAGCTTTTTTACCAGTTGGAGTGGGAACCTCCAAAATTGCTTGATCTTTTGCCTGAACAGGAGCCCACCTGCCTTGACCCACAACGTAACCAAGACAGGTCACAGTGGCATGGCCAAATTCACCTTTAGCTAGATTAACAGTTAGGGTGGCTTGTGACAGCCTTTCAAACAGCTTTTCCACTGCAGGTATATGTTCTTCCCAAGTGTCATTCCCTGCGACTACATCATCAATATAGGCATCTGCATGTTTTAACCCTCAAATTACAGAATTAACCATTCTCTGGAACGTTCCTGGAGCATTCTTCATCGCAAATGGCAGATCATTGTACCCATATAACCCAGACGGCGTCACAAATGCAGAAGTTTCTTTACCTTTATCCGTCAGTGGAACACACCAATACACTTTTAACAGATGAACCTTTGTAAAAAAACTTAGCTTTTCCAACTTTATCCACATAATCATCTACCCTAGGGATTGGTTACGCGTCAGTCTTTGATACAGCATTCACCTTTCTGTAATCATTACAAAACTGAATACTTCCATCTGCTTCAGGCACCATGACACAAGTTGAACTCCAATCTGAAGTAGAAGGTCTAATAATATCATTTTCTAACATATACTTGATTTCTTGTTCGGCCAGTGTACATTTTTCCATATTCATTCGATATGTATGTTGCTTTATGGGTTTGGCATTTCCAACATCTACATCATGTGAGGCTACACACATAAAAGTTGCTGGTGAATGCAGCAGGCCAGGCAGCATCTAGCAAGAGGTACAGTCGATGTTTCGGGTCCTGAAGAAGCAGTGTTGGCCTTCGTCGATCTGATGTTTTTACCATATAGTCCACATTATTAACTTTAGATATGATCTCGTAAGGACCATGAAATTTAGCTTGTAATGGGTTCGTTTGTACCGGGAAAAGAACCAACACCTTACCTTCCAGCGGAAATGACCTCGGTCTAGCTTCCTTTCCATACCAAGATTTCATTCTTTCCTGAGCAGATTTTAAACTTTCCCTTGCTAACCTGCAAGCTTTTTGCAATATCTCCTTAAATTTTAAGACATAATCCAGTAAATTAGTATGTAGTTCTTTGTTAACCTACTGTTCTTTTAACAATGCCAAAGGTCCCCTGACTCTGTGCCCAAACACAAGTTTAAAAGGGCCAAAGCCTAGGAACTCCTGCACTGACTCCATCACTGCAAACAAAAGCAAATGAACTCCCTCATCCCAATCCTTCTCATTTCCAACACAGAACATCCTAATCATGGATTTGAGGGTAGAATGGAACATTTCTAAGGCTCCTTGTAATTCTGGGTGGTACGCAGACAATGTAACCTGCTTGGCTCTCAGTTTATAAACTACCTGCTGGAATAATCCAGACATGAAATTATTTCCTTGATCAGACTAGATTTCTGTAGGCAAACCAAATAAAGCAGAGAACTTTGACAGCTTTCATCACTGTTTTAGCTTTTGTATTATCCAAGACGTATTGCTTCTGGAAACCTAAATGCTGTACGCATGATCATCAGAAAATATTGATGGCCAGCTTTAGTTTATGGAAATGGACCAACACAATCTACAATAATTTTAGAAAACGGTTCACCAAATGCAGGAATAGGTTGCAATGGGGTCATTGAGTTGACTTGATTAGGTTTACCCACAACCTGACAAGTGTGACAAGTTCGGCAAAATGTTGCTACATCCTTCCTCAAACCAGGTCACAAAAAGTGCTTTGTAACTTTTTTCATAGTTTCTTTCACACATAGATGGTCACCTGAGGGCATACTATGAGCCAAAGTTAAAATTTCATTCCTATAAAACTTAGGAACGACTACTTGGTGAACAACTGCCCAGTCGTCATTTGCCGGAGTCTCAGATGGTCTCCGCTTCCTCTTTAAAACTTCACTCTTAAAATAAAACCCTACTGGCACCTTCTCAATCTTGTTATCTGGGACAGTGTTCTCTCTCAAGGTGGCAACCTCAAGCTCTCAGCTCTGCTCCGCTATAATCTCCTTCCTAGACAACGACAAGTCTTTATGGTCAGACTCACTACAAGGAACTTGATCAAACAAGAAAGATAGGAAAGTTCCTGAGGAATCACCAGAATCTGCATCACGATTTGAGCTGTCCTGGGTAGCAGACCCATGCTGCATTAAACCATTTGCCTTGGCAGCCTTTTTGGCCATAGCTCGGGTTACTGCACAGGAGGGATAGATGTTAGAATCCATCTTTCTATCATCAGTGATTGACTTAGTTGTCAGCTTCACTGCAGGAACAACCTTTCCATCTGCTAGGTCATTCCCTAACAATAAAGAAACACCCAGCACCGGTAAACTGGGTCGTAGTCTGATTTTCGCAAATCCTGAAACTATCTCTGACTTTAAAACTACTTTGTGCAGAGGTACAGGTGTCAGGTTGCCTTCAATACCTTGTATGAAATTTACTTCACCAATGTCAGTCTCATCACTAAACTCTAGAACATTGTCTTACATAAGTGACTGAGAAGCCCCAGTATCACTAAGATTTTTTACTGGTACTTGGATGGACCCTTCATTCACGGAAAAAAATCCATCTGACATGAAAGGATTGAATCCATTTCTAACTCTGTCAGACATTGACAGAGCTTCCTTTGAATGTCCCGAACCCTGTGGGTTTATGGGTATTTCAAAGTGTTGAACACAGGCATCTGGACTGCCTGCTTTTCTTTCTCTTTCAGATGGAATTTGTTCACCATAAATTGACTAGTTCTCCTACAATAGTGACAAATAGGACCAAAATGTTTTTCTTTCACCTGCTTCCCTTCATCCTTACCTTTATCACTAGCTTATGATTTAGTTTCTGGTTTACCCAGACCATCCATGTGACTTCTTTGTAAAATTTTACTCAGAGTAAACTTACTCTTATGAGTTAGATCATACTCATCTGCTACTTTAGCAGACTCTGGCAACGTGGCAGGGTCCTCGCCATTCAAATATTTCTCTATGCCATTAGGGACGCAACTTTTAAATTCCACAACCAAAAGCTGCTCCTTTAAGTTGTCACAATCTTGATTCACAGTTTTAGATGTGCACCATCGCTCAGAACACACAGATTTGTCATAGGCAAATTCCACTTAACTCTGGTTTGCATGTTTCTTCAGACTCTTAAATCTCTGTCTATAAGCTTCTGGAACGAATTCATAAGCTTTAAGTATAGCCTGCTTCACTGTATCATAATCAGCTGCCTGTTCACTAGTACAGGGCATATAAACTTGTTGTGCTTTACCTTTAAATACGCTTTGTAAAAGGACACAAGCCAGCCCTCTTTCGGCCACAATGAACTCTGAGTAACCTTCTCAAAATGCTGGAAGTGTCTATCAACATCTGCCTCATTAAATGGAATGACTAGCAATAACAGTATAACCAATTTCTTTGAACCAGTTTACTTCTCGAGCCTTCACCTCTCCTTCGCTAGCTCAAATTCCCTCTGTTTTACTCCAGATTGCCTCTCTTTATCTCTTTCCCTTTCTGCTATCTCCTCTTTAAATCTCTCTAACTTCATTTGTTCCATTTGTAGCTGCATCTCAAGTTTACTTACTGGAAAATTCTCTAACACCTCCTCATCAAACACTTACACAGCTGTATCTTTCTGAATCACTGCCTTTGTTGTAGCTGTGGTTATCCCTGTAAGCTTCAGTTCTTTAGCAATTTCCCGCACCTCACCCTTTTTCACATTCACTAATGACACAGAGGTTGGTGATTACAGAATGTCCCAACATCCATTGCTGCTGATTACCACACATAAACCAATCAAACAAAAAGGAACCAATTATTTCCTCTTTTCCAATCAGATCGATAATTAAACAAAAAAAGGTCTAAATTTGTTCAAATCTGGACGAGCCCCCACATATGTTACACATCAGCAGCAATAGATATGTAATTGATTCAGGTTTTTATAACCGAACAACGAAATTTATTATGCTGTAATCAAAACATAGAAAAGTAAAACAAAACGACTAATTTGAACAGAAGTTAATGATGTTATGCATCTATAGTCATCAAACAGTCGACCTTAAAGACAATTCTTAACAGATCTTACTTAAGCACAGTCTTAAGGTGGTAGTTCAAACAGTCCAAGTGATTTATCAAATAAATGAGCAGAGACTTCCCGAACCAGCGATGGAGAAAAGACAACATTGCTGACGTAGTTTCCAGCCGAGAAATGCCTTTTTCCGAAGATACTGCGAAGAGTGAGTTTTCTCAAAGTAACTGACCTTTCACTGAAAGTGGTCATCACTCAGAACCCGAGACCATGCAGGGGTTAACCAAAAGTGTGCCACAATTCACATCAATCTCTTCGAGACACACAGAATGCCATTGATTTCTACCCAATTCTGTAGGTTCACACGGTGGTGGAAAATTATTTTCTCTCTCTCTCTCTCTCTCTTTCTGCCATTCGCAACCACTGACTGTGACACCCCAACCAAAACAACAACTATGCAACAAACTGTGATTTCCCCTTTATACCGGCTGGAACCTGCCATCACGCCACCCTGCTATCGTGGGACAATTACATCATGCCCATGATGAGATAATGACATAATGCTCACAAGGTAATTACATCATGCTCACAAGACAGGCAATAACTGGCAAGTGACCTAAATGCACCTTGTCCTTTCATATTTTTCTTGCCCAAAGTTTGAATATCTCTTGTTTTGCCAGGTTAACCCTCCACTTCGACAGGAATATACTGCCTCTGCAGTCTTGATATTTCTCAGCTCCTGCCCCAATCGCTCAGGTCGGGCCAAAAGCCTGCGTCCTCACCGTTACACTGAAGCCTCTCCGAGTTCCAGCTGCTCTTCCCTTGGCTGCATCCTGAAGAAATCGAGGAAGCCGATTGTTCACTCACCACTAAAGTCTCACTGCCTGGCGGATACTCGCTCTGCCCTGTTGGAAAGTACACACATCACTCAGAAGCATATAAACTGGGAGATGGTGCTCAATTGACCTCAGTACCAAAGGACATTTGTGCTCCGAAACTCCCTCCTGCAGCAGTCACTGACTGACCGGCTATTGTCCCATCATTTTCCCACCCAAGACAAACATCAGGCAAGACCCTCATGTTGCATGTGGGAAGGTTACCGTGAAGCGTGAGGCATGACAGGGAGAGACAGGTTTCACCCACCGGCGGAGGAATGTTCTCTGGATCTGGTTCTGTCATTGAGACTCTGTCTGATGGCTCGAATCGTATTTGGACACTGGCAGTCAGCTGACCTCCTTTTGAGAATACCGCTGGTTTCTGTCCAAAGTACTCGATGAACTGCTGTTCCCTCATGAAATAACCCTGGACAGGTCCTTATCTGCCCCTCTCCCACATCTTGGGATCTCTGCAACAGAATCACGGCACAAATGTCTTCCTTCTGCGCTCTTCCGCCTCCTGCAACACAGAGTAACAGAGTGTCTGGGTGCTGCTGTGGGATGGGTGTGTGTCCCACCCACTGGGTACATCAGCCCTGAGCTCAGCACCTTCCCCCTGGGGATGTCCCACCTTCCTGCCCCTGTCTGTGTCCAGTTGATGCTCTGTGTGTACAAGGTAGCCCTCCCATCCCACTACTGGCACTCACTCGACTAAAGCACGTACAGTACTGCCAGAGGCACCATTTCTCCACTGGGATTTTCAGTCAAGCCCCAAACCCCTCCCTCACTCAGCTGCACAGAAACATCCACACACACCATTTGAGACAGAGCAAGGGAAGCCACCTGTGCCCCAGACAATGGGATCTCCAATCTATTGCCTCACTGCTGCTTGTGGGAGCTTGTTATGCACCAATACACATCTCCCATCACAGAAATAACCTCTGTCCCTTCAACAGATACAACTGGGTGGGACATTATCTTCTTCAGAAAGTCATTGCATCAGTGCATGTCCCTAATTCATAAATGAATCAATCCTAAGGAATACACACAGTGTTTATGTGCTCCTCAGATAGGGAATAGCCAGCAGAGATCAGAAGTCCCCAAAAGAGAAGGACTTTCAGGGAAATGTTATCACTCAATGATTTCACCTGTGCTAGAAGAAATAAACAGGTAGACTATTTTCTAACTAGTGAGAAAATTCAAAAACCTGAAGACTTGGGAGACCTTGTGCAGGTTAATTTGCAGGTTGAGTCATTGGTGAGGAAGGCAAGTGCAATGTTAGCATTCATTTCAAGAGGACTAGAAAATAAAAGCAAGGATGTAATGTTGAGGTGTTATAGAGCACTGCTGAGGCCTCACTTGAAGAATTGAGAGTGGTTTTAGGCCCCTTTTATAAGAAGGGATGTGCCGACATGGCAGAGGACGTTCATTGAAACAATTCCAGGATTGAAAGTCTTGTCATATGAAGAGTGTTGATGGCTCTGGGCCTGAACTTACTGGAATTCAAAAGAATGAGAGGTGGCCTCATTGAAACCTACAGAATATTGAAAGGCATTGACTGAGTCGATGTGGAGAGTATGTGTCCTGTGGTGGTGGAGTTTAAGACCAGAGGACACAGCCAAAAAAAAAAGAGGGATCTCCTTGTGGAATGGAGATGAGATATTTCTTTAGCCAGAGAGTGGTGAAACTGTGGAATTCACTGTCACAGATGGCTGTGGAGGCCAAGTCATTGGGTATATTTAAGCTTCTTGATCAGTCAGGGCATGAAGCGATACGGGGAGATGGTAGGAGATTAGGGCCGAGAGAAAGAATGGATCAGCACGATGAAATGGTGGAGCAGACCTTATGGGCCAAATGGCCTAACTCTGCTCCTATATCTTATGGTCTTATTAAGTATTCGAGTCTGCTTCCCATTCCATCTTGGCTGATTTAACTATCCCTTTCAACCCTACTCTCCTGCCTCCTCCCTGAGGGAGTGAACAGCCAATAGTCGGCAGAAGTCCCCACAAGGGAAGGGGACTCTTGGGAGAAAATTCCACTCACCTGTGAAAAACAATGAGAGTATCTACCTGTGACCCAGTGAAGAGCATTCTGAAGATCCTGAATTTCACGGGACACTCTGTAGACAAACAGAACACAGGGAACTCCTGGCCCTTCACAGGGGTAGATGCCCAGCTCCTTCACAATCTTCTCATGGACGTCTCCTCGGCCGTAACACTGCACTGTAAAATCGAGAACCTCTGCTCACTCAGCCTGCCTTACACCAGGCACATTTCACTCAGAGGGATTATCAGTAACAGAAACGGAGGGGGTGATTAATTTTTCTCTGATCTCAGAGATGAACACCCACCAGGTTTTCACAATTTGGATCAGTCAGGGCAACAGTAGATCTCGAGGGACGTGCAAGTGACAGACAATTGCTGGTGGTTTACACAGATGGAGAGGAGTATAGTCGCCAGAATGGGTCTCGGAGACAAGGAAGTGTGCAAAATCATGAGGGGATAGAGACACGGTGAGGGGATAACAGGTGGAGGAGGTTATGGAGAAGGGAAGGTATGTTGATGCCGAAAGTGGTCACAAAGACGAGTAGGGGTGTAGACACCAGAGGGGTCACAGAGAATTGGAATTGTGCACGGACTGGGGGTGGTTACAGTGAGTGGAAATGGTGTAGGGCTGGAGGATAACACAGACATAACTGTACCTAGAGGGTGAGCTATGGACCTGGGGGAAATAGTGAGTCTCACGATTCTCACATGCCACAGAATCCCCTCACTGGAAACAGAGGAGCCACTGCTGCGAAGCCAGAGCTGAGGGCCAGGAGCCAGACACCAGCAGACTGCGAGATGTGTACTGAGGAGGTGTTTTAACCCATTGAATCACAGAGCAATACAGCACAACAGAACATAGAACAGTACAGCACAGTACAAACCCTTCAGCACAATGAGCTCACACTGACAATGGCCCCCAGACAGGCATTCTAAACTTCCTTCATTCAGTCTGCATCTCTCCGAGCCTCACCCTGTTACAGGTTTTCCCGAACAGTGCACAGTACTCCAAGTGTGACCTCACCAATGATTTATAGCGTCCCAATTCATCCTCTCAATTGCTTCACCAATCAAGGCCAGTGTGCTCAGCACCTTTGTTACAAGCCAGAATGCCACCTTTGCTCCCACGTCAAGTTGTTTCCGAACTGTTGTCTCAGTCCATGTTATGCTCAGATATAACTGTTATTTCTTTTAAGCTCGTAGGGACGGTTCTGTGGAGTTAGGGGTTAGAGTTGGGTTTAGGGAGAGAGATGCTGAGGAATTATAAAGTCGGGCCAAAGAATACACCGCCACTCTGTGATTGAAAACCAGTAGCATGGATGTGCAACGAAGGACAATTATGAACCTTGAGCTGGCAAACACCATGGAGAAGGTTGACAAGGGCTGTAGGCTCCTGGATCAGATGTTTGTGTGAGCAGGGGGCACAAGAGCCTATGACCCCCTAGGTATGCGAGACAGTGACTCCGGAGATCAGGGACTGGAGTTCCAATGCCGTCACCACGGTTAATACCAAAGTTTGAAGCACAAGGGTTGAACAGACACCCTCAAGTTGCAGCCTGGTGCCTGAAGCCCTTGGTCAACGACACAGGGGAAGTCAAAGGCTCTTTGTCTGTGAGTGTTCAGGCGACTCAGAGGCCTGACCTTGGGTTGGAGGGCCGTCTTTGTGTGTTGGGAGGAGAGAGGCTTTTCTGATGTCGTTACTTTCTTCTGTGTTGTTCTGCTGAAGAATGTTGGTTTACTATGTTTGCGCCAGAATGCGTGGTGACACTTGTGTGTTGCCCCAGCACATCCTTGGCTTCTACCATTTATTACTACGAACAACACAAGCATGTTTTTCTGTATACGTGATAAATAAATGAATCTGAGATCCCCCCCCATTCCACGACATTCACCTGTAACTGATCACTCATAATTATCCTCTGACCTGACTTTCCAAAATGCATCGTCTCACACTCATCTCCATTGAAATCCATTTGCCGATTGTTGACCTGCCTCCCTAACCAACCAAGATACTTTTGTTTTCCATGCAGGGAAATAGCAAGGGAAATAGCAGGCAACTGCAGGAAACATAAAGTTGTGGTGGTAGGGGATTTTAATTTTCCATATATTGATTGGGACTCCCATACTGTTAGGGGTCTAGATGGTTTAGAGTTTGCAAAATGTGTTCAGGAAAGTTTTCTAAATCAATATATAGAGGGACCAACTAGAGGGGATGCAATATTGGATCTCCTGTTAGGAAACGAGTTAGGACAAGTGACGGAAGTCTGTGTAGGGAAGCACTTTGGTTCCAGTGATCATAACACCATTAGTTTCAAGTTGATCATGGACAAGGATAGATCTGGTCCTAGGGTTGAGGTTCTTAACTGGAAGAAGGCCAAATTTGAAGAAATGACAAAGGATCTAAAAAGCGTGGATTGGGACAGGTTGTTCTCTGGCAATAATGTGATCGGTAGGTGGGAAGCCTTCAAAGGAGAAATTTTGAGAGTGCAGAATTTGTATGTTCCTGTCAGGATTAAAGGCAAAGTGAATAGGAATAAGGAATCTTGGTTCTCAAGGGATATTGCAACTCTGATAAAGAAGAAGAGGGAGTTGTACGACATGTATAGGAAGCAGGGAGTAAACAAGGTGCTTGAGGAGTATAAGAAGTGCAAGAAAATACTTAAGAAAGTAATCAGGAGTGCTAAAAGAAGACATGAGGTTGCATTGGCAGTCAAAGTGAAGGATAATCCAAAGAGCTTTTACAGGTATATTAAGAGCAAAAGGATTGTAAGGGTTAAAATTGGCCCTCTTGAAGATCAGAGTGGTCGCCTATGTACGGAACCAAAGGAAATGGGGGAGATCTTAAATAGGTTTTTTGCGTCTGTATTTACTAAGGAAACTGGCATGAAGTCTATGCAATTACGGGAAACAAGTAGTGAGATCATGGAAAATGTACAGATCGAAAAGGAGGAGGTCCTTGCTTTTTTGAGGAAAATTAAAGTGGATAAATCCCCAGGACCTGACAGGGTGTTCCCTTGGACCTTGAAGGAGACTAGTGTTGAAATTGCAGGGGCCCTGGCAGAAATATTTAAAATGTTGCTGTCTACAGGTGAGGTGCCGGACGATTGGAGAGTGGCTCATGTTGTTCCGTTGTTTAAAAAAGGATCAAAAAGTAATCTGGGAAATTATAGGCCGGTAAGTTTAACGTCGGTAGTAGGTTAGTTATTGGAGGGAGTACTAAGAGACAGAATCTACAAGCATTTGGATAGACAGGGACTTATTAGGGAGAGTCAACATGGCTTTGTGAGTGGCAGGTCATGTTTGACCAATCTATTGGAGTTTTTCGAGGAGGTTACCAGGAAATTGGATGAAGGGAAGGCAGTGGATATTGCTACATGGACTTCAGTAAGGCCTTTGACAAGGTCCCGCGTGGGAGATTAGTCAGGAAAATTCAGTCACTAGGTATACATGGAGAGGTGGTACATTAGATTAGACATTGGCTCAATGGAAGAAGCCAGAGAGTGGTAGTAGAGAATTGCTTCTCCGAGTGGAGGCCTGTGACTAGTGGTGTGCCACAGGGATCAGTGCTGGGACCATTGTTATTTGTCATCTATATCAATGATCTGGATGATAATGTGGTAAATTGGATCAGCAAATTTGCTGATGATACAAAGATTGGAGGTGTAGTAGACAGCGAGGAAGGTTTTCAGAGCCTGCAGAGGGACTTGGACCAGCCGGAAAAATGGGCTGAAAAATGGCAGATGGAGTTTAATGCAGACAAGTGTGAGGTATTGCACATTGGAAGGACAAACCAAGATAGAACATACAAGGTTAATGGTAAGGCACTGAGGAGTGCAGTGGAACAGAGGTATCTGGGAATACAGATACAAAATTCCCTAAAAGTGGCATCACAGGTAGATAGGGTCGTAAAGAGAGCTTTTGGTACATTGCCCTTTATTAATCAAAGTATTGAGTATAAGAGCTGGAATGTTATGATGAGGTTGTATAAGGCATTGGTGAGGCCGAATCTGGAGTATTGTGTTCAGTCTTGGTCATCAAATTACAGGAAGGATATAAATAAGGTTGAAAGAGTGCAGAGAAGGTTTACAAGGTTGTTGCGGGACTTGAGAAACTCAAATACAGGGAAAGGTTGAATAGGTTAGGACTGTATTCCCTGGAGCGTAGAAGAATGAGGGGAAATTTGATCGAGGTATATAAAATTATGATGGGTATAGATAGAGTGAATGCAAGCAGGCTTTTTCCACTGAGGCAAGGGAGAAAAAAAACCAGAGGACATGGGTTAAGGGTGAGGGGGGAAAAGTTTAAAGGGAACATTAGTGGGGGCTTCTTCACACAGAGTGGTGGGAGTATGGAATGAGCTGCCAGGTGAGGTGGTAAATGTGGGTTCTTTTTTAACATTTAAGAATAAATTGGACAGAGACATGGATGGGAGGTGTATGGAGGGATATGGTCCGTGTGCAGGTCAGTGGGACTAGGCAGAAAATGGTTCGGCACAGCCAAGAAGGTCCAAGAGGCCTGTTTCTGTGCTGTAGTTTCTATGGTTCTAGGTTCTATGGCAAACTTTTCGCCACAACAGCACCTATAATTTTGTGTCATCCACAAAGTTACTGATCAAGCCTTTTGCATTGGCATTCGAATAATTTCTATAAATAGTAATCAAAATTAGGCCTAACACTGATCCCTGCAGATTTCTGCTCGTCACCAGTCTCTATTCCATGAAAAAAAAATACCACCCAGCCCTACGTCCAAATCAATCATGAATCCACTGGACTTTCTCACTCTAGATTCCATGAGATGTAAACTTCCAGACCAACATAATATAAAGAATGTAAAATGAATCTTAAGAAAGAAGTTAGAAAAGCTAAAAGAAGATATGAGGTTGCTTTGGCAAGTAATGTGAATATAAATCCCAAGGGTTTCTACCATTATATTAATAGCAAAAGGATAGTGAGGGATAAAATTGGTCCTTCGGAGAATCAAGAGTGGACAGCTATGTGTAGAGCCAAAAGAGATGGGGGAGATTCTGAACAATTTCTTTTCTTCAGTATTCACTAAGGAGAAGGATGTTGAATTGTGTAAGATAAGGGAAACAGGTAGGGAAGTTATGGAAATGATGATGGTTAAAGAAGAGGAAATGCTGGAGCTTTTAGAGAATATAAAAGTGGATAAGTCTCTGGGTCCTGACAGGATATTCCCTAGGACCTTGAGGGAAGTTAGTGTGGAAATAGCAGGGGCTCTGACAGAAATATTTCAAATGTTGTTAGAAATGGGGATGGTGCCAAAGGATTGGTGTATTGCTCATGTTGTTCCATTGTTTAAAAAGGGTTCTAAGAGTAAACCTAGCAATTATCGGCCTGTGAGCTTGTTGCCAGTGGTGGGTAAGTTGATGGAAAGTATTCTTAGAGATGGTATATGTAATTATCTGGATAGATAGGATCTGATTAGGATCAGTCAACATGGATTTGTGCATGGAAGTTCATGTTTGACAGTTCCTATTGAACTTTTTGAAGAGGTTACTGGGAATGTTGAAAAGGGTAAAGCGGTGGATGCTGTCTATATGGACTTCAGTAAGGCCTTTGACAAAGTTCCACACAGAAGGTTGGTTAGGAAGGTTCAATCGTTCGGTATTATATTGAAGTAGTAAAATGGATTCAGCAGTGGCTGGATGGGAGACGCCAGAGAGTGGTGGTGGATAACTGTTTGTCAGATTGGAGGCCGGTGTGCCTCAGGGATCTGCACTGAGTCCATTGTTATTTGTCATATACATTAATGATCTGGATGATGGGGTGGTAAGTTGGATGAGTAAGTATGCAGATGATACTAAGATAGGTGGTTGTGGATAATGAAGTAGGTTTTCAAAGCTTGTGGAGAGATTTAGGCCATTTAGAAGAGTGGACTGTAAGATGGCAGATGGAGTTTAATGCTGATAAATGTGAGGTGCTACTTTTAGGTAGGGCTAATCAAAATAGGACATACATGATAAATGGTAGGGCATTGAAGAATGCAGTAGAACCGAGGGATCCAGGAATAATGATACATAGTTCCCTGAATGTGGAACCTCATGTGGATAGGGTGGTGAAGAAAGCTTTTGGTATGCTGGCCTTTATATATCAGAGCATTGAGTATAGGAGTTGGGATGTAATGTTGAAATTGTACAAGGCATTGCTGAGGCCAAATTTGGAGTATCATGTACAGTTTTGGTCACTGAATTATAGGAAAGATGTCAACAAAATAGAGAGAGTACAGAGAAGATTTACTAGAATATTACCGGGGTTTCATCACCTAAGTTACAGAGAAAGTTTGAACAAGTTGGGTCTTTATTCTTTGGAGCGTAGAAGGTTGAAGGGGACTTGATAGAGGTATTTAAAATTATGAGGCAGATAGATAGAGTTGGCGTGGATAGGCTTTTTCCATTGAGAGTGGGGGAGATTCAATCAAGAGGACATGAGTTGAGAGTTAAAGGGCAAAAGTTTAGGGGTAACACGAGGGGGAACTTCTTTACTCAGAGAGTGGTATCTGTGTGGAACGAGCTTTCAGCAGAAGTGGTTGAGGCAGGTTCGATGTTGTCATTTAAAGTTCAATTGGACAACTACATGGACAAGAAAGGAATGGAGGGTTATGGCCTGAGTGCAGGTCGGTGGGCCTAGAGGAGAGTAAGAGTTCGGCATGGACTAGAAGGACCAAAATGGTCTGTTTCCGTGCTGTGGTTGTTATATGGTTATATGGCACCACACAGGACCTTGTCAAAGTCCTTTTAAACTCCATATAGACATTAGCCACATCCCTACGCACATCATCCTTTTAGCACACACGTTCAAGAAACCGCTAGAAAAATTCAAGAAGCACCACTTTCTACACACAAATCCATGCTGACTGATTGTGATCAGACTCTGTCTACACAATTCCAATTCCTGGTAGATCCAGTCCCTCAGAATTCCCTCCCCCCCCCCACCGTCACTTCTTTACTGAGGATATCAGTCTTACCGGTCTGTCGTTCCTGGCTCATCCTTGTTGTTCACCTTAAACAATCAAACAAGTTCAGCCAATTCAAGTCTTACACAACTTCACCAATGTGGTGAAGGACATTGCAATTTCTGCTAGGAATCTCCACAAATATTCCTCTGGCCTTCCATAAAGTCCCAGAAGACACTTGGATAGGCCCTGGGGATTTATCTACCTTATAGCACTGTAAGGCCGCCAATACCACCTCTCTGGTCATAACACCGTCCACCAAAACATTTCCATGTTTCTCTTATTTCTTGAGCATGCTCAGTAAACACTGAGGAAAAAAATACATTTTAAAACCACACCCATCTCCAGCTGCAGAAGACATCGGCAACCTTGCTGATATCTAAGGGGACCTACTCCCTCGCCAGCCTAAATTTTACTCTCGATTCAACATCTTGGGATTTTCTTAACCTCACCTGCCAGATTCATCTTTTACTCTCTCTTTTCTGTTCTGATCCACCTCTTGAGAGTATCCTGAGCCTTTCTAATTCAAGGGATTCACAAGTCCGAGACCAAAACACTCTGAGTGTTTCATTCTTTTTCCTGATCAGAACTTGTCTATCTCTCATCATCCAGAATTCCTCACACTTACCAGGTTTACCGTTCACCTCATAGGAACATATTGCCCCTTAACTCTCAATCTCTCTGCAGTCATGCCCCAAGCCTGCCCTCTCACCGTTACAGTTAAGCTTTTCCGAGCTACTGTCGTTCATCTCTGGACTGCAGCTTGAAGAACTCCAGGAAGCCGATCGTTCATTTGGCACTGATAGGGTCTTACCACCCTGCAGATCTTCACTCCACCCTATTGCACAACACAAACAGCATATTGTTACCTGGGAATTGGTACTGAATTGACCTCAGGACCCATGTGGGATTCCTTCTCTGACCCACCCACCCTCCTTCCTGCTGTATCTTCTGACTGACTGGGGTACAGACCCATCACTCTCCCCCCACTACCACCCCAGACACACATCTGACACGTCCCTTATGTTTGTAGTGGGAGGTTTACAGTGTAAAATGAGGTGTGGCAATAGAGAGTCAGGTTTTACCCACCGGAGCAGGAACCTCCTCTGGGTCGGGTCCTGTCGATGAGACTCTGTTTGACAGTCTGAATCACTGTGGGGCACTGGTACGTCTTCGATCCACTCCACCAGCTACTGGAATCCATCCAGAATACACGAAAAACTTTAGTTCCCTCATGGAATAACCCTGGATCTGTCATCTTCTCCTCTCCGACAGCTGTGGATTTCTGCAATAGAATCACGGCACAAATGTCTTCCTTCTGCACCGAACCTCCTCCTGAAACACAGAGTAACAGAGTGATCTGGGTGATGCTGTGGGAGGGCTGTGTGTCCCACGCACTGCAGGAGCCCTCAGGGTACATCAGCTCCTTCTACCTGGGGCTGTGCCCACCCTTCTGCCCCCTGTGTGCCCGGGTGGTGTTGTGGAGTTGCTGTCTGTGTACCAGGCAGTTCTCCCAGCCCCACAACAGGCACTCACTTCCCACAGGAGGTACAGCACAGGGATTTTCAGCCCAATCTCCAGATTCCCCAGTCAGGTGCACAGAAAGATCCAGATACACCATTTCACACAGAGCGAGGGAGCCCAAGTGTGTCCCAGACAAAACTGCGTCAGAAGACCTGGTAGATTGCCCCACTGCTGTTTGTGGGAGCTTGTTGTGCACCAATACACATCTCCCATCACAAAAATAACCTCTGTCCCTTCGACAGAAACAACTGGGCGGGACATTATCATCTGCAGAAACTGATTGCATCAGTGCATTTACCTGATTCATAAATGAATCAATCCTAAGGAATACACACAGTGTTAGTGTGCTCCTTAGGTACGGAAGAGCCAGCAGAGATCAGAAGTCCTCAAAAGGGAAGGATTTTCAGGAAATGTTATCACTTAAAGACTTCACCTGTGCTAGGAGAAATAAACAGGTAAACTATTTTCTAACTAGTAAGAAAATTCAAAAATCTGAAGACTTGGGAGACTTCGTGCAAGTTAATTTGCAGGTTGAGTAATTGGTGAGGAAGGCAAGTGTAATGTCAGCATTCATTTCAAGAGGACTAGAATATAAAGGAAAGGATGTAATATTGAGGTTTTATAGAGCACTGATGAGGCCTCACTTGAAAAATTGTGAGTGGTTTTGGGCCGCAAAATTGAGGGATGTCATTGTGGAATGGAGATGAGAAATTTCTTTAGCCAGGGAGTGGTGAATCTGTGGAATTCATTGTCACAGGTGGTTGTGGAGGCCAGGTCATTGGGTCTATTTAAGGTTCTTGATTAGTCAGGGCATGAAGAGGTACGGGGAGATGTCAGGAGATTGGGGCTGAGAGAAAGAATGGATCAGCATGATGAAATGGTGGAGCAGACTTTTTAGGCCAAATGGCCCAATTCTGCTCCTGTATCCAATGGTCTTGTTAAGAATTTACCTGTGACCCAGTGAAGGGCATTTTGAATATCCTGAATTTCACGAGACACTCTGTAGACAAAGAGGACACAGGGAACTCCTGGCCCTTCACAATGGGAGATGTCCAGCTCCTTCACAATCTTCTCATGCATCTCTCCTCGACCATAACACTGCACTGTGAAACACAGAGTGTGAGTTCATCTCCCAGATTCAGAGTGTCGCCCAGAGATGCGCCCGGACCCACTTCTCCCACATGTGGCGTCGGACATTACAGAAGGCTTGATGAGAATTTAGTGGGGGTAGATGGAGGAGAGTGGGGTTAAAAGGGTGGGAAGTGTGGGGCAGGAGGGAATGGTAGAGATTGGGATGGAGAGGTGAGGAGCATGGGAATGGAGGTACTGTATGTGGGTGGTGAGGGCAGTATCCTCCATCCCTCTCCCCACTGTCACTCACCCAACGCTCTCTGCACAAACTCAGTCTCAGTCCTCTCCCTCTGTCAAATAGCCTTAATTCGCCCCATGTCATTGTCCGGTCTCTGAAGTCCGCATTCCGGTTCACGGTCCGGTCCATCGACCCTTGCTCCAGGTCTTCCTGTCCACCCTGTTTCTGTTCCTATTGAGCCCTAATTGAGGCAGCTGATTCTCGTTGGGGCTGGCTGCATAAATACCTCCAGAGACCAGGACGGGGCTGTTGGATTGTTCTTGTCCTCATTGCTTGTATCCCTTCCCCTGCCTTCTGTTTCCTTGCCTGAAGTCCTGCCTTGTCTTGCTGGTAACTCTCGCTTCAACTGCAGTTCTTGTCTCACCTTGCATTGCCTGAAGCCTTGCCTTGTCTTGCTGGTAACTCTCGCCTTGTCTCGCCTGCAGTCTTGTCCTGGAGCTACCCTGTACCTAGCTGCCTTCCTGTCCCTTGCCTCCGTCCGGTAAACCAGGCCAGATTGCTGTTACCCTGCGGTGGGTTCTGTCCCTTCCTGTCCATTGCCTCCGTCGGGTGGAGATCCGTGCCCTGCCCAGGAGGAGCTTCAAGACCCCTAGCCTCTAGTCTCCAGACTTGCCTCAAGTCTCAAGACTCCAGCCTCGACCGGCCTGCCAGCCAAGTCACGTCCTTGCCTAGTTCTGGGGCCCGAGCCAGAGGCAAGACCCAGGTTCTGGATCCTTGTCCAGTCTCTGGCTCGGAGTCCAACCCCGGGCTCCCAGTTCTCTTGTCCAGTCCTGTTCCAGGTTCACGGTTTTCATGTCCATGTCCTAGCCCTCACCCTGTATTCTGGTCCTGTCCCTAGTACTTCAGTGTCTGTGTCTTGCACTTGGGTCCGTCCCCAGCCACCTCCCTATGACACCCCATCGCATTTCCATCACACCGCCCTCCCTCTGCTTCCCCCAACGCCTCTCCCTCACCCCATCCGACCCCTCGTCCTGTCGCTCTGCCTTGTTCTCCCACACTCACTGACTCCTCCTTCCCCTCACCCACCGCCCAGTCACCCCCACAAATCACCCTCACCTACCGTTGCACCGATTCTCCATCCTGCGTTTATTTCTTCCACTTTCTGCTCGGTCATTTCTCTGATAACGCACTTGGACACGAGGGCGGGTCCTTCCACCATACTCTAATTCTATTCCTCTGAGGAGCTGGCAGTCAGCGCGACAGCTCTCTGGAATTAAATCTGAAAGGACTCTGACAGCTTTGGGACTCTCCCGCTTGACGCGGGCTGACGCTGCCCTTCTCGTGGTGCGTGGGGCGCTGGGTTGTTATGATGTATACATGCGGGGTGCGGGTGGTGGGCGTGGGCGCGATTGGGACACCCGCACCCCACATATAGACATCATAACGACCCAGCGACACCTTGAAACTCCACCGACTGTCATTGTGTAGAGGCAGGATCTGGGCTACAGCACCACCCCGTGGTGCCGAGGCGTTCTATTGCAGGGGCACAAGATCGGCTCCAGGACAAGAATTGTTTCAGTAGAAATACGAGAAAATCTGTAGCAACACACACACACACACAATGCTGGAGGAACTCAGCAGGCCAGGCAGCATCTATGGAAAAAAGTATAATCAGGCCGAGACCCTTCAGCGGGAATGGAGAAGATGATGAGGAGTAGGTTGAAAACTTGGAAGAGAGAAGAGAGGAACACCAGGTGACAGGTGAATCCTGGATAGGAATGAATTTAAGAGTGGGGAAGTTGATTGGTGAAAGAGACAGAAGGCCATGGGTCAAAGAAAAGGGCGGGGGGGAACACCAGAGGGAGCCGATGGGCGGGCAAGGAGATAAGGTGAGATAGGGAAAGGCGGTTGGGAAATAGTGAAAGGGGGCATTACCATAAGTTTGAGAAATTGATGTTCATGCCATCAGGTTGGAGGCTACCCAAGCGGAATTTAAGACGTGGGTGGACGTATCTGAATGGGAATGGGAAGTGGAATTAAAGGTGTTCCTGCGGCGGACTGAATGCAGATGCTCAGTGAAGCGGTCGTCCAATCTACATCAGGTCTCACCGACATACAGGAGGCCACACCGGCAGCACTGGACACAGTATATGACCCCAACAGACTTATAGGTGAAATGTAGTCTCACTTGGAAGGACTGTTTGAGGACCTAAATGGTAGTGAGGGAGGAGGTGTCGGGGCTGGTGTAACACTTGTTCCACTTGCAAGGATAAGTGCCAGAAAGGAGATGAGTGGGGATGAACGAATGAACAAGGCATGTGGTATGTGGAGGTGTGGATGGTAGGTGCAGGCGAAGGAGGGGTGCAGATAACGGTAATCTGTTTTGTTCTTTATGTGTTGAACTATAGGGGAAGGAGAACTATAGGGGAGGTGTTGGCACTGCGGGAGCATTTAGTGTCTTGGTACCTGGGCTGGTGTGCAGAGAGGGTGTGACAGGAGGACATTGTCAAACCTATTGAAGAACTGGTGCATCTCTACTGTGCACCTGCAGAGGGATGTGTGCATAGATAGAACATAGAATAGTACAGCACAGTACAGGCCCTTCGGCCCACAATGTTGTGCCGACCCTCAAACCCTGCCTCCCATATAACCCCCCACCACCTTAAATTCCTCCATATACCTGTCAAGTAGTGTCTTAAACTTCATAGTGTATCTGCCTCCACCACTGACTCTGGCAGTGCATTCCACACACAACCACTCTCAGAGTAAAAAGCCTTCCTCTAATATTCCCCTTGAACTTCCCACCCCTTACCTTAAAGCCATGTCCTCTTGTATTGAGCAGTGGTGCCCTGGGGAAGAGGTGCTGGCTATCCACTCTCTCTATTTCTCTTATTATCTTGTACACCTCTATCATGTCTCCTCTCGTCCTCCTTCTCTCCAAAGAGTAAAACCCTAGCTCCCTAAATCTCTGATCATAATGCATACTCTCTAAACCAGGTAACATCCTGGTAAATCTCTTCTGTACCTTTTCCAATGCTTCCACATCCTTCCTATAGTGAGGCAACCAGAACTGGACACAGTACTCCAAGTGTGGCCTAACCAGAGTTTTATAGAGCTGCATCATTACATCGCGAATCTTAAACTCTATCCCTTGACTTATGAAAGCTAAAACCCCATAAGCTTTCTTAACTACTCTATTCACCTGTGAGGCAACTTTCAGGGATCTGTGGACATGTACCCCCATATCCTTCTGCTCCTCCACACTACCAAGTATCCTGCCATTTACTTTGTACTCTGCCTTGGAGTTTGTCCTTCCAAAGTGTACCACCTCACACTTCTCTGGGTTGAACTCCATCTGCCACTTCTCAGCCCACTTCTGCATCCTATCAATGTCTCCCTGCAATCTTCGACAACCTCTACACTATCTACAAAACCACCAATCTTTGTGTCATCTGTAAACCTGCCAACCCACCCTTCTACCCCCCCCATCCTGGTCGTTAATAAAAATCACGAAAAGTAGAGGTCCCAGAACAGATCTTTGTAGGACACCACTAGTCACAATCCTCCAATCTGAATGTACTCCTTCCACCACGACCCTCTGCCTTCAGCAGGCAAGCTAATTCTGAATCCACCTGGCCAAACTTCCCTGTATCCCATGCCTTCTGACTTTCTGATGTGTACAGACCAGCTCTCTTCAGCCTCCTCAGAAAGTGAAGGCATTGGTGAGCTTTCCAGTGGAGGATGTGTTCTGGGACCATGTGAGATGTGCTTTCCCAGGACTCTGAAACTGCCCAACTTTCTGTCAAAGTATAACCAATATAAAGAGGGTGTGTGTTCTCCATAATAACCATCTCTTTTTTTATCTTGTTGACATTGATAAAGAGGTTATTTACCTGGCACCAGGCCTCGAGCTGTTCAACCTCCTCTCTATAGGCCATCTCATTGTTGTTGGAGTGCTCCACCACTGTCATATCATCAGATTTGGGTCAGTACTGATCTCTGCTGGTCTTCATTCCTCTTCTGTTACCTTACTCCATCTCCTCTGCTTCTTCAGCCATCAAGTGTTCACTCCCCCCTCCACTTTATCCTTCCCCCACGATGTAGTCTCCACACGCAGACTTGCACTACCCTCTGTCTGAAGAGGTCCTGACACATCAGTCTTAAACCACCAGCCCATTGTCAATAGTTATGTCCCCTATTCCAGACCCTGATGAAATGATCCAACATCTCCCCTGTCAAAACAGAGACTTAGACCTTTGAACAAGGTCAACCCTCATTCTTCTAAAGTCTAAGCAATGCAGACACAAACTCTTTAGTCTTTCTTGGCAGCACAGCCTTTTGCCAATCTGGTGTTCCCAAACCAGAAACCATTGGATGAACCACGACATCCATTACCCACTTGTCATAAGGTGGTGGCTGGGAATGGACCCAAGAGCAAGACATAGACACTAAAGTACTAGGGACAGGGCTAGGATACAGGCTGAGGGCAAAGACATGGACATGAAAAATGGGAACCCGGAATAGGACTGGACAAGAGAGCTAGGAGCCCGGGCTTGGACTCAGGTGCGGGCTTTGAGGCTGGATCCTTCATGCTTGAGGCTAGGCAGGAGGCTGGAGTCTTCAGGCTTGAGGCTAGGCAGGAGGCTGGAGTCTTCAGGCTTGAGGCTAGGCAGGCTCCTTCTGGGCAGGGCACGGTACTCCTGGGCAGGGCGTGGATAACCACCCGACGGAGGCAAGGAACAGGAAAGGACAGAACCAACCGCAGGTAACGGCAAGACGGCCTGGCTTACCTGGGCGGAGGCAAGGGACAGGAAGGGAGCTAGGTACAGGGTGGCTCCAGGACAACACTGCAGGCGAGACGTGGCGACAGTTACCAGCAAGACAAGGCAAGGCTTCAGGCAATGCAAGGCAAGACGAGAACTTCAGGTGAGGCGAGAGTTACCGGGAAGGCAAGGCAAGGCTTCTGGCCAAGCAAGTCGAGACGAGAACTTCAGACGAGGCAAGAGTTACCAGCAAGACAAGGCAGGGCTTCAGGCGAGGAGATAGGAGGTAGCGGAAGGGATACAAGGAGTAGGACAAGAAAAATTCGGCAGTCACGCCCTGGTCTCTGAAGGTATTTATGCAGCCAGCCCCAACGAGCATCAGCTGCCTCAATTAGAGCTCAACAAGTACAGAAACAGGGTAGACAGGAAAACCTGGAGCAAGGTCAATGGACTGGACCATGAACCGGAATACGGACCTCACGGACCAGACCATGACACCACTACAAATCGGATGACCCTCACCTTGACAAGAAACCAAGATACGACCTCAGGAAATTAATCAGTGATGCCATGAGACAATGCCAGTGTAAAATCAAGTTCCAACATGATGTCTGTTATGTCAGGGCTTACATGTTAGAAAAGACTTCAAAATGAATTTCAGCAGCATCGTGTCAAGAACACATCCATTCCAGATGAGTTTTATGTGTTCCATGCACACTTTGAATAGAAGTCACCACCCAACCGACAGACTCCAGGGCACCTGAATCTACAATTACCATTGTAAACATAAGATCAGTATTCAGGAGGGTGAACTCACAGAAAGCATCCAGCCTGGATAGTGTTACTGCCCAGATCCTTTGATCATGTACGGATCAGCTGGCAGGGTTATTTGGAGGTATTTTTAACCACTTCCTGCTGTAATTTGATGTTTGCCCCCACTGTAGCAAGACCACGGGTACTGAAGAAAAACTGTGTCCCTTATCGATTAACACCTGGTAGCTCTGATATTATCATCACAAAGTGCTTCGAGATGTTGGTCATGGCTCAAGCTAATATAGCTTTCCAAACAATCTCAACCCATTATGATTTGCCTATCACTGCAACATATCCATATGTGCACGGTGTGTGCCAACACCCCCTCCCTCCTCCTCCCCCATTCTATACTCAATTCCGGGGCAATTTAACAGTACAGACACCCATGCCAGGCTGTTGTTTGTTGTCTACCATTCTGCCTTCAGTACCAGAATTCCAAGCACGCTCATCACCAAACTCTCAGATCTGAGAGTCAATGCCTCCCTCAGTAACTGGATCTTTCACTTCCTGACCATCAGACCACACTCAGGTAGGACAGGCAGCAACATAAATACCATGATTATTCAGAATATTAATTCTTCACAGGGCTGAATGCTCAGCTCCTTACTCTACTCTCTGTACACATTTAGGACTGTCATCTACTGTCTCTGACATCCACTATTATGAGGTGGTTCTAGAGGTTTGTAATGACGCACATTAACTCCAGCCTCCCAGACAACCTCAACCTACTGTAATTCACCTACCATTGTAAATGTTCTCTGGTAAGCAGCATCTCCCCGGCCCTGTACTCATCCCTGGAGCATCAGGACAGTAAGAACACGAACTGTAGTGATTGGTTGCCATTACAGTCCTTTTTTCAGTACCATAATTCCAAGCAAACGTATCTCCAAACAGAGCTGGTTATCAACACCTCCATTAGATTGGTGACTTCTTGACCAACAGCTCACAATAAGTAGGGATAGGCAGTAACCGCTGTCACAATATTCTCAAAACCAGAACTGAGGTCCTATCTTGGTTTCTTGTCAAGGTCAGGGTCACCCGCTTTGTAGCGTGTAATGGATCTCGAGGTTCAAACAATGGTTTCTGGTTTGGTGATCCACAAGACTGTGTCCACAACCCCAAACTTCACTCCCTGTACACGCATGACTGTGTGGCCATCTACAAGTTTGTAGATGATACCAGCATAGTGAGTTGTATCTCAAATAACAACGATCTGGAGTACAGGAAGGAGATAGAGGGCCCAGTGACCTGGTGTCATGACAACAACCTTTTCCCTCAATGCCAACAGAATGAAAGAGCTGGTGACTGACTAGAGAAAAAAGAGCAGTGTACAGGTTCCTGTCTACATCAAAGATGCTGATGTTCAGAGATTCAAGTTACCAGGAGTGAACATCACCAGTACCCCTGCTGTAGTCCACCCACATTAGCATCACTTCCAAGAAAGCTCTCAAATGCCTCGAATTCCTCAGGAGGTTGAAGTAGCTCACAGTATCTCCTTGATGCTCACAAATTTTTATCGATGCACCATAGGTAAAAAAGTATCCTATCTGGATTCACCACGGCTTGGTACAGCATCTACTCTGCCTAAGACACAAGGAACTGCAGAGAGTTGTAGCCACAGCTCAGCACATCATGGAAAACAATCTCCTCTCTGTGACCTTAGTCAACACTTACTGCTGCCTCGGTAAAACATCCAGCAGAGTCAAAGACTCCACCCACCCCGGGCATCCTCTCTTCTCCCTCCTGCCATCAGGCAGATGATTCAAAAGTTTGAAAGAAGCTACAAGGACAGCTTCTGTTTTAACACTATCGAATGATTCCCTGGCGAAATAAAACGGACTCTTATCCTTGCTGTGTACCTTGTTATCACTTCTACCTTATTGCCTCCCCACACTGCACTTTCTCTGTAATTGTAGCACTTTATTCTGCATTCTACTAGCAGGGGGCTTCTTCACACAGAGAGTGGTGGGAGTATGGAATGAGCTACCAGACGAGGTGGTAAATACGGGTTCTTTTTAACATTTAAGAATAAATAGGACAGATACATGGATGGGAGGTGTATGGAGGGATATGGTCCGTGTGCAGGTCAGTGGGACTAGGCAGAAAATGGTTCGGCACAGCCAAGAGGGGCCAAAAGGCCTGTTTTTGTGCTGTAGTTATTCTATGGTTTCTATTGTTTTCCTTTGCACTGTGAAATGAATTGATTAGTATGAACAGTAATCAATAAAAAACTACTGTGCTGCGTCAATGGCGTTTGGGACCTCCTGGTGAAGGAAGTCATTGGAATAAAACTAGAGAGAGAGAATTTTAACAAAGACAAAGCTTTCTTTTAAAGTAAGAACTGGAATTTGATTGTAAACAAGGTGGGATAGTGGAGACATAATTGGATATGTATTAACATATCAGGAGGGACGCATGAAGGGGGTATAAATACCACCAGACTACTCATGCCCAGCAATAATCTCTGATGAAGATGGCAGAGTTTGTCTTAAAAATGTTGGTTAAAATTGATACATGTCCCCAGCTGGAAGCCTGAGGAGAGTTTATTTGCCATAGATGTGGAGAAAGCTCTAGATGCTTTTTCAATACAAAGCTGCTCACTGTACCTTAGTACAGGTGAAAATAATCAATTAAATACAGTTTGATTTCCTCTCTTCTACCAATTAGATTGATGAATGTTATTTGCATTGCCCCTGTGTAACCTTTAACACTATCCACAACACCACCTACCTTGGTGATATCTGAAAACTTCCTAACCCATCCTCTAGTTCCTCATCCAAGTACTAGTTTATGAGAATTACAAAAAACAGTTGTCCAGGAATAAATCCCTGTGAAATACCCCTTAAAACTGACCTCCAGGCAGAACATGTTCCTTCTACTATCCTTGTCTGCCTTAAGAACATTCTGAGAAGAAATACCTTATTTGTGTTAGTCCTTATGGGTTTGTGAGGAGTCGGACGTGTCTCATTGCCCTAACTGGGTTTTTCAAAGAGGTGACAAAATATTGATCGAGGTAGAGCTCAAGTTATGATGTATATAGATTTTACTAAGACGATGCAAGGTATTTCATGGCAAGCTCATCCAGAAAGTCATCTGTTATGAATCTATGGAAACTTGGCTGCAAACATTCGGATTTGGCTTAGCCACATATTCACTGATCAGAATCATGAAATTCTGCCCTTCAGAATCCTGTCCATCAGTTTCTCTGTCACTGAGGTAAGTGTCACTGATGTATAAATTCCAGGATTATCTCCATTACCTTTCTGGAACAATATTTGTTTTCCACCAAACATTCTGCATGAGATTGCAAAGATCATCGTCAATATAATATATCGATTACAGCTCGGCATTGGTACTGCCCTGCAGTGTTTGATCAGTACAATGACAAACTGAATTGCATGCATGTGTTTGTCTGCGGACTGCCGAGAACCGCACCATCAATTTGAGGACACATTACTCAGAGTCAGGCTATCTTTACATAATTTTTGCACGACTCTATATATGCCCACTAACTTCAATGTGCCAGGTATGTTTTTTACCTTGGTCCCAGGGGAATGTTGTTTCATTTGACTGTATTCATGTACGGTTGAATGATAATTAAACCTGAATTTGAATTCGATTGAATTTGATTCCTCCACAACATGCTTTCTTTCGGCAGCTGTATTCCTATCACTGATTAGCTATGACTTTGCCCCACATGCTTCCACCTATTTTACCTTCCCTTTGAATCATATAATCTCTGGAACAAACAACTACTTGAGTCCTTGTGACAGCCAAATCTCTGTAATAGCCTCGGCATCGTGGATTGATCCAAGCTCTCCGCTTATCAATTTTGTTCCTAATACTTCTTGCATTAAACACATTTAATCCCATCCACATGACTGAATTTATGCCCTATCCACTGGCTATCCTTCTTCACAGTCCCGCTGCACAAGGCAGCTCTCTTTACAACAACTGCACCAGCATCTGACCTGACACTTTGGTTCCGCTGACAACCTTGTTTAAAAACCCTAGCAAACCTGCTCACAAGGACTTTCATCCCTTCGACTTTAGGTGTAAATAACTCTTTTGTGTAGGTTACACCTGCCCCAGAGATCCCAGTGATCCACAAATTTGAAACCATGCCTCCTACATTAATTCCTCTAGCACACACACACCTATCAGATCATCCTATTCTTACTGTCACTGGCATGTGGAACAGACAACAAACCAGTTACAGTAAAAAATATTACCCTTGAGATCATGCATTTTAGATTCCATCCTAACTCTCTACATTCACTTTTCAGGTCCTCATCTCTTTTCCTATCTATGTTGTTGGTACCAAAGTGTATGAAGTCTTCTGGCTAGTCACCTTTCCACTCAAGAGTATTCTGTACTAGATGTGAGATCTGACACCTGGGTGGCAACATGCCAGTTGCAAGTCTCTTTCGTGTCTGCAGAATCTTCTGTCTGCTTCTCAGCCAATGAACTGCGCCATCGCTGTCGCTCTCCTCTTTGAAAAGGTGCTTTACAAGGTAACCAATGGCAAAATGGTGAAACTAACAAGACTTAGGTTGGAGCATTGTGGGTTAAACAATTATTTAAAGTTAATAGGAAAACACCCTACTGGATTATGTGACTGTGGTAGTCCAGAGACAGTCCAGCATGTTTTGCTGAGCTGTAATCGATACAATATTGAAAGAAGCATGTTGTTCAAGAGGCTGTCTGGCTTAAATTTATTTTGGTTTTCTATTAAATCTTTGTTTGGCCATCAAGAAAATCAACATCTGATTGAAGAGTTTATTATCCAGTTTATATGTGAGACTAGGTTGTATTCGAGAATTTGAGTTCCTTGAAGTTCTATAATTAATTATATATGCTGCGGAGGGGAAGAAGGAGAACAAGAAGAACAAGAACAAGAAGAAGAACAACAACAACAACCACCACCAGTCAGCGATTCGGAAAATGATCCTGATGCTTCAATTCGTGGCCGGCTTCATCAAGAGTCTCAATACAGTTTGTGGATTACGAGACCAAACTAAGGAGTTAAGCAATGAAAATACTTGTGAAACTAAAGGGTTAATCAGAATTAGGTTTATTATTACTGAGATATGTTATGAAGTTGGTTGCTTTATGGCAGCAGTACAGTGCAAGACACAAACATTACTGTAAATCACAATAAATAAATAATCTTGCAAATAAGGAATAGTGGGAAATGTTCATGGGTTCATGGACCATTCAGAGTTCTGATGCCAGAGGAGAAGCTATTACTGAATGTCTGAGTGTGGGTCTTCAAGTTCCTGTACCTTCTCCCTGATGGCAGCAGCAGCAGAGAGAGTGTCCAAGGTAGTGAGGGTCCTTAATGATGGATGTTTGAGGCACTGCCTTTCGAGACCATTCTCAAAGCTGGGGAACATTGTGCCCATGATGGAGCTTTCTGAATGAGTCTGTTGTGAAACGAGATAGAGAATATCTGAATTGTTTAGCCAAATCTGAATCAGTAAGGTTGTCATGGTCCGGTCCATGAAGTCCGCATTCCAGTTCACAGTCCGGTCCATGGACTCAGGACTCCGGGTCTTCCAGCTGTCTCTTGTTTGACTAAATCAAAGGCGGCCAATTCCTATCTTTCGGCTTGCAATATAAGTAGCCTTGGGATTGAGTGTAGGCTGCTGGTTTGTCTTGTCAGTCCCCTTGGAGCAACCTGCGAGTGGAAGACTAGAGCAGCCAATTGCTATCTTTAGGCCACGTTGGGGAACCATCCCCTCATGAAGCCTTGCTGTCAGTAGTTGGAGCTCTCTTTGCAGTATGGATTCGGCTGTTTCCTGGGCGAGCTGAGTGGCTGCCAGCCAGTCCAAGCTAAGTAGGGATCTGGCTGTTTCTGTAGCCAGCTGAGGTTGTTGGCTGAACTGATACTTGGAGCTACCCCAGAGCAGAGATGGACCTGACTGTCGTTCTTTGGTGTTTGTCTTTTCTTGTCTTCGCCACTGTGGGGTAAGTCAGGCCGTCTTGCCATTGCTCTGCGGGGGAGCATGTCTTGTCTTTGCCTCTGTTGGGTAAGTCTGGCCGTCCTGCCATTACCGAAGAGGTGGACCTGTCCCACCTTGGTGTGGAGAAGTTGAGTCCTGGCTTGTCTGAGGATAGGTCCTGGCTCTGTCTATGTTCTGTCCTGTCTCATGTTAGTGTTGTGTTAAAAATGAGTCCTGGCTTGTCGAAGGATAAGACCTGGCTATATGTTGATGTTTACTTCCCAGTCTGTCTCTGAGCTCCAAGAACCCAAGCCTCCACGATCCCGCAGCCAAGCTCCAAGAACCCAAGATCCAAAACTCCAGCATCAAGCCAAACCTCGAGACCCAAGACCCCATCCTCAAGCCAAGCAATGCCTCGAGACCCAAGACCCCAGCCTCAAGCCGAGCCGAGCCTCGAGACCCAAGACCCCAGCCTCAAGCCGAGGCTCGGCTCGAGACCCAAGACCCCAGCCTCAAGCCGAGCCTCGAGACCCAAGACCCCAGCCTCAAGTCGAGCCTCGAGACCCAAGACCCCATCCTCAAGCCGAGGCTCGGCTTGAGACCCAAGACCCCAGCCTCAAGCCGAGCCTCGAGACCCAAGACCCCATCCTCAAGCCGAGGCTCGGCTCGAGACCCAAGACCTCAGCCTCAAGCCGGCTCGGCTCGAGACCCAAGACCCCAGCCTCAAGCCGAGGCTCGGCTCGAGACCCAAGACCCCAGCCTCAAGCCGAGGCTCGGCTCGAGACCCAAGACCCCAGCCTCAAGCCGAGGCTCGGCTCGAGACCCAAGACCCCAGCCTCAAGCCGAGCCTCGAGACCCAAGACCCCAGCCTCAAGCCGAGCCTCGAGACCCAAGACCCCAGCCTCAAGCCGAGCCTCGAGACCCAAGACCCCAGCCTCAAGCCGAGCCTCGAGACACAAGACCCCAGCCTCAAGCCGAGCCTCGAGACTCAAGACCCCAGCCTCAAGCCGAGCCTCGAGACTCAAGACCCCAGACACAAGCCGAGCCGAGCCTCGAGACCCAAGAGCCCAGCCTCAATCCGAGCTGAGCCTCGAGACCCAAGAGCCCAGCCTCAAGCCGAGCCTCGAGACCCAAGACCCCAGCCTCAAGCCGAGCCTCGAGACCCAAGACCCCAGCCTCAAGCCAAACCTCGAGACCCAAGACCCCAGCCTCAAGACAAGCAATGCCTCGAGACCCAAGACCCCAGCCTCAAGCTGAGCCGAGCCTCGAGACCCAAGACCCCAGCCTCAAGGCGAGCCGAGCCTCGAGACCCAAGACCCCAGCCTCAAGCCGAGCCGAGCCTCGAGACCCAAGACCCCAGCCTCAAGCCGAGGCTCGGCTCGAGACCCAAGACCCCAGCCTCAAGCCGAGGTTCGGCTCGAGACCCAAGACCCCAGCCTCAAGCCGAGCCGAGCCTCGAGACCCAAGGCACCAGCCTCAAGCCGAGCCGAGCCTCGAGACCCAAGACCCCAGCCTCAAGGCGAGCCGAGCCTCGAGACCCAAGACCCCAGCCTCAAGCCGAGCCGAGCCTCGAGACCCAAGACCCCAGCCTCAAGCCGAGGCTCGGCTCGAGACCCAAGACCCCAGCCTCAAGCCGAGGCTCGGCTCGAGACCCAAGACCCCAGCCTCAAGCCGAGGTTCGGCTCGAGACCCAAGACCCCAGCCACAAGCCGAGCCGAGCCTCGAGACCCAAGGCCCCAGCCTCAAGCCGAGCCTCCAGACCCAAGACCCCAGCCTCAAGCCGAACCTCGAGACCCAAGACCCCAACCTCAAGCCGAGCCTCGAGACCCAAGACCCCAGCCTCAAGCCGAGCCTCGAGACCCAAGACCCCAACCTCAAGCCCAGCCTCGAGACGCAAGACCCCAGCCTCAAGCCGAGCCTCGAGACCCAAGACCCCAGCCTCAAGCCGAGCCTCGAGACCCAAGACCCCAACCTCAAGCCGAGCCTCGAGACCCAAGACCCCAGCCTCAAGCCGAGCCTCGAGACCCAAGGCACATTCTTGTCCCTGCTCCTGGTCTGAATCGTGTCATATCCCTACTCTAGTCAAGTCCTGTTCCTTGTACTTCAGTGTCTGTGCCTTGCATTTGGGTCCATTCCCAGCACCCCATGTGACAAAGGTATAATTGTTAGGCAAAGTAATTGTTTTGTGTGCTGCATTAATGTAAATAACAATTTCAGGCCACTAGTCACCTCCACCCAGTTTGAAAAAGACCCTTCACTCTATCCACTGAAAACAGAATTTCCCAGTGGCCATCCATTTTAACTTCCATCCCCAGTCCTATTCCGTCATGTTGGTCCACGGTCTCCACTTCTGCCACATTGAGGTAACCTCCAACCTAATGGCATGAGCATCGATTTCTGCTCCCAATAATTATTTTTTTTTCTTTTTTCCCCTAGGATTGGGGGGCATGCCTTATGAGAATAGGTTGAGAGCACTTGGCCTTTTCTCCTTGGAGTGGCGGAGGATGAGAGGTGACCTGCTAAAGCTGAACAAATGATGAGAGGCATTGATTGTATGGATAGTCAAGAGGCTTTTTCCCAGTGCTGAAATGGTTAGCAGGAGAGGGCACAGTTTAAGGTGCTTGGAAGTAGGTTTTGAGGAGATGTCAGGAATAAGGTTTTTACGCAGAGAGTGATGAGTGCATGGAATAGGCTGCCAGCGACTGTGGTGGAGGCGGATACGATAGGGTCTTTTAAGAGACTCTTGGATAGGTATGTTTAGCTTAGAAAAACAGAGGACTATGGGTAACTTTAGGCAATTTGTGTTTCAATATTTCTATTATTTTTTATTAATTAATATAAATTACATGAATATAAATTATATTACATTTAAATCACAGTATCCCATATTTCAAATCAATCATGAAGAAAAAAAATAAAGTATGGAATGAAATAAAATAATGTAATTTTATTTTATTAAAAAATCTACCCCCACCACCAAAATGAGCTGGTTGGTAAAAAAAAAAACGAGAAGAAAAAGTAGTACGTTACCATGTAATATTATAATAATGGCTCAGATCCATACTTTAATAACAGTTCAAAGATTATGAAAACAACTCAGAAAGTGTCCCCTTAACATTAGAATATCATGTTTAGAATCAGAAATCGAACAACGAATTTTCTCCAGATCAAGGTACAACATAACATCAGATAGCCATTGAGCATGAGTGGATGGGGCGGCCTCCTTCCACTTGAGCAAGATCGCCCTCCTGGCCATGAGAGACATAAAGGCCAATACCCGCAAATTAGATGGCTTCAGCATTGTTGCACTATCCTCAACAACACCAAACATAGCAGTCAAGGGATAGGGCTTAAAACTAACATTGAAAAGTACAGAAAAAGTTTGAAGTACATCCTTCCAGAATTTTTCCAAGGCTCGAACATGTCTAAAACATATGAGTTAGTCTGGTTACTCCATCAGTACATCTATCACAAGAAGGTGAAATATCTGCTTAGAAATGAGAGAGCGTGTCTTTAGACTTATGAACTCTATGTACCACTTTGAATTGTAATAAAGAATGATGAGCACATAATGATAAAGAATTAATCAATTTTAAAATAATTTTCCAGCTCTCTTCAAATACAGAAATCTGTAAATCCTTTTTCCAGTCTCCTTTAATTTTATCTAAACAAGCCTTTTTTTCAGTCCCAACAGCAGACCATAATGTAAGATATTGAACCATTGTCAAAGGGCTTCAGATTAAAAATTATATATTTTATATTCGTATCTGGACTTGCAGGGAATGTATATAATTGGGATCTTAAAAAATCTCTAATCTGTAAGTAATGAAAAAAGTGGGTATTGGAAAGGATAAATTTCGTTGAAAGAAAAGAGATTCCCTCCATCAAACAAATCCTGAAATCGTTTAATACTCAATCTATCCCATTCTTTAAAAGATAAGTCAATTATAGATGGTTTAAAAAAAAAACAATTAGAAAAGATGGGACTCGAGAAGGAGAATCTCAATAAACTGAAATGTTTTCTAAACTGTAACCAAATCCTCAAATTAAGTTTGACCACCACATTGCCAGTTAGTTTATTTAAAAATAAAGGAATCGAGGATCCAAGTAAAGAAATAATGGAAATTTCCATAACAAAGTTGACTTCCAAAGTGACCCATATAGGACAATTCTCATGGTTAATGTAATATATCCAGAGCGTAATATTTCGTATATAAACTGCCCAATAATATAGTCCAAAATTGGGTAAGGCAAAGCCTCCATTCTGTTTGTTTTCTTTTAAGGTGAGCTTTATTCATTCGAGGATTTTTTTTTCATTCTTCCATATATAGGAAGAAAGAATTGAGTGCAAAGAGTCAAAAAAAAATTTAGGAATAAAAACAGGGACAGCTTGGAAAAGGTATATAAATGTTGGTAAGATATTCATTTTAATGGAATTAATTCGGCCATTCAGTGAGAAAGAGAGAGGTGACCAATAAGAACGTGTTTTTTTAAAAACATAATTCATTAAATTAAAAAAATCCTTAAATAAATCTTTATAATTCTTAGTAACCCTAACCCTAGTGAGTCAGACCAAATTCCCTCCTGTCCCCCAATCCCGGATGCAAATCCAAACCACTGTAAGCTACAACCAAAAGTTCCTGTCCTTGTCTGCCTTGATGGACTCCGGTTGCTGAGGGGAATCTGTTGGATGAAAACTTAGCTTTCCAGGTCGGAATTCCTTGGGAGACGTTGAGTACCCCTCTGGAAGCCCGGACACTGGATGGAAGACTTCTGGCCAGAGTCCCTCACTGTACCCCGCCACTGTCTGGGAACCATCGGCAACAGGTACCATTTAACTTAATGTCCTCTCCTCAAGCTCAAATAGTTCTTGGGTACGCCTGGTTAAGCCGCCATAACCCTTACATTGATTGGTCCACGGGGAAGATAGCCAGCTGGAGTCCGTTTTGTCACGCCACTTGTCTACAGTCGGCCCTTTCCCCCGTAAAAACCACCACGACCTCACCTGCCGTTGAACCCCCCTGACTTGTCCAGGGTTCCAGCGGATTACCATGACCTGGGGCAAGAGTTTAGTAAACAACGCGCCCTTTCCCTGCCTCCACACCGACCATACGATTGTGCTATCGACCTTCTCCCCGGAGCTCCTCTACCCACCAGTCGGCTGTATAACTTGTCCCGGCCAGAGAGGGAAGCAATGGGGGGTTACATCAGTGAATCTCTCGCGGCGGGCATCATCCGACCCTCATCCTCCCCGGTGGGCGCAGGGTTCTTCATTGTGGGGAAGAAGGATGGTTCACTACATCCCTGCATCGACTACCGAGGCCTAAATCATATAACCATAAAGAACAAGTACCCACTGCCTCTGATAAGTTCTGCGTTCGAGCCACTTCACCGAGCCACCATAGTCTCGAAGTTAGACCCGCGAAGCGCCTACCATCTGGTCCGAATAAGAGAGGGGACGAGTGGAAGACGGCATTCAATACCCCTTTAAGCCACTTCGAGTACTTGGTCTTGCCTTTTGGCCTCACCAAAACCCCCGCAGTTTTTCAAGCCTTGATTAACAATGTACTAAGAGACTTTATTAACAGCTTTGTGTTTGTCTATCTGGATGACAGCCTGATGTTTTCCAGCAGCCCCCAGCAACATGTTCATCGTGTCCGCCAAGTCCTGCAGAGACTGGGGGAGAATAGGTTATTCGTAAAGGCGGAGAAGTGCGAATTCCATGTCCCCTCGGTCAGCTTCCTAGGTTATATCATCGAGAGCGGACAGGTGAGAGCTGCTCCCGAGAAGATCTGGGCTGTGGTGGAGTGGCCCAAACCCACGGACCGCAAGCAGCTCCAACAGTTCCTGGGGTTTGCGAACTTCTA